>NC_138768.1:695285684-696485684 GCF_965119305.1 Pelophylax lessonae
AGTGCTAAAAAAAAAAAAAAATGCACAATCACTGTACTAATGACATTGGCAGGGAAGGGGTTAACATCAAGGGCAATTAAAGGGTTTAATGTGTTTCTGAGAGTGCTTGCTAACTGTGTTTGAGATGCTTTGACTGGGAGAAGACAGAAATCCTTGTTCCTGCTTAGCATGAACACACAATCTCCATCTTCCCCTCTCACAGGATGGTGGTCTGCCTCGTTTACATAGGCAGACCGCCGTTCTGCCTCTCATAAACGATCGCCAGACACGCTGATTGGCGGATTGGACACAGCAGGGGAAGGTCGCCCACGGTGTGCGCCCCAGACCCAGTGTACGAAATTCTGTACAGGTACGTCATTTTGCCCTGGAGGGGCCGCCCTGCCGCAGTAGATCTGCGTGTGGCTGTTCAGAACTGGTAAAGTGTAAACCCTTAGGCCTCTTTCACACGGGCGCACCACCCGATGGAGTTCTTTCTGCTCAGCGGGGGGATCGATCCGCTGATCCCCGCTGAGCAGATGGATGACAGCACCGTCTCCGCTCTGTGTGCGGAGACAGAGCTGTCAGATCCCCATTGTCCTCTATGGGGAGATCGGATGAGAACGGACTGCCTGTCCGTTCTCATCTGATCCTCCAGAGGGATGGAAAATAGGGTTTCCATCTGTCTGGATTTCACAGACCGGATCGGATCAGAGAGCAGCGGGTGTCAGCGGAGATGTCTCTGCTGACATCCGCTGCCCCATAGGGATGCATGGAGTATCCGATCAGGCGGATCGGATCGCCCGTGTGAAAGGGCCCTTACACATACCCAGTGAATTGAATAGTCTCAGGCGATACAGATGAAACGAATCGTCCTACATACGTTGTATTTGTGTATCTGCAACACTTTGTTTTTTTTCTACATCTGTACAAAGTCCAGAATTTATAAAGCTTGTCTGAGTGTTTAGGAAAAGGTGGAGAGCTGAAGTTGCACTCTGCGGGGCTCAGTGAGGAGAGCTCTGACAGCTGCTTGGATGGAACACACAGGAATGCAGCTGAGGCTGTCAGTCAGTTGGAGATTCCTACCCTGTCACCTTTTTTGTTTTCTCTTGGTGTCAAAAAAACTTGTCAGAAGTGACTCATGCTTATAGCAGAGTTAACAGAAATGACACTTAGTGCTCTGGATTGACTCACGTACACACTATATGCTTTGTTTAGATTTCGTGCCTGAAGTTTACAATCACTTTAACTGCCAAACTGCTGCCTATGTAATCAGGAATGACACCAGCCGTTAGATGGTTTGATAGTTTGTTTGAAAGCACCCCCAATGTGACAGTTGGCATTCTCGGCATGCCAGGAATGTAACTTTTTTGAAACCGTTAAATTGATGGATTTAGTTCTGCTTTAGGCCTCGTTTATACCATGTGCAGAGATGTCCATTTTCCTGCACGCATTCTGTGCCCTGTAAATGCCACATCACTAGTGTCATGTGTGGATTTTTTATCTTTGCAGGCGTGCATAAAACTCACAGAAATGAAAACTGTAAATGTAAATTCGTGTCTCTGCAAGTGAAATCTGCGCATCAGTTTCCAACCATTCTTCGGCACATGTGGTGTGAATGAGGGCTGGTTCACTTTAGCCACTGCAGTGCAGATCAGTCCAGCTGATTTCAGCATAGAAAAGATGCACTGAGCTTGGCGGATCACACATTTTCCTTTTTTGTTAAAAAAAAACAAAACTTTGAGATGTCCCAGGCATCTCATTAATTTTTTAGTTGCCGATCATGTGGTGCAAGGGAGTGTATTGCCTCTCCCTGCACCGCGCTGATAAAAGGTATTGCATGTAGTACTTTTCATCAGCACAGTGCCCACACACAACCGTAACGCAGTGCAGTAAACCGGGCACATAGGAGATGAGGCATTTTGCTTTTTCCATGTGCTGTGATTGCGCTGGAATTACTGCTCAACCCAGTCTTGCTGCATCTGGTATGAACCAACACATCACATCTCACCACAGTATGACAGAACACTCTGAATTGCACAGCGCTCTTTGAAGTGTTATTTGGGACACGTTAAAGTTGAAAAAACGAAGTCTCCATTAATACGTGTGTGGCAACTGGTGTTTTTCTGCATCTGATCATCAATAACGATGAGCTCAGGTGTATTAGAACACGTGTCCATACATGCAGTGCCATCTTAAGAGCATTTATAGGCCCCCGGGCAATGCAGTGCACTGGGGCCCTGCCTACACAATCACCCACAAGAATAAAAATGCAAATTATCGATAAGGCGATATTTATTGGTACAGCAGTGCCAGGCTAATTACAGCTTCTAAGTTTTCCATGGCTGGGTCCGTTGAACACACACACAGACGGGAGTCAGACTCGACTGTCCTGTGTGTGCCTGTTCCCGTGGAGGCGGACAGACATTCCTACAGTTGTTGGCTCCTCCTCCACCGCCCAAGTGGCCTGACAGCAGCGCAGGGCCGACAGGCACTTGTCACCTGCTAAGTTCTGCTGCGGGATGCACATGGGAGTAAGGACTAATGCTTGGCTGGGGCTGGGTCATTTGGCTGGTGGGGCCCCCTGGGCAGATGGGGCCCCGGGCAACTGCCCAGCATGCCCATTCAGTAAGACAGCCTGGCATACATGCCTGAGGTCATCTCAGATCATCTTGAGTTCTCCCGCCTGGAAGCGGTCAAAGCCAACAGCCATTCATAAGCATATGTGTGGCTGCATGGTGGGGAATGCCTTCACCGCCTTTGACTGCTTGTCAGTGGGATAGCTCAAGGGGGTTCGCCTGAGCTCATCCCAGATCATCATTAGTCACTGCAAGCATATATAAAAAAATAATTGTTGTGCCCGTTCACACCACAATGCTTGCGAGATGTGCAGTGTGGAAAAATGTGGACATGCTGAATGATTCCACAATGAATCAGATGGTGCAGTTCAGGTCTCTGCAGTGCAGCACAACCCACTGAGGTGCGGATACGTGAATAGGAGTGGAACTTTGTACATTCCCTAAAAAGCCAAAAAAATCCCAAAATTTGTAAACGGCACAGCTCAGCAAAACGGACACCAGCTTGTGCGTGCTTTAGCACACAGCCAGTGTGAATGGTCTTAAACAGTGTGATGTGTTGTAACAATGCATCACACAGCCGCTACACAGTGTACACCAGTGTATACAGTATCTAAATGAATAGCAGATGAATTGCAAAAAAAAACCTTGGAAGTCATTGCGACTTGTCAAAGATTCTGCTGAATGACTTAGGACAAACTTCAAACAGCTTTGAATGGGAGTGGTGATAATCACATAAACGAGCAGTTAACAGTGCTTGGGAGGTATTCAATAAGCTTCAAATCGTTCTAAATCCTGCAAGTGACAGCCAGATCTGTGTTGAACCTCCCCAAATAATTCCAGGTATCAACGTGTTATACACAGTTCATTAAAAGGCGCCCGTGCTGTTGCGACCTAGCGCCTGGGGTTTGTTGAACTCTTGTTACGATGGCACAGCTTGGACCAATGTATCTTCGTAACTATGTATAATGTGCCAAAGCCTGGAGATATTCTTTAAAGGCCTCAACAACGCTGTCTGAAACTATCCAAGACCAAGACCTTTGAAAAACTTGCTGTAGCCCATATAAACAAGGCCTGACAAATATACTTGTAGTTCAACTGTCGGGGAGACTCTAGATCAGGGGTCTTCAAACTACGGCCTTCCAGTTGTTCAGGAACTGCAATTCACATCATGCCTAGTCATGTCTGTGAATGTCAGAGTTTTCCAATGCCTCATGGGATGTGTAGTTCCACAACAGCTGGAGGCCGTAGTTTGAGGATCCCTGCTCTAGATGGTGAGCTCCTTTTAGTTTAAGGTACTGATACGAATGGATCTATGTACTCTTTATGGCCTGTATCGCACAAGCTTCAGCTTGTATAAGAGCAGTGTGAACAGCAAGCTTTTGGAAAACATTTGCAAAGCTTTAAGCAAGCTTTGTTGAATCTTTTAAAGAACCATTGTGAACCCCTTGTGAGTGATGCGGATGGGTAAATACTCTAAAGCAGTGTTTCTCAACTCCAGTCCTCAGGGCACATTAACAGGCCAGATTTTAAGTATTACCTTGGGGAGATGCAGACAAGAATACTGCAATTACTGAGCAGCAAATGATCTCACCTGTGATGTATTTCAGTTTTCTTGTAAACCTGGCCTGTTGGTGTGCCCTGAGGACCGGAGTTGAGAAACCCTGCTCTAAAGTGCTGTGTAATTTTGTCAGTACTGCCCGTGTGCTGCATGAATGTTGTTATTAATGTTTTTTATACAGGAAAGGCTTTTTCTGTGTAAAGGGTGCACAAAGCAATAAGGTATTATCTGAGCAAGACCTCACAATACATTTAGGCCCCTTTCACACTAGTGCGACTTGTCCTGCGAGTTGTTTTCCATTATTTTCAGTGAGCCCATTCATTCATATCAGTGCGTTTTGAAGTCGCACCGACTTCAAAGTAGTTCCTGCACTACTTTGCCACGATTTGATAGCGTTTGGAGCCGTACCCATTGCTTTCAGAGTTGCGTCAAAATCGCGGCAAAGCCGCATCAAAATCGCGCCGTAAAATCTCGTCTCATAAGTGTGAGAGGGGCCTTAGTCTGAAAACCAACACGTGCTGATAAATCATGCAGACTGGCTGTTATCATCCAGTGGTCTCATTATTTTAAGTCCTACACCTGAAACGGGTATACACAACAGAAGTTCTGATTTTTTTTTTTTTGCTTGCAGCTTCAGGTGCTTTATGTTTTTATAAACTACTTTTCTTTAATGCATAGTTTTTGGAGGGTTGCTTCTTTTCCAATAAGGATTATTGCTCTTCTAACAGAGACCTGTATGCTCTACAAACAACATTTATTAGAGGAACACTTAAAAGTGGTAGTAAGCTGCCACAAAAATAAAATAAAATTGGGCTCCCTGCAGGGTTAGGTGATAATATACTAGTATACACCACATACTAGAATATTATTATGGATATACCTTCACACGGAACCCTCCATCACAGGCTCCCTGACACTCCCAGCTTCAACTGATCTTCTTTTCGGGTTTGCGGGTTTCAGCTGTTTAAATGGGGGGCCACAATGGCATCACTTGCATGCATGCACCCGGGAGCCCCAGCATGGCACTCTGTAGGCCCTGAAAGCAGAGCGTTACTGCTCATGCGTGAGTGACGTAATAGGCTATTGCCGACATAAATATCTCCTAAACTGTAAGTGTTTAAAAAAGATTATAGTCCATCCAGTTCAACCTGTGTAGACATATGGCCGTAATCATCTCTCATACCCCTGAATGTTCTGATCCTTGAGATGTACGTCCAAGAGTCTTTGAGGCAGAGAATTCCATAGTCTTGTAGCCCTAACAGTAAAGAACCCCCTGCGTTGATTGTAGGCTTACCTGTAAGTACAAGAGGTGTGTGTGTGTGTGTATATATATATATATATTATAATTTTTTTTTTTATCTCACACAATATATTGTCAAAAGTATTGGGACACCTGCTTTAGCATGAACTTTTATTGGCATCCCAGTCTTAGTCTTAAAGGTTCAATATTGCAGCTTCAACTCTTATGACAAGGCTGTTCACAAGGTTTAGTAGTGTGTCTATGGGAATGTTTGACCATTCTTCCAGAAGTGCATTTGTAAGGTCATGCACTGATGTTGGAGGCGAAGGCCTGGCTCACAGTCTCGGCTCTAATGCATCTATCAGGTTGAGGTCAGGACTCTGTGCAGGACAGTCAAGTTCCTCCACCCCAAACTTGCTCATCTATGTCTTTATGGACCTTGCTTTGTGCACTGGTGCGCAGTCATGTTGGAACAATAAGGGGCCATCCCCAAACTGTTCCCACAAAGTTAGAAGCATGAAATTGTCCAAAATGTCGGGGTATGCTGACACCTTAAGAGTTTTCTTAACTGGAACTAAGGGGCCAAGCCCAACCCCCTTCAAAACAACCAAACACCATAATCCCCCTTCCACCAAATGATTTGGACCAGTGCACAAAGCAAGGTCCATAAAGACATGGATAAGCAAGTTTGGAGTGGAGGAACTTGACTGGCCTGCATAGAGTCCTGACCTCAACCTGATAGAACACCTTTGGGATAATTTAGAGCGCAGACTGCGAGCCCGGCCTTCTCGTCCACATCAGTGCCTGACCTCACAAATGCGCTTTTGGAAGAATGGTCAAACATTCCCATAGACACACTCCTAAACCTTGTGGACAGCCTTCCCAGAGGAGTTGAAGCTGTTATAGCTGCAAAGGGTGAGCCAACTCAATATTGAACCCTATAGACTAAGACTGGGATGCATTAAAGTTCATGTGCGTGTAAAGGCAGGCGCCCCAATACTTTTGACAATTGTGTGTGTGTGTGTGTGTGTATGTATGTGTATATATATATTATATATATGTCAGTTTTTAAACTGGTAAACTTTCCGAAACCTCAACAAACAAATGATGGTTTCCCACTTCCCTTAAATTCAGCACAAAAATAATTTTGTATGAAAATCACTTCTGCTCCTGTAGCCCTATTTGTCAAAGAATGTAAAGAGAACTGTCTGTGTTGCTCTGTGCTGCCAGTATGTGAATGACATGGCCTAACTTGAGATGCATTAAAACAGTAAACCAAAGAAAGAACACTTAAAATTATAATCTTCCTCCTTGATGCTTACGTCATTGGGTATATTTGTCTTGAGTTTTGTCTTAAAAAAAAAAAAAATGTCATCGGGCTTAGGTTTTAATGTTGGCTTGCAGGTACTGAGTTGCCAGCGTGGAAACTGTAGCAGCTGCCAGCAGTTGTCAGGCAGAGAGATGGTGACGCAGCAGTAAAATGCAGGTGTTCAGGGACATCGGTCGGGGTGACTCATCCTGATATCTTGGCTATCAGTTGCTGAGGTTTTCAGCCAGTGGGTCAAACATCAGCCACGTTTTGCTGAGAGCTCTTTGAAAGTTGATTTTGTTTTCACCCAAATTGGGGCACAGGGGTAGAATAATACCATGTTGGTTTTAATTCCCCCGGTGCAGCTCAGCAGATGATATTTACACTCAGACTTCTATTATCATTGTTATACATGTAAAGCTGACTGTGCGACGTCGCCCTTAAGACCTCTGTGAACAGCTTTTATTCACTTCAGAGCTGCTTATCTCCCCCTACATGTCTATGCAAAAGAAGCTGAAGCAGGTTAATTGCAACTGCAATGAATTCTAAATGATCATCAGAATCCGAATCTATCTGCTTGTTCATGTCCGCTCTGGCACAGACTCAGCCCGTTCTCTATGGACAGTCAGATGTAAATAGACCGCCGGTCTGTTTACACCTGACTGCTATCCTAACCGATCCCCAGCCATTTGTTTTTAGGAGATTGGATTGGATCAGATGTCGGCCGGTGTCACAGAAACATGTCCAGTTACACCTGCAGCTCCATAGACAATGGAGGGTCTGATCTGGTCTGCCCAAAAAACTGACAGGTGGCCCTAATCTGGTCCATTTGTGTGAAAGGGGCCTAACGTGAAAAGCAAAAACGCCATCGTAAACGTCAAAGGACTCCATTCGATAGTTATTTTTGCAGATCCGAGATGCTGTATGTGTAAAAACATTAAAATGAGCCTAAAGTGGTACCTCTAGTTGCCTCCGAGGTCTGTTATCAGTTTTGTACTCTGAATCCCTTGACATACGATGATGTGTATATACCATGGTCTGCATAAGTGTTCTACTGTGGACCTTTCAGCATTTCATATAGTATTAAAACGGAAATAAACAGGTTTCAGTTTGGATTCTTACCATTCCAACAACATACTTAAAGGGGAACTGAACTCAGTGAAGATTTGCTAAGTTTTAGGAACATTCCCTTTTCATACTGATCTGCTGCGGTTTCCCTGCCGTGTGGGTGCAGCACAGTGTACCTGTGGTTTTCATGCACTTTACCTGCATTTGCCATAGACTTCTATTCAATCAGAAAAAGTGGTGCGTTTTCTGAAAGTGCACCAAAATCGCCCAACCTTTATGTATGTCTATGGAAAAGTGAAGGTAACCCACACAAAACGATGAGGACACTGCGTTGGACCTATGCTGCAGAGAAACCGCAGCAGATCACTGTGAAAGGGACCTTAGATAAATTGTGGCTAAGCAATACCGTGAAAGATTACCTTTTGTCTTGAATTCTTCCAGTGTATTGGATGCTTGGGCACTTCTGTGCATGCACATTCATAGCTGTATATCTTCAGTTTAAGATTAAAGAGGATCCTCAATCTTAAAAACAAAAAAACAAAAAAAAAATAAGTTGGCAGCTACAAATACTGTCTACTTTTAAAAAGAAAATTGGACACTTAAGCTGTCCAGGGATCCAGGACGGTCCTCACCCAGGCTGGTTCTTCACCAGTCTTCAGGTCCCTGGCACCAGCTTGTTAACTAAGGGAAGCCAGCTATGGCTTCACAGCTGGCTTCCCACTGCGCATGCATGGGCTGCACTTGAGTGGTCTCACAGCCTACTGGGACCCATGATGTGTAGGGAAGGGGAGGAGAACTTCCTAGGCAGTCAGATGTGGGAGCCGATACCTGCTAAAACTAGGTACCTGCTGTCCAAAAAATACAAACCTTTAAACATTGGAGAGGAGGGGGCAATGAGGTGCTTTGCTGCTCACTACTCTCCTTGCTGTAGGCTCTGACCTAAGGAATCAGAATCCTCCATTACCAAGATGGTCACCTCCACACTGGGACATGGTGCATAACCAGGAATATTAAGTAATGTGAATGAGCTTAGGAGTGTTTGAATACTAGCTCAAACTTGCCTAAACTCTCCCTTATTATAGGCTTACCTGTAGGTACAAGATAAAAATCTCTGCTTAAAACCCAACCCCCTGGGAAGCAGCTTAGGCTGCATTACTCTCCTGTAACTTAGACCTCTCCCCCTCCCCGCACAACTTTTTTTTGCCATCAAGGTTGAATGACACCCATATTTTTTCTGTTTCCGAGTCTACTTTTTAGGCATAAAATATAGTTTAGAATGCTGTTGTTCATAATTCTAAAACTTTTTGCTATCATTTCATTTTTAAGCAACATTTTTCTTTGAGATATTTTTGTTGTATACTATGAAGCAGTGGTCTCCAACCCCCGGGCCGTGGACCAGTACCACTCCGTGGCCTGTAAGACGCTCGGTTGTACTGCCTCTTGTATACCTTCAGCTACTGCGCATGTGCGGCCTCAGTGAAGCAACCAGGAAAAGCAAGCGGAGTGTCAAGCTGGAGCCGAAGATTTCCCTGAAATCACTTAACTCCATAAATGCCATGTAAAAACCATCACGGGATACAGGATTTCATGGGTGAGACGGTGCCGATCCCCAGGAACAGACAGGGGTGGTTACGGCTCTCCTTTGCTTATACACAGCTCAGAGAAAACTGCATCTGGTGGTAGGCAAAGGTGGCAAGTCACACGCTGCATCTAGTGGCAGGCGACAGGGGCAAGTAACGCTGCATCTGGTGGTAAGCGACCGTGACAAGTGATGCTACATCTGGTGGCTGGCAAGTGACATGCTGCATTTAGTGGCAGGCGACAGGGGCAAGTAACGCTGCATCTGGTGGTAAGCTACCGTGACAAGTGATGCTACATCTGGTGGCTGGCAAGTGATATGCTGCATCTAGTGGCAGGCAATAGTGGCAGTTGACACACTGAATCTAGTGGCAGGCGATGGTGGGTCTGCTGCTATAAAAGGATCTGTCACTTACCCCATTCATATGCGATTGACAGGTTTTCTTGTACAGGGCTCTATTCCCCTTCCACTTCATTCCTCTGTGGGAGCCCTAGGAAATACCCATTGCTTCCAGGTATGTGGAAAGCAGATTGGGCCTGAGTGACCAAAAACCAGGCCCGATCACTATTTGGCGGAGGAGGTACCTTAGCTTACACAGGGTTTAGATCGTAATAGAGCAGCATAAAATTGTGTTGATGATGTCAATGTGTGGGGAATTTCATCTTTCAAGAGAACCACTTTACCAAGAAGGCTTAAACCTCTCAACTTACCTGTAGGTACTGATTTGTGGAATTGACCTTTTTCAGATGCCTAATGGTCAGAAAACAAATGCTGGTTAGAAGTTCTCGGTTAACATCAAGTTCATGTTTGCTTGGTCAAGCTAAACTGCAGTTTCCTTGTTTTGTTGCTGCCTTTCTGCATTCACACGCTTATTGTTTTCAGTGGGATTTCTAGGCCTAATCCTGCATCAGGCTGACATTTTATTTAGAACTGCAACAGCCTTAAGCCTAGTACACACGCAACGAATTTCCGCCGACCGGTCGTCCATCTTTTGTCCAGAGTGGTGTTTTGTTGGTTGGAATGTGCCTAGACTGCACACGAATTTTCCCGCACGACAAAATTCTACTTCAGAAGTGATGTCATGTGTTCTTTCTTCTCTGAGCATGCCAGTCTTGCTCATTAGATTTTTCCCTGTCGAAATCTGTACTGACTGCACAAAAATCGGACGTGTTTTGACGGAGGACAAAAATTTTATAGCTGCACACCAGATTTTTTTCGGCCAAAAAGTCGGAGTCGGTTGTCGGAAGCATCATACTAACAAGCCGAAAATCGGCAGATTGATCGTCGGATGAAAATTCCCGGCCGAATTTCGACTCGTGTGTATGAGGCTTTAGGCGAACATTAAAGTGGAGTTCCACCCTAATTTTATACTTACCTCCATCTTCTCGCTCCGGGTCACCTGAAAAACAAATGGATAATCGCAATTTTTTTTTTTTTTTTACTTACCTTGTAGAGAAAATATACTTGCCTTACTTCCTTCTTCCTCCCCTCGGCGGCCGCGGCGATTCGTCACTTCCTGGCTTTTGCAATGATTCCTGGGAGCTGAACGTCATCGCTCCCAGGAATCATTGCGCCTGCACCGGCCCCGACGTCGGTTCCGGCGCGCGCGCGTCATTCCCTTCTAAACAGCTTCTGGGCATGCCCAGAAGCTGTGGAGGGATGACGCGCGCGCACCGGAAGTGACGTTGGGGCCGGTGCAGTGCATCGTGGGACCGAAGAAGAAGGAAGAGGACGCCGAAGAGGATCACGCTGGCTTCAAGCTGCCAACACCTGAGATGGCAGCGCTGTAGAATACTTTTTCAAGGTAAGTATTTCTCCTAAAAGGTAAGTGCAACCCGGGACAGATCAGAGGCTAGCCATTGTGGAATGTTCTAGCCCTGACTGTCCCGGGGGTATTTTTTTTTTTTTAAAAATGTGCATTGGGTGGAACTCCGCTTTAAGAAGTTTCCACTTTGTTGGTGGAGCTGTAAAAATACATTATGCAAAGAACAGCATTGAGTTTCTAATGATTGTTTTGGGAAATGGGTTATCTGTGTCATTCTATTGCATTGTTCTGGAGTGATAAAATCTTGTTGCTGCATCAGCAAAATGTTACCACATATTGGCAAGTCCTGCTAGCTTTGCATGTGTGGCAACATGTTCCACTACAAACCTATCCAGTGTAGAATTGTGTGTGTGTGTGTGTGTGTGTGGCTAGCTACTAAGAAAATGGATTACCACTGTGGACAATTAAAACCGAAGATACAAGAACAGTCTGTGAATGGCGGACATTGGCGCATAAAGCACTTATACAGTCTGTTAGGGAAAAAAAACTCACAATATCCCGTGCTGACATACTTGGTACAAATCAAATTGCTGAAGCTGTCAGAGCCACCGTGGCTGTGTACCCATGTGAGAAATGTTGATCATTTTTCAATGGCTGCAGGCTGCTTTTCGGTTTTCTAGCAGATTTTTTTTTTTTCTTCTGCAGTGTTGGTGCACGTGACGGTTAAACTTGGCTACTTTTATGTGATCTTGGTGTTGCAGTGCACAGTGTTAAAGGTTCTGTGTCTGGGTTGGTTACTTTTGTTGTAACACCTTTATCACACGGAGGTCATGACCTGGGAACACACCTATAGCCTTTTAGCATTCCGAGTAGTCAATATGTGCCTAGTGATATGATTTTGTAGTATTGATGATGTAGTTCAGCCTGACAAAGCATTGAGCAACATAGTATATTAATAGGTTTATAATGGTTAATGTAACACTATAAAGATTTCATATTTGGCCATTAAATGTATTTTGCATATGCTGTTTTTAGTAATTGTCACAGGGGCTAAAGAATACTGTCCTATCCTGTAGGAACCAAGGGTGTTTAAGTAGCCATACTTATTGACTCTTTTGCTGTTAGACAATGGAGGCATTTTTTTTTTTAACCACTTTCCCCAAACGGACATATCTGTAAATCATTGGGGTTCAATGGTAATACCGGGATGATGCCTGCACCTAAAGGCATCATTCCAATATCGTTTTTTGCAGCCAACGATCCCCTTTAAGGCAGAAGTGACCCGAGTGGCTACTTAGCCACTTGATCACTTCTGCGGGTGGCAGAAGAGGGACCCACCCCTTTCCCGCCACTGCCTCTCCTGGGCGCTCCAGTCCCATCGTGGAATCTGGGAGCGATGCTGCCAGTGGCGATGGCTGCCTGGTACAGAGAGAGAGGAACTGACATCATTCCCCTCTCTGTAACCCTGGAAATGGGAAAGATGCATATTCATCACTTCTGGTTCTGCACCTTTGTTTACCTCCACTGGCCAGAAAAGCAGCCAATATGCCTGATCTTGGTCTGATCGGCTGCATGGGGGGGCCAGAGGAGAGATTTAGGGGTCTAATAGTCCCCAAATCTCTCCATAAAGAGGATCTGTCAAGGCCTATGCTGTCACAAGGGATGTTGTTAATCCCTTGTGATAGCAACAAAGTTATTGCAAAAATAAAGTGTAGTTAAAAAAAAATAAATACATTTAAAGCACCCCCGTCCCACCGTGTTTACGCACAAATGCGAAGGCATACATTACTCCCACACGCATATGTAATTGGTGCTCGCACCACACATGAAGTATTGTCGCTAATGCTAGCAATAATTCTAGCACCAGACCTCCTGGTAACCTGTAAACGCGTTTTAAAGTGTTGCCTATGGAGAATTTTAAGCACCGTAGTTTCCCGTCATTCAACAGGCAGAGGCAATTTTAAAGCGTGACATGTTTAGTATCTATTTACTTGGTGTAACGTCCTCTTTCGCATTATACAAAAAAATTGGGCTAACTTTACGGTTTTGTTTAATTCATGAAAGAGTTTTTTTTTTTTTTTTTTTTTTTTTAATACAAAAAATGCCTTTGGAAAAACCGCTGTGCAATACCATGACATAAAAAATTGCAACACAACGTTGTGTTCTATAAGGTCTCTGCTAAATAAAATATATATAATGCTTGGGGGTTCGAAGTAATTTTCTTGCAAAAAAAGTAGGATGCGAAGTGTCAGAGTAGGCTTCGGAAGGAGGTGGTTAAAATAGATGTTTTGCTAGGTGGATGCAGCATCAATATCCCCCCCCCCCCCTCAAAAAATAAAGTCAGCAGCTACACATACTGTAGCTGCTGACTTTTTAATTTTTTCATCGGCTGTCTGATGCAGCCACCGCCATTGCCGGTAAGGGAACCCGGCAGTGAATCCTTGCTGCTTCATGGCCGGGTCCCTACTGCGCATGTGGGAAGTGCGCTGCACTCTTACTGGACTAGAAACGGAGGGAGGAGTAGGGGGCCGAACTTCTGATTTACCTCACCCCGGCGAGGTCTGACGAAAGTGGGGACAGGATACCGGTCAAAAACAGGTACCCCCTTCCCCTCCCAAAAGGTGCCAAATGTGGCACCGGAGTTGGGGGGGGGGGGGGGGAGATAGATAAGCGGAAGTTCCACTTATGAGTGGGACATCGCTTTAGTCATATGTAGACCACATAACAAAAAAGTTGAATGCTTGTAGCTATCCACAATGTTAAAGAAACTACATGACTGCTGTCTCAGAGCTGCTAATCATTTTACAGTATGAGCAGTGTGACCATATTCTTCTAGATTATGATCTTGTGTCTTTGTAGTTAGTTGGCTTTCTCATTTGAGCTAAAGGCATAAGACAAACTATCCTATTAAAGCATTACAATTGCTGTTCCTGTCTTTGTTAATCCGCCGCTATCGGAGGCTGGTTCTTGTAGTGAAATCCTGTGTTTTTGTTTGGTAAACTTTAAATGCATTGTGTTTGGTGCAAATATCGTTCACTGGGTTGCTTTATCTTGAAACAATAGGCTATTTGGTAATTGCTCATCTGCCACATTCCTGCAACGGTCTAAAGGCCATGCAGACACCTTTTGGAATACCTGCTTACTTACTGGCAGCTTATTGGATTTTTCTTTCTATCCATAAGGCATACAGTAGTTTTAGATAAATGGGTTTTATTGGATCGATCCTGAACAAACTCACTAGTCGTGTCGCACAGTTTTTTTCCCAGCTGGCATGCTGTTTCAGTGCATCAGTCCCACCGAGCCTTTGCACGTGTTCCTCTAAGCGTCTTCGGAGTCTTGCATTAGAGTGCTTGCGTTTCAGCCCAAGTTCTGGTCTTTTACTGAAAAATGCTTTCTAGGTGCAAAGCCATAGCAATTGATTGCTGGATTATGTCCCTGAAGACACACTTTGCTATGTGATTAAGCTGCACAGTCTATTCATTGAGACCCCACAGAGAAGACTGGAAGCCATGTAAAAGGCTGTTTTTGCTCTTACTAGTTCCACCCAGCAGCTGGTCTTGTTTGGGGCTGTCCCAGACCTTGGTTACTGGCCAGAATACCTTAAATGAGATCCATAAAGTCCTAGATCAGCAAGTGTTTGTTTGCTTTGACAAAATGGCATTCACATTAAATTTTGTGTGCGAGTCTTCATTCTGCAGCTCAACATCTTGTCGAAATGGGGATAACTCCTCTCTCTGTGGACAGGCTGATTTGTCAGACCCCCAAGGGCCAGGCTTTGTGGTTTTAGGGCCCTGACATGACCTCAAACAAATCATTCTTTCCTTTGTTCTAGGGCATGCCCAGAAGCTGTGCAGGGATGACGCGCCTGCACCGGAAGTGACGAGCAGGGCCGGTGCAGGTGCATTGACTCCTGGAAGCGATGACGTTCAGCTCCCAGGAATCAATGCAAGCAGGAAGAGACGGCGCGGGCTGCGGCCGCAGAGGGAGGAAGTGGAAAAAAGTATCACGGAATTGTCTCTTACTTTGTTCTAAAACATTGTGACAAAGGATGCTATCCTTCTATAAGTCCTAGAGGCCATGGTAGACAGAGGAATTAACAGTTTTTAACCACTTTACTGCTGCTCACTAGAGCTCTACTGCGGCAAAGTGGCTCGATAACGTCTGGCGACGTAGACCTACGTCGCCAGACATTCCCTTCTCTCGGCGGCGCCGCAGTCTCGCGCGTGCCGCCAGAGGCTCCCGCTGTATTCAGTCACAGCGAGAGTCGGGCAAGGGGAGGAGCGGCGGTGATCACTGCCGCTCTTCCCCGATCGTCGGGGAATCTAGTGTGGAGATCCGCCCGCTTGTGTAAACACAAGCGGGCGGATCTCCCAAGTGACAGGCAGGGACAGATTGCAGGGTTCAGCATAGCTGAACCTGTGATCTGTCCCTGTGTCACTCAGTCACCTCCCCCCACATATGTCAGCCCCAGGCATACATTAACCCCTCCCTCTCCAATAAAATTAACCCCTTCCCTGCCAGTGTCATTGTTACAGTAACAGTGCATATTTATAGCACTGATTACTGTAGTAATGTCACTGGTACCCCCAAAAGTGTCAAATGTCAGTCAAGGGTCCGATCTGTCCGCCACAATGTCACAGTCCCGCAAAAAAAATCGCAGATCGCCGCCATTATTCGTTAAAAAAAAAAAAAAACGACAAATCTTTCCCTTAGTAAACGCAATAACTTTTGCGCCAACCAATCAAAATACGCTTATTGCAATTTTTTTTTTTTTTACCAAAAATATGTAGCAGAAAACAAATTGGCCTAAACTGATAAAAAATTTAGATTTTTACATTGGGGGGGGGGGGGGGGGGGGGGATTTCATATAAAAAAAAAAATGTGAAAAATATTATTTTTGCAAAATTGTCGCTCATTTTTTTGTTTATAGCGCAAAAAGTAAAAATCGCACAGGTGATCAAATACCAGCAAAAGAAAGCTCTGTTTGTGGAAAAAAATAGGACATAAATTTCGTTTGGGTACGGCGTCGCAATTGTCAGTTAGTCGCACAGTGCCGAATCGCAAAAAGTGGCCCAGACGTAAGACAGCAAAATCCTCCTGTGGTAAAGTGGTTAAACCACATATTTGAACTTCAGTCAATCTGGTTGTGCCTTTTTAGCTCTGGACTGATCAGTTGGTGAGGCATTTAGTTCTGATCCATTCAGACAACTCCACAGCTGTGATGTACGCCAACCTTCAGGAAATAAGAAGTCTCTCTTCAGAAAAGAAGTCTGGCTCAACCTTCTTGGAAGGAAACTTTTCTCAGCCAACATCTGGACTCGGGAGAGTGCTCTCTGACCTGGGAGGACCTGTGACTTTTTTTTCAGTGTTGATTTCTTGGAGTGTTCGTTCAAAAACAAATCTAACAGGTTTGTTTCCAGGTTCAAGTATCTGCTGGCAGAGCAGTGGATGCACTAGTGGCCCCATTGGAATATTATATTCGGATTTGTACTTTTCTCCCCGAAGCTACTTTCTCATCTGCTGTGCAGAATAAAGGTGGAGGGCATTCCAGTGGTCCTTTAAAGTAGAACTATAGGCAAAAGATTTTTTTTTTTCTTCGTTTTGGATAGAGTAAGGGAGGGTTATAACCCCCGTGACTGGGGGAGGGGTTACATAAACTCCCAGCGGCTGCAGCCACTGGGAGTGTGGTTTATGTGTATGCCTATCTGACAAGCTGTCAGGTGGAAGCAGTCTGAGGGCTGTGCAGCTGCTGGATTTCTTCCACACATTTCCATTTACTATTTTCCTCCCCGCCATGTATCCCAGGCTCCTTGCCCCCAGGCTGACTTAGTGAGTGCTGCCGGTTAGAGCTGCGAACATTGCTGTCCTGCCCTTACTCTTTGTAATTTTCAGGCTTAAAATTATTTTTAAACCTGTGTTAACCACTTAAGCCCCGGAAGATTTTACCCCCTTCCTGACCAGGGGGTATTTTGCGATTCGGCACTGCGTGACTTTAACGGACAATTGCGCGGTCGTGCGACGCTGTACCTTAACGAATTTGACGTCCTTTTTTTCCCACAAACAGAGCTTTCTTTTGGTGGTATTTGATCACCTGTGCGATTTTTTGATCACGCGCTATAAGTAAAAAAGGAGCGTCAATTTTGCAAAAATAACAATATTTTTCACATTTTTTTTATATGAAATTCCCCCCCAAAAAAAAAGTAAAAATCAAAATTCATTGCTCCCACTGCTATCAATCTGCCCAGGGAGGATGGAGACAGCGACGAGAGCGCCTGCTCTCGTGCACTTTGCTTGATCGGATCGGGCTCAGGTAAAGTTAAAGGGGGGATTTCGCAGCACAGAAAGTTTTGAACCTAAATACATAGAATGCATTAAGGTGAATAACCTTAAGTCTTTAGAACCACTTTAAGTTAACTTTAGCAATGCTTGCCTGTTTATTCAAAGGCTCATTTTGATTGCTGGGACAGTTCAGATGTCGTTAATGGATCCTCCCCCTTTCTACATAGAATCGTCAGGCTCAATCAAGAAGTGAAAGTCCAAGTGCAATAGCACAGTAACCAATCAGAATGTTTTTTTATTTTTTTTTTTATTTAGGGATTGTATCTGGGTAAACTGAAGCCAGATTTCTGTAAATTACTTCTTTGCTCTCTAAGGCTATGGCTACATTCACACCTGAGCGTAGCGTTTTCGCACGTTTTTTTACCGCGATTTACAGGTGTTTTTACAGGCCTTTTTTGTGCAGGTGTTTTTAGATTGAATAGAGACCAATGGAAACCGCCTGTAATCTGCCCAAAAATAAGCTCATGTACTTTTTTGAGCGTTGGGCGTTTTGCTCACAGCGTCAAAACGCTCAGATGTGAACAGGGGCCATTGAAATGAATAGGATTTGTCTTGTTGGGCATTTTGAGAGCGGATCCTAGAGCAGAAAAACTCCCCAAAAACGCCCCAAAACGCCTACATGTGAACAGAGCCTAAGTGTTTTAGCAGAAAAAGTCTAAATGGAAGAAGTCCAGCTGTCAGCTTTCTTATTTACCTTCGAATGCCATGTTGTGCTTGATTCTGCATTGGCATGGATATAAATAATGATAGAGTGTAGGGGATTAGTAATGTGTGACATGCATTATGCAAACATGAAATCCTGTTTTACTTGCATAACTGGTACTACTGGCCCGGCATGACAGGTTCTCTGGAACCTCCTATACTAGAAGGCTTTCCTCAATGCATGTACATTTTTTTTATTCACCAGAGGAAGGAGGGCAATTTCATTCACGCACGTGTCAATCAGGGCAGCAAGGCAAGTATACATTTGTAGTATCTATTAGAGCTGCACCATTCTGGATAACATTTTTTTTTTCTTAGAAAAAAGATCACGATTCTCGGCGTAACATCATCTTTTACATTGTACAAAAAATTGGGTTAACTTTTACTGTTTAGTTTTTTTTAAATCCATTAAAATGTATTTTTTCCCAAAAAAACTGTTTAAAAGACTTCTGTGCAAATACAGTGTAACATAAAAGATTGCAATGATCGCCATTTTATTCTCTAGTGTCTCTACTAAAAAAAAAAAATATATAATGTTTGGGAGTTCCAAGTTGTTTTTTTTTTTTTCTTTTTTTTTTCTCTAGCAAAAAATACAAATTTTTAACTTGTAGGCAACAAGTGTCAGAAAAAAAGCTTGGTCTTTAAAAGGTAAAAATGCCCTCACAGACTGAAGTCTATTCCTTTGATCTAAAAGAACAAAATGACACATTGTAAAGCATTGTGTAGTTATCTAGCAGCCTTAACAATGTTAATAAACATGCGCAGGAGGCTCTTGTGAGCTGGGGGTGAATCGCGATCGCCATTTGTTTTTATGATTAGGACGCTTTCACACTTGGGCGACTTGGGACTGCAAAGTTGCATGACAACTCGTACGCCATGATTTCCAATGAGTACCGTTCATTTCTGTATGACTTCATGTCGCAACGACTTCAAAGTAGTCCCTGCACTACTTTTTGCTAATTTTAATGCATTTTGAGGTCCATAGACATAGGCATTGCTTCAAGTCCAGTCAAAATTGCGGCAAAAAAATTGCTGTAAAATCGTGCAACTTTTAGGTCGCATAAGTGTGAAAGAGGCCTAAATCGTGCAGCTCTAGTATGTATAGTAAAATGTAATGTAGTGTCTTCTGGAGGCATGAAGGTACGTGGGGAATAGAGAGCAGAAGCTAGGCATGTGACTAATACCAGATATGTGACTGCGTGTACAGAGCCCTTTGTATTTCCTAACAGCCTACGCTGAGGCTTAGCTTGTTCCTATACCACTTCCCTGTTTGAGAAAACACTGCATTCAGATCATTTATGTGTTTGAAGACATTTTATTAAAATATCTCTTGAATAGTTTGCAAAGTGATGCGGTTTTTTGGGGGTATTTTTTTCACCCAGAACTTGACTAATAACACACAATTTGCCATAAGTCTTTAAAGTGTATGTATAAAGTAAAGCATGCTTGCTAGTCTCACTGTAGAAATTAAGGGAATAATCCTCTGCATTGTGTTTAAAAGGCTTTGTGATCTTGTATGCATAGATTCTCCCCTTCTTTCATTGTCTCCAAAACATGTCTGGATAAGACGTAGTTACCGGAGTCAGGCTGCACATGCTCAGTTTGGAGTGTATTGATAAGAGTTTTTGTTTTTTTTGTTCTTTTGGGAGATTGCATGTGATCAGCACAGGGCCGATCAGCACTGTCTAGAAAGAGGTCTAAGGGGCCCTGCATCCTGATAGGACAGCCAATGCAGTATGAAAACTCCTCCCACAAGCTTTAACCAGTCACTGAATGAAGTCACGACTGCTCTAACTGCTGATGCAAAAAGTTATTAAGTAGCTTATATTTACTAAATTTATTGCATTTCCATGTTCTGTGTACCGTGGGAGAACAGATATAGTGAATGCAGGATCCTGGGTTTAGTAAAACTTTAAATCGAACCTTTACAGCAATTGACTTCAGGCCTTTTATTTTCACTCATGATTTCTGCTTCATAGAACACTGTAGACTATAATAATGCTTCCAGCACTGGATAGTTTGGGGGGGACTAGCTACTATGACGGATTCTCTTAAAATAAGTTGGAAAGCCTAGGCAAAGTGATGGATCTCTTTTTAAACTATCAACACTGCCTTAACCACCTACCGACCGCCCACCGTGTATTTACATCGGTGCTTACGTTAAATACAGATAGCTGCCATATCCCTGGTATTTTTTTAAAATGGCGGGCGGTCCGCGTTAACACAAGGGTGGTCCCAGCGGCGATCACCACGGGATTACCTTTATAGGAGTCGGGAGAGATGCCCCCTCCCTGCGCTTCCAGGTCCTTTTCCCCGCTTACTGGAGCCGTCGGTAGCGGGGGAAAATGATCCGGTCCGCTCTCCTCTTAGGCAGGAAGTCGAGTGAGGGCAAGATGGCCCCCACTTGACTCTATAGCCTTGAAGGACCAGAGTGACGTCATTCGTCGCTTCCTAGCAATGACCTTAAAGAGCCTCATATATATATATATATATATATATATATATATATATATATATATATATATATATATATATATATATATATATATATATATATATATATATATATATATATATATATAATATAACTGAATATAAAATGTCAGCAAAAAAGCAAACCTCTATATATATATATATATATATATATATATATATATATATATATATATATATATATATATATATATATATATATATATATATATATATAATGGTTCAGGGACTTCTATCCTGCTGGAAGTGCAGGCAGAGCAGCCCATTCAAATAACCGAGGTGTGCGAAAATGCACAGATGTGAACCTAGCCTTAGGTACTGATGCTCTCATTTAACTAGAGTTGAATAGCTAGAACACCTTCGGGATGAAATAGAGCGGATACTGTGAGCCGGGCCTTCCTAGAAGAGTTGAAACTGTTAAAGTTGCAAAGGGTGGGCCAATTGAAAATGTAATTCTACAGACTAAAACCTGCGATGTCATTAAAGTTCATGTGCGTGTAAAGGCGTCCCAATATTTTTGGTAATATAGTGTACTTTAAATACATAGAATGCATTTAGGTGAAAAACCTTAAGGTGTTAGAACCACTTTAAGTTAACTTTAGCAATGCATGTCTTTTTCTTGAAAGGCTCATTTTGATTGTTGGGATCATTCAGATGTCCTTAAATAGGTGGTCAGTATCATAAAAGTAATAGTCTGAAAATATTTACAACTGTTACAGTGGGCACAATTCACTTAGCGATATGTTACCGCATTAGAGTATGCTTCCTTTGGCTGCAAAGTTTTGCAGGCTGCTGTTTAGGGGGCCCCTTGGCCTTCCTTGATTCCTTGAGGGTGTTCCTGTTTGGTTTTTAGGTGGACCTCATCTTGTTGTTTCTGATGAGTCCTGAGTTGCCTGGTTGGCTATGTTGGCCTTGGACTGTTATTTTTTTTTTTGTTCTTCTGTTCCCACCCCTCATTTGGGTAGATAGAGAAAACTGGATTTTTGACTTGCCGTAAAATCCTTTTCTTTTAGGTTCATTGACGGACGCAGTAGTGGGTTAGTGTTTTTCTCTGACACTGCTTTGATACAGAACTGACATCCTATGCAGGAATAGAGAGGGTATACCCCCAGGGACTGCCCATAGGCGTAGCCAGAACTTCTTTCTGCTTAGGGGGCAGTATAATACGACTGATATGCATCAGAGGACTGCGTCCGTCAATGAACCTAATGCCCCATACACACGTGCAGATTATCTGCAGACTTTTGTCTGCAGACTTACCAAAACCATATAATATGAGGTCAAACCTAAACACTTTCAATTTGTATGCAATCCGGCAGGCCCTTGCACTACATAGAAAAGGTAAGTCTGCAGACAAAAGTCTGCAGATAATCTGCACGTGTGTACGGGGCATAAGGGAAAACGATTTTATGGCAAGTCAAAAATCAATTTTTTTCTTATTTTCCTTTCAGTGTGTATTAAATCACTTGGTTTAATAAATGGAGCAGGTTTCTCTAGTTCTTGCTAGACCTCTCTGAAAAAACTTTTTTTTTTTTTTTTTCAGAGCAACTCAAAAAATATGTAGATTTTTAGTTTTATAATGCAAATATCTATATATAAAATTGCTGCAAGTGACATTTTCTTTGATGGCTGTAATATTAGGACAGTAGGACTTTGTGAATCTTATGTTTTTTATATGTGTTAATTTACTAATATTTAATTTTTGATACATTGGTCTCCACTTGGTGTGACGGGTTAAAGGTTAAGTTCAGCTCTGTTAGAAAAAAAAATAGATTTACATATTTTTACAGCTTAAAAAATGCACTTTTATTATTATTTTTTTATTATTATTATTATTTATTTTATTTTATTTTTTACACTTCTTGCAAAGTATTGCACCCATGATCCATGGCTCGTGAGTGCAATGTCAGGCTCCTGCACACACTCCCAGCGTTCGTACTCATACCTCTGTATGGGCTTTCAGTTAGAAAGCTGGAGGACATATGAATCAAATACAAGTGAACTGATCAGCGCACTTGTAGTCCATTTAAAACTAGAAGTCATCTGCCACAGTGGCAGATGGGTCATGCAGTATATTTACAGATTCCATACACTGATTTTAAATGTGACAGCAGCAGTGTGTGAGAAACCCCCACCTGCTTTCATGGTGAGGAGGGGGTTGCTGGAACATGTTACATCCTTAAAAGAGAAGTTGGGGGGGATATAAAAAAAATAAAACAAAAAGAACATTGATCCAATGCTGCATCTGTCGTCCACCACCTTCACACCAACTGAGTGATCAAAGACAGCTGATTGCTCAGTTCTCAGTCTTCACTGAGCATCGAGGGTGACTATCAGTCTCCAGCTCTCTGCTTCCCCTCCAGGGCTCATTGGAACGCTAGGCTTGGGGGAGGGGGGGGGGCTATGGGGTGGGAGCAGCAGGCTCGAGCTGTGCTGAGAGGCTGAGCCCTGGTTCGGGCATTTGAGTAGATCCCAACATTAGATGGGATCTCTTTAAGAGAGCTTTGTCCCGTTGTTGGCTTAATATGGGTCACAGATTTAAAGAACAAAGTGCACTGCTTAAAATTCATATATTTTTAATTTGGTTATTATGAACTAGGTAATAATACTAATGCACTAGTTCTAAGCCCATTTCTTCTTTCGATTTTGTTGTTTTAGGGCTGAATTTCTGCAGGAGCTTTATAAATTGGGCATTTATGAAGCACATTTAGCACAATTAGTTCATACAGGTTTATGTGAATTCTTGTGTCACAGTACTGGGGAAACCTTGGATTTGCAAAAATCTAGTTTAAGCTAGTTTCCAGAATGTCCACGCATTTTGGAAGACAACAGGTCTTTGTAATGATGGCGTTTTTTTATTAAGCTTGCAAATTGAGATCTGATCCCCAGCCGCTTCCTCCTGTGTTGCTGTTTTACTTGTGTTACTGTCAAATGTTTACTGGTAAAAATAGTCCTAGGAACAACTGCTGACCATCTGCTTTGCTTCTCAAGGTTTATAACGAAATAGTTTTAGACATTAAAGTGTACATTCAGCAAAAACTTTTTGAGCGGGGAAGGATTAGAACCCCTGTCCTCTAAACTTTTTCTGCTGACAATGGTTTCAAGAAACAGGAAGTGAGGGAAAATTTTGCTAAAGGGACACAGATGACAAATGATAGGGAGATCTATCGAAGTCTTGGAACATGGGTTTTATCCCCTCCCTACTCTTTTCAGACACAAAGTTGGCTTGACTTACATTTTAAAGGATAACTAACCCCAAGAACTAGCGTTAAAAATGTTGCAGCTTATTTCTGAAATAGCCCATACATGTTTTTTTTTTTTTCGTGCAGCCAGTGGGTTGAATTGGGAAAATACCCCAATCTAAACATTCGAGGTGAATGAAAGAATGACTTCCGCTCATCGAACTGCATTTATATGACAGGCTGGTTATACAGAAGTTGATTGGTGAATCGACTTCAATACAACCACTGTCCCCATACATGGATTCAAAATTGGGCCAGCCCTTCCTGAACTGGCTAAATTTCCATCCATATATGGCCAGCCTAAGATGTGGTGACTGCATTTGTTTTTCAGGCATAGAAAATACACTTTGATCTTGACAAAAAAAAAATGCAGTGTCCTTATTTTAACGGGTAATCCTCCAACCCCTATGTGATGAAGATTAAACAAAGGCATTCATGTTTGAAGTCCAGCCTGGTAGGAAACAATGGATCTGTCCATTGATGCAGTGGAGGAGTGCGGCCACCCAGGGACAGAAGTGTGATAACCAGGACACTGACAGGCAAAGCTCTGACAGTGTCTGATAGTGTCATTTGTTGCCAATGCCAACCCAGTCATATTCTTGTTGGCCTTTTTACTAAAATTGGCTGCCCCACTGACTGAGGAATGGGCTAGAAACAGTAGGGGTCGAAGTGTCTGAGAAGGTTTTTTATATAAATCTCTGCAGTGCCAATAATGGCACAGAAGGAATTCTCCTATAAAAAGATTTACAGTATGGTAGCAAAGAAGGTGGCATTTCAAATACTGGCGATATGGGTTGTCTTACTCTCATGCAGGGTTTATTTAGAAGAGCCACCTCAATCTCTGTGCTCCAGCAAGTGGTTTGCTTCAGCAAGTGGATTAAAAACAGAAATTCTTACTTCTGTCAGCCCAGCCGCGAAAAGTGAAATTCCGCAAAATAGAAAAACCCTATTAAAATGCATTGTAGGCATGTTTTTTTTACTGTCACTCTACGTGTAAAAGCATTTTAAGATCTTTAAACACACTTTTAAAACAATAGAAACTCATTTAAACACATAAAAGATACTGAGAGACATAGCAAGAGCTATGGAAAACACAAAAATATTCAATTTTTAATGATTTATATAGTAAAATAACATTACAAAAAAAAACGCGAATTACCGGGACCGCAAAAACGGAACCGCGATGGAGCGGGGGATTACTGTACATCATACTGTAAGAAATCCCATACTCATTAAGGTGCCTCTCCACTGAAATCATTTATTCCAGCGAACACATTATTGCAGTCTATGATGGCTTTCTTTGAATTACAGAAACTCATAGTCTCCTCTTTTACATCTTCCTAGGAACACACTACAACATGTCAAATGGAGGTGGTGCCAACAGTAGCACCCATCTGCTGGATCTGTTAGATGAGCCCATCCCAGGAGTCGGCACTTACGATGACTTCCATACCATTGATTGGGTGAGAGAGAAATGCAAAGACCGGGAGCGCCATCGGAGGGTAAGTTTCTATTTCATTTTAAAGATGCCGGATGAGCAGAATGACTATAAATTAGCAATTACATTCACCCGTTGTGTTTTTTTTTTTCCACTGCTCTAGATCAGGGGGTCTCCAAACTTTCTAAACAACGGGCCAGTTTACTGTCCTTTAAGCTTTAGGGGAGCAGGAGTATAAAATGTCCTGGTGTCAGTGGGAGTAAACAATGTCCCACCATTGGTGCTAGTGAGAGGAAAAGTGCCTCATCATTGGTGTCAGTTGTATGAATAGAGACTCATTATTATCATTTGGAGGGATAGAGCACCATCATTGGTGTTAGTGGGTGAGATAGCGCCCCATTATTGATGCCAGTGAAAGGAATAGTGTCCTATCATTGGGTCACTGTCACTTGAAGGAATAATGCCCCATTGTTGGTATCCGGGTAAAGAATAGTGCCCCATCATTGGCGTCAGTGGGAGAAATGGTGCCCCATCATTGGAGCCGGGTTGGGGAATAGTGCCCCATCATTGGTGTCAGTGGAAGGAATAGTGCTCCATCAGTGTCAGTGGAGGAGTAGTGTCCCATCATTGGTACTAGTGGGAAGAATAGTGCCCCATTGTCTGTGTCAGTGGCAAGAACTTTGACCCACTGCTGCTTACAGTAGTGGGATAATGCCCTAAGGGCCAGGTAAAAGCAAGCAAAGGGCTGCAGTTTGAACACCCCTGCTTTAGACTAGTCACACATTTAAATAATATCCTTTTATACTAACCAAGGCTTAAACAAGATCAAGAAGGGACACTTTTTCCTGCGAGCCTGCAGGCATTGCATGAATGTTCATGTCCTCACCAAGCCATAGAGTATAGTCCGTTTATATCCTTTTAAGTCTGCACCCAGAAATGGGTGAAGCAAGTACTGCATTTGGAGGCTACATGAAATACTAGGAGTTGGGGGGGGGGGGGGTTCCAATTGCCAGATTGTAAATATTATATTTTGTGAACTGGGGTCATGGGTTCAGGTCCCACTAAATAAAATTATTGTGGCGGTTTTATGTTCCTCCAAAGCCATATTGGTTACTTAATTAGCTTCATTACTGGACCAAGTGTGTGTGAACAGAAGGCAAGCTTATTTGGAAAGTATCTACTGATGTGTCTGGTTTGGTGTCCTTGTAAGAGTAAAATAAATTCAGATAACAGTCAGAAAAGTAAAATGTATCCAATTTCTCATAGGCATGTACTTTTTTGGCAGTGTGAGTTTTATGATTTTACATCTTGTAAGGAAGGAGGAACAAGACTGAAACTGTTTAGTTATTGACAAAAAATATTGTTTTTTTTCCCCCAGATTAACAGCAAAAAGAAGGAGTCTGCATGGGAGTTATCTAAAAGTCTCTATGACGCTTGGTCAGGGTGGCTGGTTGTAACGTTAACTGGTTTAGCGTCAGGTAAGTAGCTGATTGATGTCTGCTTTTTAAAGCCAGGTATTTGAAAAGGAGGCATAGATTTTTTTTTATGCCTCTATTTTATTGTTAAGACAACTGTAGAATTTGGTGGTACAAGTTGTCAACACGTAAGGCCTGTACACACGATAAGAAAATCGGAAGTAAAATTTAGTCTGACGAACGATCTGCCAATTTTTCAATCGTTAGTACGGTGCTTTCGACAGCCAATTACGTATTTGCATACAACAAACTGGATGTGCAGGCTATAAAATTTTAATCGTATGTGAACACAACGTCTGATTTTCGTTTAATTAGTACAGTTTTCGTCCAAAAAAAAATAAGAGCCAGACTAGGCATGCTCAGCAATGAAAGAACACATACAAAACAGTTCAACACATGACATCACTTCTGAAGTTAATTTCTGTCGTACGAGAATTTTCGTATGAAAGTAACCTCTTCACTTTCCATATGAGATTAGCATGCAACAAAAAACGAAAGAAAATTTGTCCGATAATCTGATCGTGTGTCCCATATCTGGCGAGTATGATCTTGACTTTAGTTGCACAGCCTTTATTCTGAAAATGTTCTCCCTAGGTCCTCTTCATCTTGTGCTTACGTGCCACAGCCCCATTTCTTCCTGTGGAGATCCCAACTCATGGCGGTTTCCTGTGGAGTATGGCTCCCCCCCCCCCCCCATATGACTGAATGGGGAAGAACACCTCCTGTTAAAGTGTGTGTGTGTATATGTGTGTGTATAATATATATATATATATATATATATATATATATATATATATATATATATATATATATATATAGAATTTGTATGATGCATTCTGTTACTAGCATTAACACAGCAGTTTTTCTTTTTTTTATTGTACAGGACACAGGCTTGCTATTCATAGACCCTAGTTATAGGCTGCCATCTTCAGGTTATTGGACTGTGGAACCATTTTGGACACATCTCCTGGGCGTAGAACCCTATCCTGATACAAATGTGATGCATTAACACAGCAGTTAATGGTTGCTCCCTCCACAGATACAGTGGAGGAGTGATGTAGCTTTTAAAAAAATGCAGCCATCACACAACAGAAATGTTGAATAAAACATTGAGGCTGGAGTCAAAGCAGCCTGATAAATGCATAATTCAGTACAGAAGCTCCAGATTCCTGTGGTGAACAACTTTCACAGAAAAAAGCAAAGTTGTGAAAGTATCATGAAATCAGATTGCATGTCCTTGCTTTTAAAATGTTCATATTTCAAAAAAATGCACTCTTGGATCAATGCATATTACCAACTGCATAGTTTGTAATATGTGATGTAGTCAAATGACATTTGGGGAAGCTTTCCTCTACAAACAGTAGGTGTAATATGGAGTCATTCAGTCTCTATGGCTGGAAGGGCTGATGTGAGTGGCGATCTATCTCTCATACAAACTTTGAAATGGGATGGAATTAGAAGTGTCAGAGCTGCCATGTTTTTATATTGCCACCCATGCAACCTAGTTTGGGACTGATTTATATGTTTCTATCTAGAATGCTGGCTGCAGCGCAATCATTTAAAAATGAATGCACGGTTACAGATAAAGTGCCTTGACTTCCACTTTAAGAAGTGTTTTGTTACTACTTAAGTTGCATTGAGGTATCCTTTTTTTTTATTTGAATGGGCTGCTAACACAAGAGAATGGACAAATAAAACACCTACATTTGCACCTTTCCACCTCATGTGCAGGGACGCCATACACGGTCATCTCCATCTCCTCCTCCACCTCATCTGCAGCAATGCTGTGCTGGGAAGATAGGTCCTTAGCCAGGGTGTGCGCAAAGCATCCCAATTTTAAAGTGGCATCTCTGCCGCTGTCTTTGATGGAGCGTGGGGGAAGCAGCCGGCTTCATCTTGGGTTTGCTTTTCCGGAGCTGCACTGTCCTCTTTATTGTGCTTTGGCTCTGGTGTGCGGACCCAGCTATATAGGGTAGCTCACTAGGATGACCGAGTGTGTAGAAAGCAGATTATTAGTCAGAAGCTGATGGAAACCTCCTTAGCTAATATTAAGCAACGTTTTGTCCGGAACTGCAGTGTCCAGCATCTGCTAACAGTAGAAGTCTGGTCAGGCGACCAGAATCATAATTTTTAGTGTTAATTTAAACAGCACAAATTATAGAATAAAATGCATACTTTTTCATCCCTTTTTTGATTGTGAATAAACCAAGAAAATAGGACAGGCTTTTTAATTTGTCCATACTTTGAAACTGCGTTGAACAGTGTAGCCCAATGCAGGTCTTCTACCCAGTGTATAGTTATCTGCAGTTTCTACTTAAACAAGATTAAAATAGAAAAAAAAGTGTTTTTTGTTTTGTTTGACTGGATTATATAACAAAAATAAATAAAAAAAAAAATTTTGTAAGACCATATCGCCAAAAGAAAGCCTTATTTAAAAAAAAAAAAAAAATATATATATATATATATATATATATATATATATATATATATATATATATATATATATATATATATATATATATATATATATATATATATATAATTTATTTATTTTTTTCTTTTTTAAATGAGGCTTTCTTTTGGCGATATGGTCTTACAAAATTTTTTAGACATTACTTCAACAAAACTAGTGAAAAAAGTGTAACCATTGCTCTCTGGTCTATGGCATATACAGGTGTGAAAGCTGAAGTGGTTTATAATGGGTATGAATTGTAAACAGACTTTCTTTTCAGGTCCTTTTTATGTGAGCGATTTTACATGCATATCCTAGACTCCAGCGGCAAGAATCAGCAGATTCTTGCAGCTCGGATGACCGCTGTAAGCTGAACAGCGGCTCCTGCTTCCCCTGTACAAAGTAATGACAGGCTGAGAGTAGCCTTATGTGTTTGCTGAAGCTGTGGTTGAAGCTGGATGAGCGACCCTGGACGCAGACAAATGCTTCCAGGCTTGAACACATGTACCATGTACTTTTTGCATGTGTAATAACCCATATATTGCAGAGCTATCCTGTTAGTGTCCTGAAATTGCTGTTTACCAGAATAGGTCAGAAATTGATTCAAACTTATATCGAGCACCTTAGACATACAGTACAACAGCAGGCATGTTTGTATCTCTGTAAGTTACCCATCCCAAACTGCTCATGCAACAATTTTCTCCTATTCTAGTAAGACTGAAGTTGTAAAATGGATCTAAAAACTTGGAAAATTTGTATCCACAGGTGCCCTTGCAGGCCTAATAGACATTGCAGCAGACTGGATGGCAGATTTGAAGGAAGGAATTTGCATGGATAAGTTTTGGTTTAACCATGAGCAATGTTGTTGGGATTCAAATTCTGCCACATTTGAGGAACGAGACAAGTGTCCACAATGGAACACCTGGGCGGATCTGATTATTGGCCAGGCAGAAGTAAGTCTTCCTATACTTGTTATGAAAATTAATCATTTTATCTGGTAATTTCAATATACATATATTGTTTTCAGCTCAGAAACTTCATGGAAACGTGATTGTGAAGGGGTTTTTTATTTTTTTTCCTTCTTTCTTTCTTAAGTGTAAAATGTTTGTTATTTAACTGCTCTGTGCAAGAGATTTGCACAGAGCAGCCCAGATTCTCCTCTTCTGGGGTGCTCCGGTGTCGCTTGTGGCTCCTCTTCATCGGGTGCCCCCATGGAGTGCCCCTTTCCATGGGGGTACCCGTGCAGGTGAGCTCACGAGTCCCACTGCTGCGTCCATTGACACAGACAGCAGGACTCAGCCCAGACTCCCCCCCCCCCCCCCCCCCACTCCTGTGTTACTGGATTTGATTGACTGCAGCGGGAGCCAATGGCTCCTGCTGCTATCAATCTATTCAGTGGCTGAAGCGGCTGGGCTCGTGCTCATCGCTGGAATGATCGGGTTCAGGTAAAAAAAAAGGGGGGCTCAGGGGCAGCTGAAACAGAAAAGGTTTTAACATCAGGCTTTACAACTCCTTTTAAGTGTTTGTAAATGTTGTTGGGGAAATATTACAACTTTATTTTTTGTGTGTAACATGCATGATATTTTTGGGACTATAATATTGAAACCAGAATTACCATATTTGTGTAACTTTCACCATGGTTCAGGTTTCTAGTGAAGTGCACTGTCTCAAGTCCGTCTACCCCATAGATGACACTTTTTTTTTTTTTTTTTTTATCCCTAGCAACATCTGTTCTGTAGTTTGCGTTGAAGTAACAAAATGCTGGATGGTCATAAAGCATATAACATTTAGTTTACTGTTTGTTTTAAACTTTTCTGAGAGCCGGTTAAGGAGGTTGTAAACCCACCTCACAAACTTTTACCTATAGGTAAGCCTATATTAAGGCTTACCTATAGGTGCTATAAATATCTCCCAAACTTGCACCGTTTAGGAGATATTTACAGTGCATACTGCCGATGACGTCATCGGCGCAGGCGCTCTGAAGGAACGGCCACCCGTGCCGTTCCTCCAGAGCTCAGTGCCGTGAACGGCGGCTCCTGCGCGCAGGCGCGGGAGTGATGTAATCGCGCCTCCGGCCAATCAGATGGCCGGAGGACGCGAACCCGGAAGCAGGACGGCCGGACATGTCGCCGTCCTGTCGCTGAGGTGGCGGCACGGCGGGGGCTTCGTTTTAAGGTAAGTACTACATAATGAGCTAATATGCGATGCATACTAGCTCATTATGCCTTTCTCTTTACAGGGCTTTTTATTTATCGTTTTTTTTTGGGGGACTTTACTTCCTCTTTATTACCGGAAACCACGTTCCCATGCAGTGCGTTTCGACAGCCCATTTTTTAAAATAGGCTGCAAAATGCACCGGACAGCTGGAAAAGCTTTACAAACTGTTATGAGGTGCCCACACATGCATTGCATTTGGAATCTACATTTGCACTGGCATGCAGATCACAAGGGCAGGAGCATCATCTGCGGTGCGGTAAACTTGCACAGAATGCACCTTTCCAGCACCACGCTCTGGTGTTAACCGCCTCTGAAGTCGTTGACAGTGAGTTTTCAGACAAGATTTCACACGTTTGCGTAATGCATGTGCAATTTTTTGGTAATATTTTAATATTTAATTTCTTAAAAACTGAACTGTATTTATCTTTTGTTCTCCGTGCCCACTTAGATCAGACTTTGTAATTATTGAAGATCTAGGCAAACCTCAATATACCCAGCATATTTTATCTTCTTGGCTCTTATAGGGTCTTTATGTAGGAATGTGACACACCTCTCCATTTAAACATGTCATATTCGGCTGTAATGCTTTTTGGTTTTTAATTACCCCAATCAAAAAATGCTCAATGTCAACTAGATGGCACTAAGGATTATACAAGGTAATTCTAATACACTGCATATGACAAGTTTCTTTTGGAGCTGTGCAGTTGTGTGCTACATTTGTTTAGCACACTTTTTATACATGGACCCCATAGTGTTAAAAGGGACTGTTTTTTTTTTTTTTAACAGCACAATGATCTTATCCTTTTAGACTATAATCCAAAGGAACAAAGTCACGAAACTGTGGGTAGATGCTCTTTAGGCTTTATTATCTAGTGTTTATTTTTTTTCTTAAAAATAGTAATATTTTTTTCCTTTTTTTCATAAAATACTGTCTTCACTTTTTTATTCTTTTTTTTCTCAGTGCTGCTAATCTCCTGTCTTTGTGCATTTCTGCTGCATGCCATTGCTCTGGAATGGCTTCCTGATGCTAACATAGGTGGGCCAGACCTACATAATGTTTCCTGGCATGGCCGCTTGTAGTCTCAACTAGGGTCATGTTTGCTACATGGTGACAACATAGAAACAAGATTTAAAAACCGTTGTCACCTCCTGACAGGAAGGGCCTAAACAAGGTCATATAGCTAATGTATATCTATCAATCTAGGAAAGTCACAGCCATCTAAAACTTCTTGCTCACTTTGAATTTATTCCAACATTTATTTATCAATTCAACATATTGAGCAGGAAGCTTTGGAATGGAATTACGTCACATCAGACCCCCCCCTCCCCGACGCGCCTGAGAAACAATCTGAGGATGCGAACAGAGAGCAGATCATCTCTGATTGCCTCTATGGCCTTGGAGGACCAGGGCGTTGTCATGGCATCACTTCCAATCTAGGGCAGAAGGTAATATTTCTAATTTTTTTTTTTTTTTATATTTTGCTTTACAAGGTAAAGTAGACATTTGGGGTCTTTTTGACCCCAGATCTCTCTATAAAGGGGACCTGTCATCCGTATTTCCATTACAAGGGATGTTTACATTCCTTGTAATGGGGATAAAAGTGATTAAAAAAAAAAAAAACATGAAGGGACAGCATAAAAATAAAAAATAACATAAGATAAAAAAAAAAATGTCAAAGCAACCCCATCCCTCCTTGCTCGGGCGTAGAAGCGAACAAATAAAAGTCACACACGCATATATAAACAGTGTTCGCACCACACGTGCGTATCACCGTGAACGTTGGAGGGAGAGCAAGAATTCTAGTGCTAGACCTCTGTAACTCTAAACGGGTAACCTGTAAAAAGTGTCGCTTATGGAGATTTTTAGGTACCCTAGTTTGTCGTCATTCCACAAGTGTGCGCAATTTTGAGCGTGACATGTTGGGTATTTTTTTTTAGTCGTGGAACCTCATTTTTTATATATCCTGTGTGTTCTTTTTTTCTTTTTTTTTTTTTTTAATTGATTAAAGTGTATTTTTTTCCCAAAAAAATTGAATTTAAAAAAACGCTGTGCAAATATCAAATTTAAACCGTCGTCTGTTTTTTCTCTAGGGTGTCTGGTAAAAAGAAAAAAAAAAAATATTGTTTGGGGGTTAGAAGTAGTTTTCCAGCAAACACTGATTTCAACTTGTAAACAAGTGCCAGAAAAGGCTAGGCCTTCAAGGTGGATAAGGTGACGTGTGTAACACACACACACTGTTTTATACTTCACTTTACAATCCCTTTTTAAATTCCTGTTTGTCCATTTACATATGCTACAAATAGCATAACCGAATGACTTAAAATGCAATTTTTATGCTATTTTTTAGGGTCCTGGATCCTATATAATGAACTACATTATGTACATCTTCTGGGCTTTGAGTTTTGCCTTTTTGGCTGTTTGTCTGGTGAAAGTTTTTGCCCCTTATGCCTGTGGCTCAGGAATTCCAGAGGTGAGTTTTGGTTGTGCTGCTTCTATAGTAGTGTATATAATACTATGGTTGTTGCATCGGACTGTCTATTATTTACCATTGGCATATACAAGCTGTACTCTTCCATTAAAGAGGTGTATGTGTGTAAAGCCCCTTAGTATTTTCACTGTTCACTATTAGGATATAAATTGATCTGGTTTACTCATGTCAGGCCATATATTGTCAAACCAGTGTGACAGTGGAACAAGTGATGCCCTATTTGTGATCAACAAAGTCAACCAGTTGGGTTATTTAACTGGTATCAATACCCTGTTGCTCCTTTTTTATATTTGTGTTTTTTTTTAGCAAGATTATATTTTTCTCTTTCATTCACTGACATACACAACTTCAATTCTTCAGACCATTGGGCTTATGCTCTCCATCTCTAGGAGTAGGACTAGGCAGAAACCTTTTTTGGTTACGCCCCTGGGGCAGTCTCAGAGGGTATACCATCACTTCCTGCTGTAGGACACCAGTTTTTTTTTCTGCCTAGCAGGAGTCAGGACCTGGCTCTTTCCTGCTGGGATCTGTGGTCCTGGCTTTTTTTCCTATTTAAATTATATTTTTTACTTTTTCTTTCTATTATTTTTGTTCCTGTGTGAACTACAATCAACTGTTCTTGTGTGGACTACAGTCACCAACCAGACTGGGCGACACACTGGATTTTCTAGATCCTTATGGTCTTCCCAGTCTGGCCTGCGAATGCGGCCCAACTAATAACTTTGCGCTAAGTTGGCCACGACATAGCCCCACTGGAAGGGGGTTGATCGGCGAGTGAAACACCTTGCGAGGTCGCATAGTCCTGTCACGACAGAAGTCCCAACCAGAGTCGCAGCGTACCTCAGGCTGCAGCACTCCCATTCCAAGATTGTGCAGTGGACTGCTGGAGTGGCGCCCGCATGGTGACTGTGGTATGGTGAGTAGTGTCCCCCCTCCTTTCCTGCGGAATTACTGGAGTGGTCGCAGGCCCCCCCCTGGGGATTGTAGGCCCCTTCAGTGTCCTTCCTCCCCCTGTCTTTCCCCCTTCTCCTTGGCGGGGTTCCCCCCTAATTTGGTGCCCTCATCTGTTCCCCCGACCCCTGTTTGGGGGCATGGGTGAATTTGGGTAGGGGGGCTGCATGGTTCTGGACTGGAGGAGTGGTGGATAATGCCGCTGTCGGCCCCTCTAGGGGGTGTCCGTACCTGGGTGCTCTGGGGGGGGGTCCCTTCTGGGGGTTGTTTTTTTTTTTTTTTTCCGGCTTTGACTGCCATGTTTGTGTAGTCTAGTGGCCATGTTTTTGGTTTCTCCATAGAGTTTCAATGGCAGCCATTTTCCTGTAGTTTAAGGCAGTGCTGAGGCTGTGGGGGCCTCTAATGTCAGGTCAGCGTTTCCTCTTCCTCTTTCCAGCAGTCTGGCGGATCGTTTTGGCGCTTTCCAGCTAGGGAGTTTCTGGGGGTATCTATCCTTCCTCAGCTGTATACAGCACCAGGGGTGTGCTGATTCTTGTAGTGCCCCAGCAGTGCACAAGGGGGAGGGGGCCTGGCGGTCTTGGTACGCAGACCTGGTCTCAAGGACCAGTCTATCATCCTGCTTTACGGTTGCTGGCTTTAACGGCTTGACTGTTGAAAGCAAGGTTTTGAGGGATAGAGGCCTTTCTGACTCGGTGATTCCTTCTCTTTTGAAGGCCAGGAAATCAATGTCAAGGAAGATCTATTATTGTACGTTGAAATCGTACATTTCATGGTGTGAATCGCAGCTGCACCCTCACTTGTTTTCTATAGCTAGGGTTTTGGCCTTTTTAAAAAAAGGGCTTGAGCAGCAGTTTGGCTTTGAGCACTATCAAGGGCCAAGTGTCGGCCTTGGCTATTTACTTCCAACGTCCCTTGGCTACTATTAGCTTGATTCACACTTTTATTCAGGGGGTGCTTCATCTGGCTCCTCCGAGGAGATCCCCCGTTGACTCTATTTGATCTCAATCTGGTTTTGTCTGTTCTTCAAAATCCTCCTTTTGAGAATATTGGGGAGATTTCTCTGCTTTTGACGCAGAAGGTTGCCTTGGGTCTGGGTTGGCGGTGCTGTCCTGTCCGCCTTATTTGGTGATCCACAGAGATAAAGGGGTAAAGTGGTTCTCCGACCTAATCCCTCCTTCCTCACTAAGGTGGTTTCGGGTTTTCATCTCAATGAAGACAGTGTGTTGCCTTCCTTATGTCCTAAGCCTAAGCATCCCAAGGAATTTGCCTTGCGCTCTTTGGATGTGGTTTGGGCGATAAAGGTTTATCTGACGGGTTACAGAGTCTTTTAGGAAAACGGACTCTCGTTTTGTCCTTCCGGACGGACCTCGAAAAGGTTTGGCTGCGTCTGCTGCTACCATATCAAGATGTATCGGGCAGATGGTTGTTCAGGCTTATTCACTTAAGAGTCAGGTTCCTCCTTTCCCTATGAAGGCACATTCTACTAGAGCGCTGAGTGCCTCTTGGGCTTTTCACCATCAGGCCTCTGTTGTACAAGTTTGTAAGGCAACGATTTGGTCGTTTGTGCACAATTCTACAAGGTGGATTTGTTATCTTCGGATGCCTCTTTTGGCCGCAATGTTTTGCAGGCTTCTGTTTCATAAGAGACTGTTTTGTTTATCTTAGGGGTTTTTTCGCCTGCATGAGCTCCTGTTGTTTTGGTTGAGCTCCATGCTACCCCGTTGGCTTAGTTTAGCCTTTGGCGTTTACGTTACTATCTGGTTGCATTCTTCCCACCCCTCATACCTACACTGCTTTGGGACATCCCAATGGCTAATGAAGATGGAGGCTACGTCTGTCAATGGAAGATAGAGAAAACAAGATTTTTGTAAGATCTTACCGTAAAATCGGTTTCTCTGAAGTCCAATGACAGACGCAGCACCCGCCCCTCTGATATGGGGATGTTTTTTTCTCTCTTCACTGCTTACAACTAAACTGGTTTGCTGGCGGAGAGGGTGTGTGGGTTATGCCTGTGGGGACAGCCCCGTGGGCGTGGAGATTTAAAATTTTTTTCTGCCTAGAACTACTCCTGCAGGGGACAGCATAACCCAATGGCTAATGAAGATGGAGGCTGCGTCTGTCAATGGACTTCAGAGAAACAGATTTTATGGTCAGATCTTACAAAAGTCTTGTTTTGTCTTACCGTAAAAACTTTTCTCTGAGGTTCACTGACAGACACAGCACCCTCCCCTCTGTTGGGGTTGAGTAATTTGTTCTTCTGACACTGCTAGTTAAAACTGGTGTCCTACGGCAGGAAGGGATAATATACCCTCTAGGACTGCACCAGGGGCGTAACCAAAAAAGGTTTCCGCCTAGTCCTACGCTTAGAGATGGAGAGCATAAGCCCAATGGTCTGAAGAATTGAAGCTGTGTCTGTCAGTGAACCTCAGAGAAAGGATTTTACGGTAAGACAAGAATCCAGTTTTCCTATGTTGCTGTTGAAAACTATGCAATAAATGTATCGCTGGTGAAAACCCAGGATGTGATATCTTCATTGCTGCATACAGAGTAGTATTGGCAGCTTTAGTTAAGCAAAAGGTTAAAGTAATGATTTGTTCGAAAAAATTGACAAGGCAATTCCAGCAGTGCGTTTGTACAGAAGTTTTAAGACATTAATGAAATAATTTCTGTTTCAATTTTGCAGATTAAAACAATTTTAAGTGGATTCATCATCAGAGGTTACCTGGGAAAGTGGACTTTAATGATAAAGACAGTAACACTGGTACTTGCTGTGGCTTCAGGCCTGAGCTTAGGGAAGGAGGGTCCCTTAGTACATGTTGCTTGCTGCTGTGGAAATATATTCTCCTACCTCTTTCCTAAGTATAGCACAAATGAGGCGAAGAAAAGGGAGGTAAGCCTGACCTACATATATAAGCTACGAAATTGCAAAATTGTTGCACATGCAGTGAGCACCTTTTTTTTAAAGGCTATGTAAAAAGATAGCCATCTCATCTCAAGCTAGGCTCAAATTCTGACTGTTGTATGTATTGCTGAATGTTCTCAATTTATTGATGGGTTATGGGTGGAACTGAGACTGAGTGGTCAAAATCAAGATTCATGAGAATATAGTTTGCTCTTGTCTAATAAAGTAGAGGTCCACCCACACTAAAATCTCTAAATCTACAGGCATCCATGATCTAAGACTAACCTATCTAGCCCTGCAAAGAAGAAATCTCTATACATACTTTTTCTTAAGCCGGTCCGGTTTTCAGTGGCGGTAGCTCTGTAGAGGAGACAGTCGACATTGGCTGAGAAATTAATGGTAAGCGACATCACCCATAGTTACTATGGGGCTTCTGTTGGCTATATCATCTTCACCTGCCTCCACAGTGAAGCCGCAGCTGACAGCTTAGCCTGGGACTGGACCGGAGAGGCTTCAAAACGGTATGTATAGCTTTTTCTTCTTTTACAGGATTAGTCTTTGATAATGGATGCCTGTAGATTTAAAGATTTTAGTGTTAGGGTGGACTTCTACTTTAAGGGACAAAGATATCCTAAACCTTTAAGTTACTTCTGCCCAAATGAGAATTGGACCACCCTGGCCAGCCCAGAGATAACCCTTCCTAGTACCAGCATGCCTCTTTTTTTTTTTTTTTTTTTTGCTAGTATCCTAGAAGGATGGATGTCTTTTCTTCGCTCCAATGATTCAAGCCGACCTTTTTTTTTTTTTTTTTTTTTTTGTTCTAGCAATCTACAGTGCCTTGCAACAGTATTCACACCCCTTGAAATTTTCCACATTTTGTCATGTTACAACCAAAAATGTAAATGTATTTTATTGGGATTTTATGTGATAGACCAACACAAAGTGGCACAAAATTGTGAAGAAGGAAAATGATAAATGGTTTTCAACATTTTTTACAAATATGTGAAAAGTGGGGCATGCATTGTATTCAGCCCCCTTTACTCTGATACCCATAACTAAAATCTAGTGGAACCACGGGCCTTCAGAAGTCGCCTAACTAGTAAATAGAATCCACCTGTGTGTAATTTTAAAACGGAGTTCCGGACACAAAATCTACATAATCGATTTTGGGCCATCCGCTTGCTCTTGGTCACCGGAAAAAGAAATGGATAGTTCCGTTTTTTTTTTTTTTTTGTTTACTTACCTTGTTATTGAAGAAAAATATACTCCCCTTTCTTCCACTTACTCCCTCTGCTGCCGCGGCCCGCGCCGCCACTTCCTCTTTGCATTGATTCCTGGGAGCTGAACGTCATCGCTCCCAGGAATCAATGCGCCTGCACAGGCCCCGCTCGTCCCTTCCGGTGCGGCGCCTCATTCCCTGCTAAACAGCTTCTGGGCATGCCCAGAAGCTGTGGAGGGATGACGCACCAGCACCGGAAGTGACGAGCGGGGCCGGTGCAGGCGCATTCTGGGAGAAGAGGACACGGAAGAGGACGCAGAAGAGGACGGGCGCTGGCTTCAGCTGCACACATCCGAAATGGCAGCGCTGGAGAAGAAATTTTCAAGGTAAGTATTTCTTCTAAAAGGTAAGTGCGACCCGGGACAGTACAGAGGCTATCCATTGTGGAATGTTCTAGCCCTGACTGTCCCGGGGGTATTTTTAGCTAAATTTCACCCCCGTGGCCGGAATTCCGCTTTAATCTCAGTATAAATACAGTTGTTCTGTGAAGCCCTCAGAGGTTTGTTGGAGAACCTTAGCGAACAAACAGCATCATGAAGGCTAAGGAACACACCAGGCAGGTCAGGGATAAAATTGTGGAGAAGTTTAAAGCAGGGTTAAGTTATAAAAATATCCTAAGCTTTAAACATCTCACAGAGCACTGTTCAATCCATCATCTGAAAATGGAAAGAGTTTGGCACAACTGCAAACCTACCAAGACATGGCCATCCACCTAATCTGACAGACCGGGCAAGGAGAGCATTCATCAGAGAAGCAGCCAAGCGGCCCATGGTAACTCTGGAGGAGGTGCAGAGATCCACAGCTCAGGTGGGAGAATCTGTCCACAGGACAACTATTAGTCATGCAATTCACAAATCTGCCCTTTATGGAAGAGCGGCAAGGAGAAAGCCATTGTTGAAAGAAAGCCATAAGAAGTCCCCTTTGCGGTTTGTGAGAAGCCATGTGGGGGGCACAGCAAACGTGGAAGAAGGTGCTCTGGTCAGGTGAGACAGAAATTTAAGTTTTTGGCCTAAAAGGAAAACGCTATGTGTGGCAGAAAACGAACACTACACATCACCCTGAACAAACCATCCCAACCCTGAAACATGGTGGTGGCAGCATCTTGTTGTGGGGATGCTTTTCTTCAGCAGGGACAGAGAAGCTGGTCAGAGTTGATGGGAAGATGGATGGAGCCAAATAAAGGGCAATCTTAGAAGATAATCTATTAGAGCAGGGGTCTCCAAACTTTTCAAACAATGGGCCAGTTTATTGTCCTTCACACTTTAGAAGGGCCGGATTGTGGCCAGTGGGGGCAGAAAAGTCCTGGGCCCAGCATCAGTGAGAATAAATATGGCCTCAGGATTGATGGTCAATAGGAGGAGGAATAGTATCCCAATATTGGTATCGGTGGAAGAAATAGTGCCCCCTGTGTTGGTGTCAGTGGGTGGAATAGTGCCCCAAGGGCCAGATAAAGGCTAGCAAAGGGCCACATCTAGCCCTCGGGCCGCAGTTTAGAGACCCCTGTGTTAGAATCTGCAAAAGACTTGAGACTGGGGAGGAGGTTCACCTACCAGCAGGACAACAACCCCAAACATACAGCCAGAGCGACAATGGAATGGTTTATAACAAAGCATATTCATGTGTTAGAATGGCCCAGTCAGAGTCCAGACCTAAATCCAATTGAGAATCTGTGGCAAGACCTGAAAATTGCTGTTCACAGATGCTCCATCCAATCTAACAGAGCTTGAGTTTTTTTTGCAAAGAAGAATGGGCAAAAAAGTCACTCTCTAGATGTGCAAATCTGGTAGTGACATCCCCAAAAAGACTTGCAGCTGTAATTGCAGAGAAAGGCGGTCCTACAAAGTATTGACTCGGGGGTGAATACAAATGCACGCCACACTTTTCACAGATTTATTTCTAAAAAAAAATTGAAAACCATTTATCATTTTCCCTTTCACTTAACAATTGTGTCACTTTGTGTCGGTCTATCACATAAAATCCCAATAAAATACATTTACTTTTTTGGTTCTAACATGACAAAATGTGGAAAATTGCAAGGGGTATGAATATTTTTTCAAGGCACTGTTTTATCTTGGTTGTACAGTACAGGACTTGTATTCATAGACTATTTGCAGCTACCTTCAGGTAATTGGACACTGGGCAAGAAAGCTTAATAGGGCCTCCCACAGAGCACACCATATAACCCCCCACCCACTACGTGAGACTCCAGTTTTTTGATTTTTTTTTTACGTATCTCTAGGTGATGTACCTGTTCTCCTCTGGAGAAGTATTATACCTTTTTAAAAACACTGTTTTTTTTTCCTGGAGCTTTTCTCAAGCTGACTCATTGCTGCTTTGGGCTATCTGGCAGATTAACCTTTTTCACTCCTAAGGGTAAAATAAATCTTAATGCCTAATCACTATTTTGCAACTTTGACATGTTAGTAAAACTACATATCACAACTACTACAGGTGGATTATACCTCGGTTTTTTTTTTTAGGACAGATTTGGCTTTGGTGGGCATTGGTGGTATATGGAAATGGAGATCTCCTGATTTATTTTTTTATTAATTTTTTTTGTTATCATAGCAAAACTGGCCCAAAGTAGTAAAACCTTTTTTTAACTACTTCCTGTCCGTGCTATAGCCGAAGTACGGCTACAGCGCGGACTCGAGTTTCCGGGAGGCAGTCTTTAAACGGCCTCCCAGAAACGGGCTTCCCGCGAGCGCGCATCGGGGAAAATCTGTGTTGGCCGTGTCCCTTGGACACAGCCAGTCACAGATCGTGGTAAATGGCCAATCACAGCGGCCATTTACCACGTGATCGGGCCATGCAATGAGAGATGATCTCATATGTAAACATATGAGATCATCTCTCATCGCCAGCTCTCTTCCTCACACGGAGACTGCAGTGTGAGGAAGAGGAGAGCCCGAACAGCGGTAAGGGAACACACAGGAATGTAATCAGGGCACTGATCACCAGTGCCCTGATTACAGAAGAGGGGAAAAAATGCCACAACTGCCCACAGTGCCCGCCATCAGTGCCCATAGTTTTGCCAGTCAGTGCCCATCAGTGCCTGCTCATCTAGGCACTGACTAGCAGCACTATGGGCACTGAGTGTGGGCACTGATGGTGCTGCCAATCAGTGCTGATCAGTGCCACCCCTCAGTGCCGCCTCTCAGTGCCCATCAGTGCCGCCTATCAGTGCTCATCAGTGCAGCATATTAGTACTTCCTCATCAGTGCCACCTCATCAGTGCCCATAAGTGCCACCTCATCAGTGCCCATCAGTGCAGCCTATCAGTGCCGCCTCATCAGCGCACATCAGTGAAGGAGAAAAATGTATTTATTTTCAAAATTTACTCACAGAAAACAAGAAAAGCTTTTTTTTTTTTCTCTTCAAAATTTTCTGTCTTTTTTTCTTTTTTTTTTTTTTGTAAGAAATAAAAATGCCAGAGGTGATTAAATACCACCAAAAGAAAGCTCTATTTGTGTGAAAAAAATGATACAAATTTCATATGGGTACAGTGTAGCATGACCGCGCAATTTTCATTCAAAACGTTAGAGCGCTGAAAGCTGAAAATTGGCCTGGATAGGAAGGGGGTATAAGTGCCCAGTAGGCAAGTGGTTAAAAAAATGTAGCTGTATATTCCTTGTTACCATAACCTACCACCAAAGAACAACCCAAAATAAATTCTCCTCCTCCGGACGTTCGTAGCGATACCACATATGTGTATGTTGTATGTACCCGTAGTACAGCCCAAAAACAATTGCAAAAAGTGAATTTTGTTTTTGTTTCTATCCTACCTAAAACTAATTTTAAAAAATTATTTTTTAAAAAGAGAAAAATGTCCTGCCTAAAATGTACTGAGCATAACTTTTGACGCTTACGTGACCCAAACACTAACTCTGCCACTGACCTAGATCAAACCTCAATCTAGCGTTTTTTTATTTAATTTTATTTACACACTTTTTTTTTTTTTTCTTCTCTCTGCTAGGAGAGAGATAAACTATTTCTCTCCCCTCCAGAGAGAGAAAAACACAGGGGTCGGTTGCACAGTGACTGATTACTGTGATAGCCAATCAGAGGCTATTGCAGCAATCGGGTGACCTGAAACTGTCCTGGGCACCAGTCGTTTGGTACGGGACCCGGGTCTCCCACTGAGACTCTGGTCTCTGTGCTGGGTGCACTCCCAGTACAAAGACATACGCAGATATGCGGCCCAATGGAAAAAAGCCCAGTTCAGTGAGGCTGCATACTGTCGGTGTGAAGGGGTTAAGTATCAGTTTGTTTTGGTGTGCTCCTTTAAGGACTGTACCCATTATTGTTTGCTTTGTGCACTGGAATCTGTGTTAGTCATTTTGCCTCCAAGGTTTCTCCTCGGATCCTTCTCTTCTCCCACCATTCATTGAGGGAGCCCTTTGTGTTTCTAGTCATGCTTTTTTAACTAAAGCATGCTGGTAGCGAGAGGGGTTATTCTTGCCCTTGCCTACAATTTTTTTTTTCTCTTACGTCCTTCGACAGTCGCCGCCTCCTCTAAGTCATCACTGTTGGGTATTGACTTCCGCTCCGCAGGAGTAGCTAGGCATATAGACTTAGTCAAAAGACAAAAGGCATTAGCATATACACACCCATGGGGGCTGTCCCATCTGGTCAATACCCCCCTGCATGACCACTCCCAACTCAGTTTTAATCTGCCTAGCATCAGGAGTAGTCAGGCTTCCCTGTGCTGAGGCTTCAGTCTCAGCCTTCCTAATCTTTTATTTGATTTTCTTTGAAAATGTCAGTTTTTTCTTACTTTACTAGCTGTTTATTTTGTCAGCTTTTAGTGTTAGTCGTTTCTATGGATGAAGACCGATCATGCGGTGCTGGGATTCGGACTGACTGCTCTGGTTCTCCAGGGCAGAAGGGTCAGATGGACCCCCAGCCCGCCATCAAGCGTTCAGCTATGGTTCGCCCTGGCATTACGAACGACCCATCCCTGCTCGCCGCAGGGATGCAGCCGTGAGGTGGCTACCTCACAGGACACATCTGCGATGCTGCAGTACTCCCTGTCAGATGAGGACAGCGGTTTTCCGTTCATAGAGGCATCCCACGCCATCTGGTACAGGTAAGTACTTCTGTGTGGGGCCTCTGTCTGGGGTGGCAGTCTGTGTTGCTGTGTGTTCCCCATGTCTGTGCCTGTGTGACTCCCTGATGCGGTCCCTGTGGGGATTGCTTGTGCAGATACTGTGTGTTTTTCTGGGGTTCTCCTTCCCTGTGTCACTTCGGTGCATTGTTGGGGGTGCAGACGTTTTTGTGTGGCGACCGCAGCGGCGTGAATTTGCGGGGTCCGCCATCTTTGATATGGGAAGGCTTGTATAGCTTCTCTGTGGGCGATACTGCATGCTATTTTGGCGCCATCCGCCGCCATTTTGTGGGAGGTGAACGATCGGTCCGACCGCATGTTCGGTGGCCATTTTGGCGTAGCCTCCAATGCATTCCTATGGGGCAGCCATTTTCCCTAGGTCTGGCAGTCTATAGTTCAGCCTACTTCGGCAGCACCTCCTTTTCCTCTGCAGCAGGACATCGGTGGCAACACTCTGCAGGTTATCACTCTCCATATTCCTCTGTATTATCGCTTCTGGCTCAGTTTTCTCTTCTCCTTTTGGGGGTCCTTGTCACTGTAGCTGTAGCGGTGGGCTGCGCATTCCGCAGCGATCTTAAAGGGGCAAATACACTTTTTATTGCACTGTTTTTTTCTGTAACCTTGAGCAATGGATTCTCAGGATAGCAAATTCCCCCCAGCTCTGGTGGGGGCTCCCAGTTCTCCTGTGGCCCCGCTGAGACCTGATTTGGCCGCTGTAGTGGCGACTTTGGTGTCTAATATGGAAATGCTGATGGCTGAACATGCTGCAAAAAAGAGGGCTAGATTGTCTCTCTCCACTGATTCAGATGGTGATATGGCTGCTGCTGCGAGCGTGCCCTTTTCAGGGTCCCGCTCATCCTAGGACCCCCCGGGGTCTGAGGGGGAGGCTGAGGTGGAGGGGGTTGATACCTCCTCCCGGGGTCGCCTGAAGAACGGGCGACCATGGATGAGTTAATTGTTTCTGTTAAGGAAACTTTACATTTGGAGGATGAGCCCAGTCCTCCGGCGTTGTGTCTTTGTTTGGGACCCACAGGACCCGCAAGTCGGCGCAGGTTTTTCCCTGCCCAGCTGAATTTCATTACACTGTTAATGAAATGTGGTGCACGTTAAAACGTCCATTCCTGGTACCTAGTCGGTTCAAATTGCTTTATCCTTTTGCGCCGGCTACGGAATCACGATGGTGTGTGCCTCCACAGGTGGATCACACTGTGGCCGTGTTAAACAAGGCTACCTTGGTTCCTTCCGAGGATACTCCGGTGTTCCGGGACCCTACGGACCGGCGGTTGGAGTCTCTAGCCCGCCATTCCTACACGGTGGGGGGTTCGTTGCTTAAACCCGTTTTCGTGTCCGTTTTGGTTGCTCAGGCGGTGGCTGATTGGACTAAGATGCTTAGGAGCAATCTCGTGTCTGATGGTGTTCCGCCTGCCCGGCTGGAAATGGTGGATCAGATCCACCAAGGAGTCATGTATTTGTGTGATGCGGCCTTGAATGAGGCCCCTTTAGTGGCTCGCCTCTCTAGTGTCGCGGTGCTTAACCGGCGACTGATATGGCTGAAGAGCTGGTCGGCCGACCAGTCCTCACGGAAAACTGTTGCTGATTTTCCCTATGCTGGCTCTCGCCTTTTTGGCGAGGTGTTGGATACCCTGGTGAAAGGCGTCACGGGGGGCAAGAGCACTATGCAGCCCCAGAACCCGAAGAACAAGTCCTTTCGAGGCAAGCGGGGTTCTGCGCCTAGATCCAATCAGGGGTCCTTTCGTGCCTTTCGGAACCAATCCAAGGGCAAGCCCTTCAAGGCCCAGGGCAACCAGAAGAAGCCCTGGGCGGGTAAGCAGAAGTCGGGTAATGCCAGCTCGGCGGGTCAGTCCGCCTCTGCCTGAAGGGGCACGCTCACCCATTTCAGGGGTGGGGGGATGTTTGCGCGGTTTCCTCCAACCTTGGCTGCTCCGAATATCGGACAGGTGGGTTCAGGAAATCATTTGATCGGGGTACAAGATCGAATTCCTTTCCAGGCCGGCGGACAGATTTTTTCCCTCAAATCTTCACTTGCCTCCGGGGCGTCTGCAGGACCTGCACCAGGTGGTACAGGACCTCCTTGCTCAGGGGGTGATTGTCCCGGTGCCTCATCGGGACAGGTTTCGGGGGGTTTTATTCAAATCTGTTCACTGTGCCCAGAAAGGAGGGCAAAGTGCGTCCTATTCTGGACCTAAAATCGCTGAACCGCTTCGTGCGTGTTCGGATGTTCAGTATGGAGTCTCTCTGTTCGGTGGTGGCCTCCCTGAGTCCAGGGGAATTTCTGGCCTTGATAGATCTGAAGAATGCGTATCTGCACATCCCCATTTTCGAAGGTCATCAGCGGTACCTTCGGTTTTGCTATCGCAGAGGACAACTACCAGTTTGTGGCGTTACCTTTCGGTCTTGCTTCGGCACCCAGGGTTTTTACTAAAGTGCTGGCGCCGGTTCTGGGCCTACTGAGGGCACAGGGCATTGCGGTCTTGGGCTAGCTGGACGATCTCCTTCTGAGGGCACGTGCCAGCCAGGACCTAGTGCTGTCCACCACGGTACAGATGCTCCAGGAGTTCGGATGGACCATCAACGTTCAAAAATCGGCGTTGTCTCCATCGGTTCGTCTTCCCTATCTGGGAATGATTCTGGACTCAGCTCAGGCAAAGGTGTTCTTGCCGGAGGACAAGCTCCGGACCTTGCAGGACGAGATGAGGTCCCTCAGGGACAACCCGTCCTTGTCACTCAGAACCTGTATGAGGTCTCTGGGGTTGATGGTGTCAGCCTTCGAGGCGATACCCTTTGCTCAGTTTCACACGCGGGCTCTCCAGACGGAGATCCTGGCCAGGTGGGACAGACTGCCTCGGTCCCTGGATCTGTGTGTCTCCTTGAGTCGTCAGACCAGATTGGCTCTTCTGTGGTGGCTCCAGTCCCCGTCGGTGGCGGAAGGCAAGTCCTTCCGTCCGTTGGTGTGGACGGTGATTACCACGGATGCCAGCCTGTCGGGCTGGGGGGGAGTCTTGGGCAACCTTTCTGCCCAGGGCACTTGGTCGGAGGAGGAATCCTACCTCCCGATAAATGTGCTGGAATTGCGAGCAATAAAACTCTTCCAGTGGTCGGACAGTCTTCAGGGCCTACCTGTCTGAGTACAGACGGACAATGCTACCGCGGTGGCTTACATCAACCACCAAGGGGGCACCAGGAGTGCTCGTGCGGCCCGGGAGGTGACCGACATTCTGTCGTGGGCTGTGACTCGTGTCCCGGCGATCTCAGCAGTTCACATTCCGGGTGTGGAGAGTTGGCAGGCCGACTATCTGAGCCGCCAGACCCTGGACCAGGGGGAGTGGTCCCTGCACCCGGAGGTCTTCCAAATGCTGTGTGCGAGGTGGGGATCCCCGGTCCTGGTAAGCAGACGTTGTTCATCTGGCAGTGGTGCCTCCGTGGCGGCTGCCCATGGGGGAAGATCTCCTGACTCAGGGTCCGATCTTCCATCCTGCTTTACAGTCGCTGGCTTTAACGGCCTGGCTGTTGAGACCCAAGTCCTGAGGGACAGGGGTCTCTCCTCTGAGGTCATCCCTACCCTTGTCAAGGCTAGAAAGACATCCTCTGGAAAGATCTATTACCGTACCTGGAAGGCTTACTTCGCCTGGTGCGAGTCCAGGGGGTTCTCCCCTCGCTCGTACTTGGTGTCGAGAGTGTTGGCTTTTCTCCAGGCGGGAGTGGACCAGCGCCTGGCGCTGGCCACGATCAAGGGCCAGGTGTCCGCACTGGCTATTCTTTTCCAACGCCCTGTGGCGTCTCATTCTCTGGTTCGCACCTTCATTCAAGGTGTGCGACATTTGGCTCCTCCCAGGAAGGAGCCCTTACCTCCGTGGGACTTGAACTTGGTTCTGTCTGTGTTACAACGTGCTCCCTTTGAAAACATTCTAGATATCTCGTTGCCTCTACTGTCTAAGAAGGTTGCCTTTTTGGTGGCGATAACTTCGGCTCGCAGAGTGTCGGAACTGGCAGCGTTATCTTGCCGTTCTCCATACTTGGTGATTCACCGGGAAAAGGTGGTTTTGCGTCTGCAGCCCTCCTTTCTTCCTAAGGTGGTCTCTGAGTTCCACATTATTGAGGACGTTGTCCTGCCTTCGCTTTGTACAAAGCCTAAGCATCCTAAGGAGGTTGCTCTGCACTCCTTGGATGTGGTCAGGGCGATCAGGGTTTACCTGTCGTCCACTGAATCTTTTCGTAAAACGGATTCCCTCTTTGTCCTTCCTGAGCGACCTCGGAAGGGCATGGCTGCATCCGCAGCGACTATTGCCAAATGGATCAGACAGACCATTGAACAGGCTTACGCCTTGAAGGAACGGGTTCCACCCTTCCCTGTTAAGGCGCACTCTACCAGATCTGTGAGTGCGTCCTGGGCCTATTGGCATAGGGCCTCGGTGGCTCAGGCGTGCAAGGCTGCGACTTGGTCGTCGATACACACTTTTTCCAGATTCTACAAAGTAGACGTTCTGGCATCAGCTGATGCCTCCTTTGGCCGCAAGGTTCTCAGTGCAGCAGTGCCATGATGGACCCTTGTGTTTTTTTCTGGGTCCCTGGCTGTTGGTATTTGCTTTCCTGGGCTGTTGCTCCTGTTGAGCATTGTTTTTTTCTGTTGCCCAGTTGGTTCTCTTACAGTGCATGTAAGATTCCTTTCTCTGATGTGGGTACTGCGTTGCCTTTTCTACGGTTGTGTCTCCCACCCCCTCATGTCTATACTGCTTTGGGACATCCCAACAGTGATGACTCAGAGGAGGCGGCGACTGTCGGAGGACGTAAGAGAAAACAGAATTTTTGTAAAATCTTACCTGTAAAATTCCTTTCTCTGAGTCCTGCGACAGTCGCCACCCCCGCCCCTCTTTTGGGGTTCTTATTACCTACTGCTATGCTACCAAACTTGAGTTGGGAGTGGTCATGCAGGGGGGTATTGACCAGATGGGACAGCCCCCATGGGTGTGTATATGCTAATGCCTTTTGTCTTTTGACTAAGTCTATATGCCTAGCTACTCCTACGGAGCGGAAGTCAATACCCAACAGTGATGACTTAGAGGAGGCGACGACTGTCGGAGGACTCAGAGAAAGGAATTTTACAGGTAAGATTTTACAAAAATTCAGGTTTTTTTTTGCCAGTGTCCAATACATTTTCCACTGGACACTGTGGTGTTATGGCACACTGCAGCTTGTTGTTTATAAAAGGCTGCAGTGTTGATCCTGCATTGTGTCACTGTTTCTATGATTAGGGAAAGGTTGGTCACATGACTTCGACAAAACACACGCCTAGACTCTTTTCCTAGGTAAGCAGAGTGCAAGTCACAGATGTAAGGCCTCTTTCACACGGAGCGGACCGTATTTCGATCCGCTCCGGCACTTTTTTTTTTTTTTTTTTTACGGTCACGGATGACACTTGTGTCATCCAGTCTGTATGTCCGCATATCATCCCATCCGTTTGCAGATGATATACGGACATAATGTATGTCTATGGGATTGCAGATGTCAGCGGATGACACCGCTGACATCCAATTTTGCGTTCTTTCCATTTTTTAAATGGAAGAAAAATAGGGTTCTGTTCCGTTCCAAAAAACGGAACTGAACTGAAAGGACGCAAATCGGATGTCAGCGGATGGTCATCCCCTGACATCCGCAATCCCATTGACATGCAATATGTCCGTATATTATTCGCAAACGGACATACGTGGACCGCCCGTGTGAAAGAGACCTGGCTGTCGTTTATAAATGTGCAGTGAGATTTTACATGTGCCTTGAATGATTTGCAGTTTAGTAGTCTGACCAGATTTTCACAAGACCATTTTTTTGTTTTTGAGAATGGAAAGATCAGGAGAAAGGGTCAAATTCTCATTTCACCTTGGAACATTTTATCTGATTTCTATCATGTACAGTATATCTCTTCCGAGAGTGCTCAGTAGTTTTTAATAGAAGACGTAATGACATTTGCCTTTTCTGTTTTGTAGGTTCTTTCGGCAGCTTCAGCAGCAGGGGTATCTGTAGCATTTGGCGCACCTATTGGTGGTGTCCTGTTTAGCTTGGAAGAGGTAAGGAAGTTTTTTTTTTCTCAGGGTTTGGTAAGAATTGCTAGATCAGTGTAACCAAAGTAGAATGTGTATGGGCTAATTTCCCTTAGGGTTCAGGACCATGTTTGGTAGGCTCCTTAGGTTCCAAGGTGGAGAATAGAAGTCCTCACAAATGGTTAAATTACAGGTGCATCTCATATAATTAGAATATCATCAAAGTTATTTTTATCTCAGTAATTCAATTAAAAAAATGTTGGCTTACTGAAAAGTATGTACAGTATCTCTCAAAAATAAGTACATCCCTCACATTTTTATAAATATTTTATTCTTTTCATGTGACAACACTGAAGAAATGACACTTTGCTACAATGTAAAGTATTGGGTGTACAGCTTGTATAACAGTATAAATTTGCTGTCCCCTCAAAATAACTCAACACGCAGCCATTATTGTCTAAACCACTGTCAACAAAAGTGAGCACACCCTTAAGTGGCTGATTGGCCCAATTTGGACATTTTCATTTTTCTCCCTCCAATGTCATGTGACTCGTTAGTGCTACAAGGTCTCTGGTTTGAATGGGGAGAAGGTGTGTTAAAATTGGTGTTATCGCTCTCACTACTCTCATACTGGTCACTGGAAGTTCAACATGGCACCTCTTGGCAAAGAACTCCCTGAGGATCTGAAAAAAAAAAATTGTTGCTCTACATAAAGATTGCCTAGGCTATAAGAAGACCATTAAACTGAGCTGCAGCATGGTGGTCAAGACCATACAGCGGTTTACCAGGACAGGTTCCACTCAGAACAGGCCTCGCCATGGTCGACCAAAGAAGTTGAATCCGCGTCCTATCCAGAGGTTGTCTTTGGGAAATAGACGTATGATTGCTGCAGAGGTAGAAGGGGAGGGGGGCTAACCTGTCAGTGCTCAGACCATACGCCGCATACTGCATCAAATTGCTCTTAATGGCTGTCATCCCAGAAGGAAGCCTCTTCTAAAGATGGTGCATAAGAAAGCCAGCAAACCGTTTGCTGAAGACAAGCAGACTAAGGACATGAATTACTGGAACCGTGTCCTGTGGTCTGTTGAGACCAAGATTAACTTATTTGGTTCAGATGGTGTCAAGCATGTGGCGGCAACCAGGTGAGGAGTACAAAGACAAGTATGTTTTGCCTACAGTCAAGCATGGTGATGGGAGTGTCATGGTATGGGGCTGCATGAGTGCTTCCGGCACTGAAGAGCTAAAGTTCATTGAGGGAACCATGAATGCCAACATATACTGAGACATACTGAAACAGAGCATGATCCCCCTCCCTTCGGAGACTGGGCCGCAGGGCAGTATTCCAACATAACGACCCCAAACACCTCCAAGACAACCACTGCCTTGCTAAAGAAGCGGAGGGTGAAGGTGATGGATTGGCCAAACATGTCTACAGACCTAAACCCTATTGAGCATCTGTGGGGCATCCTCAAACGGAAGGTGGAGGAGCGCAAGGTCTCTAACATCCACCAGCTCCGTGATGTCATCATGGAGGAGTGGAAGAGGACTCCAGTGGCAACCTGTAAAGCTCTGGTAAACTCCATGCCCAAGAGGGTTAAGGCAGTGCTGGAAAATAATGGTGGCCACACAAAATATTGACACTTTGGGCCCTGTTTGGACGTTTTCACTTAGGGGTGTACTCAATTTTTTGTTTCCAGCGGTTTAGACATTAATGGTTGTGTGTTGAGTTCTTTTGAGGGGACAGCAGATTTACACTGTTATACAAGCTGTACACTCTCACTACTTTACATTGTAGCAAAGTGTCATTTCTTCAGTGTTGTCACATGAAAAGATATAATAAAAATATTTACAAAAATGTGAGGGGTGTACTCACTTTTGTGAGATACTGTATATGTACAGTGTAGTATGCACTCAAGGCTTTTTTGGGGCGCCTTTTTTACGTATCAATTATAGCATCAATGCGATGTCACATGGAGGCGATCAGCCTATGGCACTGCTGAGGTGTTATGGAAGCACAGGTTTCTTTGATGGCGGCTTTCAGCTCATCTGCATTGTTGGATCTGGTGTCTCTCATCTTCCTCTTGACAATACCCCACAGATTCTCTATGGGGTTTAGGTCAGGCAAGTTTGCTGGCCAATCAAGCACAGTGATACCATGATCATTAAACTAGATCATTTTGGCAGTGTGGGCAGGTGCCAAGTCCTGCTGGAAAATGAAATCTGCATCTCCATAAAGCTGGTCAGCAGAGGGAAGCATGAAGTGCTCTAAAACTTCCTGGTAGAGGGTGGCTCTGACTTTGGACTTGATAAAAACAGTGAACCAACACCAGCAGATGACATGGCCTGAAGAAGGAATGCATGCTCCGCAGCGCGTCACCGTTCATGTCTGCCGGAGCTCAAGCCATGTGCGTTCCACGGACCTGGGAAACTGCCTCTACCACAGGGGAATCCCCACACCGTGAGAGCCAGCGGGGATACCGCCACCAAAACCCCCAGGATTGCGATGTCAGACGACCCTATTAAACTAAATGCTTTTAACAAGCTTACCCTTGTGAGCAAGTTTTTTTTTTTTTTTTTATACCTCCATTAAATAATCTTTATGCTGCACTTTGAAGGTGCTGTGTTACTTTTCAGTAAGCCAACATTTCTGTATTAAAAATCCTTTTTCTCTATCGTCCATTGACAGACGCAGCAGCAATGCTTCTTTACCCTTGGGGTTATGCACCATCTACAGGAGTACACTAGGCAGTGAAAAAATTCACTGACCCACCTATAGGGACTTTCCTTCTCGGCATAACCCCCCACACACTGCTCTCAAATCAGTTTCTTGCTGCCTTGTGAAGGAGTAGGACCTAGGTTTCCTGCTGGGACTTTGGTCTCAGTTTTTTATTCTTTTAAGAATGTTTATATTTATCTTTACTCACTATCGCTAGCTAGTGTCAGAGGGATCCTCCTGGTGAACTACAAGCAACAGCCGGCTGCGGTTTTGCACTGGATAATCTAGATCCTTACGGTCTCTCAGCCTGTCCAACGAGCATTAGCAGGTTATGGTCCGACTAGGCCTCGATAACAGGACTCTGTTTTTTCCTGAAAGATCTCCCAGGCCTATCAGGACCAGGCCCTAACCTCCCCGCTCCCGCATGGGGGCGCTGTTTTCGGCGTCTTGTGCCCGGGGGGGGGGATGTACACTGTTACCTTGTCCTGTGGGGTCTTTTTAGGTAGATCCCTGTGGTGGCCTCATGTCTGAGTCCTGATCGCATGGCAGCTTTTTTCAGCCGCCATCTTGAGTGTTGGTTCTCTGTGTGTAAGGTACAGCGCCCATTTTCCCTGAGCTTCCTATACTTTTGCAATGGCACCATTTTCTTTTAGCCTGGAGCTACATAGGCAGTCTTCGGTTTCTTGTGATTCTATGTCACTTCCTGTGAGACGTTTCATGCTGAATCTCCATGCTGCAGAGTTGCTGATTACACTGTGAGGTGGTACAGTATAGTGGTCTTCTTTTGGGCTTTCCTTTGGCACACTCTGCTCCTGCCACTATTTAGGGTGACTCCAGTTACAGCGGTGTGGACCGCGATAGTGATTTAAAGGGATGCTTCTACATTTTTTTTTTTTTTTTTTTTTACAACTTGTAAAATGGAGTCCCAAGCAGTTATTTCTCCTCCAGACCCCCTCAGTGCGACTGCCGGTGCATCCGGATCACAGTCTCTCATGTCTCTTTCTGCAGCATTGGAAAATCTGGCATCAAAGGTGGATTTTGTAATGAAACATGTCACTAGCCAAAAATAGCCACTACCTTCTCTGTTTTCTAAATCAGTGCCAGTGTTATGGTCGCCTCAGACAACCCCCTCCCTGAGGGATCCCTGTCGGATGGTGAGGAAAATCTGCGTTGACCCTGTCAGTGCAACTAAATTACCTGGGTCTGACTTTGGACTCCTATCTGGCGAGGGTTTTTTTTCCCCGGGGACAAACTTTAGATGTTGCAGGGAGAGATCAGGTTGCTGATGAACGATCTCTCATCTCTGCTGACTTGCACGAGAGCCTTGGGGTTGATATTATCAACCTTCAAGGCGGTCCCATTTGCTCAATTTCATTCCAGGCCTCTGCAAAAGGAGTTTCTTGCCAAGTGGAACAAGGATCCGCAGTCCTTGGGCAGAATATGTTTGAGCCAACTCACGAGGTCAATGTTCTCGTTTTGGCTTCTGTCGCCTGCCCTGAGCCAGGGCAAGTCCTTTCTTCTGCTGTTGTGGATGGTGGTCACCACGGATGCCAGCTTGCCAGCCTGGGGTGGAGTGTTGGACAATCTCTGTGCCCAGGGAGTCTGGTTGACAGGTGTGCTCTTTACCGATAAATGTCCTGAAACTCGGAGCAGTCAAGCTTTGCCTGCTCCACTGGAAGAGTCGTCTACAAGGTTCCCTGGTTCGGATTCAATCCGACAATGCCACGGCTGTGGCCTACATCAATCACCAAGGGGGCACAAGGAGTGCCCGGGCGGCCCAGGAGTTGGCTGAGATTCTGACTTGGGCCGAGGAACATGTTCCGGCTCTTTCAGCAGTTCACATTCCAGGAGTGGAGAGCTGGCAGGCGGATTACCTGAGTCAAGTTCTGGACCAAGGGGAATGATCCCTGCATCCAAAGGTATTTCCTCACCTTTGTGTCCGGTGGGCACCCCGGAGGTCGACCTGCTTGCGTCTCCTGAACAAGAAGGTACAAAGGTTCGTGGCCATGGCTCGAGACCCTCTGACCGACGCCACAGATTCATTGGTGGCTCCTTGGAGCCATTATCGACTGCTCTATGCCTTTCCTCCGATACAGCTGTTGTTGAGGTTCCTCTGCAGATTGGCAGTGGAAAGGGTGCCAGTAATTCTGGTGGCGCCAGACTGGCCTCGCCGGTCTTGGTATGCAGACCTGGTAAAGAGGGTCGTCGAGCCTCCCTGGCTGCTGCCTTTGAGTGAGGACCTGCTGTCTCAGGGGCCGATCTTCCATCCTGCTTTACGGTCGCTAGCTTTAACTGCATTGCTGTTGAAGGCCAGGTGCTGAGAGACAGGGGGCACCTCAGACGATGTCAACCTATGACGAAACGCATCGGACGGTGCTAGGCGTGACCTCTCCCCCTTTGCCAGCTTCTCGCTGCATTTGGAACGCGGGATGCCGTGGTCTCTACCCACATCAGCGGCTCTTGTCATTTTGGATGTGACTGTTTTATCTTCTAACATGTGAGTGTAACCTTTGAATAAACCTGTTTTTAATAATATACAGTATCATGCTATGTGCCTCCTTTACTCCTTCCCACCTACATGGCTTTTATGCATTCCTATATGATTACATCTTGATACCCTTAACTCCTGGTGTTCCTGCATACTCCCTCTGTCAAGCGTTTGTGGCTTTTCCATTAGGTTGGATGGCCATATTTTTCTGGTAAGCAGCAACTTTGTATGTTCCTATCTCACGGATGATCTCCTTTCCATCCACGGTGTGAAGAGTTTAGATGTTATCCACATGCTGGGACTTTTTCTGCACTTTTTTTGATGGATTCCTTTCTCATTTAAAGACTTTTATGTGGACTTTATTGAATTATTGTCACACACTTTATATTTATCTCAACATATCTATTGTTAGCGCTACACGTTTATGCACATTTTTATTTTGACGAGATTGTCACTAGTCTGTGAGAAACGCATGGTTGGTATACCGAAGCGTTTTTCTAGAAGATATCCCTTTGAGAAGTCTCTTCTGAAGAAACTGACGGTTCCACTGTCTGTGGACTCTCAGGTTACCAGGCTGAATGAGACCAAACCTTTGCCCATGGAAGATTCCCCATCTTTTAGGGACCCTGTGGACAAAAGAGCGGAGGCTCTGGTCCGTTACCTTTTCACCTTGGCTGGTTCAATTTTAAGACCGGTATTTGCTATCACCTTGGTATCTCAGACCTTAACTGAATGGGCTAAGATTTTGAGCCAGGATCTGGAGGGGAGTCAACATCCTTCTGAGCTGGTGGACCTGGCGGATCAGTTGATTCAAGGGATGCAGTATATTTGTGATGCATCCCTGGATACGGCCCCCCTGGCCGGCAGGGTTTCTGTGACGATGGTGATTCTTCGCTGCATGATCTGGTTGAAATACTGGTCAGCTGACCAGGCTTCTAAAAAGGTACTGACTGATCTTCCTTTTTGTAGGTGACCATTTGATCGGTGCTTCTAAGGAAGAGATCATGAAGGGCCTTACCGGAGGCAAGAGTAGTTTGCTTCCACAGGCTGCTAAGGGCAAGGAATCTTGCTGTAAGAGGGGTCCCTTCTTTCCGGCTCACATGCGGTCCTTTTGTCCATCTGGATGGCAAGAAAATTGCTTGAGATCCCGTAACTTTGCGGGAGGCTCCAAGAGACCCTGGAATGGTAAGTCCAAAGCGGGCACGTCTGGTTTCGCAGACAAGCCTTCCCCAGCCTTAAGGGGCACCCTCACCCCCATCTGGGGTAAGGGGAAGTCTTCGTCTTTTTCAGAATCCGTGGACCTTGCTCATTCAGTAAAAATGGGTCCACGAACCAATTTGGTTCAGTTACAAGATCGGGTTTCAGTCCTTGCCCCTGGCAAGATTCTTTACTTCCAACTTACGCCTGTCTTCAGAGTGGCTGTAGGGCCTCTATGGAGGAGTGCAGGACCTGTTAACACAAGGAGTTATTGTGCTTGTTCCAGAGTTGGAATGTTTCCAAGGTTTTTATTCAAATCTGTTTACAGTTCCCTGGAAGGAAGGCAAGGCTCGTCCGGTCTTGGATCTCAAGGCTCTAAACCACTTTGTGCGGATTCAGAAATTTAAGATGGTGTCCACCCGCACAGTAGTAGCTTTCCTTCTTCAGGGGGATCTAATGGCTTCTATCGATCTCAATGACGCTTACCTTCATATTCCAATATATGTCGGGCATCAGCGTTTTCTTCGTTTTGCCATGGGTGAGGAGTACTCTCAATTCGTGGCGTTACCCTTGGGTCTCGCTTCAGCTCCTCCAGTGTTCACAAAGGGTTTGGCCCCAGTGTTGGCCTTGTGCTTCTGCGTGCAGAGTCGTCTTGGGCTCTAGAAGCCGACTTGGAGGTTATGGTGCCAACTCTGCAGGAGTTTGGGTGGACACTGAATTTTCAGAAATCAGCACTGTCTCCATCCCCAAAACTGGACTACTTGGATCTGACGCTGGATTCAGCGTCAGCCTGGGTGTTTCTTCCTCAGACATAACTACTGAAGCTACAGAAGGCTGTTCGGCTCCTGTTGTCCAACCATCAATCATCTCGCAGGACTTGCATGGGTCTGATGGTCTCCACCTTCCAGGCGGTTCTGTTTTGCGCAGTTTCACACCAGATCTTTGCAAAGGGAGGTTTTGATCAAATGGAACAAGGATCTGCTATCATTGGACAATCTGATCCTGTTGAGTCTGGGTTCGAGGGAGTCTCTCCTATGGTGGCTTTGCTGCCAGGCCGTACGTTTGGGAAAAATCTTTTCTTCCCCTGTATTGGACTGTAATCACCACGAATGGCAGTCTGTCCGAATGGGGAGGTGTCTTGGGAGTGTGTTCGGCCCAAGGTGTCTGGAATCGGTTGGAGTCCAGGTTGCCCATCAACATCCTGGAAATTCGGGCGATCAGACTTTGTCTTAGTGGACAGATCGTCTGCAGGGGCGCCCTGTGCAAATACAATCAGATGATGCTACGGCTGTGGCATATGTCCATCATCAAGGGGGCACAAAGAATGCCCTGGCAGCCTGGGAAGTGGCTGGTATCTAGAGGTGGGCAGAACCTTATCTTTCCGGTCCTCTCTGCTGTGCACATTCCGGGGGTGGACTATTGGCAATCTCAGTCGGCAGACGTTGGATCCGGGAGAATGGTCTCTTCATCCAGAGGTATTACATCAACTGTGTCTTCGTGGGGGACCCCCGATGCAGACCTGCTGGCTTCCCGTCTCAACAGGAAGGTCCAGAGGTTCATGTCAAGGTCTCGTGATCCTCTGGCCGACGCCGCAGACGCTCTGGTTGCCCCTTGGGGTCAGTATTGTCTGATTTAGTCTTTTCCTCCAATTCAGCTTCTGTCGGGAGAAAAAACAAAGTCAAGTCAAAGTCAAATCTACTTTATTGTCAATTCTTCCACATGTACAATACATACATACAGAGAATCTAAATTAAGTTACTCTTAGACCCCCGGTGCATACAGATAACACTAACAATATAGCCTAAAAATCTAAAACCCCCCCAAAAAAAAAAAAAAAAAGATTAAATAAAAACAGCGCAAGGCACATGACAGATAAAGTGCAGACCAATGACTTCAGTTCCATGGTGAATGAGGTAGTGAGCAGACCAATGCTGCCAAAGTGACTAGTGCAAGTCATTGAATGCTAGTGGAAGGACCTAGGGATATAGGATCTAGGGAAGGGGAGGTGCATAGTTCAATGGTGCCTATGGCAGACAAGGGGGCAAGTTCGAAGCGAGTTCAGCTTCCCGACAGACTGATGGATAAAGCTGTCCTTCAGTCTGTTGGTCCTGGCCTGGAGACTACGCAGTCTCCTCCCTGATGGCAGCAGACTGAAGAAGCTGTGTAATGGGTGGGTAGGATCACCTGCAATGCATAGAGCTTTGCGAGTGAGACGGGTTCCATTAATATCCTGAAGGGAGGGGAGAGAGACACCAATGATCTTCTCAGCTCCTCTCACTATGCGTGATGCAGCTGGTCAGAATGCTCTCGATGGTGCCTCTGTAGAAGGTGTACATGATGGGGGGTGGGGCTCTGGCTCTCCTCAGTTTGCGGAGAAAGTAGAGACGCTGCTGTGATTTCTTGGCCAGTGCTGCAGTGTTATCAGTCCAGGAGTGGTCCTCTGTGATGTGCACACCCAGAAACTTGGTTCTACTCACTCTCTCCACAGTCGCACCGTTGATGGTCAGAGAAACATGCTGAGTGTGCACTCTCCTGAAATCAACAACAATCTCCTTTGCCTTCTCCACGTTCAGAGAGAGATTGTTGTCACTGCACCACCCGGCCAAACGGCTCACCTCACTCCTGTAGTTTGTCTCCGAGGTAGAAGGAATTCCAGTCATTCTGGTGGCACCAGACTGGCCCTGCCGGTCCTGGTATGCAGGCCTGGTAAGGCTGGTAGCAGACGTCCCTTGGAAACTTCCTCTCAGGGAATATCTTCTGTCTCAGGGACCAATCTTCCATCCTGCTTTACGGTCACTGGCTTTAACTGTGTAGTTATTGAAAGCTAGGTGCTGAAGACAGAGGGCTGTTGGGAGTCAGTGATTCCTATGCTGTTGAAGACTAGGAAATCCACTTCTAGGAAGGTTTATTATTGAGTTTGGATGGCGTATATTACTTGGTGTGAGTTGTGGGGAGTTTCTCCCCACTCCTTTTCTGTGTCTTGCCTGTTGGAGTTTCTACAGTTGGGTGTAGATCAACGTTTAAACCAGGGCACCATCAAGGGCCAGATTTCCGCATTGGCTATTTTTTTTTATATTTCCAAAGGCCATTGGCGGCGATGTCCTTGGTTCACACTTTTATGCAGGGAGTTCGCCAACTGGCTCCTCCGGTGTGATCCCTGGTACCCCTCCGTGGGATCTCAATTTGGTTCTGTTGGTGCTTCAAAGGCATTCATTTGAAAATATTTGAGAAATTCTTCTGCCCACTAAGTTGGTTTTTTTTTAGCTATTACTTACTCATGTCGTCTGTCAGAGTTGGCTGCTTTGTCCTGTCGGTCACCTTACTTGGTGATTCATAGGGACTAAGTGGTGTTACAACCCTGTCAGGCGTTCCTTCCTAAGGTTGTCTCGGGTTTCATTGAATGAGGACGTGCTACCATCCTTATGTCATAAGCCCTAAACATCCTAAGAAAATTCCCTTACATTTCTTAGATGTGGTAAGAGCGATTTAGGTTTACCTGGCGGTGATTGAACCAATTAGGAAATCAGATTCTTTGTTTGTTCTTACAGATGGACCTCGTAAGGCGCAGGCCGCATCTGCTGTGACCATGTCTAAGTGAATCAAGCAGATGGTGGTGCAGGCCTACTCCCTTAAGGGTCAGGTTCCTCCTTTCCCTGTTTAAAGCGCATTCTTCTGCTAGGGCGCTTAGTGCCTCTTGGGCCTTCCATCATCAGGCGTAAGTGGTTTAGGTGTGCAAGGTGTTGTCTTGGCCGTCTGAACACACATTCACAAAATGTTATAAAGTGGATGTACTTGCATCTTCGGATGCGGCGTTTGGCTGCAAAGTTTTACAGGTTGTGTTTGCGAAGTCTTCCGCTTCGTGAGGGTGACATTTTTTTCTGGTGGTGAACTCCAGTTGTTCCTAATTGAGCTCCTGTTGTTACCTGGTTGGCTATGTTTAGCCTTGTTGGGAATTCTGCATTTGCTGTGTTTTTTCCCACCCCTCAAGTTGCACTGCTTTGGGACATCCCAATGGTCTGAAGACTTGAAGCTGGGTCTGTCTGTGAACGAAAGAGAAAACTGGATTTTTATCTTACCGTAAAATACTTTTCTCTGAGGTTCACTGACAGACTCGGCACTCGCCCCTCTTGGGTTGAGTTATTTGTTCTTCTGACACTGCTTGTTACAAACTGGAAGTCCCACGGCAGGAAGTGATGATATACCCTCGGGGACTGCCCCAGGGGTGTAACCGAAAAGGTTTCTGCCTAGTCCTACTCCTAGAGAGCAAGAGCATAAGCTCAATGGTCTGAAGACTTGAAGCTTTGTCAGTGAACCTCAAAGAAAAGGATTTTACGGTAAGACAAAAATCCAGGTTTTTTTTTTTACCGTAGCATCCTTTCTATGTTATTATAGAAGGTCTGGGGTATGGCAGTAGGAATTGTCCAAAAGACGTATAGGAGTTTAGGTAGGATTAGCATTTTGAATGCCGCTATCTGACCTAGCCAAGATATTTCAAATGTGGCTATGTGCGTTAATTCATGTTTGATATCTAAAAGCAGTTTGGGATAGTTTCTCGTATGTAAGTAGGAGTCGTCAATGTAATACCCAAGTAAGATACATAGTCTTTTGTCCATTCATACGGGAATTGTGATTGTAAGAATCTTATTATTCGTTTGGGGATATTGATAGGCAACACTGATGATTTAGTTATACTTAATTTATAACATAGGCCCATCTCTGTAAACCAGGGTGCCTTGGCAAAATGCCTAAAGATTGCTCAAAAATTGTATACAGTCGGTAGGTGGATGAAGCCTGCCTTTTAATTACACAAAGCCACAGGTTTTCATTGTGCACCATTACGACCTTCTAGCTGCCGACCTTATAACGACCAATGATGTCATCAGTTGATGAGTAGGTCAGTCGCCTGCATAGCATCCTTGTTTGACCCTCCCCTGTCTCTCCCCATCAACTTTGGGGTCACATTAGCTGAGTGATGGAGAAAAACTGAGGAAGAGACATTGAATTACTAGTGAGTTTAGTTTCCACCTTTAATATTGGGTGTCCTACATGTGTGGATGTTGCTGCATTATGTAAAGCTTTTAGAATAGTTTTTACATTTTAGAATGGGGCGCCTGTTCATAATTTTGGAGGATGCCTCGAGACTGTCCATAATTTTAAAGGGTGCCTTGACAGAAAAAAGGTTGAGAAACCCTGGACTAGACAACTGAGTAGTGTGTCCATGAAAGTATACCTGTATGTGCCATCCTGAATAGTTGTCATGTTCCCGACTGTTGAAAGCGGAGTTCCACCCAAAAGTGGAACATCCGCTTATATGCCCCCCCCCCCCCCCCCCGGTGCCACAATTGACACCTTTCAGGGGGGAGGGGGAAGCTGGTACCTGTGTTTGACAGGTACCCAACCCCACTACTGGGAGAGAGCACCCCAGGGCTGTCCCTTGGAAGTTCGGACCCCCTCCCCTCCCCTGCCGCCAGGTCAATTAGAATGCACAGCTCGCTTCACGCATGCGCAGTAGGGAACCAGCTGTGAAGCCAAAAGGCTTCACTACCGGTTTCCCTTACCTTGAATGCCGGCGGCAGCACCTGAGAGCCGATCCGAAAATCTGCTTCGGGTGCCGACATCGCAGGAACCTTGGACAGGTAAGTCCTAATATTAAAAGTAAGCAGCTACAGTATTTGTAGCTGCTGAATTCCCGTGGGGGGGGGGGTGGGGGGGGAGTTGGTATTACTACTCTTTAAAACGCACTGCTGGAGGTTCTAATTGCTTAAATAGGCAGGGTTGAGCACTTGCAATTTGGCTGCATACGTTGTAACAGGCGTCCATGAAAGGATCCATCGAGCACTTGTTCACCATTTTTTGGACAGTCATGTCACTTATACACTGGGGAATATTCATTTATTGATATTTTTATTTATTTTTTGGACTGTATTCAAACCTTACAGGACTTGTCACATATTGTGTTCATTCACATATCACATGATTTTTTCTTGTATTTACTCTCATGTATAATTTTGTTTGATTTTCAATTATCACATGTTTTTTTACACTTTTTTTCTTATGGAATTCATATCTACACTTACTAGCGCTGCACTTTTTGGTTTATTTATAGGCGTCCATGAAAGCCTCCTGTAAGCTTAGAAGAAAACAAAAAAGCAAATATAGGATTTACTGGAAATTTAGAGTCTGTAGTAATCATCCTTTTTTGTCAATGGTGTTTACTCATATACATTTCCTGTTTTTTCAGGTCAGTTACTACTTCCCACTCAAGACATTATGGAGATCCTTCTTCGCAGCATTGGTGGCTGCTTTCATCTTGCGGTCTATTAATCCCTTTGGGAACAGTCGGCTTGTGCTATTTTATGTAGAGTACCACACTCCATGGTATCTATTTGAACTGATCCCATTCATCCTCTTGGGAGTGTTCGGTGGTCTGTGGGGAGCCTTTTTCATTCGTGCAAATATCGCCTGGTGTCGGCGCCGAAAGACAACAAAGTTTGGAAAGTACCCAGTGTTGGAGGTTATTGTGGTGGCTGCCATTACAGCAATCATTGCTTTCCCAAACCCCTACACGCGCTTCAACACTAGCCAACTGATTAAAGAACTCTTCACAGATTGTGGACCACTGGAATCCTCTTCACTTTGTGATTATAAAAATGATATGAATGCTAGTAAAATCGTAGATGATATTCCGGACCGGCCTGCTGGTAATGGAGTTTACTCTGCTATGTGGCAACTGTGCTTGGCGCTTGTGTTTAAAATCATCATGACGGTCTTCACATTTGGCGTTAAGGTAACATAGTTTCGAGTCACTAGTTAACCTCAGGTATTTTTTGACTGTTCCATATCTCAAAGCCAGTATGGACAGTTTACGCAGACCTTTTCCAACTTAGAGTTTATGTGAGATTTATGTAAGATTAGAGTTTATGTATGTTTTTAAAGAAAGTGATCTTTCTTGTTTAGTATCCAGCCTGTCTATTAAAGGTCTCTTGTTAGTCTTTTATTGGTATATGACTTCTTGGTTTTTTTTTTTATTTTATTTTGAATACTCTGAACCAGGTGGGCAGGTTTTATTCTTAGTTTTCTCTTTGCAGGTTCCATCTGGCCTATTTATCCCGAGCATGGCAATTGGTGCTATAGCTGGAAGGATTGTGGGTATTGCCGTTGAGCAACTGGCTTATTACCACCATGACTGGTTCATATTCAAGCAGTGGTGTGAAGTAGGCGCGGACTGCATCACCCCAGGGCTGTATGCTATGGTTGGGGCCGCTGCTTGTTTGGGTAAGTTTGTGATGCATATTGAAGTTGAGCTTGGACATCCTCCAAACTCTGCTTTATCCAAATATCCTCTTCATGGCCTTTCTTTGTCAAGTTCGCTGTGGGCTGGGTCATTCTTTGCCCTGCAGCACATGTAAACCACAGGGCAGGATGCTGGCAACATCAGTGCTCTAATATGGACACACACCAATTGGGGCACTGATTTCATCAGCATCTCACCCCTTTTTATTATTTTGTACATGTGCTGTGGGTGGGGAATGACCTGTCCCACAATGCCGATTGGTCCATAAATGGTACAAAGTGGAACTTTAGATAGAGATAGCTTGGGGGATGCCCAAGCTCACTGCTAAAGCTTGTTGTAAGTTCTCTTTCCTCCTGGAGTTCCCAGTGCTGTACCCATCAGCTAGATCTCTGTACCAGAGTTCCAGGTCCAGCTCTGTCAGTGAGATTTCTGCACCCACCTTCCAGGTCCAACTCTCAGTAAGTGAGATCTCTGTGCTTATGTATATCTTCAAACAATATTGAAGAGATTATGGTGCAATCTATTCATTTTTTTTTTATTATAAACGTTTATTGAAGTTATTCACATAAACAGAAACAAAGATTAAAGATTTCAATGTGAGCATTGAAAGTACAGTGTAAGTACAATGTAAGAATTATACATCTTTAACAGTAGGATATACAGATAATGACCGCCAGAGTTAGTCATCTCCATCACATGTTTTATCATCCTGTGATAGAGAACTTTACTGGTCTGGAGATCATTAATGGGATATTGACTTGCATATCAATAATGTACGTAACAGAGTTGAAACTTAAATAACAAAAACGGAAAAGAACAAAGAACAGAATGATGAATCATTATGATGAGCGCCCACTCTGCCTCTTGAGGGGGCGCCGTTGCATTCATATCCTGAGATGAGTATAGCAATATTTCTCTAGCGCTCATCGACAGACGTAGTCCTCGGTGATACACCACCTTCGGGTTATGTTACCTCCGCAGGAGCAGGACTAGACAGGAAATTAAAAAGCTCTGGCCACACCCTAGGGGCAGTCCCAGAGGGTATATCCTCTCTCTCTCTGCCTCAGCAAATCAGTTATTTTCTGTCTAGTTAGGAGTAAGGACCTAGATACCTTGCTGGGATCTTAGGTCCTGGCAAGAAATTTTTTTCTAAAAGGATTTTTGGACAGCTTTTTTTCTCCAGTGTTCCTGTGAGATCTTCAAGCAAGAAAGCTGAACTGGGCGACGGGCTGGATGTTGAGATCCGGTGGTCACCCCAGTTCAGCCTACGAGCGCGTGCAGGCCATAGCTCCGCGCTGAGTCGGCCGCGACAAAGTCCCATTAAAGGACTGAACCCGCGAGTTAAACGTCTCGCTGAAACGCCAAAGACCATGAGTCACGGCGTCTGTATCGGTCGACAGCCCTCCCGCCCCGGTGGAGAGGGGTACTGTCAGGAGTTGGTGCCCGCCTGGTTCCGGTATGGTGAGTAGTATGTTCCCCCTGTTTTCCCTGACGGGTTTTGTGGTGAACGCGGGCCCCTCTCTGTATGGTAAGAAAGAGTTTCTTTCTATCCTATAACATGTCACAAATCCTCCTACTTTGAGTGTGATTTTATGTGTGCAAAAGCCAGGAGGCTTGGTTTGGGAGCTAACAATCTATTGTATACATGTTTTAAAGATGTAATCTGTGGCATTCTGGGAATCTTATGGGTTAAGTATAAGCTACCTACCAGTCAGAAGCCATGGACATGTAGACTGCCTTCCAAGTCAGATCTCCAGCTAATAGCAGGCCTCCCGAACGGCCATGCGGTCCGCCAGGGTCGGTACCGCCAAACACGCCATATCCCCATGCAGAGAGAGTGTTGTGTGCCTGCAGCACACCGCTAGTCAGCACAGGCCGCCGCCATTTTTTTTTGCTGGATCGCACGAGCCGCCATTTTGGCGTAGCCTCGTGTCTCCAGCATGGGGGCGGCCATGTTTTAGGTGATTCTACACCTCGTGGAGCTTGGGGGAGGCGCCGGAAGGCGTACAGAGGGGCGGAGCCGCCTCCTTTCTTCCTGGGCAGCCAGCCAAAAGACTTCCTGTTTGTCTAAGACAGCGCTGTAAGCTGTTGCAGTTCAACTCTGAACATCAAGTGGTGAGCCTGGGGGTCTATCTCTCTCTCTCTCGATCGATAGGGATCCCTAGCAGGTAACACTAAGGGGTTTTTTGTGGCGCTGAGGGTCAAAAAAAAAAAAAAAGTTTTTTCTTTACTTTGAATTATATCATCCAGGAAGTAACTGGAGTTATTATGGACCCTGCCACACAGATTCCCCCACCTGTTTCCCTCGAGGGGGCCTCGGGACCCGCCGGTGTACAGAGTATAGAGTCATTTACAGCAATTTTGGAGTCTATGGTGGCTCGGGTGGAGGCGGCCTGTCAGGGACGGGGGTCAAGGAAGCGACCCCCGCCTACCCCTATACTATCTGACACCTCTGACTCTGATTCAGAGATGGTCACTGCAGTTGCAGGTTCCTCTGCAAGGGCTGTTATCCCAGGTAAAGCCCCCTCAGACAGTGAGGAGGACGCTTCTTCTCCTGCTATAATTCAGGAAGAAGCATTGGTGGACGCACTAGTTGTGGCAGTGCAAGAAACCTTAAAACTTGAGGCTTTACCGGCAGAGGCAACTGAAACAGAGAGGCCTTTTGGGACTAATAAGCCCATCAAGACGGCGAAGGCTTTTCCTGTACCTAAATGTTTTGGAAATCAGATTAAAGGAGAATGGGAACATTCTAAACGTACCTTTACTATTTCCAAGCGTATTGCTAGACGCTATCCGTTTGAGGAATCCATCATTAAGAAATGGACGGTACCACCAGTCGTGGATCCGCCTATTTCCAGGCTGAATAAAGCCACGGTTATTCCAGTGGAGGACACTTCGTCCTTTAAGGATCCGGTGGATCGAAAGATAGAAGCGGAGTCCCGCACTATCTTTTCTCTGATAGGGTCAGCATTTAGACCAGTAATTGTTATTGGTCTAGTTTCCCAGACACTTACAGAATGGGCGAAGATGGTACGCCAAGATCTTAGGGGAAAAGATATTCCCCAGGAGACATCTGATTTGATAGAACAGATCATACAAGGGCTACGGTTTATCTGTGACGCAGCCTTGGACACTACTCCCTTGTTAGGGCATGCATCTAAGTTAGCAGTGATCCTCAGACGTGTGCTGTGGTTAAAATGCTGGTCAGCTGACCTAGGTTCCAAAAAGACTTTGACCAATCTCCCTTTCCAGGGGAATCGTCTATTTGGAGCCAACCTAGATGAAATCATTAAGGATGCCACCGGGGGCAAGAGTACTTTTTTGCCACAGGCTGCAAAAGCTAAGGAACCTCGCAACAAGCGAGGACCTTTCTTTACCGCCCATAAAGGACGCCCGGCTGGTACTTCCGGGAAAGGCAAGACTCCTCCAGGAGGGTTCAAGAAGGGCTGGTCGGACAAGCAGAGGACCAACCCAGCCAAACCCGAAGTAAAGGAGTACACAGCCTGAAGGTGCGCCCCCACCCAATTTCAGGGTGGGGGGACGTTTTCACCGGTATTCAGGACATTAGATCGAGCATCAACCACTACTACCGGTGCGATTCTTCCCTTCCAACATTTAAGTACAGGAAGCGGTAGTTACCGTTCCCTGTATAGATCTTTTCCTTTACCTTTTCCTAAGATTAGTCCCGATACCTCACAGGAATCGGATCTGATTGACCAGATAGGCCAAGTAGCCTCTAGTCGGGTGACTTCGGTCCCTGAGGTTCAACCAGAAAAGATCACCTTGCCTGATAACTATCAGGTATCTGATAAATGTGTGGGAACAGAAAACGACCAGACTTTCTCGGATGGTCGGGGCCAGATACCTCTAGGGACGCCTGGTTCAGATCCAATCAGCGCCAGTGGTCCTAGAAATTCTAGGCTGGCCTCTTCAAGCCGGCCTGGCCGACTTGGACAGGTTAGTCGCAGACGTTCCGTGGGAACTTCGTCTCAGGGAGTGTCTGTAGTCTCAAGGACCTATTTACCTTCGTGCTTTACAGTCGCTGGTTTTAATGGCCTGGCCATTGAGACCCAAGTACTGAAGGACAGAGGTTTGTCTACTTCTGTCATTCCTACCCTTATTAAAGCAAGGAAAGCGACTTCCAGCAAAGTCTATTATCACACATGGAAGACTTATATTGCGTGGTGCGAATCTTTAGGATTTCCTCCACGTACCTATTCGGTGTCGCGAATATTGGCCTTTTTGCAACAAGGGGTTGAGCAGAAGCTAGCCTTGAGCACCATCAAGGGTCAAGTTTCAGCATTAGCAATCTTCTTTCAGAAACCTTTAGCTACCAAATCCTTGGTGCGGAATTTCATCCAGGGGGTGCGGCACCTGGCTCCTCCAGTCCGCGCGCCCTTACCGCCCTGGGATCTTAATTTGGTTTTGTCGGTTCTACAGAAACCTCCCTTTGAAAACATCAGGGAGATTCCCTTGCTTACTTTATCCCAGAAGGTGGTCTTCTTGGTGGCTATTACGTCTGCTCGCAGGGTGTCAGAACTGGCTGCATTATCATGCCAGTCCCCATACCTAGTGATTCATAGGGATAAGGTAGTACTTCATCCTAAGCCATCTTTTCTTCCTAAGGTGGTTTCAGATTTTCATCTGAATGAAGATATTGTACTACCTTCCTTGTGTCCTCAGCCCAAGCATCATCGGGAACATGCGTTGCATTCCTTGGATGTGGTTCGGGCAATCAGGGTATACCTGAAAGCTACGGAATCATTCCGTAAGACGGATTCACTTTTTGTGATCACGGATGGCCCCAGAAAGGGTTTGCCTGCATCTGCCGCGACCATTGCCAAATGGATTAGACAAACGGTGGTACAGGCTTATTCTATTAAGGGTCAGAGTCCTCCGTTCCCTGTTAGGGCGCACTCCACTCGAGCGCTCAGTACTTCCTGGGCCTTTCGCCATCAGGCGTCAGTGGTCCAGGTATGTAAGGCGGCCACTTGGTCGTCGGTACATACCTTTACTAAATTCTATAAAATTGATGTGACGGCATCGGCGGATGCCTCATTTGGCCGCAAGGTTTTGCAGGCCGCAATTTGAGGAGACCGGTGGTCTACCTCGAGGGTTTTTTTCTGTTTGAAAAATTTTTTTTTGTTGAGTCTCATCATTAAGGATGAGCATTGTAAACTTCTAGTTGGCACCGGTTGGGCCTTCTAGATTGGGATTTGATTTCCATTTTCCCACCCCTCAGTTGTGATACTGCTCTGGGACGTCCCGAAGGTGGTGTATCACCGAGGACTACGTCTGTCGATGAGCGCTAGAGAAAAATGGATTTTTGTAAAATCTTACCGTAAAATCCTTTTCTCTTAGCTCATCGACAGACGTAGTCCCCGCCCCTCTGTTTTGGAGTTGGGTTGGGTTAAATTCTCTAAGCACTGCTTTTTCACATAACTGATTTGCTGAGGCAGAGAGAGAGAGGATATACCCTCTGGGACTGCCCCTAGGGTGTGGCCAGAGCTTTTTAATTTCCTGTCTAGTCCTGCTCCTGCGGAGGTAACATAACCCGAAGGTGGTGTATCACCGAGGACTACGTCTGTCGATGAGCTAAGAGAAAAGGATTTTACGGTAAGATTTTACAAAAATCCATTTTTTACCTTACGAGATAGGGTAGTGCAATCTATTCATAAGCACCTCTGGATGAGTGTTGTAGGAACTCGCAATGAATGGATTTTCTCCACAGTTCATGATTTATATTCTTCAAAATTGTAGAAATCTCCAGCAAATCAGATGCTCGGTTGTAAGCAAATATGGGTAGCAAATCAAAAAGTGCATTGTTGCAGAGCTTATACTAGCTCCTTCAGGGAAACAGTGACACTTGCTGACCATGCTATAATCCATTAAATAGAAACACAAAGCAATGCCAAAAATTCCCACCCTTAACAAGGACCAACCCCTTTCTCCACTGTAATACCAGAAGCAACCAGTGTTCTCATCTTGTACACATGTGAACGAGAAACAGTACCAGATGATTATCCACACCTGCAAAACGATGACTGTAACTCAAAGGGGTTCATATACTAAAACTGGAGTGCAAAATTGTATGCAGCTCTGCAAAGAAAGCAATCAGCTTCCAGTTTTTTTTTTTGTCAAAGCTTAATTGAACGAGCTGAAATTAGAAGCTGATTGGCTATGAAGCACATCTGCACCAGATTTTGCACTCTCTCTAGTTTTAGTAAGTCAACCCCAAAGTGTTTGCAGGTGAAATGTGCACCGTTTTTTCTGACAGCAGAATGTTTTGCATGTAACTGGGAAAGCCCCCGGTTAGGAAGTCAGTTTCAGACTTGCTGTAATTCCAAGGATGCAGCGGTCGGCTCCTCTCCACAAATTCGGAGTAACGTTGGTATCACCACTAGCACAAATTTATGTTTTGGTTTTTTTAAGCAAACTTCAAAGCCGCAAGAACCCTTTTCCTGCCAAAAAAAAGCATAAAGACTGGATGACAAATGAGCAGAGGAAAGTGTTAACATAACAGGAAAAAAAGAAACCTCTACACATAGTTACATAGTTAGTCTGGTTGAAAAAAGACCCACAGTCCATTTAGTTCAACCAATAAAAAGGGGGAAACAAAATGAAAATATATATTTATATAAACCTTTTTTTTTTTTTGTTCTTACAATACTATATACACTATCCTATACCCACAGTTGATCCAGAGAAGGGCAAAAAAAAACCCCCCAGCAAAGCATGATTCAATTTTCTCCAGCAGGTGAAAAAATTCCTTTTTGATTCCCCAGAAGGCAATCTGATCATCCCTGGATCAACTTTACGGGCTGCACCTTAATGGTGATGGTACACCTCTATTGGGGAGAAAGATGGCCAAAAAGTTGGAGGGGCTTTTAAACTAGGTGTTGGGGGGGAGGGCTCAGAGGTAGTCAGTTAGTAGGGAGCAAAGGACAGAAGGTATTATTGGGTCGGCAGCGACAGTAGAACCTTTCTGACAACCACTGGGGGGTCTGTGCAGACAAACCTCAGACCAAACAGGAATAAACTTAAGTACAATTCTCTATCCACTTCTACAAAACTAAGAGGGGTATACGCAAATGCCAGGAGCCTTGCTAATAAAAGGGAAGAGTTGGAACTGTTAATACATGAGGAGGACATAGACCTTGTGGGAATAAAAGAAACTTGGTTCAACCCCCTCACACGACTGACTGGCCAATATCCAATGGTATTCTATGTATTGGAAGGAAAAAGAGGGGAAAGGGTATGTCTCTGTCAAAAATAATGTAAGGGTGGTAGAGAGGAGTGACATTATGGAAGGGATGAGTATGGAGTTATAATCCGTGTGGGTAGAACTTTATAGGGAAGAAGTAAAGGGGAAAGTAATAGTGGGGGTATGTTTATAGGCCGCCCAGCCAAAGGGAGGAGGATGAGCTTGGGTAACATGGCAAAGCTAGGGCCAGTCATCCTATTGGGGACTTCAATTATCCTGACACTGACTGGGAAGAGGGGACTGCACACTCACTAAAGACGCGTCTCTTCATGAAACTACATGTCTCAGTTGGTGGATTCTCGTACTAGAAAGAATGCAGTGCTGGATCTATTAATTAATAATGACACAGATCTAATCTCAGATGTAGGAGTCTGGGACAACTTGGGTTCTAGCAATCACAGGATGATCACATTTAACGTAAATCACAAGATTGCAAGGCAAGAGGGGAATATAAGAACCCTAAACTTCAGAAGGGCAAACTTTACTAAACTGTGCTCAATAATAGAGTAAATAAACTGGGACCAAACCCTAGGAACACTTACCACGGAGGAAAAATGGGAATGCTTTAGGAACATATTAAGCAAAAGTAGCTCAGTGCATTCCTATGGGAAATAAAGTTAGAAGAACCAAGGCCAAACCAGGGTGGCTAAACCGTAATGTAAAAAAAACCTATTAGGGGGAAAAAAAAAAGACCTTTTTAGGAGATCTAAATCGGAGGGGACTTTATCGGCTTTCCACCAATACAAGGAATCAAAAACGACTTTGAGAGACATACAGCAGAGGAAAGTAAAAGGAACCCTAAGAAATTCTTTAAATATATCAATAGCAAAAAAACAAGGTCAGCGTGCACGCATAATTAACAATGATGGGAGGATGGTTACAGAGGACACAGAGAAGGCAACTGTGCTAAATGCTTTATTCTCCTCAGGTTTTACACAGGAAAAGGAGGGGTATACTGACCATGACTGTATGGTTAGCAGTACTTCACAGGACATGCCACTATGGCTAACAGAGGGTAAAATCATGAAAAAGCTTGATAACATTAACACAAATAAATCATCTGGACCGGATGGAATGCATCCGAGAGTACTCAAAGAACTCAGTAAGGTTATATCTAGACCACTGTTCTGATCTTTGCAGATAGTATTTTGACAGGAACTGTACCAGGTGACTGGAGGAAAGCTAACATGATACCAATATTCAAAAAAGGGCAGAGGCATATCCCGGGCAATTATAGGCCAGTCAGCCTGACGTCAATAGTATGTAAATTACTGGAATGGATGATAAGGGACTATATCCAAGAATTTGCTAAAGTCAACAGCATCACCGGCAGTAATCAGTACAGGTTTTCAAAAAGACGTTCTTGTCAGACCAATCCGTTAACATTCTACAAGGAGGTGAGCTAGATAGGGGGAGACCTGTGGATGTGGTGTATCTGGATTTTGCTAAGGCATTCGATACAGTCCCCCACAAACTATTCATTTACAAAATATGGTCTACAGGCTTAGACCGCAAGGCTTGCTCTTGGATAGAAAACTGGTTAAAGGGGCGGGTCCAAAGGGTGGGAATAAATAACACATACTCAAACTGGTCTGGGGTGGTAAGTGGGGTCCCCCAAGGCTCAGTCCTGGGACCAATTTTGTTCAATTTATTCATAAATGGCATTGAGGACGGGATCATTAGCTTAATCTATGTTTTTGCAGATGACACAAAATTAAGCAGGGCAATAACTTCACATCATGATGCAGAAATCTTACAGAATGACCTGAACAAAATAACAGTGGGCAACTACGTGGCAAATGAGGTTTAATGTGGAGAAGTGTAAGGTATTGCACTTGGGGACTAAAAACATAAATGCAAAATGTGTGTGTGGGGGGGGGGGGGCTCTGGGGGAATCAAGAATGGAGAAAGATCTGGGAGATCATTCTCTTGTAATGTTCTTCTCTTTAATAGAAGCTGGAGTGTTTAGAATTTGTCAGAATACTGTTCAGAATACTTTTTTGCCTGAAGAAGCAATACATTGCACCTTTCCTCCTGTGACTGAAAAATTGCTTACAATTAAGCATCTGATGAGCTGGTGCTCTGTACAAATTTTATGTTTATGGTCCGTGAGACCTCTGGCACAAATTTTCCATGTCCAGCACTCAGTCGGTGAAATCTATGCATCTGTGTTTCAGGTCCAGCACCAAGTTGAGATCTCTGTACCTGAATTCCAGGTCCTGCACTCATCAGTAAGATCTCTGAGGCCTAGTTCCAGGTTCAGTACTTAGTTGAGATATGTGCAGTAAGTTAAGTGCAACTCCAGGTTTCTCTACTTTTTTTGCAGCAAGAATGGGGAGATTCTTCCTTTTTTCATGAGATTGCCATTTCATGGCTCTGAGCACAGATTGGAAAAATCTCTTGGTGAATTTAGCACTAAAGTATATGTATAAAGCCATTAAATGATTAGGTCTGTCAGTGTCATACAAATCTCTGTCCTAGGTGAATTTTAGATGAAAGGACACTTAATTCTTTTTGGTAAAAACTAAATAATAGGAGATGAGAAGTAGATCATCTTTAGTAAATATATTACTGCACAAAAAAAAATAAGAGATAACCATGATTTGTTTATGGTTTGTATTTGTTACAGGTGGAGTAACTCGAATGACTGTGTCCCTCGTTGTTATAGTCTTTGAGCTCACAGGAGGTTTGGAGTACATTGTCCCACTGATGGCTGCAGTAATGACTAGTAAGTGGGTTGGAGATGCTTTTGGACGGGAAGGCATCTATGAATCTCACATACGACTGAATGGCTATCCTTTCTTGGATGCAAAGGAAGAATTTACACACACTACACTGGCACGAGATGTGATGAGGCCAAGGAGGAATGATCCACCACTAGCAGTTCTCACTCAAGATAATATGACTGTAGATGATATAGAAAGCCTCATCAATGAAACCAGCTACAATGGTTTTCCTGTCATAATGTCAAAGGAGTCCCAACGGCTGGTCGGTTTTGCTCTGAGAAGGGACTTAACACTAGCAATAGGTAAGAAAGATACAAATTTCCTAATTCTGTTACAGTTTCTTTATAATCCAGTGGTGGCTGGACGATAACCACTTACTGTAAAGCCTATTGTCAAATGACAGCTGGATAGGACATTAATTGTTCCGGGCGGACATCATATGACATCCTCCAGTAAAGCTCCTCTGCGCGATCTGTCACCGGCTGTGTCCACTGGTCACAGCTGATGACTGATCAGTGTACTGGACCGATGACAGATCACATGGTAATTTTAAACAATGAATGGCTTTGACTGTATGTCATTCATTGTGTACAATTGTGTTGCTAGCTGTGATTGGTCACAGTGATCACATAGTGCAGACGGGGTAAATTACAGCCCATCTGTACCAATGTGATTAGTTGTGCCTAATCACAGCTAACCACAATAGTAAACGCTGAATCTGTTTCATTCAGTAACAATGGTTGCTTATACCAGTGAAATTCACTGTAATAAGCAATCCTAATGTGTTGAAAGCAGAAAATTGGTGTGGGGAGGAAGATGATGAAAGTGCCCAGGTACTGAAATGGTTAAGCTGCAGAATGTCTTTTGCTGCCAGAATAGAGGGAGTCAACTTCAGGCTGCAGATCACAGTAGTATTTTTTGTACTGACAGTTTTCCTTTTAAGAAGAATCACTTTGGTACAAACGTGGCGCTTTTTTAGGCTTCATGCACTTTGGCCACTTAGGTCACCTCACAGCCAAGGGTAGCGTAAAGCACCCGTATGAAGCACTGACATATGCTCTGAATGCACACTACCTGCATTTGGAGCATACACAAGTGCAAATGTGGGTGCATTACTTAACCTTTGACATGGATGGATGTTTATGTGGCAGCAGCAGGTCTTGGGAATGTCATTATGCATGCTCTGCATTAGGGATGCACCGAATGTTCGGCGGCCGAACATTATTCGGCCGAAAATAGAAAAAATAGCACTTTCGGTGTTTGGCCGAATAAGTAAAAAGGCCGAATAAATTTGTACCGAACAATGTCAGCGGCGGTCACTAAATGGCGGCCCACGCGATGCTTCCGCCCGGACCGCGAGCCCGCTACCTAGGAGTCCTTCAGTCCCCTTCCTCATTGCGGCTCCCGGCTCCCTGCTCACATGCCGCCGGTGTCCTGTCCGGCCGCGAGTAGGGGGTGTGACGTCACGCGTGCGTCCCGCCCCCTGCTCCTGACTGCGGCTCCTTCACACTAGGTCCAGCGAGCGTGACACTATGTGCACGCCCCGCCCCCCTGTTCGGGGCTTTTGGCTCCGACCTGGCTGCAGTTCAGGTATGTGGAGCACATTTGGGGGAGAATACGGTAGCTGCACAAGCATTAGTGTGCAGACTGGCATATTTTGCCATATGTTGCCACTTGCCATGCTCATTAGAGTGCCCTATAAAGTGCCCCTTAAAAAAAAAAGAAAAAAAATGTGCCCAACAGAGTGCTCCCTTGACATAAAATGTGGCCATCAGCGTGCCCCTTATTTTATGCTAAGGGACATGCTGATGAGCATATTTTATGTTAAGGGGCACTCTGATGGGCATATTTTATGTTAAGGGGTACGCTAAGGGCATATTTTATGTTAAGAGCAACGCTGATTTAAATGTTTTGTTTTGCCCATCAGAGTGCCCCCTAACATAAAATGTGCCCATCAGCGTGCCCCCTAAAAATTGGCAAAATAAATGGAAAAAATGCAAAACACCGCGTTCGGTATTCGGCCTTCGGCCAAGCATTTCATTATTCTTCGGCTTCGGCCAAGAATTTCATTTCGGTGCATCCCTACTCTGCATGCTGTACAGTCCCTGTACAGCCTTATGCAAGACGACTTCAAGAAAGTTATAGTATATAGGAAGGAAATATTTTGGGTAATTACAATGTTAAATTAATTTCAGATTCAACATGATTTTTACATACTTGTGGCTTCATATTTTTATTGTTCAACGTGTTAAATAACTGCTTAACAAGTGTAGAGACCAGATATCACCTACGCAGGTGATATCTGGTCTCTACACATGAAGCAGACTTGCATTGTGAGAAGCAGTTGTATGCACAGCCATTGTTTGACAATGCAAAGCAGGAGGCTGTGCTTTTAATGCAGAATTATGACTGCATCCATGTACATATAAAGCAAACCAGGTTTGGAAGTTAAAACATTTAACACTGACTTTTTTTTTTTTTATTTGCTTTTTTTATATATTAAAAAAAAACATTTTAAAGACTAAACTATCCCTTTTTGAAGATACATTTTCTTAAAGCATAACTAAACCAAAGAGCAAATATTTAATATGCGGCTTACCAGTCCTTGGATGTAAAGAAAATACCTGTTGATCTAGCCATAAATACAGTGTAGTTTTTGTGAGCTAAACAGGTTGCAAAAAAAAGTGTTAGTGCTAATCCCATCACTGCACATGTAATGGAGATTAACAAGGGCAGACTCTTTAATCTCCTGTTGAACATATAAGGCCAGCCATAAACAGCTTGAGTCTCAGCCTGTTCATCAGGAACCAGTCGAGGTTTGAACGGTTAATGGACAAGCTGAATGTACCAAGTTGATCGATCGATCAACTTGAGTACAACCAACCTGCCGAATTCTCTTGTGATTATCGCTAGCAGCTGCTATAGCCGCTAGCGATCATCACTATCTTCTCCCGGCAGGGACAGCTTCCCCCGCCTGCCACTGCCGGGAGAAGACAATTGCTGATTTCTCTGTCAGCACGATCTGTGTTGATGGGGGAGTCGTGCAGATTTATTTCCTGCAACCAAGAAATTTGCTCTGTCTGGCCTGCCTAACACGTGTATGGCAGCAGGGCAGGTGGGCCTAACGCAACACCCGGTCTATGTTTATGATTGGGAGCCAAGGGTGTAGGGTCTTAATTAATGTGATCACTTTGACAGCCTGTCAGTGATCCTGAGATAGGGAAGTCTATCCCACTCCCCCAGCCTTTAGACCCACTTAAAAGGCTGCTGGGAGACGATTAGAAGGGTTAAAGCTCTAGGTGGCAACCATGGCTTGTTTTAAAGATACAATGGAGAAGTAAGCATAGCTACCCAAGGATGGGGGCTGTGTTTTTTTCACAGGATTACCAAGTTACCAATATAGGGAAAAAAGCCTGAGTAGGAAAACCAACACCTACATAAAATCTAAGAACTGGTTATCTTCAGTTTATACATTTTCTGAAGTAGTCTTCCAGGATATCCCATGAGACTTGGGACTCCTCCTACCAGGGCAGGAAACTCATTAACCCCACCAGATAAAAAGCAGTCCTCTTGCCCTCCCCTTTCAGTATTAGTGTTTCCTCCGGAAAAAGTGTTAACATGTTTCCTGGAACCTGGTTCTTTGGGTCTCATGGTGTGTGCTTTGAAGACTTGGGAAAGAATTTTGACTTCTCCTGCCCAGTGCGATACCTTATACTTAAAGGTTAGTGGTGGCTGCTTCTCTCCGCTTGTCCTCAGTGCCCTAGGAAGGCCAGGACTGCTGGTGGCATCAGGGGAAGCAGGAGGGAGCCTCTGTCCATCCCAATGGTGGCATCCTTGCAGGCAGCATGGCTGGCCACGTAGGGGAAGGGGAGTGCTTGCCGTTTTTCAAAGGGGTTTCCTGTATAGCTCCGGCATGTAGGGCCGAAGGGGTGGAGCTCCTGTGTTCCTCCCTGGGCCAAAGGAAGTGGCATAGGTCACTTCCGGTCGCAGGTGACATTAGAAGATGCCTGAGACGCTGGTTCCAGTCTCCTTGAAGTGCGGATATGAGATGGCTAGGTGTCTGGTGTTGCTTACACCCAGCAGAGGCTGTGGACAAAGAGCAGGATGGCTTCCTTTGCAGTAACTGCTCAGGCAGCAGATGCAGGCTTTGGTACCAGCACCCCTCAGGTAAGCCTGGGGACTCTTCCCTCTTGCACATCCCATGGGTTTTTCTCTCCTCCACCATAGCTGTATGGGGCTTGGTTAAGGGGCACTTTTCCTCTCTTCTGCACTGGGGTGTGTTTGGAGACCTGGGTGGTCTTGCTCTCAAGCTAGGTTTTTCTTCTAGGTTTTTGTTTTCAGACCAAGGCTCCTCCGGACAAGGTCCAGACTCAACCACCCAAAAGCAAGTGTGCAGTTTGTGGGGCAAAGCTGAGCTCCTTGTGGAGTAAAGTGGTCTGCCGTTCAGGCATAGACAGTTTTGTTAAGGATGATCGAACTATATCCTCTCAAAAGAGGAGAAGGTTCAATTATCAAAACCCAATCTTGTGTATGAAGGAATGCATAGGAAGAAGGCCAGGGATTTTCCTGTGCACAGCTCCCTTCTAGATAAAATTAGATTGTGAAAATCCTGAAAGGAAACCATTTTTTTTTCCCAGCAACCTGAAAAGGTTTTCTTTCGATGACATGGCGCAGCCATGGAACAAGTATCCTAAGTTGGATGCCCCTCTCTCAAAAATTTACAAAAAGATGGATCTAGCTTTTCATGATACGGGAACACTTAAAAGACCCCATGGATAAGAGCGGGATATTTTGTTGCGCAGGGCTTGGGAGGCATCTATTAGTCTAAAACCGGCCTTGGCGTCTACTTGTGTAGCCAGACACCTTGAGTTATGGCTTTCACAGATACAGACTCCCCTGTCGGCTGGGACACCAAGGGATCAGATTATTAAATCTTTTCCAGACGGTAGGTTTTTTGGCTGATTCCTTCTCTGTCAGGATGGCAGCTAGGACCTAAGCAGGGAGGGCGACAGACAGCAGGGTCCATGTGAGGAGGCCAGACCCAAGTAGCATTGGACTTGCCACAAAGGCAGAGGTGGGGGGTCTTTTTTAACCCTCCTCAAAAGCCCGCCAAGCTACAATGACTCTCTCCACAGTGTGGGAGGCAGATTAAGGGCCTTCCTCCCACAGTGGAAGGAGATCACTTCATGTCCTTTTATTTTAGATCTGGTGTCCAGGGGCACAGACTGGAATTCATTTCCCAGCCACCGGAGAGATTGTTATTCACCAGTCAGCCCAGGGATCGAGTAAAGGCTACTGCCCTGAGTCTCCATATAGGAGACTTAGTAGATCAGAATGTTTTGGTCCCAGTTCCAAGAGCAGGGCAGGGGTTTTTACTCCCACATCTTTGTGATAAAGAAACCCTCAGGGAATTATTGCCTGATATTGAACCTGCATGCTCTAAATCACTCAATCAGATACAAGCACTTTCGCATGGAATCATTATATTCCATAAGAAATCTGCTTTACCCGGGGTGCCTTATGGCAGCGCTGGACTTAAAGGATGCCTATTTGCACATCCCTATTCACCCAGCATTCCAACAGTTTCTCAGACTAGCTGTAAAATTAGGATCGGAGATCCTAAGCCCTTTGGATTATCATCAACCCCATTGCATCTTTACAAAGGTCCTGGGGGAAGCGTTGGCCCTGTTAAGACAAAAATGAATTCTGATCATCCCCTACCTGAACGACCTAGTATTGGCAGATTTGTGTCAGAAACTAGAGCGGTCTCTTCAGGCGGTTCAGGAGTTCCTCTAGTCGCTAGGCTGGATTGTCAACAAAGACTTCTCTGAAACCTTCCCAAAGAGTGACATATCTCTGGTATGAGATTTCCTCACTAGACAAAAATATTTTCTCTATCATTCATTGACAGACGCAGCTTCATATCTTCTTAGCCATTGGGTTATGGTCCTCCCATCAGGAATAGCACACTAGGCAGGAAAAAGCTTGCATTACGCCTATCGGGCTGTCCCTGCAGGCATAACCCCACACACTTTACTACAGCCCTCAGTTTGTTTCTGCCTAGTTTAGGAGTAGGACATAGTTCCCTGCTGGGACTTGGGTCTGAGCTGTTATTTTTTGGGGTACCTTTTTTGTACTTTATTCTTTAAGTAGAGTTCATGGAGAACTACAAGCAACAGCCGGCTGGGTTTTGGACTGAATATTCTAGATCCTTAAGGTCTCCCAGCCTGGCCAGCGAGCATGAGCAGATTATAGTCTAACACTAGGCCTCGCCACGACAGAGCCCCAATGGAAAGGGACGAGCTCGGGAGCGGACCGTCTTGCTGGAACGCAAACGACCTTGGCTGGTAGCCCCCCATCCCTGGTGGGAGGTAGTTTGCTCAGAGTGACGCCCACCCGATTCGTGGTATGGTGAGTAAGAGTCCCCCCTTTTCTCTGCCGGTTTCAGGGTGGACGTGGGCCCAAACTTGGTGTAATTTTTTTCGACCTTTGTTAGACATTATCGCCTGGAACGCCTCTCTTCCCAGGAGCAGGCGTTTGGTCGAAAGGTGCTCCAGGTAGTAGTCCCTCCCTAGACTGGGAAGTTCTGGCTCATCGTCTCATGGGCTGTCCCAGAACACGACTTGAGAAAAGCTGAGTTGGACTTACCGGTAACTCGTTTTCTGAGAGTCTTCCAGGACAGCCAGATTCCCCCCCTGCAATGTCTTGTATTATGTATTATGCATATGTTTTACAGGAACGTCCTACGGGTCTCGTGAAATACTGAAGAGGTAGGACTAGAGGACTGCCTTTTATCTGGTTGGGTGTTTCCTGTCCTGGTAGAAGGAGCCCTAGGTCGCATGTGCTGTCCTGGAAGACTCTCAGAAAAGGAGTTACTGGTAAGTCTAACTCAGCTTTTTTTTTTTTGGGGGGGGGGGGGGGGATTAGATATGCTTTAAAAGTGGACGCTCGACCTGTGGCCCTCCAGCTGTTGCTGAAGTCCCATCATGCATCCGCCCTTTGGAGTCATGCTTTTAACTGTCAGCCTTTGTAATGCCTCATGGGACTTGTAGTTCTGCAACAGCTGGAGGACCACAGGTTGAGCACCCATGCTTTAAAGGCACTTGGCAGGACAAAAGAATGGTAGCTGCCTCTTGTGACTTGTTTTTTGAAGGCAGCAGCTCCAGAGCTTGTCTTCTCCTTCTTCATTACTTGCAGAGGCAAATGTTTGTTCCTTGTTAGAGACATACCAAATTATTAATCCAGGATGAGGATAACATACATCCCTAGACTTGCATCTTCAACAAACCAAAAGCCAGCAATGGTAGCTGCCAGATTTCTGTCCATAGCTGTTTGAGTGAGAAAATCGGAGAATCGCACAAAAGAGTCCAAAATGAAGTTTTATTCCAAAACTATAGCAGGTGCTACAGTCAATAACACATCAATCACATCACGTTTATCACATCAAATATTTCTGTCCTGACAGGTTTGTGTTGAAGCCCTTCAGGAGTGTCCATGACTAACAAGAACATATTGCTTCCCATTTTTAGAAAATGCAAGAAAAAAGCAGGAAGGCATTGTTGGAAGCTCCCGGGTATGCTTTGCTCAGCACACTCCATCCCTGCCTGCAGAAAGCCCTCGCCCCCTTAAACTCCGCAGCATCCTGGACATGAGTCCCTTTACAGTAACTGACCATACACCAATGGAGATAGTAGTGGATATATTCCGCAAACTGGGGCTTAGACAGTGCCTTGTCACTCACAATGGGTGAGTTCCCTTATTTCTTTTACTTACTAATGTGTTGATGTATTACTTCTAGGCAGTTAATATAGTTTTCTATTTTGTACCATTTGTGTAAAATGTTTTAAGATAATATATGAAAACTGAAAACATAAGTGAATATTTAAAGGGAAACTATAATGGTTTTGGGTCACTTTTTTAAGGTTAAACATTTCTTTAAACTAATATTTTATTATGTATAACTTTTTTTTTTTTTTTACGAAAAAAGACAAACCATTCCCAAAATACTGGGTTAGCTAAAGAGACAGCACAGCAATAATTGTTTATTTTTCAGACGCTCATTGAACCCTCAGACAGAGCTGTACAGAAGGAGGGTGTTCTGTCATTGCTTTGTCTCATTGGTTATGTTTAACTTTTAATTTCAGCTTGAACTATTGAACTTTGTAAACCGGCTTTTTACAAGCGCTGGTATATCGAAACGGAGAAAATGTTAGTATTTTAGTCTTATTCTGAAAATGAGTGAAATAAACATTTATTATTAATCAATATTTCATATTTACCTGTCATGTTTAGTTCTAGCCATAATAGAAAAATTATATATGAAACCACTATACATTCCCTTTAAATAAGACCCATATAAGTTTAAATGTGGAAACCTTTTCCCGTGTGAAGGCCTCCATTTAACTATTGTTTTTGTGTGGTGGATGATTGGGGCAGTGTTGATGTAAAATGAGGCTGAAATAAAATGTTATGGATGTAGTAATGAATGATTTATTGAAATTGAAACAGAAGAGGCTACATCACTGGACTACCATAGGGCAGCTTTATTAATACAGTTCAGCTGTAGCATGTTCACTGTTCTGGAATGTGTATGCTACAGGACGGATTACTGCACATATTTAAACACCAGGCAGTGGAGTAAAGAGCAGAGTTAAGAGTATATAACGCTCCATTAGTCATTCTAAAGCTTTCAGTTCTTTTAAAAGTACTCATCTTGGCTTCACAGGTTAAGTCACTAAGATTTACCCTGCCCTTAGATTTTACAGCACACAGGACAACAATCCAGCAGGTTCTAATAAGACTGATTTGTTACTGACTTTTAATTCTGGGGAAACTAAGGATGGCATTTTGTTCCTGTCCCACTTATCCCACCCTCTTCACACTGATTTTGATTTGTCAGACCTTACCATGGGGTAATCATAAAGATCACCCAAGAACTGGTCTTTGAAATCTAGTTAGTGGTTGCAACTCTTACAGGTTGTATCCTGGCAGACTCCCTTTATGTTAAAGTGTTACTAAACCCAGGACCCTGCATTCACTATATTGGGTCCTAAACAGTACACCGAACATGGAAAAGCTATTATTTTAATAAATATAAACTGCTAAATACCTTTACGTTCATTGACAGACACAGCTCCTGACCTTCTTAACCATTGGGTTATATGGCCCCCTACAGGAGTAGGACACTAGGCGAAAAAAAAAAAAGCTGACTATGCCTATGGGCAGTCCCGGGGGGTATACTCCCCCTCTCTGCTATAGGTACTCAGTTTCCTTTCTGCCTAGTCAAGAGTAAGGACCTAGTTCCTTGCTGGGTTCTTTGTTCCTGGCAATTTTTTAGTTTTTGTTAGATTTTTCTTTTTCCAATGAGATCTACAATCTACTGAGGGACTGGGCGATGGGCTGGATAATCTAGATCCAGTGGTCATCCCAGTCTGGCCAGCGAGCACGTGCAGACCTTAGCTCCGTGCTAGGTCGGCTGCGACATAGCCCCACCAGACGAGGGCTGGCCTGAGAGTTAAACGCCTTGCGAGGTGGCATACGACCGGATTTTGGCCTGCCTACAGCGTTCCTCCTGGCTGATAGCCCCCCATTTCTTTGGAGAGGAGGTTCTGTATGGAGCGGTGCCCACTTGGTTGCTGGTATGATAAGTAGTTGTTCCCTTTTTCTCCCTGGAGGGTCTTTGGGCCCTCCTGGTCCCAACCATCCATTGATGCACTGACGACGGTGCTGGGGTCCTGGGTGCAGGTGGTTTTTGGGTGGCGGGTTGGCAAAAAGCACCCACCGCCTTCCTCTGTCTCCTCAGATCCTTAATCTGATTTGGCTGCCGTGGATGTGGCTCACCCTGCTTGGTCTGCGACCATGTGCCCTGAATTCTCAGATGGTAAGGATGATTCCTCTACAAACGTAGCTGCGCACGAAAAGGCGGGTGGACGCAGTGATTGTGTTTGTGCTTGAAACTTTAAAGATGGAGGATGCAGCTGAAGCTGCGATGGAGGCACTGGTTCCCTTTGGCACTCACAAGCTGTTCAAAGTGGCAAAGGGGTTTCCTTTCCCTCTTCTATTTTGACAAAATTGTCGCAAAGGAGCGGGGACAGTCAAAATGTTCCTTTTTGGTCCCTAAGCAATTTGCTATATGGTACCACTAAAAGTCCCTTCCTAAAATGTGGACTGCTCAACCGGAGGTGGACCCTCCGGTTTCCAGATTAAAAAAGGCAACCATGATTCCAGTTGAAGAGTCCCCGATCTTTAATCACTTCAGCTCTGGAAGGTTTTACCCCCTTAATGACCAGGCCATTTTTTTTGTGATTCGGCACTGCGTTACTTTAACTAAAAATTGCGCGGTCATGCAAGGCTATACCCAAATACAATTGATGTCCTTTTTTTCCCACAAATGATAAAAAAAATCCCAAAAGGCGTATTTTAATTGGTTTGCGCAAAAATTATAGCGTTTACAAACTACGGAATAGATTTTTGGATTTTTTTTTTATTTATTAGTAATGGCAGCGATCAGCATTTTTTAGCGGGGCTGCGACATTGCGGCGGACAGATCAGACCCCTAACTGATGTTTTTGACACTTTTTGGGGACCATTGACATTAATACAGTAATCGGTGCTAAATATTATGCACTGTTACTGTATAAAGGACACTGGCAGGGAAGGGGATAACACTGGGGTGATCAAAGGGGTTAATGTGTGCCTAAATATGCTTACTGACTGTGGGGGGGGGGGGGGGGGGGGGCTCTGTGACAGGCACAGAGAGATCAGGGTTTTAGCTTAGCTGAAACTTTTGATCTCTCCCTGCCTGTCTGATAGAAGACTTGCTTGCTGTGTTTACATAAGCAGGCGGGTCTTCTGTCAGTTTATCTGACGATTGCGAGAGGCTGGCAGCAATCGCCGCGGCTCCTCCCACGACCCGCCTCCCGCTGTGTCTAATAGGGAGCTGTGACTCCCTATTTGTGCTTATGAGTGGGCCTCAGAAAGGGTTGTCTGCTTCCTCTGCGACCATTTTCAGATGGATCAGACAGATGGTGATTCAGGCCTATTCCATCAGGGGTCAGTTTCCTCCTTCCCCTGTCAAGGCGCACTCTACTTGGGCGCTCAGTGCCTCCTGGGCCTCCCGTCTTCAGGCGTCAGTGACGCATGTTTTCAAGGCGGCCACCTGGTCGCTGGTGCACACTTTCACAAAGTTCTATATAGTGGATGTGTTGGCATCTGCAGATGCTTCCTTTGGGCGCAAGGATTCCCAGGCTGCTGTTTAGAGGACCTAGTCCTCTTTGAAGGTGTTATTTTATTTTTCCAGGTGAGCTCCAGTAGTTTTGGTTGAGCTCCTGTTTACCTGGTTGGCTATAGTTAGCCTTGAGAATTTATTTTTTGCTGTTCCCACCCCTTATGTTTAACACTGCTTTGGGACGTCCCAATGGTTAAGAAGATCAGAAGCTGTGTCCGTCAATGAATGAATGAAAGAGAAAATGGGATTTTTAACTTTCTCTTTTGTTCATTGACGGACACAGCACCCACCCCTCTGTGGAGTTGTATTTCTTCTGACACTGCTTGTAACAAAACTGAGTACTTATAGCGGAGCGAGGGAGTATACCCTCTGGGACTGCCCATAGGCGTAGCCAGACTTTTTTTCTGCCTAGTGTCCTACTGTTGTAGGGGGCAGTATAACCCAATGGTTAAGAAGCTCAGCTGTGTCCCTCAATGAACATCAGAGAAATGGATTTTATGGCAAGTCAAAAATCCCACTTTTTTTTTCTCATCAGCAGTATATAGCAGTCTTGTCACTTCTATCAGTGTCAGGGCGAGCACTGGTTAAAGCTTGTAGGTGGAGTTTTTATTCTCCCCTGGTTGTCCTAGGAAGCTGCATGACCTCTGACCCTCTGTGTGGACAGTGCTGATTGGCTCTGTGCTGATCACATGCACCCTCCCCCCAAAAAAAAAAAAAACTCTAGAAATACACACCAAGCTGAGCATGTGCAGAGTGCCTTTAAGGCTCTGTACTATCAGGAGATCAATTAGGGACAGTAAAAAAAAAAGGGGGGGAGGATCAGAGAAGACTGGATCAAACACAGTGCAGAGGAATAACCCCTTAGGTTCCACAGTGAGTAAAACACATATTCTTTACTTCATATACAGACTGATTTCACTGTTGTGGGTTTAGTAACACCTTAAATCTCTTTGGCGCTCCCTACATAATAAAGAGGCAGAGGAAGTGTTCCAGGAAAAGCTGCTTTTTTTTTTTGGATAGTGTATGGAGGTGGGAGAGCCCCTGTGAGGTTTTTTTGCTGTCTCTGTCCCTGTGGGGTGCTTTTTTTTTTTTTTGGTTATTGGGAAGCTTTTCCCTTCACCTTTCTCTGTGGTATGGTAAGAAATAAGAGGGGGGGGGGGGAAACTCCTCCATGGGGGACAGCAATGAAAACCTGGCAAAAGTTGTAACACCTCACCACCCTAACAAAAAAAAAAAAAAATGTTTTGGCCAGAGTTCTACTTTTCATCATGCATTATGAATAGGTACCCTTGGGTTTCACTTTCAAAGAGCTGCTACAGCCCTCTGAAAAACCCAAAATACAGATATGGGTCAAATCTGTTTACGAGTGTTTCATCCCACAATGCTGACCAGTTCCCAGGCCTAAACGCTGTCATCTATGGGATGCCTAGCCTTCTGCAAATAGCAACTTTTACAAAGTTGCTATTCTGGGTGGTGCACAAGCACATAGGAGCAGCCAGGTAAGTATACAGTAAGATGTGGCAGCAGATGGCAATTATTATACAGGAGCCTTACTTTGGTTTTTACCATCTCATGGCAGGTTTGCTTTGACGGGTCATCCAACACTGATAATCCAGTTTTTGGTAGATGCTGAAGCATTAAACCATTGATTTTTTTGGGGACTTCAGTGGTGAGAACTCTGTGCTCAAATAGCCAGGGACACTTCCCTGGGACATTACAAGGGTTTTGAATCATTTTCTTTTTATGGGAATGTGACAAAAGCAGAAGTGACTGCTGCAAGGTGGGTAAACGTGGACAGTAGAGATGGGCGGCTCGGGCGTGTCCAGGTTCCCACATGCATGATTCCCCCCCAGGAAGCCGAAACTGCACACCGCCAATCACAGGCAGTGAGACATTTCCTGATCTGTGCAGTGTAATGTAACTGTAATTTGGTGGAGTGCAGCCAGCTTCATGGAGGGGGGGATCAGGCACGTGGGATCTCGAACACGCCCGAACCCATCACTAGTGGACAGGAACCACTGGTAGGGAGAGCTGGTTAAAAATCTAGCATATTCCACAGGCAGCCTCCTCTGTCTCTGCTAAAGCTGCAGTTAATTTAACACTGCCCCTATCACCATCCATTTTTAAGGATACCAATGTGATTTTTTTTTTTTTATATACATAGTTTTGTTCTAGTCATATTTAAAAATCTGTTGCACTTGAATCATTCTTTCAACCTGCATGGCCTGTTTGTAGTTGGATGTGATTTCAGGACTGAAGTTAATATGAGTATATTGTTTATGTAATGTAAATGATGATCTTCATGTAACATTTCCCTCTTATTTAATACAAACAGAACTTGACCAGATGCCATAAACTACGCTGAATTAACACTGGGCTGCATTTAACCATGTGTGAGCCCATTACTAATAATAATCTGCTCAGCCATTTCCTGCTTGCTATGGTTTTGTGTGACTAAATCTGCTTGCTGATATCCTCATGAATTTTTCTTTACATTTAGGTAAACTATCTGCAGGCAAACAGATAAATCCATTAAGACACCAGTAAACATTGGAAATAGTTTCTTGGCTGAAGGTTGATGTTTGCTGTGCTTAAGCTGCTCCTGGAAGATGAACTACTTGCTCCGTTCAATGCAGAGCAGGTCTCCCATCTCAAAATGGCACCATCTAGTGGTGGCTGGGAGCAGTTTCTTCACAGCACAGCGGCATGAAAACACAGCTCTGGGAGATTGCAGGCCATGCTTCCCAAAAAGAGCAGCCCCATAAAAACACACTGCTTTGCAAATTCCAACCAGAGCTTGTATTAATTGAGTGTTATGCAAAATCGAAGCTAAGCCTTTGAGGTCTTGTGGGAATTTGCATAATAGAGTGCTTTCTGTTTTTAGGGCTCCCAGAGTTTTGTTGAAGTAAACTGAAAAAGTGTGCAGGTGCCTGCTATAGGGCCCAGTGTAACATGTTTGAAGTCACCACAGGCACACGTTAAATTACCCTTTCTAGGTATCTCCATACTTTGCACTGCTATTTTTTTTTTATTTTTTATTTTTTTTACAGACCAGGTCTGTCTTTATTGTCCAAGACTGGTAATAAAATTAGTGATGGTTCTTCTAAGCTGTTAAGCGATTGACTAACATTGTATATTTTGCTAGGCACAGTCACAAAAAATTCTCATGAAGAATCATTTACTTGTTTCTTTTCCTTGCAAGCTTCCGAATTGTGACTTCTCAATTGTTCATCCCATGTCCATGACGGTTCTTGTGCTTTAATTGGCATTTTTACTATACTATATGTCACTAACTGAGAATCAGATCAAAGCTTTTTCAGAAATGAACATAACCATCAAACCCAAAGCAATCATATTATTTCTTGTGTGCCAGTTAGCCATTACTTTGCTTTTTTTCCCCCTCAATATATGTATCCCAGTGGGACAGATTTATAGAAACAATAAAAATGCTCCGCTATGTTGAGTAACCAGTCAGATTCTTTCACTTTTTTTAGATTTAAAGTGGTCATGTGACAGCAGTGGACAACACTGGTACTTTTATCTGTTTGCTAAATCAGTCCCACTGTGGGGGTACTTGCTTGGTACAGAAGAATTTTATCAGCGTACCTCCATAAAATCTTTAATTTCTAGTAATGACATTTTTCTTTTGGAGAATATCACATTGAACTACTTTAAACTTTTTCAGATCAGTGATACCTTTGTGGCATGTTTTGTCACCTCCATTTCATTCTTTGGTCCATTACACTGTCATTATTTTATGTTGCTTCATTCTTTTTGTTTTCTCCATTTGTAGTTCAAACTCAGTTATTAGCATAACATGATCTGTTTCAGGATTGTCTTGGGGATCATCACAAAGAAGAACATTTTAGAACATCTCGAGCATCTAAAGCAGCACGTGGAACCCTTGGTGATTAGACAAAGCACCTTTAACCTGTAGACACCTTTTTAGAAAGCAGGACGCATGAAATTTTGAACCTTTCAGACGTCATCTGATCACAGCAACCACAAAAGCATACTTGGCAGTTAAAAGCAGCCACTTTTCTTACGCACCCACACACATCTCAACACACAATCGAGGGAAAGGCCTCTTAAATGTGAAACCACTTTTTGCAAAAAGGTTATCTGACCTTTGTTCTAGATATCATAGCACTCTCTGGCACACAGTGTCATTACAATGTTTCAGATTTGCTTTGTAAGAATCGGTAGTTATTTTTTTTTTTTTACCACAGTTTACTTTTATACATATTGGAGTCAAGTCTTTCGGTTCTGGGTCCAGTAGCAGTTACATAGGCCGTTTTGGCTGCTCCTTGGTGGAGGGCTGAAGTTCATAGGGTTACATGTCATCCAAGTCTGAAGGCTTCAGTTATATTAATCTGCTGGTAGTGCATTTTCATGCACAGCATGGCGCAACATAATGCGACCTATTTACTGCACACTGCAACACATTCTGTAAAGTCAGTGTAGGTATATTGAAAAGCATGCATTATTTACTTTCTGGTTCATTAATTTCTATTGGGTTTTCAAAACATAGCAAAATGAGCACCAGTTGTGCCCACGCAGGTGCTAAGAAACATCCCAACCATAGTAAGGTGGCAAATATGGCCCGAACATAGGCCAGAATATAAAGTACAATCAGATGAATGGGAATACCAAGTAGGATACCCCATAATGTAGGCCTATGGATGCCAGAGAGTAGGTTTTTAATGCTTAAGCCCCATACATATGGCCTGAATAACAGAAGTTTCTACTAAACTGGCCGATACTGCCTAATAAAGTGGGCATGGCTGAAAAAGGTATGCCGATCAGTGCTCTCAGCCTATGGGTGACAGTGCTGACCGGTGTTCCGGTGGCGGGCCGCCCTCCTGTCAGAACACAATAGTTCAGCGGGAGATTTCTATACTAACATTGGATTGTTAGTACAGAATCTTCTCCCAAGCTCTTCAGGGTTTTTTTTTTTTTTTTTCAGCCCTGGGTTGAACGAAGAAAAAAAACTGATAATGAGTACAAGGCTTTAGTGTAACCCAAAACAGACAGAGAAAAAAAAGACGGGTTAGAGTCCCGAAAGTAAGAGAGGTAAAATAAAGGGAGAAGGGGGGGGGGGGTGGGAGACATTGACTCGGGAACACCTCAAGCCTCAGTCATAGGCGACCAATGCTAAGCTGAATGTAATGAGGGGGAAATAATGCTCAATCCAAGATTCCCAAATTTTGAGAAATTTGGGATGAGAGTCCTTGAAAATACTAGACATTTGTTAATTAATAATTAGAACTGTCATATGGTTTTTTACTCGCTGGAAAGATCCTGTAGGTCTTTTTCCAGGCCTGGGCAATGGTTCTCTTAGCCAACAGAAATAATTATGATGCCAAGCATGCAATATTTAAAACCTCGCGTCAGTCTTTGCACATAGGAAGACTTTACTTTGGGATTGCACAGTCTCCTATATTTAAGGCCCACTCTGTTCACAGAATTTGGGTGAAGTTAAATGTGACAGTAATTATTAAGCTGTATTTTCTCTCATCAGATTATAGCAGACTGTACTTGTGTGTTGTGATTGTGCAGTTCTGTGTAATTCTCTCCATGGCAGACATAGGGATTTTATAATCAAACTTTTTGAATAGAAAACTTACAGCCTTTCACCTCTAATCACTGTTGCACTGCACAATGTTTTCGGTGTTGCATGGGCTATCATTGTATGAAAATATAATCCAAAAGTTTAAAGTAAACCGGTCAAGGAAAATATGGGTTTTGCCATTGCTTGCCAGTTTTCCAGAATTCTGGCTTTTTTTCTGACTTCTGGCTTTAATAGTTTGAGTTCTTAATTTGAAAGTTTGCAGACCAGGAAATTATGCAAAGAAGTCAAGTTTTTTTTTATCTGTTTTCTTGTTCTGGATCCGTGACTCAAATTACTGAAGCTAGTGGGTCAGTGTGAAAGCCAGGAAAGTAGCATTTTCAGAAGGAAATGGGAACCTCCATATTTCTTTCTATGACACCTTTTCTTTAAAGGCTTCGGTAAAAGTAAGAATGTGTGCCATTTGCTGGCAGGGATCAGTCTCTCTGTGCAATAAATTAATATGATAGAAGGTTGTTAAAGCCTGCTGGATAATCTCTGCCTAGCCCAACCTTCACCTGAGCTTGGCACCTAGTGTTTAAATTTGGCCATATATGGCCTTCTCTTAAGTAGAATATAGGCAAAATAGAAAGACATATGCTGCAGTCTATCACCAGCATTCCTTGGTTTTATTACCAGTGGATCCTGCTGTTTTTTTCCCCACTTCCTTTAAAGAGGAAGTAAACCCATTACTTAACAATTTGAAAAAACAGTTACATTTCCGGCACGTGCCGGAAATGTAACACTCCCATTGGTAGTGCTCTCAACCAAACTATCAAACCATCCAATGGCTGGTATCATAACTGATCACATATGCAGCATCATGGCAGTTGAAGATCAAACAAAGGCCAAGATGGCAGCTTCCTTGCTTGAAAACGATAGGAGGGTTTACTTCCACTTTAACTGGGTGGTAGCACTGTTCATTTTGCAGGGAAATAGTGCAGTAGGATTTGTCATCCTTTCGTACAGGGTGATTGTAGATGGACTTCTACATTTAGATGGATTTTAAAGTGGCTCACTTGGAGAGATTCCTTCACTTCCTGTCTAGTAAAAAAAAAAAAACACTCCAGTACTGCTGTATTTCTACGGCCTGGTATTGAGGTGATTATACCAGGATCATGGCTGCAGTTACAGGTGGCTATAGATCAGGCAATTTTATTTCTGGTAAAGGTGACCTGAGAGACTTTAAAACCACTTGATCACTTTTACAGGCGGAGGTAGGAGGTTCCCCCACCTTTACCAGGCTTATTTCATCCCACCGGGGTAACCTGTTACTGATGTGACTGGTAGCAATGGATGCACTGAATAGAGTCAGGGGAACCTCCATCGTTCCTCCTCCTCTGATGTCAGAAAGTAGAATTGACGAGGATTTTGTCACTTAAGGTTTCAATTTGTTTACAGAAATGTCAACAGAAATTTCAGAGTTGGCTCGGTTTTGATGTTCGTAAGCAGTTATAACATTTTTATTCCTATGGTAAAAAGTTTACATTACACTATGAGACTAAGGGCTCTTTCACACGGGCGGTCCGATCAGATCCGCCTGTCAGTTTTTTAGGCGAATCTGATCGGATCCTCCATGCAGCTCTATGGGGCAGCGGGTGTCAGCGGAGACACCTCCGCCGACACCTGCTGCCATCCGCATCCGATCCTGTGCTGAAATCTGGACGGATGGAAACCCTATTTTTCCATCCGTTCAGGGAGCGGAGCGGAGCGGATCTGATGAGAGCGGACAAGCGGTCCGCTCTCCTCCGATCCCCCATAGAGCGCAGCGGGTGCTGAGACACCTCCCTCTCCGCTCTGCAAGCGGAGACGGAGCTGTCATCCGCCCGGCTCAGCGGGGATCGCGGATCGATCCCCGCTGAGCAACACGGATCCGCCTGCGAGTGTAAGCATCCCTGCTGGTGTTTTTTTTTAACCCCTCTTAACTCCTACTTTTGCTGGATAGCATGGCCTGTTAACAGCTAATAAAATTGTTATTGGGGGACTCAGAAAAACAAAATCTGCATTCATGTAATCAACACTGTGTTATATTGTATATCTAATTTATTTTTCCTATAGTTCCACTTTAAGGTGATAAAAATGGACACATTTTGTCTGCTGTTCTTAAAGGGAAGGTGTAATTGATCAGTTTTATTTATGCTTTGTTTGGATACAATATTTTGCAGATATATATTTAATACAGAATGCTTGCATGACACTACAGGTATTTCTAACAATTAAAGTGGTATCAAACCTAAAAGCAAACATTTGGTATATTGCAGCTTATTTCTTAGATATGATGGCTGCTTCCCTTTTTTTTTTTTTTTTGGCTTTCTTTCTTCAGTAAAACTGGGTACACATGGGCTGGATATCAGCTAGTATCAGTGGTTTGAACAGAAACCAGCCCACATTCAGTCTGTGTGTTATGGCTGGTGTAACATCCGGCTTTTGTAGAAGGGGACATGCTGGAAAACCAGCATCCGATCAGCTCTCGCAGCTGTAAAGTCCCCCCTCTCAGATCACAAAGGCACAGCGGAGAAGACCGCCGCACTAATGTGGCATCTGTTAGTATGGTGATATGTCAGTTTTTTTTTTTTCTGTTCAACCCCAAAAGGAAAAAGTTTGCTGTAACTGCTTATAAAGTACTAGGTGAAGCTTGGCTTCAGTTTGCTAGACCTTCCACCTCTCCAGACGATCAATGCAGTTGTTCAAATGTACCCCTTTTATCTTGCCACTCCTGAACCGCCCACCGCATATACACTGCGGCAGGGCGACCCGGCTGCGCAAAATCGTCTACATGTAGTTGATTTTGTGCTGGGGTTTTTTGTGCTGCTCCTGCTGTGATTGGACACAGCAGGAGCCAATGAGTGGGTCCGGGGACCGCAAAGGCCTGCCGGGACCCACCGATCGTTACGCGGAATGACAGAACGGCGGTCTTTCTATGCAAGCAAGGCAGACCGCTGTTCTGTCACAGCTAAGCTGAAAGATAGATCTCTCTCTTCCTCTAATACAAGGATCCTCAAACTACGGCCCTCCAGCTATTGTGGAACTACACATCCCATGAGGCATTGTAAAACTCTGACATTCACAGACATGACTAGGCATGAATGGGAATTGTAGTAACTGAACAACTGGAGGGCCATAGTTTGAAGAACCCTGCTCTAGCGAATGCCAGTCCCAGTACAGTTAGAAATCACTCCCTAGGAGCACACTTAACCCCTTGATCACCCCTAGTGTTAACTAGTGATCGACCGATATCGTTTTTTTCGTTGCCGATACCGATATTTTGGCCAATGCATATCTGTATCGTATGACCCCAAACCCCTCCTCTGCGCTTAAAAGCATTCAAAACGCCTAGTTTGGCTGTTTTGAATGCTGTCATTTTTTTTAATCTGGCGCCAGTACCCAGAAGTGATGTCATGACATCACTTCCAGGTTTTTGCATGGGGACCCGATCAGAGCTGAATGCGTCTTTAAAAGGGGCTTCGGCGGCCGTGCAGGCTGGTTGCCCGGGTCTCCCGGTGGGACAGGAGACCCGGGCGAGCCGCGAAAGGGTGGATGTCCTCTCCTGCTACTTGTAATGGCAGCCGAGCGGCTTCTCAGCCGCATCGGGTGTCATTACAAGACAGCCAACCCTCGGCTATAGACGCCGGTGCAAGCACTTTCCCGAAATATCGGTAACCTCGGGAGCCGATTACGATATATCGGGGAAAGTGCATATCGGCCCTCGATATATCAGCTTTGCAGATAATCAGTCGATCCCTAGTGTTAACCCCTTCCCTGCCAGTGTAGTTTATATAGTAACTGCATTTTTTTTTTAGCATTGATCACCGTATTGGTGTCACTGGTCCCCAAAAAGTGTCACTTAGTGTCAGATTTGTCCATCGCAATGTCTCAGTCCCGCTAAAAATCGCTCATCGCCGCCATTACTAGTAAAAACAATTTAAAAAAAATAAAGTCCATAAATGTATCCAATAGTTTGAAGATGCTATAACATTTTTGCGTAAACCAATCAAAATCCGCTTAGAATTTTTTTTACCAAAAATTTGTAGCAGAATACATATTGGACTAAATTGATGAAAAAATTAGATTTTTAAAAACATTTTTATTGGGAATGTTTTAACCACTTAAGCCCCAGAAGATTTTACCCCCTTCCTGACCAGGGGGTATTTTGCGATTCGGCACTGCGTGACTTTAACGGACAATTGCGCGGTCGTGTGACGCTGTACCTAAACGAATTTGACGTCCTTTTTTTTTCCACAAACCGAGCTTTCTTTTGGTGGTATTTGATCACCTGTGCGATTTTTTTTGATCATGCGCTATAAACAAAAAAAGAGCGTCAATTTTGCAAAAATGACAATATTTTTCAAATTTTTTTATATGAAATTCCCCAAAAATCAAAATTTTTTTAACATTTTCGGCCAATTTGTTTTATGCTACATATGTTTGGTAAATAAAATCGCAAAAAGCGTATTTTGATTGGTTTGCTCAAAAGTTATCGCGTTTACTAACAAAGGGAAAGATTTTTGTCATTTTTGTTGTTTTTTTTTTAACGCGTAATGGCGGCGATCTGCGATTTTTTTTTTTTTTTTTGCGGTACTGCGACATTGCGGCGGACAGATCGGACCCTTGACTGACATTTTTGACACTTTTGGGGTTACCAGTGACATTTCTACAGTAATCAGTGCTATACATATGCACTCTTACTGTAAAATTACACTGGCAGTGAAGGGGTTAACTTTATTTGAGAGGGAGGGGCTGTGTGTGTCCCTAGGGGCGTGATTCTAACTGTGATTGGCTGTGGCTTGAGCTGTAGGAACAATGATCAACGGTCCTACATAGTAGAACCGTATGATCATTGTTTCTACACAGGGGAGAATGACAGGCGGCTTGTTTACACTAGCCGCCTGCCTTTCTCCCTCTCCCCCGACGATCGCTGAGTGACCGGCAGACATCGGGTCCGCCGGTCACACGCGCGGGGGTGTCCGTGACCGTGCGGGAGCCCGCTTTCCAGTGCCTCACAGGCTAGTGACGTATATATATACACGTCACTTTGCCTGTGAGGGGCTGACCGCCGCAGTATATCTACTTGCGGCGGTCGGCAAGTGGTTAAAGCAGAATGTACAAAATGTTGCTTTTTTTTTTTCAAAATTGTGGGGTTTTTTTTGTTTATAGCGCAAAAAATAACTGCAGAGGTGATCGAATACCACCAAAAGAAATCTGTTTGTTTTATTTGGATAGAACGTCGCATGAGCATGCAATTTTCAGTAAAAGCAACACAGTGCCATATCGCAAAAATGGCCTTGTCATTAAGGGGGTAAAACCCACTGGAGCTGAAGTGGTTAATGTTGAGGGAACTCTAATACAGGAGGGGTGTTACTAGCCAGATCACCAGGAGAAAACAGAAAGAAAAAGCCTATAAAAAAATTAAAAAAAACAAATGCAGCCACCAGAGCTAATGATTTGTAAGCTGCAATATATTACACATTCTTGGTTTTGGGTTTAATACTGTATGCTTTTTAAGCCAAGCACTGCCTGCATGATTGGAAGAACCCTGAATATAACTGATAAAGGCAGATGGATCTATCTCTGCTAGGAAGGAAAGGGAAGGTGTGTCCCTCCGGTGTAAATCCATTTCCTTGAAATTCAGGTAATGATTTGGAGAGAATTTTGGCTCCTGTTTAAAATTGCTACCTGATGGCTGCATTTGGTAAATATTTCTGTAATTACAAAAAATTGGTATTGAACACCGTAATCTAACCACTTGCCTACCGGACCACTTCTGACATTTCTCTCCTACATCTAAAAATTTATTTTTTTGATAGAAAATTACTTGGAACCCTCAAAATGTATATTCAATTTTTTAAGTAAATGCCCTACAGAATAAAATAGTGGGTGTTGCAATTTTTTATTTGCACAGCTGTTTTTCAACAGCCAAAAAAAAAAAACATTTTAATGAATTTTAGTGAACGTAAACACTATATGTAATACCAAATTGTTTGGCAAAGTATAAAAAATTATGCAGTGCCGAGTAAATAGATACCAAACGTGTCATGCTTTAAAATTGCGCATACCCGTGGAATGGCGACAGGCTATGATATATTAAATTATCCTTAGGCAACCATTTAAAAGCTTTTACAGGTTACCAGTTTAGAGTTGCACAGGAAGTCTGGTCCCAGAATAATTTACATATTACATATGTGTCTGCGGGACCAACGCGTGCATTTACCATGGTTTTTAAAAGATATTTTTCAATTGTATTATATATATTTTTTATATCACTTTTATTGCTGTTAAAAGGAATGTAAACATCCTTGTGACAGCAATAGGCAGTTAGAAGTACTCTTTATGGAGAGATCTGGGGTCTATTAGACCTCAGATGTCTCCACTGTCTTCCAATGCAGTGATCAGACACAGATCAATCAGATTGACTGCTTCACTGGCCGCTAAACAATGAATTAAAACTGGAAGTGAATAAATCCTTGATGCTTCCCTTTTCTTACTTATTGCAGTGGGAGGAACAACATTAGTTCCTCCCACTGTGTCCGGGGGAGCCAATGCCACTGGTTGCATCTTTACCGAGCCCCCAGATTGTATGGTAGAGCCCGATAAATGCAGTGGAAGGGGGTGAGAATCTCCTTCCGCCACCTGTAAGAGTAATCCAGCGGCTGCTTAGCCGCTCAAATTACTTTTCTATAATAGAGAATCGCTGGCCCTAAAGAACAATACTGGGATCATGGTTGTAGCCTCAACCATGATCCTAGTATAACCTCTTTCTTACCAGGCAGTACATATGCAAACAGTGGTAGGGATTCTAGGAAGCGGTTAAAGACCTATATATTACATACCTACTCTTATGTAGGTTATTGTATGAGCTGTAGCTGGAAAGTAAAGACTAGAATAGCTACTATGAACTTTAATAAACATTTTGTTGTTCCTTACATAAGCAGTAAAGCATAAGGTAATTGTAAACCTGAGTTCTTTATTCTATCAGACATTCAAAGCTAAAATATTCACTCCATCAACAGTTTGAAGTGTTTTATTAATCACCTAAGGGCTAAGCCTATTTCTGACATTTCTGTTTACAAGTTTAAATCAGTATTTTTTGCTAGAAAATCACCTAGAATACCCAAACCTAATATATATATATTTTTTTAGCCAAGACTCTGGAGAATAAAATGGCAGTCGTTGCAATATTTTTTGTCATGCGGTATTTGCGCAGTGGTCTTTCAAACGCAAATGGTAGACAGAGCCGCGGGAAGGGGGGTGTCCCTTCCCGCTCGCTGGGATAACAGGCATCATCCCGGTACAACCACTTCTGCAAGTAGACGCGCAGGTACGTCGGTTTGCGGGAAGTGGTTAAAGCGGAGTTCCACCCAAAAGTGGAACTTCCGCTCATTTGCTTCCCCCCCCTCCTCCGGTGCCACATTTGGCACCTTTCAGGGGGGAGGGGGGGAATGGGTACCTGTTTTTGACTGGCACCCTTCCCCACTTCTGGGAGGCGGAACTTCACTTTTAAGGTACACAAGTGCTTTTCCGTATTCTGTCTTTATCTCTTAATTGTAGCCCTCCTATAGCTTTACTAAGCTTGCTGCCCTAATGTAAACACAGCCATTCGTCGCCATTTATTAGCCCTGATGATCATTTTTTTTTTTTTTTTTTTTTAGTAAATGCTTCTAGAAAGGCACTAATTCCTATACCTTGAAATATAATGCATTAAGGCTGAAGCTACATACAGTAGGTGAGAAATGTTTTCTCATGTTGGCAGTCACCGAATGAACTGCTAGCAAATTTAAATCCCTGTGTTTGAAATATTCTGATTGGCAACAAAAGGTTAAATCATTCTGCAGCATTAGAAATAACCCCAAATGTAGATTTTCCAACTTCGACATTTTGCAGTATCTCACAAAAGTGAGTACACCCCTCCCATTTTTGTATATTTTATTCTATCTTTTCATGTGACAACACTGAAGAAATTACACTTTGCTACAATGTAAAGTAGTGAGTGTACAGCTTGTATAACAGTGTAAATTTGCTGTCCCCTCAAAATTACTCAACACACAGCCATTCATTTCTAAACCACTGGCAACAAAAGCGAGTACACCCCTAAGTGAAAATGTCCAAAATGGGCCCAATAAGCCATTTTTCCTCCTCGGTGTCATGTAACTCGTTAGTGTTACAAGGTCTCAGGTGTGAATGGGGAGCAGGTGTGTTAAATTCTGTGTTGTCACTCTCGATCTCTCATACAATTAATGAAAGTTCAACATGGCACCTCATGGCAAAGAACTCTCTAAAGGATCTGAAAAAAAGAATTGTTGCACTACATAAAGATGGCCTAGGCTATGAGAAAATTTCCAAGACCCTGAAAAAGGGCTGCAGCACGGTGGCCATGACCATGCAGCGGTTTAACAAGACAGGTTCCACTCAGAACAGGCCTCGTCATGGTCGCTCAAAGAGGTTAAGTGAACGTACTCAGCGTCCTATCCAGAGGTCGTCTTTGGAAAATAGTGCTGCCAACTTTGCTGCAGAGGTTGAAGGGAGGTCAGCCTGTCAGTTCTCAGACCATATGCCCCACACTGCATGGCTGTCGTCCCAGAAGGAAGCCTCTTCTAAAGATGATGCACAAGAAAGCCTGCAAACAGTTTGCTGAAGACAGACTATGGACTTGGATTACTGGAACCATGTCCTGTGGTCTGATGAGACCAAGATAAACTTATTTGGTTCAGATGGTGTCAAGCGTGGTGTGGGCGGCATCCAGGTGAGGAGTACAAAGACAAGTGTGTCTTGCCTACAGTCAAGCATGGTGGTGAGAGTGTCATGGTCTGGGGCTGCATAAGTGCTGCCAGCACTGGGGAGCTACAGTTCATTGGGGGAACCATGAATGCCAACATGTACTGTGACATACTGAAGCAGAGCATGATCCCCTCCTTTCGGAGACTGGGCCGCGGGACAGTATTCTAATATAACGACCCCAAACACACCTCACTAAAGAAGCTGAGGGTAAAGGTGATGGACTGGCCAAGCATGTCTCTAGACCTAAACTCTATTGAGCATCTGTGGGGCATCCTCAAACGGAAGGTGGAGGAGTGCAAGGCCTCTAACATTCACCAGCTCCATGATGTCGTCATGGAGGAGTGGAAGAGGACTCCAGTGGCAACCTGTGAAGTGCTGCTGAACTCAATGCTCAAGAAGCTTGAGGCAGTGCTTGAAAATAATGGTGGCCTCACAAAATTTTGACACTTTGAGCCCAATTTGGACAATTTCACATAGAGGTGTACTCCTTTTATTGCCAGCAGTTTAGACATTAATGGCTGTGTATTGAGTTATTTTGAGGGGACAGCAAATGTACACGGTTATACAAGCTGTACACTCAATACTTTACATTGTAGCAGAGTGTCATTTCTTCAGTGTTGTCACATAAAAAGATATAATAAAATATTTACAAAAATGTGTAACTTTTGTGAGATACTGTACTTTAATTTCTTTTGTTCATTGACAAAGCTCCTAGATCTTCTTGACCATTGGATTATACTGCCCTCTACAGGAGTAGGACACTAGGCAGGAAAAAAAGTTATCATGCCTGTGGGGCATTCCCAGGGGGTATACTCCCACTTCCTGCTGTAGGCACTCCTTTCCTTTTTAAACTGATTTTTTTCCACCTATTAGTGCGACCCAAAATCCGCTCTGCTCTAGGTCAGCCACAACATAGCCCCACTGGACAGGGGCTGGCCGGCGAGTTAAACGTCTCTTGAGGATGCTCAGACCTGGTTATGGCCTGAGTCGCAGCGTACCTCTGGCCCGCAGCACCCTCATTCCAAGAAGGTGCAGTGGTCTGCCTGGAGTGGTGCCCACCCGGTTTCCATGGTGTGGTAAGTAGTGTCCCCCCCTTTGACTGGTGGCCTGTTGGGGTGGACGTGGGCCCCTCCCTGGGATGGTCGGACCCCCCCCCGAGTTCCCATCCTTCCCGCAGAGCACCCCCTATTTTATCGGGGTCCTGCTTTGGACCACCCCCCATTTGTCCACATCTAGCTCCCCCCCCCCAGGGGTGTCCATACAGACCTGGCTGCTTTAGGGATAACAGCGGATGCTGGGGGCGGGGGGGGGTCCCCGGCTGCTACAAGCGCGTTTTTGGGGGGTGGGTTCTGGTGGGCTCCTGCCGGGGCACCCTCTTCCTGCCAATTCTTTTCTGGGGGTCTCAGGAGCCACCATTTAGCCGTCGGTGGCTGCTGTATTTATCGGCGCCAGGTTTGTGTAGTCCAGCGGCCATTTTCTTGAAGTTCCTTTTCTCTGATCGCCGCACGGCGTGCAGCTGAACACTGCTCTTTTCCTGGGTCGGTGTAGTGAGTCCCTGGGGGGGGGGGGGGGTAAATGGCTCTCCCTCTTCTCTGCTATAGCAGCAACTTGGTGAGCTGGGAGCTGCGGTGCTGATTGTGCAGCTGTGGGAATTTTTAGCAGAGTCTTTTTTTTTCCCCTTTTTCCTAAGGTAGTCCCTGGGTTAACCATGGAGCCCCTGGAGCATGTTTCACCACCTGACCCTCTCTCAGAGGCTGCGGGGCCCAGTCTGCTTTGTCTGCTATGACGGCAGTCCTGGAGTCACTAGTGTCCAAGGTGGATATGGTCCTGAAAAACAGATTCTGAGGCTGATTTCGCCGCTGCAGATGCGAGTCTCCTTTACTGGGTCTGCATCCACGTACCCGGAGTGCTCGGATAGTGGGGATGATTCCTCTTCCACTACAGCTGCGCACGACAAGGCGCTAGTGGATGCACTGATTGTAGCAGTGCGGGAAACTTTAAAACTGGAAGACGCTGCTACTGCAGCGTCTGGGGAGCCGGTATGTTTCGGTACCCGCAAATCCTCTGAGGCGACAAGGGTGTTTCCCTTTCCCGCCTATTTTGACAAAAATTGTCACGAGTCAGTGAGGTTCACCTAAATGTAATGTTGGGGGGGGTGCCTAAGCGTTTCGCTAGAAGGTACCCTTTTGCAGAGTCCCTGTTAAAAAAGCTGGCAGTCCCACCTGTGGTGGACTCTCAGGTTTCCAGGTTTTCAGGTTTCCGGTCTTTGTCCTCAAATGTGATACAGCTGGTCACCGATGTCCCTTGGAGACTCCCTCTCAGAGAAGATCTTGTGGCTCAAGGTCTGATCTTCCATCCTGCTTTACAGCTGCTGGCTTTAAGGGCGTGGCTATTGAAAGCCAGGTGCTAAGGAATAGGGGGGTGTCAGAATCGGTGATTCCCGCGTTGGTAAAAGCTAGAAAATCTACTTCTAGGAAGATTTATCATCGTGTCTGGAAGGCGTATATTACGTAACGTGAGGCTCAGGGGGGTTTCCCCCGTTCTTTTATTGTGGCTAGCATTTTGGAATTCCTCCAAAAAAGGGTAGATCAAGCTTTGCCTTGGGTACCATCAAGGGCCATTTTGGCCTTGGTAATTTTCTTTCAACACCCTTTGGCTACGCGCTCCTTGATTCATACTTGTTTCCAGGGGGTCCACCACTTGGCTCCCCCGGTAAGATCTTCGTTGCCCCTGTGTGACCTCAATTTGGTGCTGTTGGTTCTTCAGAAACCACCTTTTGAACCTATTAGAGATTCCGCTGCTCACTTTGACACAGAAGCTAGCCTTCTTGGTGGCTATTACTTCTGCAGGCAGGGGATTGGAGTTGGCTCCGTTGTCTTGTCATTCCCCTTATCTGGTGGTCCACAGAGACAAAGTAGTACTATGTCCCTGCCAGGCGTTCCTTTCTAAGGTCATTTCTGGTTTTCATTTAAATAAAGACATTGTGTTGCCTTCCTTGTGTTCTAAGGCTCCATGTACACGGGACGCTGGAAATGGCCGTTTAGGAGCAGTTGGGCGTTTTTTTCAGAAGCCCCTGAACCCATCTACATTTTATCTTATCTGTCTATGTACACCAGGTCGTTTACAGTCATTTGCAGGCAGTTGCGTTCAGGGACTGTTTTTAGAACGCAATTATTTGCTTTCGAACGTGTGTTTCCCGGCGTTTCAAACGCACAAACGCGTCTGAACGCGATGACCCGCGTTTAGCGTTCGCGTTTTTCCATTTTAAAGGGGAATCATTTTTTTGACCTCTAGGAACGCTTCTAAACGCAAACGCCCGCAAACGCTGCTAAACGCCCGCTAAACGCGGGTACAAACGCGACTGAACGGACGTTTCAAACGTCCTAAAAATTCCAGCATTCAAAGGGACTTTTAACAACGTCCCGTGTACATGGAGCCTAAGCCTAAACACCCTAAAGAGCTTGTCTTGCATTCCCTGGATGTGGTTCGAACAATCAGGGTGTATCTGGCGGTGACTGAGTCATGTAGGAAATCTGACTCACGATTTGTCGCTAAGGATGGACTTCGTAAAGGGCTGGCTGCGTCTGCTGTGACCATTTTCAGATGGATCAGGCAGACGGTGGTGCAGGCCTATTTTGTTAAGGGTGAGGATCCTCCTTTCCCTGTTAAGAAGCATTATACACTGCTTTGGGACGTCCCAACGATCAAGAAGCAATCTGGAGCTGTGTCCGTCAATGAATGAAAAATAATTTTTGTCTTGCCGCAATATCTATTTCTCCTATGTTCATTGACTGATACAGCACCCACCCCTCTATTGAGTTGGGTTATATGTTATTCTGACACTGCTTGTTACAAAACTGAAGACCTATAGCAGGAAGTGGGAGAATACCCCCTGGGACTGCCCCATAGGCCTCGTTTTTTTCCTGCCTAGTGTCCTACTCCTGTAGGGGGCAGCATAACCCAATGGTCAAGAAGATCTAGAGCTGTGTCCATCAATGAACATCAGAGAAAAGCATTTTACGGTAAGACAAAAATCCAATTTTTCACTAGATTCAACATTCCTTGTTGCATTAATTAATTTCCCTATAAATAAAATACCAGAGGACAGTTCTTAATTGCGAGAAGAATAGACGCCTTGCCTTAGGCCGGCCATAGATGGTTCAAATCTTGGCTGGTTCAGCAGGAATCGGGTGAGATATGATCAGTGTATGGGTAGGCAAATGTATTAAGTTGATCAAACTTCAGTATGAATAGCTTACCGGATTTACTTGCAGTTATTGCTAGCAGCTGGTATTGCCGTTGGCAATAATGACTTTTCCCTATGACTAAGCTCCAGGGGGTGGAACAAAATGCGTTGGCCTGGCGGGAGCCTAGTCTGAGGTTGTCTTTCTCGTACCGCTGTAGGACTCTGTGGATGTGCGGCACCAGTGATCTTTTCTCTTTTCTTTTCATCAATAATGACTGTCTTCTGGCGAGGACTGCTTTCCCCAAACCCCCCCCCCCCCAACCAGGAGAATACAATGTCTCGGCAGGGAGGATTTCTCTGTTAGCACTGTCTGTTGATGGGGCAATCGTGCAGATTTCTTTGGGTTGCAGGAAAGAAATTTGCATGGTTTATAGTCTTCCTTAGTAACCGCTTTCATGATTTGAGAACAAGTTAGAGAATAAAAGCAAACACACATAGGAAAACTGCTGCTATTGGCAATGGCTCAATTTTCCCTCCTGATTTGATTAATCAATTTCATCAGTGTAGCAATCTTTTCTTGGCTTTAAAAAAGGCGTGCTGCTGGTTGCTTTAAATAAAACTGCTGTATTTTGCTGCTGTTAAACATTCATTTCACATTTACTTGCTTTGCTGTTTGATATAAGAATTTCATGCCTCCTCTCACAAATGAAATGACTAACCAACATAACTATTAGGCCATCTGCTCGATATGTTCCACTTTGTGATGTTATCTTGCTTGCTCTAGTAAATTTAAGAAAGCAACTGTCAGATTTCAAAGCTTAATTTTTATTGGCTAATATTACGTTGGGGGCAGCTTGATGAGTGCAGGGTTTTTACTTCTGTACTTTCCTATAAAATAAAATATTTTATGTGCATAAAATGGCACTAAATGGCTATTTAGTACCCAGGTGCCCATAATCCCAAGGATGTTCTAATGTGAACATATCAGTTGTTCTAGTTCCTGCACCACACTATTGGCAGGAGTGTCTGCAATATAGTGACTGGCCAGTCAGGTTTCAGACCAGGAAGGTTGGTTGATGCATGTTTACCAGAATGTCTTTGAGATTCGGGGTATCTGGTGCTCAGTAGCTGAATTTACAGCAGGCAGCACAAGGTGCCTGTTGTGTAGTAGTTTAATCTTGATGTAGTTAAAGTAAAACAGAAGGCAAAGCATTTTGTTTTAGATTGAGAAGAGATTAGAAACACCTGTCAGGTTTTTATTGATGTCTTTGTAAATGTTTTGGAGGTTTCTCTCTAATAGTCCTGTTGGCCATTATTTTTAAAAGTAAAAGAAAATCCCAAATTTTAAGTAGTCACCAGAACAGAAAAAAGAGGAAATTTCCAGCGGTGACTAATTCTGGTGACCCTGACAACTACTTTGAAGGAATTTTCTCTTATTGCCCATTGTATCTAGGGGAAGTAAAGGAGGACAGGGATGCAAAAAATTCCTGATATGGGTTCTAAACCTCCCCTCCCTCGTTATTCAAAATTACAAAGAAATATTTTGCCTTCAGTTCTTTAAGATTCCCTTTAAGAATCACATGGTATATATCCAAAAGTCACATCTCCTTTGGAGAGGCTCATTTACATGCACTTCTGGGAGGCCTTCTCTGAAATCGTCCTACTCTAATCTGTTAAGAAATGGTAGGTTTTTCAGATCTTGTACTGCTATGCCAATTTTGAAGACTTCAGAAAGTGTAGCTACATTTAAAGCGCTAGTAAAACACAGCATTAAAAAAAAAAATAATAAAATCCCCCTGCAAGGCAATGGCATAATGTGCTAGGATGCATCGCATACTGGCACATTATGAAATACTTGGCTTAGAACAACGCCCTCCAGCAGTGTGCTGTCGCCACTGACAGGGCTTCCATCTTCCTCCAGTCTTCCTTCTGGGTTTGCTGGCTCTGGTCCTTTGAATGGCTGAGCCGCAATGATGTCACTCCCGCGAATGCTCAGGGGGAAGGGACAGCACAGTATGCATCCAGTGTGAATATCTCCTAAACACTGCATATTTAGGGAATATTCACTGTACCTATAGGTAAACCTTATTATAGGCTTAACTGGAGGTACGAGTTCAAAAAAGGAGTCTACTACCACTTTAAGATGCAGGATCCAGGTTGCTGATATATCTTAAAATGGAACTAAATATCCTTAAATTCCCTGCCTCAAAACTACCATGCAGCTTGACCGACTTGGGTCCCTTTGACAGTCCTTCATTTCATTCTGGCAGCAAACCCATGTCTGTTGTTAAGGTGCAGTCAGAATGAATTGCACTGCCTGCACCATTGCCGTAACACAATGCAATAGTGTGAATGGGCCCAAAATGTTGGCAGCATTTGCATATAGGGTGCAGTGTTTCAAAAGGCCTCAACCAAGTAAATAGAGCATGAAAAATCTTCCTATTAAGCAGAGCTATTTTATGGTCCTCTGGGTAGAATTTAGTATATTGTACCTTGGCACTCAGAATGGCTACCCCCGATGTGTCTAATTTAGAAGTATATTTTAATAAAGATGCATTGGCCTGTACCTAGATTTCTTTCAAATTTAAGCTAACCAAGTTGTTTAAATATAGTAATCAGGATAACTATCACATAGTCACAATTTAATGTCTTCTCTCTGTAGATTCCCATATTTAATTTCTTCATTGTTTGTCTGTGTACATTGAGCTTGTCATGTGATACAGGGCTATAAATGATGTATTATTATATAAGACTGCCAAACTGAGTGTAATCTTCATGTTTGTTTGGACCATATACAAGTAATGGTTCTAATCTCCCACGCCCTTTTTTTTTTTTTTTTTAATAAGGCTGACAATCGTAATTGTGCGTCCTTAACCTACCTTTGATTTACCAATTCCATGTGCTAGTCTAATAATGGCTCTTGGTCAGTAAATAGCCAGTGATTTAGGATAAGTATAAGATTGTTTAATGAACTCATACTCTTATAATATGATACACATATCTCTTAATTTATTAAGCATGTTTTGCTGTTGAGAAGGCTGCTGCACATCATCAGCAAAGCTACTAAAACACAATAATGTTATTGGTGGTGGTCTGCTCCTTTCTAAACATACATGATCCCGCTATCGGCATTATAGACGCTTTCCTCTTACATAATGATCCAGCAGCCAAAACTTCATGTCTCCTGTTAATAAGGTCTTTGATTTATTAACCCTCTTTCTTTTTCTTAGACGCCTCCTTGGCATTATCACAAAAAAAGATATCCTCCGTCATATGGCCCAAATGGCAAACTACGACCCAGAGTCAATAATGTTCAACTGAACATAATCCAAGAAGAAGAGCAAGAAGAGAGTGAAGAGGGGGTTTTTTTGTTGAAGAACACTCTACCCTGATAGAGTAATTTGGCACATTGGTAAAAATGAAGATGATCTGTTTTACAGCAAAGTTGTCTCCCTGCTTGCACGACTACAGAAGAAGGTGCTGAGCTGTGTTGGGTCATCTGCTGTGAATAACTTGCCACTAGAGGGCAGTGTAATACTGTGACTGTGAGAGCATGAAATAAAGGGCAAGTCTGGTACAGGATTGTTTTAGATTTGGCAAATGTATCCCTGTTGTATACAGGAAATATCCTGAATTGAGCCATCATTATTCAAGACTTGCTACCCTTTTTATCATTGAAGGAAATCTGGTGTTCATGCTATCTACTGTCCGATAACTATACTACGTTTTGTACATTCCAGGACAGATTTAATTTCTCGCTATACCCTACCTTCTTCTATCACTCCTCACCCAAACCCCCCACCCCCCATTCCTCAATTTACTCCACGAGGAGTCACTTAATGCAGCAAAGTCTCATATTGAGATATACTGCCATTATCACAAAGAATCCTCAACATATGTTTGTGCCATAAAGCAGTTGGCTTGGTGCAGGGATGCTGAAAAATGCATAGGATAGATGGCACTTCTTTGGCTCAACAGTTAAGAAAACTGGATTGTTTCAAATTATCGTGCTCTGTTCCATGGTGTGAAGTGGTTTATGCAATTTTATTTTTGTATGCTGGGAAACCCTTTAATTTACTAATGTTTTGCAGTGTTAAGACTATGATAAATGTCCCTGATCATTGACCTCGCTACAGGACAGAGTAATAATGAGAGCTGGATGAACTGACAGTTTGTCATGAGATGGTTATAGCACTGCACTATATGATGCTTCAGGAAACCCGTGGAATACATACATTTACCCTGACCTGTTATTACCAACCAACCATAATTATACAACCGGCACTGAGAACAATTACTCTACCTACATAATGTTAGAAGTTTAATGATGTGACCGTGGAAAATGTTCCTTTGTATTTATATTCTGTTCGATGTTAAATCAGTCATGACAGTTTCAGGGAACTTGGAAAACAATTGAAGGAGAAACTTGATTTATAATTGCACTAATCGCACATCACTAACTAGTGTGGTCATTGATCTACTGATTGATTGAACTGGAGGAAATTTTAGATTATATTTGACACTGGAGATTAATTATATTTGATTTTGGTAATATTTAAATGCTTAAAAATAATTTTTGGTTCATCAGGTTTTGGAGAAAACACCCAAACCAATTGCCATGGAGAAAAAAGCTCCCACAAAATGTTTTCTTTCCTTGAGTGTTCTTTTTAATTTTTTTTTATAGTGAGTAAATGGATAAGGAACTAGTGAAAATTATACATATTAATTGCACTAAAGTTACCATGCCAATCTTATCCACATTGCTTCACTATGGCTCAGCAGGGATGATAACCGAACCTTTGCCCAGTCTTCAGAATGCGAATTTAAAACATTTTCTACTCTCTTCTGCAAGATCTGAGTGGAGAGATGGTAGAAATTTTCTTCTTGGTATCGAGATGTGGAGGAAGAGAAATGGGTTATGTATAATTTTTATCAACTTCTTTATCAAACATCTTTAGGCAAAATAAAGTCAAATGCCAGCCAAAACATTTTATTTTGGATAGCACAGGGAAGGGTTAGAACCTGTGCCGTGTCTTTATAGCAGTCTGTGACCCTATTGGGGAGCTTTTGTGTTTACTTCCTGTTCTTGCGACAGTGTTGTCAGACATTAAATCTGCCGAGCAGGGGTCCATCCTGCTAGAAATACCTCAGAGAAGTTCTAACCATTTTTCACTCTGTCTACCAGAATGTAAGCCCTACTTTAGCTACACTTCACTCTTGTAACATTTACTTCACACCCATAGATCCCAGGTCTTAAAGCAACGTGAACAGAAATCATCTCCATTCTGTTTGATTACGAACTAGGCTTGAACTAGAAGCACAGTTTTGCCAACTTTGTTAATACTATTTAGCAACCGAAAAAATGAAATACCTCTAAGAAAGCAATAAAATGTGATCATCAACACTAAAATGAAAGTAGTCATAGCTCAATGGCAAAATATGAACAGCTATAACAATTGCTGTTTTTAGACGATCTCTTAAGTGTGCACAATTGTTCCAGAGATTATGGATGGAAATGTGCCCCACAATTCACTTGAAACTTTTCTTTCAGGGTTGTATTCATTTTATTTAAAGGTTTTATTTTATTAGACCACATATCTGAATATGACATTTTGTGTATTGGCTTTTAGATCTCCTATAATTTCTAAAGGTTCAGGCCTTACAGAGAACGTGATTTCTCTATAACCAGATGCTCCTGCTCAGTGGTAGCCCGTGAGGATTGCTTATGTATGTCAGCAGTTATTTAGAAAGGATTAGATTCTTGGAGCATTTTGTCAGTTGTATTAAGTTAATAACTTTAAATTACTGAGAGCAACTACTGAAAATGAGACATTCTGTATTGTGAAAAGTCTGGAAATAAACTTATTTGGGAACCTAGCACTGTTTTGTGTGTTCTGCCTTTTATGTAATGGTTATAATGTCTTTAGGCCTACACAAGTTCAATTGCAGCTACACTTTCAAATGCAGATATTATGAGCCATCAACAGAAGATAAGGCACCTTTCACACAAGGTGGACACCATCAAGCAAATCCACCTGGTCAGTGGGGGGATCTGTCTGCATAGCGGAGCAGAAGCAGATACCACCCACTGTTCTCTATGGGGTGGTCATATGGAAACGGATCACCTCTCCATTTCCATCTGACTGTCATCTGATCCGCTAGACAGATGGGGAATGGATCGGATGCAGGCGGGTGTAAACGGATACATGTCTGTTTACATCCGCCTCCCCATATAGAACAATGGGTGGTCCGATCAGGTCCGCCTGAAATACAAACAGGCGGACCCAATCAGTCCACTGGTGTGAAAGGGGCCTAATGTGTAAACCAATTATCTTGAAGGGTGGTGTTCAGATGTTTTTTGGGTGATTACATTAATTGGGCAAGCACGCCTATTTTATTTTATTGTCATGTTTGGTTATATATTATGATTTTAAACTTATTGGCACTTGAAATTTTTCTAAAATACCCTTTCTCTGTGAATACTTGAGTATGCTGCTTCCTGAAGTCCTACATCTGTTCTGTATGCTGCCATAAATGAACAGCCACACTTCTCATCCAAACTACTTGTACTTCTAAAAAAAAAAAAAGGTGTGTCTAGGAGTGGCCTATTAGCATGCACTCAACCGTATGGTCAGACTGGTGCCTACGAAGACTGTTATGTTATAATAAAACACCTGCACTATTGTGAGAAAAAAAAGTAGGGGTGACACTATGAAAATGGAGGCAATCTGTACAAGGTCCATGACTGATTTTGCTTTTTTGATACTTAAATTTGGCTTTGAAACGAAGATCCAGTTCCCAAATATTTTTTTTTTTTTTATATTCGGTCATAGTTGGGTTGATTTCAGATGTAATATTTAGATAATGATATGAATGTTGTCCTTACTGTTAAATGTTCAAAAACCTGATCTCTGAAGTTGGCAGGGTCCATCTCTGCTGTGGCATTTGAAGTCCTTATTTTTTTTCTGGGATTCGGTGCATCTGGCTACCCAGCATGCACCTCCTAATCTCCCGCCTGAGCAAGTAATGCCACTGCGTGGCGCTCTTTTATCCTGACAAATTGCTATAGCGATGGCGGCGGCTGAAGTTCCTGTCCCATTGCTATAGCAACCTGTCAATCCAAGAAAATCCCAGAAGGTAATTGAAGTCTGGGAAAGCAGTGTTGCCCCGCAACCAAAAAAAAGGAATAGATTAGCTTTTAAAAAGGATCTATTAGGTGCACCTGGGCATTGGGAACATTTTTGTTAAGCTATTGAAATATATGCAGAATTGAAGAAAAAAAAGGTTCTCCTCCCATTCGCGTCATTTCCAGTGTGGAAATCGCGCAAGATTTTGGCATTAGGTGATTCCCATGGACTACTGGGATACATGACGCCAGTTTCCCATGAGCCCATGGAAATCGCCTAGTTAGGTCTAGGCGGCCGGAGCCGGAAGTGCTCCATACTCTAAGGAAAAAAGGGTATTATAAAAAAATATGCAGTTTTAAATATAGAAGAGGAAGGGCATTGGATTGATGCCAAGAAAAAAAAAAAAAAAACGGGGGGAACTTTTCTTTAAACCACTTGCTGACCGCCGCAAGTACATATACTTTCCCTTTGTTAGTAAACGCAATAACTTTTGCGCAAACCAATCAAAATACGCTTTTTGCGATTTTTTTTTTTTTTTTTTTTTTAACCAAACCTATGTAGCATAAAACAAATTGGCCGAAAATGTTAAAAAATTTTGATTTTTACATTTTTTTGGGGGGGGAATTTCATATAAAAAAAATGTGAAAAATATTGTTATTTTTGCAAAATTGACGCTCTTTTTTTGTTTATAGCGCATGATCAAAAAATCGCACAGGTGATCAAATACCACCAAAAGAAAGCTCTGTTTGTGGGAAAAAAAGGACGTCAAATTAGTTTAGGTACAGCGTCGCACGACCGCGCAATTGTCTGTTAAAATTATGCAGTGCCGAATCGCAAAATACCCCCTGGTCTTTCAGCAGCCAAATCCTCCGGGGCTAAAGTAAAAAATTGGATGTTTGCACTCCTAAAAAAAAAAAAAAAAAAAAAAAAACCTAATTCAGTTACACAGCACTTTGCATTCATGAACCATGGTTTACACTGCCACCTGTTACTCTAGACACAAGGCACAAAAAACAGAGGCTAGCTTCCATCCTAAAACCTCTTCTCCCCCCCCCCCCCCCCCCCCATTTAGAGCTCTCAGATAGCATTGGTTATCTGGAGAAGCTTCTAAAGGATTCATCTCATCTTAACTGTCCACAAGACCATCCCTCTGCGACTAATCCCATCCTCCCCACCACCATTCCTCTGTCCCAGATACCAGCCCCCCCAACACCATTCCTCTGTCACTGGGCCCATCCCCCCACCACCATCCCTCTACGACTGATCCCATCCTCCACCACCATCCCTCTGCCAACTGAATCCACCTAGCCCCCCCACCATCCCTCTGTGACTGATCCCATCCACCCCACCACCATCCCTCTGTGACTGATCCCATCATCCCCACCACCATCCCTCTGCAACTGATCCCACCCCCCCCCCCCCCATCGCTGCCTGACTGATCCCATTCCCCTCCTCCCATCAAGCAGTGGTGGTGGGGATAGGAATGACATCAGTGGTGGTGTTGGAGGGATAGGGATGACATCAGTGGCACTGGACTAATGTCATCCCTATCCCTCCATCACCACCGCCACTGATGTCCTCCCCATCACTGCTGCCACTGATGTCCTCCCCATCACTGACGTCATCCCCATCCCCCCCCACCACTGATGTCATCCCTATCTCCCCCCCATCAACGCTGCCACTGATGTCATCCCTATTCCCCCATCACCACTGCCACTGATGTCATCCCCATACTCACCCATTGCCGCTGCCACTGATGTCATCCCTACCCCCCCCATCACCGCCGCCACTGATGTCATCCCTATCTCCCCCCCCCCCAATCACCGCCGCCACAGATGTCACGCCTATCCCTCCACCACCACTGAAGTCGCCTCTATCCCACCACCGCTACTGATGCTATCCCCTTCCCCTCATCACCGCTGCCACTGATGCCATCCCCATCATCACCGCCACCACTGATGTCATCCCAATCCTCCCATCACCGCCGGCACTGATGTCATCTCAATCCCCCCATCACCGCCGCCACTGATGTCATCCCTACCACCCCCCCCCCCCCCCCCAATCAATGTCATCCCAATTCCCCATCACCGCCGCCACAGATGTCATCCCTATCCCTCCACCACCACTGAAGTCACCTCTATCTCCCCCCCCCCCCCCCCCACTGATGTCATCCCCATCCATCACCGCTGCCACTGATGTCATCCCCATCCATCACCGCCGCCACTGATGTCATCCCCATCCATCCCCCCCCATCACCGCTGCCACTGATGTCATCCCCATCAATCCCCCCCAATCACCGCCGCCACTGATGTCAACCCCATCCCCGCGACTGATGTCATCCCTACCCCCCATCAAGGCCGCCACAGATGTCATCCCTATTCCTCCTCCACCACCATTGAAGTCACCTCTATCCCCCCACTGCTACTGATGTCAACCCCATCACCGCTGCTAGTGATGTCATGCCCATCACCGCTTCTCAGGGGTGGCCTGTCCATTAGGGGTGCAGAGGCGCTGCCCCCCCCCCCCCGTCCAAGCGCCCGGCTCCCTTATCTACATGCGGGGCGCCGGACACATGGAGTTCAATAGGGGATTTTTTTTTGGAAGCACGTGATTAGAGCCAGAGGCTCTAAGAGGCTTCCAAAAAGGGTGGGCGCAGAGCACTGTGCCCTGAACCCACCCAGTTCTGACAATAGCGAATGAATATTTGCTATTATCACACAGATTTTTCTCCCAGCCAATCAGGAAGCGGGTCATGAGACCCCTTTCTTGATTGGCTGAATAGAGAAGTGATTTAACTGGCTGTTAGCCAGGAAGAGGGAGGAGAATCACAACCACTCGGGAAGGAGCAGGTAAGTTTGCTGGGCAGTTCTGTTCATCTTTTGTTATGATTCATGTATTACTTCCAGACAGAACCACTAAGTTACTGAACTCCAGTACAATAAAGCAGTACAGCTTGGCCAAGCACTCACCATTCCAGGTTTCTGATTAGACACTAAAAGTGCAGCATTAATAAGGTCAACCCTGTTTTGAAATGACATAAACGTGTTACAGCTTAGGTGGATTTAGTGTTTGATATTACATATACAGTACTTGATGAGTGTGAGTCTGGATTAAATTGTTCTTTGTTTTATATCTGCCTGAGCTCAGCTTAAAGGAAGCAATAAGATAGCTGTCCAAAAGAAGGTTAGTTTAACAAGCCTGTATGTTAGTAAAATAAATGATTAATGTTCCAGCTTTTCTGCTTTTATCAGTGGTTAAAACACATGGTCAGTCCTTCACTACTTTAAAGGCCACTGTGATTTAGATGTTAATTTAGGGACTGAATATTATGTATTTACCTTACAGAGTTGCATATAATATTTTGTTTTTTGGCTTCTATGGCCAACCAGCTCTGACTCATGTCCCCTCTCCTGTGTCTCCTCCATCTATGGTCCCACACCAGCGCTGGGCACCAGGGAAGTGAGAGCCAGGTATAGAGAACACACAGCCCCTCCTCCTGTCACGTAAAGTTATGAGACTGGATCCAAGATGATATTAAATGTACACACATCGGAATCTTATTTTATCTACGGAAAAAGATGTCTGCAATTTCTAGAATTAGCCATTTTAAAGGGACCGTAAATTACATGACTTAGGTGTACAATATCAGTCACATACAGCTTTGTGCAGTGAATAAAGGAAATCTGAACTAAAAAGGGACCACACAGTTGTACATCAGGCAGCTTATAAATAACAATAGCATGTGTTTAGTGAATGTATTTCAATAAATCAACTTCTGTCAAATGGGAATGTTGGAAAACATTTGCTGATCAGCAGCTGCCACCAATTGGCCACAACTGCTGATCACTGTATTCTCGCAATGGAGTGTCCCACTGTCATAATACAATGGCTCAGCGGTGGAGATTTCTTCATCCAGCTCATTTATTTGGATGGATGAATATGTTTTTTTATTTGTCCAGTGCGCTAGCTGAAAGAAAAAAAAAATAAATAAATAAATAAAAAGACCTGTCTGCCCAGCTTTAGTTTCACCTTAACAACAACTGTGGGGGTACTAACAACACAAGGCTGTGGAGAGATGGCTTGCATACTCTGCATCAGTACACCTACACTTAGACTAAAAATGGTAAAGCTAGCCATAGATGTCTGTTTTTTTTGTTCAACCAGAAGGTTAAATGAAAAAAAGAAATGACTCAATTGCCCCCTCCACACTTATAAGTTGGATGGGGGAATCAAACTCACTAAGCTATTGTAGTCTGACAGCGGGGAAACTTCCCGGCCTTCAGAATCTACTGATCAGTGCCAGCTACTGCTAGTTACATCTGGCAACGCTGATCGAGCGGCATTTATCAAACAGGCTGGTTGAACAGAAGGCAATCATAGGGTGCAGGTGCCCTGCTTAACTGGCTGAATTTTGATCCATGTATGGGCAGCTTAAGATTGATTTCACACAAGCGATCTTGTCACTGACAATTTGTCACCAATGACAGGCTTACCGGAGTGACATCAACCTTACCATCGCTAACAGATCACTTGCTTTTTCCTAGGCTCCCTCGTTAGCCAGACCAGCAAGATGACACACTCCATCTTTGCAGTGAAATTCTGCAGTGTTCTGGCCTGCATTCGGCAAAGTGGTTCCCTCACCTGGGTGAGTCTGCCGCTGGCAACGTGTCACCAGCAGCCAAATTGCTTGGCTGACATGGCTCTATTATATCAAGTTGCTGCCTCACCAATAAACCACTTTGGTTCAATGTACACAAACCCAGAGTGGGTGAATTAGAAGTACACAAAATACAATTTCACCAACAAAGAAAACATTGGGGGAGATTTACTAAAACTGGAGCACTCAGAATCTGGTGCAACTGTGCATTGTAGCCAATACTCCTAACTTCAGCTTGTTTAGTTAGAGCAGAATTCCAGTCTTTGTGTTTATTAAAAGTGCTGGCTGTCCGGCTGGCTGGGTGTCCCGGGAGAGGAGGAGGGAGCGGGTGGTAGATTTGATTGCCGGCCGTACCGTGGGGGAAGGGGGGGGGGGGGTTGGGGCTGTCTGTTTTGCCGCCGCCCCCCCCCCACCCCAAATTTTCATCCACCAGCTGCCACTGCTACCATCCCCCCCCCCCCCAATCACCGCCGCCACCGATGTCATACCTATCCCCCATCCCCACTCTTGTCATCCCCATCACCACTGATGTCATCCCTATACTTCCACCGCCACTGATGTCATCCCCATCTCAGCTTCTACTGATGTCATCCCTATCCCCGCGTCACTGCGCCACTGATGTCATCCCCAAACCCCCATCATCACTGCCACTGATGGTGCCGCCATCCTTATCCCCCCCATCACCATCTCCACTGATGTCATGCCTATACTTCCACCGCCACTGAAGTCTCCTCTATAGATGTCATCCCCACCCCCCTCCATCATCGCTGCTACAGATGTCATCACCCTGCTACTGATGTTATCCCCCTGATGAAAACCTGTCCGACGGTCGAGACCAGAATTTGATCTTGTACCTTGATTGGATCAGTTTGTGAACCCATTTGTCCTGAAACAAGAAGTCCTTGGTTCTGGAAAGAAGCGAAGACATCCTCCCACCCCAGAATCGGGTGAGGGCGCCTCTTCATGCATTTGTCTGCAGATCCAGGATTTACCTGGCTTTGGTTTACCTGACCATGTCTTCTTGGAACCCCCAGAAGACCTGAATGGCTTTTCTTTTTCTTGCGACCCGGAGGTACAAAAAAGCCGCCTATGCACTGTAAAAGAAGGCACAGTCTAGTACATGGAGCCTTGCCCTTAGAAGATTGAGGAAGAAGAGTACTCTTCCCACCCGTAAGGCCTTTGATAAACTCATCCAGGGAGATCCAAACAACCTTTCCCCCATAAAGGGAAGGTCAGAAAGAGTGTTTCTGGAAGCCTGGACCGCAGACCAGCTTTTTAACCACAACATGCGTCTAATAGCAATCCCCACAGCAGACACTCTGGCAACCAGGGGCGCCACATCCAGCGATGCATCACATATATACAGCAGGGCGTGAGCCATTTGAGCCATGAGCTCAATCAGCCCCATGGAGAGCTGTTCCGTTTCCAAGACACTTTTAAAGTAACTTCACCCATTCAGAGGACGGTCTGTCACACCAGGGTGGTCACAAATAGTGGGCTCAATATTGAGCCCACTAACATGTAAATGGCAGGACAGAGACTCAATCAGTCTAGCAACGGGGTCCATAAAGGCCAGGGATTCTTCCACCGGGACCACAATAAACATATTTAGTCTGGAAACTTGATGATCCCCCTTTGGTGGCACGGTCCACCACGTGGAAACCTTATCCGTGAAGGGATAACAGCGTTTAAAATGCTTGGGCACCACTAACATGTGCTTGATGTGCCCCCACTGTTCAATGACGGTATTGTCAAAAAGGTCTGGACAGGGAAAAACTTTGCCCGAATTCTGGGATTTGCGAGTGCCAAAAGACACCTGTGTTCCTGATACTGTAGACTCATCCGCCATCTTTAAAGTTTCTCGCACTGAAACTATAAGTGCTTCCACCAACGCGCTTTACTGCGCAGCGGCTGACGAGGACATGTCCTCTTCGCCATCAGAATGTGATGACACAGAGCCACCAGGGTGGGGTGCGTCTGCCATATCTGCCCCTCAATCTCAGGATACAGCAGAGGGAGGCAAAGGGCGCTTACATAAATAAAAAGAAAAAGTGCGCTGATTAAATAATGGGAAGCTGCTACCTTAGGGCTGAAATTGGTGATATAGATAATGTGTATCAGGTGCGCTAACCAAATAATTTGTATTTTGCACATTTTTCATCAGTTAATAGTATGATTTAATTGTCTTATTATAGACCTTATCACCTATGTAATGACACATATTTGATTTCACGTTATTTGGTTAGCGCACCTGATACACATTATCTATATCACCAAAGGGCGCTTACGACTAGTGTTAAAAAGTAACACTAAATCCACTATTGACACCAGGCTTTCCAAAACTGCTGTAAAAGCTGACAGAGGCTGCGATCCAGAAGGTTCCGCAGCCGCACTGAGGGGGTCTGTAGGTGAAATTTTGTCCTGGGACTCCATTTACACTGAATTCAAAAAGATGTAGTGTCACTTTAAAAAAAGTCGCAAAAAAATGCGATCGCAGTGCCGGTACAGCAAGTTTACACACACAGTGTGTGTGGAAACCCACAAGAGACCCCAAAAAAACCTTACCAAACTGATCAGGAGGCTTGCAGGATTGATCTCTACAGCAGAAAGAACGCTCTGACACAGGCAGTGAAAAGCACCTGGGTCATGGCCTAGAGCGTCCAGAGTCTGCCTATGCTGTCCAGCACCATGGAATACAAGAAAATGGCCACCCATGCATTCCCATGGGGAAGATTTAAAAATGGCTGCCCATGCATTCCTATGGGGGAAGATTTAGAAAATGGCTGCCCATGCATTACAATGAAGGAATCTGACATTAATGCAAGGCAAGTCTACAGCAAAAATGGAGGCCCCCACAGCACACCATGTGGTCTCCAGGACCCCCCCCCCCCCCCCGCATAACCGCCTCAGCTGATGCAATATATCCACCCCCCCCCCCCACAGAGGTAGGGACCGGTTATTTGGAGGGGGGGGGGGGGCCTGGTATACCCGAGAAGCCAGGGGGGTCCGACTATTCCATGAAGAGGGCCCAGGTCCACCCCGAGACCGCCAGAGAGTTGGGGGGGGGGGGGGGGAACACCTACTCACCATACCACGATATCAGGTGGGTGCCACTCCAAACAGACTACCTCCCACCCGGGATGGTGGTGCTGCCAGCCAAGGGGTACGCTGCGACTCAGGGCGTTCCAGCGAGACTGTCTACTTGTGGGCTCGTCCCCGTCCAACGGGGCTCTGTGGTGGTGAGGCCTAATGCTGGACTATAACCTGCTCATGCTCACTGGCCAGGCTAGGAGACCTTAAGGAACTAGAATATCCAGTCTGAAAACCAGCCGGCTGTTGCTTGTAGTTCTCCAGGAACTCTACTAAAAGAAGAAATTACAAAAAAAGGTTCCCAAAGAAGAAATTACAAAAAAAGGTTCCCAAAGAATAACAGCTAAGACCGAAGTCCCAGCAGGGAACTAGGTCCTACTCCTAAACAAGGCAGAAATAAACTGAGGGCTGTAGCAGTGTGTGGGGTTATGCCTGCAGGGACAGCCCCATAGGCGCGGTGAAAGCTTTTCCCTGCCTACTGTCCTACTCCTGTAGGGGGCAGCATAACTCCAATGGTCAAAAAGATATGAAGCTGCGTCTGTCAATGAACGATAGAGAAACCCAGTTTTTTTTATTTCATACTCCTGACTACTGCACTCTAAGTACATTACTCCTCAAATTCTACTTTAAGGTAGGCTGTATGCAGGAAAAAAAACATGTAATGGAACAGTTTCATTTTATTAAAATGAGTGTGCTGAGGTTTGTACATCTGTTAACACTCTTGCTTGTGGAACTAGCATATTTTGTGGGTTATAGGACTGAGTCCTTCTCACTATTAGCCCAATTTGGCCACACCAAATTAAAAAAAAAAAAAAAACTAGTCCCAGGTTCTAGACATGCCACTGGTCATGAATATACTACAGCAGTGTTTCTCAAACTTTTTCAGTCAAGGCACCTTTTAAAATTATGGATAGTCATGAGGGACCCCATTCTAAAATGTAAAAAACGAAACTATAATGCAGCAGCATCCACACACGCAGGACACCCACCGAGGTGATTTATACTTAAATGCAAATACACCTTGCCACAATGGTACTGACTAGTATTCCAATGTTCCATTTCTTCCTCACACAGCTAATGTGACCCCAGTGCTGATGGAGGGGGGGGGGGGGGGGGCAAACAAGGGTGCTGTGCTGGTGCCCGATGTCCTTATCAACCGATGAAGTCATTGTTAGGATGCCAGTGGCAGGAAGATAGTAATGGTGCACAATGAAAACCTGTGGCTGTGTGTAACTAAAAAGGCAGGGTTAAGCCACCTGCTGTCTTGTATACAATTTTGGGGAAATGGTTAAGGATTTTGCCAAGGCCCCCCCCTGAAGAAACTTGAACGTACCCTGGTTGAAAAAGGCTGTACTACAGTATTAACCGACCCCAGATTTTGCTAGATTAAATTCTTATTCTCCAATATCAGGTTAACGCATCTTACAATAAATCTAAAATACAAAAATGGAGATACAAGACGTTTTTATTACAAAACTATCTTTATAGAATAACAGATTAATAAGAACAAAAAGCAAAAAACACATTAAACTGTGTTTTTAGTACATATCATACATCAAGCTGGTTTACATGCTCCTTCCTCCGATTTGCCAGGTGAGATTCAATTATTTCTGCGAATAGATCCCTCTTCAGGAGCTTGTACGCCAGGGGTAAGAGCTGTTTGGCTACTTTATGAAAGTACTGTAAGGAAAAAAAAAAACACAAACAGCTCTTCAAACCCATTACTTTATATTGTCCTATGCTGCAGCAACAGTGTGTATAGTGTACATAAAATAAATCTCCAAGTGAACTGCAATTCTCTTGTGCAGAAAGGCCACATTCACACAGGATTTTATTGCCAGTTGCAGTAAGAATCCAGCATAATCCTGTGGCCGGGTTCACAGGTGGTTGCAGCTGTTCAGTCTGCACAAAGTAATGACAGGCCATCAGCAACTGCAGCTGGCAATGTGTAATCGCACAGAGCGTTTACTTGCTGTTCGGGACAGATGATCGCCCCTGGATGCAAGCAGCTTGTGTCCAGGAATCGTCTGCAAGTAAACGCTTCACGTACTAGGGCTGCACGATATTGGGAAAAAAAAAAAATCACATTGTGATATTTTTTTCCCCAACGATATATATTACGATATTTATACCCGCCTCTTCCTGGTGTACATGGTACAGTCGCCTCCCCTCCGTATCTGGTACCTTCTTGGCAGCCTCGGCCCACGTGCGCTCCCTCCGCCTCTTCTGTTTGTCCCTCATGATCGAGCTGTGAAGTTGGTTCTCCCGGAGGGAGGGGGAATCTCTCTGGCTGGGGGCAGACGGAAACGCGGGAAGTGGGGGGTAACGCTGGGAGTTGTAGTCCTCTCCACCAGGCAGCTCCTTCGCACCGGAAGCACACTCCCAGTCCCCCACAATACACAGTGAACCAATCACGTCGTGAGTAGCGGCACAGCGAACCAATCAGGTGTGCAGGCACGTGTCATTGGTACCCTGTGCCGCTGCTCACCGCTCAGTCAGGAGAGCTGCAGGACGCTGGACTTCAACATGTGGGACAGATGTCGGGCTGTATTCTTCTACCTTCACTGTGAGTCCCCAATATCACATGATCCGGCGATGTGACTTTCGCCCACGCCCGCAGCACGATATTCGTTGTTACATCGAATATCGTTCAGCCCTATCATGTACTATTACACCCAAACACTGGTGGACAGTTGTGCCCGCTGTGAGCCTGTCATAGCTTTGCACAAGCTGAAGGACTGCAGCTATCTGTATCCACCTGTGAATTCATCTGCAGGAATCTGCTGGATTGTTGCCACAGCTGGCAATAAAATGAAGTACATGAGGCCTTGCAGTTCAGTTTAGAACCAACAGGCAGATCCCATAACATTACCCATGTAGACCTGATGTTTTTAATTTACCCCTAGTGTTAAAGAAGTCTGTTATTACTCTGAAATGTAGATCCTTAAGTTACAGTATATTACAATGTTATCCTTGTAGGGTTGTGCCTTTATTGGGTGCACACTTTTTTTTTTTATATCGTACATCACAGGGCACAGTCTTCAGAATCCTTAGAACAGAGTTAAACTTCAGGTGACGGGACACTGGCAAAAGAAAGGCAGGAAGTCCCCTCCCAAGCCCAGCCCCTCCAGTTATTTTTGCTAGTGTCCGGGGGGAATCAGTTGACTGTAAACCCAGGATAAGTCGATAGACTTTATCCAGATCCATTCCTATGGCTTTTTCACGCAGGGGGAAATGGTATCCGACCCCACATAAAAGGCACAGGAATGGCCTGTAATGCTGGCGTGTGGCACTGGATCCAGCGTTATGGAGCCCAGTGCAATAATACATTGCCCGGTGAAGTGGTAGGGTGCTATACAGATCAAAGTCACTGAGCCTCAGCTAGGGAACCAAGCCCCTGAAGGTCTTTTGTGGTACAGCCCGCTGTTATGGGTGAAGATTTGACCCCCTAGAAGGCCTGCAGCTGGACTGTTAGTGCACAATATCAAAATAGGGCCATTCAAGTTTGGTATATACTTAATACCTGGCACAATAAGATTGCTGCAAGATCACCCTCCCTAGTCTAGTAGTTAAGGAGTTAAAACATACTTGGTAGTATCAGATGAGAAGTTCATATACAAAAGTAGTCCATAACAATGAAGTCCATGCAAACAAGCACATGTCAAACAGATTCTGCAATCTCTCCTTCAGACAGGTTCTGGAGTATTAAACACAAACGGGGAGGAAGAAAAAGCTTAGACAGTGGTGCTCTCTCTCCCTCCCAGTTTGTACATAGACTGGTGATTGCCCTGTAGCAGGGTTGACAACCTCCCAAAGTGAAAATTACTGTCACAACTCACAGAACACTTTTTTTACTGACAGTTGAAAAAGTTAGCCAAAATGACTGTTTTCAGGACAAATATCAATATTTAAGCTACAAGCATGTAGCTAGTGTGATTAACAATGTGTTTAGGGGTACAAAGGCAATGTTAAGGGTTCCCCTTTACAGTGCAAGGGGGAACGCTGTGGACTCTGATGTAAAGGAGAACTCTGATTAAGGGGGAATGCTGTGGACTCTGGTGTAAAAGGTGACGAGAGACCCCCCTACACCACAGTCCACAGGGTTACCCTTAACATCACAGTCCACAAAGTTCTCACATCAGAGTCCACAGAGTTACATACAAACAGAAAAGTGACAGTAATAAAAAAGAGCAAGTAGTCCAAGTCCCAGGCATAAGGGGGAACCGTGTGGACCCTGATGTAATTGGGAACACTGCAGACTGATTTAACCACTTAACGACCGTCTACTGCAGATTAACTACGGCAGGCAGCTGCTCCTGGGCAAAGCGACGTAGGTCTACGTCGCTCATTCAGGAGGCTAGTGCGCGCTCCCACCCCCGTTCTTCAGCGGGGAAGCCGGTGCGTGCGTCAGGCGGCTCTGATTGCCGCCTGACACCTGCGATCGTTTCCCGCTGAGAGAGGACGACGGTCGGCTGTTGTACACAAAGCTTATCATCCTTCTCCCTGAAATGATCATAGAGATCATGTGATCCTTCTATACATGCCTCTATGGGAATTTCAGAAGCCACCCCCCCAGTTAGAATCACTCCCCTATGCTCACATTTAAACCCCTTGATCACCCATAGTGTGTAACCCTTTTCCCTGCCAGTGTCATTATTACAGTAACGGTGCATATTTTTAGCACTGATTACTGTAGTAATATCACTGGTCCAAAAGTCAGGGGTCTAATCTGTCTGCCACAATGTCGCAGTCCCTCAAAAAAAAAAAAAAAAAAAAAAAACGCACAGGTGATCAAATACCAACAAAAGAAAGCTCGATTTGTGAGAAAAAAAAAAAAAAAAGGATGCAAATTTCGTTTGGGTACAGCGTCGCACGACTGCGCAATTGTCCATTAAAGTAACGCAGTGCCGAATCGCAAAATAAGGGCCAGGTCATTAAGGGGGCAAATCCTTCCGGTCCTAAAGTGGTTAAAAGGGAACTATGATGTAAGGGAGTCTCTGGTTCCCCTTCAACTGTACGGGGGAGTCCTGCAGACTAAAGTAAAGGGGAACTCCGAGGACACTAATTTACGGGGCACACCGTTAACTCTAATGTAGGGTAGGGGGGTGTAAATCACATGCCTGACGAAGGGGTCCTGCATGCCTCCAAAATGTTGCACTTTCTTGCTTGTGATTATGCTGAAATAAAAACTGTTTGGATTGAAGATCTGAGGTGTGCTGGCAAATATATTCTTTGTGGCGTTCATAATCCAATCTCCAGCTGGTTGGTTGCTACAGGACCCAGTATCCTAGAGCTTTCCCCAGGAACATGTGCGATGGGACATATGGACTACCCTTTAAATCCGTGACCCCCTCCACAGACTGCATTGTGGTAGCCCTACTGTTGACACCATGCCAGTGACATCCTGCGCTACAGCACCCCCCCCCCAATCCTCCCCCAGAAGGAAAAGGTAAGTGGTGGCCCCCCTTTTTTTAATGGGTTTATCTATTGGTTCCAGGGACCCTTTGCAGTGGTTTCATTTTTGCTTTACTTTTTTTTATGAGCCTCCCTGGCTGGTCCAAGCCCTACATAGCAGTAATGGAGCTGAGGGGCAATCCGGGAAGCAGAGATAGTTCTCCACCCCCATTTACTCTGGCATGCATGCACAGTGTGGCTGGTCATGTCACAAGTAAGGTGGAGTTCCCTTGTGCCAGACTTCTTAGCTCCTGTTGTGTGTCAAGTCAGAGCAGCTTTGCAGCAGGGGTGGGTTTATAAGGTGCAGGACTACAAAAAGCAGCAGAGCTTAAATTTCTCTGGCACCTTCCTTGTGGGCCAGGTCTCAGCAACTCCTTCCTTGTGGGTACTGGTTAGCGCAACTGCTGGCCAGAGCAAGTATTCAAAGAGCAATGCACGTACGCACACACCCTTTCCTTGTGGGGGGCGGTGGGGCACCGGCAATTGGAGTGTGTCTCCTGGGTCAACCAACACACTAGTGTGTTTTTGGCACATGTGTTTCATACGCAGCAGAGAGGAGGGAATATGTGGAGTGAGGGATCCTAAATACCTTTGTCATGCAAGAAGGAACTGGCATGTAGCCCCCTGTGCACTATATCTGAGGGTCAGTGTCTTCCTTGCAGCTGTGACACTCTTCACCTATCAGGTACCTCCCCGCTGCCTCTTTCCTCCAGTTCCCGCTTTTGCTGGGGTACAGCAGCAGCTTTCTGGAGTACATGCCATTCTGGAATGTCTGGGTCACAAACAGAAGCACTCCCCCTCTCCTCCGCCTTATATCAGAGGAAGAATCAGTGGAAAATACAGAAGATCCAATTCCACTTGTACGGGATGCAGACTTTTCTGAGGACTCCATGCCTGAAGACCCCCAGGGTCAGTGTTCATCTCTGGCCCAAAAAGCCTTTGTGAATTTTTTTTTTTACACGGAAGAGGTTTGCACCAACTTGAAATTGTTGCTTTCCAGGTCTACCAAGGTTTTTGGACTTCGTTATTGGCAGCCACCCTGAGATCCTCAATCTTAAATATACCCCCAACTTAAGGATGTTCTGCATGTAGACTTTAGTACCGTGAGCTTCCCCAAGTGTTCGCTCCACCAAAAAAGATTTGCTCAACCAATACCCCATGGAGAAAGTATGCTTTCCGTAGATCTGACGGTTTCTATTTTCAAAAAAACCTTGCATGCCCAGTGGACGAAGTCCCAGATTTAGGGGAGGCTTAGGATAAGTGGCTTAAGGCTTTATTTAAAGCCTCATTTGCCTTGGTGGGGGCAGCTCTGCAACTGGCAATAGCCATTAGAAGAAGAGTCCCCCAAAGTCTATGTCAGGACTCAAGCAGGAACCTGGAAAATTTTCCTTGTGCCTTCATCTTAGTGGACGCACTGAAGAACTTGTATAAAACAAATTTTCTGACTTTGATTGCTGCGATTTGTAATGGTATTCTTTTTTTATGCTTACTGAAGGCCAAAAGTAAGGGTCACACAGCTTCCTCAAGCTTATGATTTAAAAAGGAAAAGTTTCACTATTTTTGATGGCTCATTCTACCAGGAGCTTCCTGGGTTATTTATCAAACTTCGGTAGATCAAGTTTGTAAAATATTACCAGCTGGATGTTAGAGCCATGAAGGACGCTACCTTTGGTTAAAGTGTGTTGTAGGCTGCTGTGTGAGGTTCTACCTTGTTCTGGTTTCATTGTTTGGGGCCTTTGGTATGCTGCGGTGCTGCCCTACTCTCATATTTAGTGCTTTGGGACATCCTGGTCACATGGATTCTGAAGACTCTGTGTCCTGTGATATACAAAAAGGAAATTAGGATTTTTGATTTGCCTGTAAAATCCTTTTCTTGGAGTACATCATAGGAAACAAATCCCACCCCTCTCTTTTGTAGTTTATGACTTGCTACAAAGCTAAAGCCTTGCCTAACAGGGAGGGGGTATGCCTAGTAGGGGACGTCATGCCCTCTCTTGTCCAATCACCTGAAGGCAGCAGCATAACCTGTCATAAGGATTCTGACAACACACTGTCCCTTGAAGTACTCCAAGAAAAGGATTTTACAGGTAAACCAAAAATCCTAATTTTTCCTTTATATAATAAAATTCCATTGACACAAGGCACAAAAATATACTCACATGTGAGCCATAACAGAAGAGGTCAATTCCCAGCTCGTAACCCATACCATAATCACACTCATCATTTGCAAACTGAACAAAAGTGATCATTTCCTGAATGGGAGCAAATGCTTTTATTCTCACATCATCAGAAGATGCTTCCACAATGGCTTTGCAAATTTTCTTAAGATTCCCTAAGGGGGGAAAAAAATAAAATAAAATGGCCATTTAAAATTACTTGCAACTAGACAAAGTTATTCTGCAAGCTAAATAAACAGTTTAGTTATAAACATGCCCCTGAAATTGTGTTTTTTCCTCAACAAATACTTAAGTAGATTGTCTACTTTGTCTAGATTGTCTATAAAGTTTCTTCTTGTCTGAAGTTCTAGAGTGCTTGAGAAGACAAATTATTAAATGACAATGCATCTTGTAATATTCAGAAAGTTTAAAGTGATATTAGAAGGCTCTTTTTTTTCTAACAACAACATGTTTTACCTGATCTGTGCAATGGTTTTGCACAGAGCAACCCCAATCTTCTGCGGTCCCCCATCGGTGCTCCTGGCTCCTCCTCTTCAGCAAGTGCCCCCCACAGGAAGTCACTTCCTATGCGGGTACTCCCGAGCTGTACTGTCTGTCTATTGACACAGGATGGCTCAGCTCCTCCCTCCGCTCCCTTGTCACAGGATTTGCTCGACAGCAGCAGGAGCCAATCATACAGCAATTATCGGATTCCCCCTCCTCACCCTTTTTAAATGTTTTATCTGCCTTAAACACTAATTTTATTGCTTTGTATTTCTAACATTTCCTGAACAAGTACATTATTCACACCTCTGTATTAAAAAAACAAAACACCCTCGTAAAAACTTGTGACAAGGTAGGCCCGTTTCATTTAAAAAGGGAGGACTATGTCCTGATTCAGGTGAAAAGGTTACTTTTTTAGTTCAAACAAGTTGTTTTTGAGTTTCATATAGAAATGCAGCACATAAGTGTAAGCAGTACAATAATCAGATGGGTAGAAACGCCAACACGTACACAGTTAATAGCTCAAATCATGTACATAGCAACACATTATTTGCAGTAAGACCAGCAGAAAAAACAAAAGTAAAAAAAAAAGTTACAGGACCAAAATACCAGAACTATACATAAAAGCCTCCATTCACATGGCTTGCACCAAACAAGACATGGAAACATATGATGTCTGAATGCCCAGATAGCAAATACTCCTTATGAAGTACATGTAGACGAAGATTGCAGTCACCTGTTCCAAATCTTGGTATATTCACTTGGGCAGCCCCTATTGGTGTACATAACTTTTATAGGGTAGGGTATTATTTACTTCATTGAGCCACACTGCAAAAGGTAGAAGGCATAGACTGTATCCAGCCCCTAGGCCACAACCTTCCATGCACTGAGCAACTTTTCTTGCAAAATTTGAGAGTATTTTTGTCCATATCAGTGTCGGGAAATAATCCCAGTAAACATTGTCTGGGGTCCATTGACACTGGAGAACCCATCTGGTCGTGAAGGAATTTGATAACCTGTGTCCAAAAGCCTTTAAGGCGTGAGCAATGCCAGATTAGACTACAGTTTAACGTAGAGGACCTAGTAAATGGAGTAATGGTAAATCAGTACGGGGCGTGATCCGACAGTAGTCAGGAGCAAAAACCTGCTGCCTGTAGTCTACGGGTGAGTTGCTGTGAGGCAAATATAAAATCAATCCGGGACAGAGTGGAAAGTAGAGAAGCAGAAATAGGCATTCTTCCTTGTGTACAGGTGTCTCCACATGTCCACAAGTGATATGTCCGCCATTAGGCGACTAAACCTAGTTGCACGGTCTGGTTGTAATGTACTGGCCTCGTGACTCAGTTTATCCAAGCTGGGATTGGTGACCATATTAAAATTGCCCAGCCAGATGGCTGGTGTAGATTGATATTTAGACATGAAAGAGAAACCCTCACTTAATACATGGGCATTATAAAACGGTGGTACATAACAGCCCAAGCTCAATATTGAGTTACCAGATCTGCTGGTCATTAAAAAAAACAAAAACACATACCTTCCTTGGGATCTGTCTCCACCGAGCATATTTCAAAAGGGACTTTTTTGCCGATAAGTATGGAAACGCCCCTGAAACAGCTAGTATGGGTGGCATGGAATGCCCATCCAACCCAAGGTTTTTTAAATGCGCACTGCAAGGAGCCCATGGCATGAGTCTCTACTATAACAGTTATGTCTGCCCGTTGGGTCTTCAGAAAAGAAAAAACAGCCGTGCACTTTATTTTATACTGAAGATGTTCCATGTCAAAAATTTCAAGAGCGCCGTAGTAAAAATGAAGAAGGATTGAAGGACTCAGCAGAAGCAGGGTCCCCAACGATATCTAGGAAATGCATAGTACGAAGCATAGAAAGGACATCATTTGAATGGAGCATATATGAAAAGCAGCATACAAACGTTATGACATAAGAGACTTTGTTGCATACAATTAAGAGTCGCTAAGAACATGAACACTCTAGCCTACCCAGTGCTACACATACCCCAACTTGTGTGAGCATAGAACCCAGACTAAATAAAAAAAGAGAACTGCAAAAAACAATCGTCAGCATGATGCCTGAGGCAGGGTATTACAGTAGAATATCAGCTGGGGCATCAGACTTAAGGGAGGGACACGTCGCTTTCCTTTATTTCGAAAAGTTAGTTTACCAAGGTGGCAAACTTTCTCTGAAGGGTAAAGGGATGCTGAGAACAAGGGCATCTTGCTGCTGTTGCTCTGGGACGTGTCCTAGATCCGAGCAGAAAACATAGCCAGCTCCATCAGCAGTACAAGAATGTAATGGAAATGTAATAGAGAAATAGTTCATACATCCTAGTATGGAGTCTTGTAACACTGGGTAGTTAAAGTCAGGGGCCCAACATGGCAAATTTTCTATATGTGCCTTTGAGGGCAACCATAATGCTGATGTGGCTTGCGAAGAAATTGGGTTTGACACCCCTAGTCTAACCAATCATGCCACGCTGACGCAGCCTCTCGCTTCTCAGAAAAATGAACACGATCTTCTCCCACAACACAAAGGCGGGCTGGGAACAACATAGCATATATGAAGTGTCGAAACTGGAAAAGTTTCTTGATTTCATTGTGGGCATTGGCGCTGTACCTCCACCGAGAAGTCAGGAAACACCAGGATCTGGGTGTTGTGGTATGGAATGTTGCCCTTTTCACGGGATAGACAAAGGATTGCATCACAGTCCTTCTAGTTAAGGAACTTGGCTATGAAGATATGTGCTGGTGTTTTGGCCATCATACGATGGGCACGCTCCACGACAAAGGACTGCAAAAACTACTCCCGGCCATACGTTTTAAAAAGAATATCTTCCAAAAAGTTGGTAGGGTTTGCCCCCCTCAGATCCCTCCGGGAGGCCAATGAAGCATAAGTTGTTGCAGCGCATAAGATTTTCTAAGTCATCTTGCTTTTGCTGCAGCTGGGCAATATGACGACTTGCCTGATCAGAGGAGGCCTGTAAATGTGGTATGGCATCCTCCATGTGGCTCAGACGGAGTTCGGAAAGGTTACTTTAAAGCATTAGTAAACTTAATACAAAAAAAAAATACAAACATTTCCCCCTGCAAGGTAAAGGCATAATGTGCTAGTATTCATTGCATATTAGCACATTATGAAAGACTTACCTTGAAAAAAGCCCTCCAGCGGCGTGCTTCCTTTTGGGTTGCGGCTGCTTGTATGGCCGAGCCATGATGACGTCGCTTCCGCACATGTGCATGAGAATCACAGCCACGGTGGAGAGCTCTGAAAAAACGGCACGGGTATGCCGTTATTTCCGAGCGCATGCGCTGTTGACATCACCAGCTGCTTCTGGCTAGAATATCTCTTAAACGGTGCACGTTTAGGAGATATTAATTTTACCTACAGGTAAGCCTTATTATAAGCTTACCTGTAGGTAAAAACAAAAAAAACTCAGGAGTTTAAGACCACATTAGGCAGGAAATTACACTGTCTAGGAACTACCCTATCCAGACACCACTGAAAATATGGATCAGATGCTGCAAGCGCTTGTAGCTTAGAAATGTGTCTGGCAGACGTGATCGCTATTTGAAAGGCTGTCTTAAGAATCCACAGAAGGCAATCATAAGCCACATGAAGAGGCAACACAAGGATAGTACCAACGATAGTTGCCATAACAGAAAGGCTGATTTTCAAGGATGATAAATCTTTAGACATGCCCCGCTGAGCTGGACTATTGTGGGATTTGTGGCCCATCTGGAGTTAAAGTGGTAGTTAAGTCGTGTTAGCGATTTTTTTCCTACAGGTAAGCTTATAGTAAAAGCTTACCTGTAGGTAAAATGAATATCTCCTAAACATGCACCATTTCGATTTTTCACGAAGCATAGCCAGTTATTTCACAAGCGCATGAGCTCTGAAGAAACGGCATGGTGCCATAAACTGACTGCCGTGCACAGGAGTAAAATCATGGCTCAGCCAGTCTGGCAGCCAGAGCCCACAAACCCGGATGGAAGACCTGATGAACATTGAAGCCCTGTCCGTGGTGACAGCGCGCCAATGGAAGGGCTTTGTTTTAGGGCAAGTCTCTCATATTGTGCTAGTATTCAATGCATACTAGCACATTAGGACATTGTCTTACAGGGTCTTCATAGCGGACATCCTATGCCTGGCATCCTAGGTTAATATTGCCATAGGGCATGGAACAATGGAGTGGTGCCTGGATAGATTTGATCGGTGTAACCAGCACCATAGCAAATCCCTCATACAATGAGATGATTTGCTGGAGAAAATAAAATAATTTCATTGCACTAGCAACTCCATCTGGAATTTCACCATCAAACCATAGAGATTGTGGATGAAAGTATGCTCAGGAGACTCAGGCACTTGGATGTGTGCATCCACTGGGATCACATTGTTCTCTTGCTTTGGATGTTCATGATCTTCTGTGGTAACTGAAAAGAGTTGCTGACCGTATCCATGAGGGTTTGAAGGAAAACCGGCATGCGCAAGTCCAACCCTGGCCCTATACACAGTGTCTGATCAACCAACCAAATTTCCGTAGAGTTAAGAGAAACAGTCTGATAGTGATTGCGGGCCACAAACAGGATGTAGTCTAGGTCATAGGTCCCAAACCCCCAGACCAGTACCAGTCCGTGGGCTGTTAGGAACCAGGTCACGCACCAGGTAGTGAGAGGAGGGTAAGCAAAGTTCCATCTGTATTTACAGCTGCTCCGCCTCCTGTCAGCGACGGCATTCGATTTTCATAGGAGTGTGAACCCTACTGTAAATTGCGTATGCAAGGGATCTAGGTTGCGCGCACCTTCTAAAAATCTAAAGCCTGATGCACTGAGACAGTGATGCTAGTGCTGGGGAGTGGCTGCCACTACAGATCATCATTTGTGAATAAGCCTGGTGAATAGACTTTGCCCATGCTAGAAGAGGCTCAACTGCTTGAGATGGCAAAATTATTGTGGCCTTAAAAGTATGTTTGAGACAACCTCAACTCTCCTTACATTCTAGTTTAAAGTCAAAGCAGAATATTGTGAGTTTGCCACAACAGCACTGAAAAGCCTTCTTCCATCCTAAACATCCCTCCTTGTGAAGCAGGGCTTTCTGCAGTGACAGCAACCAAAGGAATATTAGACTGGACATAAGGAAGACACTTCAGGTTTCACTATCTCACATCACTTCGAGATGGGACCATCTTGTTGCAGGAAAATAAGCTCAGGGCTCCCACCGATTTTTCATTATGGCAAGTTGCATAATTATTTAATTCTATATTGCAATGTAATAGAAAGTGCACAAAAAACGTAATGTGCTTGAATTATCCCTGCACCAATTTGGTAGAGAAGGAATCTGTGGACCACTACCTTGATCATAGTGCCTGCTTTGTAGCGATTTAAGGTTATTTGACCTAATCAAATTTTTGCTTTGGAAGGAAATGACACTGATTCCAGCTTATCCCACAAAGTCCTTGTCAGTTTTAGCTCCTGAGGTGCATGAATGATCTCTTTTCTGCTGACATCTCCCCTTAAAGTTGTAAAGTCTCAGGGTTTTTCACCATAAACGCACAGCTGCAGAGGTTTCTATCTTCACCCGGTCTTCCTTCTGGGTTCAGGGACGCCGGCAGAGATGGCGGGGCACCACAACAGTTCTGGAGGTGCCGGATCCATAGTGCCAGTTCTGGACTCCCTGCTACACACCTAACCCTTAAATACGGCAGAGCAGTGTGGAGGCGGCTACTGTCGGGAAGGCCGGTCTGGAGGAGTCAGCTGAATCTAGCCCCAAGGTAAGGAAATGGGCAGCTGTGTGTGGCTCTTGTGTTTTTTTCCCCCGTGGAGGGGGCACTGGGGTGTGAGGGTGACCGAAGATCACACTACCTTCCAGGTGGAATGGTGGGGGATTTCTCTAGTCATCCGGTGGTGGGACCCGCACTAGGTGGTGTCTGGTGGGCCACTCTTACATGGTGTATCTAAATTACTCAGCGGTCTTGGCCTCTGTTTATTTTAGATAAAAAACAGGATCCTAAGGAAAGCAAAAAGGGGGGGGGGGGGCGCACCCAAGAAAAGATGTGCCATTTGTGGCAGGAAATTATCTTCTAGTTGGAAGAAAACACTTTGTCAAGATTGCATAGATCACCTGTTTTAAAGGAGAAAAAGGGCCGTTGTTCAAAAACTTTGATTCCATGAAGAAAGAGGACTCAAACATTGCGGTTTGCAAGGCAGATTCCAAGGGTTTTCTATGCTGAGCTTTAGTAACCCCGTGAACCAAGCCCTTTTCAGCCAGTAGGGTGCTGTTAAGATCACTTTTGCTGATAAGCAAATCTTCTTGGTGAACCTGGGGATAAGGGCAAACGGCGGAAAGGCATACGCCAGTCCTGCTTCCTCAGGCTGAGATAGGGCATCAAGATCCACACTGAGTGGGTCTCTGCAAAGAAAACATTTTTTCTATTCTTTCTCGTGGCAAACAGATCTATTTGGGGATTTCCCCAACTCGCTGTGATAGGATTGAATACAGTCTGGTTTAGGCACCATTCTGTTTCGTGCAATACTTCCCTGCTTAGAAAATCTGTTACAGTGTTTTGTTCTCTCTTTAGATGCACTGCAACTAAGGACGCCAGATTTTGCTCTGCCCACATCAAGATCTCTTCTGCAATGCTCATAAGGCTTGCTGTCTTTGTCCCGCCTTGTTTAATTATGTAGCTGACTGCTGTGAGGTTGTCTGAGAATATTTTCATATGCCTTCCCTTTATGATTGGGCTGAAGGACAACACTGCTTCCATTACTGCTCTTAGGCGTTGGATGAGTGGCTGGTCCACTGACTGTCCCAGCTGCCTTGGACCATTTGCTTGTTCATATGAGTTCCCCAACCTCTTGCACTTGCATCCATCGTGATTATGACCAGATTTTGCAGAGACCACAGGCATCCTACTGTGAGGTTTTCTCGTCTTAACCACCACTAGATTGATGCCCGATTTCCACCATCAGTGGAAGCGATTCCTTCTGCCCGTTCCAGATTGATCGCATGAAAGCCTGCAGAAGACTCATGTGCAGCTGAGCCCACAGAACCACCGGGATGCCTGCAGTCATTAGACCAAGTACCCTCATCAGGTTTCTTATTGAAGATTCTGAGCTCAGACAAAAAGGTAAAGATCTCTGTTAGGGTCTAATTTTTTCCTCTGTAAGGAAGATTTTTGCTAAGGAGGAATCTACAACATAACCCAGAAAACACACTCTTCGCGCTGGAGTGAGATTTGATTTTTCTCGGTTTATGAGCCAGCCCAGATTCTGAAGATGATCCATCGCCGGCAACAGATTGTGTTCCACTTCTCTACCGAGCCTCCAAAAAGATGATCGTCCAGGTAGGGGATTATTTGGAAGTAGACTTTCTGACCTTCAGCAGTGTCGGAATCACAGAGTCAGAAAGACCTCTATCCTTCAACACCTGGCTTTCAACAGCCAACCTGTTAAAGGCTGCGATTGTAAAGCAGGATGGAAGATCAGCCCTTGAGACAACAGATCTTCCCTGAGAGGAAGTCTCAAAGGAGCATCGGGGACCAACCTTACCAGATCTGCGTATCAAGACCGGCGAGGCCAGTCTGAGGCCACCAGAATGACCTTCCACCTCTATTCTGCGCAGAAGCCGCGGCAGGAGTTTCAGCGGAGGGAACGCATAGATCAGCCGATGATTGATCCCAAGAAACCACCAGTGCATCTGTGGCGTCGGCCAGAGGATCCTGCGACCTGGCTACAAACCTCTGAACCTTCTTTTTGAGTCGAGAAGCTAACAGGTCGACGTCGGGAGTCCCCTCCGGGTGCAGAGAAAATTCCACCTGATCCAAAACCTGACGACTCAGGAAATCCGCCTGCCAGTTTTCCACACCTGTGATGTACACTGAAAGAGCTGGAACAAGCTTTTCTGCCCATTTCAGGATCTTTGCCACCTCCCAGGCCGCCAAGACACTCTTGGTGCCCCCTTGATGATTGATGTAAGCCACGGCCGTGGCACTGTCCGACTGAATCCAGACTGGACAACCTACTAAACGATTTCTCCAGTAACTCAGGCAAAGCTTTATCGCTCTGAGTTGCAAAATATTGATCGGAAGTCTGAACTCTTCTACTGTCCAGGACCCCTGGACACACAACATCCCCAGCACTCCTCCCCAGACAGGCTGGTGCCTGTGGTTACCCACAGTCCAATACAGTGGGAGGAAGGACTTGCCCTGGCGTAGTGCTAACGAGTGAAGCCACCATAGTAGGGCAGTCTGTGTTGTGACTCAACTAAATCATAGTGTCCAAAGATTGTGGATCTTTGTTCCATTTGACAAGAATCTCCCTTTGTAAGGGTCTCATGTGGAACTGAGCAAACGGAACTGCCTCGAAGGTTGACACCATCAAACCCAAGGCGCAGAGAAGACAGACTGCTGTATAACAGCAGACGAATCGCCACCTGCAACTTTTGCAGTTTGTCGGAGGGGGGGGAGAAGAAAAACTCTTGCTGAAGCGGAGTCCAGAGTCAGGCCCAGATATTCAAGTTTTAAGGATGGTACCAGGGCAGATTTTTTAAAATAGATGTTCCAACCAAACTCTTGCAGAGTCCGTACAGCGATTGTCATGTCGCCCAACAGAGCAGAGCTGAATGAGAGTCTGCTCTTAAGAGATCGTCCAGGTACCCCAGTACTGTGATCTCCCTATTGTCACAGTAATGCCAATACCAGAGCTAACACTTGGTGAAGACCCTGGGGGCGGAGGCGAGACCAAAAAGTAACGCCACAAATCGGTAATGCGCCTCTCCTACAACAAAGAAAACGCTGGTGTCCAGCTTAAGTAGGAATGTGTAGATAAGCGTCCTTGATACAGTGGTGATCAAAAGTTTGGGCACCCCAGGTAAAAATTTGTATTAATGTGCATAAAGAAGCCAAGGAAAGATGGAAAAATCTCCAAAAGGCATCAAATTACAGATTAGACATTCTTATAATATGTCAACAAAAGTTAGATTTTATTTCCATCATTGACACTTTCAAAATTACAGAAACCAAAAAAATGGCGTCTGCAAAAGATTGAGCACCCTGCAGAATTTATAGCATGCTCTGCCCCCTTTGGCAAGAATCACAGCTTGTAAACACTTTTTGTAGCCAGCCAAGAGTCTTTCAATTCTTGTATAGGTATCTTTGCCCATTCTTCCTTACAAAAGTCTTCCAGTTCTTTGAGATTTCTGGGCTGTCTGTCACGCACTGCTCTTTTAAGGTCTATCCATAGATTTTCAATTATGTTGAGGTCAGGAGATGGCGAAGGCCATGGCAAAACCTTCAGTTTACGCCTCTTGATGTAATCCCCGGTGGATTTTGAGGTGTGTTTAGGATCATTATCCATTTGTAGAAGCCATCCTCTCTTTAACTTCAGCTTTTTCACAGATGGCATCAAGTTACCATCCAAAATTTGCTGAAATTTTATTGAATCCATTTTTCCTTCTACTCATGAGATGTTCCCTGTGCCACTGGCTGCAATACAACCCCAAAGCATGATTGATCCACCCCCATGCTTAACAGTTGGACAGAGGTTTTTGGACAACAGATTTTTCCATCTTTCCTTAGCTTCTTTATGCACATTAATACAAATTTGTACCTGGAAACTTTTGATCACCACTGTATCTATGAGGCCAAAAAGTCTCCTTGGTGTAGCGACACCACTACCGTGCGAATGGACTCCTTACTTCTTTACCCGCACAAGGCGTTTCAGAGCCTTGAGGTTCAGGATTGGATGGACTTTGCCTTCTTTCCTGTGCACAGTGAACAGGTTTGAATAGAACCCCTGAAAGCGCTCCCGAGAAGGAACCGGCACAATCACCCTTTGAGACAACAGATCGTGTACCGCCTCTTGAATCCCTTAACCAGACTGGAGATCGGCGTAGATTTGAGGGGAAAAACCTGTCCGATGGTCAAGACCAGAATTCGATCTTGTAACTCGATCGGATTAGTTCGAATACCCATTTGTCCTGAATCAAGGTCCATGGTTCTGGAAAGAAGCGAAGATGTCCCCCCCCCCCCCAGATATTGGCCTGTTCTCGGCTTACCCGACCATGTCTTCTTGAAACCTCCAGAAGACCTAAACGGCTTTGATATTTTCTCCTGCGTACCGGAGGCATGAAAGGGCCGCCTGTGGGCTCTGAACTAAGGCCCCTGCCACACCATGTGTCTAATAGCTAACTCCACCCCTGAGATACTCTGGCTACCGGGGGGGGGGGGGGCGCATCGAGCGACGCATCACATAAATAGGACTTAGAGCATTTGGTCCGTTAGCTCCGTCAGACCCGGAGAGAGCTGTTCCGTTTCAAAGTCACTTTTTAGTAACTTTGCCCATTCCGTAATGATCTGGGAGACCAAAGTGATCACGAAGATCTGTTTTAGTATTGAGCCCGCTATCATGTATAAGTGGCAGGACAAAGACTCAATCTGTCTATCCACAGGGTCTGTAAAGACTGGGGACTCTTCGACCGGGACCACAGTAGATTTGTTCACCTTTGGTGGTACGGTCCATCTTGCGGACACCGCGAAGCGGTAGTGCCTTTTAAAACGCTTTGGCACCACTAACATTCGTTTGATGTGCCCCCCCACTGTTCGTTGACAATTTTGTCAAAAAGTTCTGGACAAGGGAAAACCTTGCCCGACTTCTAGGATTTGCGTGTACCAAAAGATACCTGCGAGGATACAGGGGAGGGCTTAGGGTGCTTTTTACTAGTGGTATTTTTGATAATCAAATCCACTTTTGACATCAGGTCAAAAGGGGGTTGCGACCCGGAAGGCCCCGCAACAAGGGGATCAGTAGGTGAAATTTGTTCCTAGGACTCCATTATGAACCCTGGAATATCGCAGTGTCACTTTAAGAAACTGCAAAAAAATGGACCGCATCGCTGCACCAGTGGTACTACAAGTCCCAGCCACTAGCACTGCAGATAGCAGGGTGAGTAAGGAGCACCTACAGGGACCCCAATAGACATAGATTAAAGTAAACAACTGCGCTAAACCAACCAAATAAATGTGAAGCTGCAACTTCAAGTGTGACTGTCACCTTAAAAATAATATATAGAAATAAGTTGCGCTATAAAGTGAAAAAAACATATATGATAAAGTCCATATGAAGTAAACAGCACGTCTGGCGAGATAGTCTGTACAGGTACCGCTTACCAAAGGCAAATAGTATATAGGCCCAATATACTTCAAAGGATCCACAGGAACCAGATATCAATCGGACTCCGTGTTTCTGGATGGATCTCCTCGGTATTGGGTATTCATGTGAAATAAATAAAAAACGCCATAGCGTAAAACCACAATAAAATTGAATAAACACCCCAAGTGATTGGAATGTCAAGAAAGTGCTAAGGTAGTGTAGATAGAAGACACACCACCTCCAATCTTGTGAAAATACTCCTTACCAGAGTATAAATAAATAGTGCAGATAGAAAGAGACCTCCCCCAGTAGGACTGCAGCTTACCAAAGGCAAAACAGATTAAACATATAGGTCCCAATCGTGTCACCAAAAAGGGCTGACTTATATATGCCCTTACCAGCTCCAAAAATTGGAAGGCAGAAAGGATCCAGAATCCGATTGAGCACTTTAACTGATGGCACAGCTCCAGATATGTTATGGCAAAGACACTCCGGACCAGATCAAACACCTCCAATGGGAACGCTAGTAGAGGCTCAGCATACCCCAATAGACATACCAACAATCGATATGGAGGAGGACAGGATCGCTCTGCTATGGTGAAAAAACGATCTTCACATGAAGAGAAAATACCTAGGTTATCACTAGAGTAAAGGCCTAGCTGCTCCCTGCTGTCCAGCAATCGCAGACTCCAAGAAACTGGTCGCCCAATGCATTCATTAGGGGAAACCACAAAAACATGGCCGCCCATGCATTTCAATGGGGAAAAACCTATGAGGCAGGACACTTCTACAGGAAAATGGCGGCCTACACGGCGTGCCATGCGGTCTCCAGGACCATCTAAGGGGTCCAAAAGATAAGTGGCATCAGGGAGTCCCCGGCAGGGACCCCCCACCAGGATTACCTTCCCCAGGGATCCGCATAGAGGCCTCGGCGCGATCTCTCTGGAAATGGCCGCAGGAGATGCAGCCTGCCCCTTACGAGATCCCCCCGTAAGAAAAAATAATCGGATTTCCGAATCAACTCAGTCGCCGCCAGGTACACAAATAGAACTGACTACATCCAAGGAATGTAGAGAAATTTCATTAGGATGTTTTAGCTTAGGACATAAAGATGGCAACACAATGTCTTCATTCAAATGAAACCCTGAGACAACCTTAGGAAGAAACGCCTGACAGGGTTGTAACACCACTTTGTCCCTGTGAATCACCAGGTAAGGCGACCGACAGGACAACACAGCCAACTCCGATAGTCCACCTGCGACAGACTGGGCAAAGGAATTTGACAAATGTTTTTAAAAGGAGGCTTTGGAAGTACCAACAGTACCAAACTGGGATCCCACGGAGGTACCAAGGATCGCAACGGAGGCGCTAGATGACGAACTCCCTGCACAAAAGTGTGAACCAAGGACTTTGCCGCCAACGGCCTTTAGAAAAATATGGCCAAAGCGGAAATGTGGCCCTTGATGGTGCCCAGAGCCAAACGCGGATCTACACCTAATTGTAGAAACTCCAACAGGTGAGACACAGAGAAGGAACGGGTAGAACCCCCCCCCCCGAGACTCACACCAAGTAATGTACACCCTTCAAACAAGATGATAAACCTTCCTGAAAGTAGATTTCCTAGCTTTTAAACAGTAGGAATCACAGACTGGGACAGCCCTCTGGCCTTCAGCACCTGGCTTTCAATAACCAAGCTGTTAAAGCCAGCGACTGTGAGCAGGATGAAAGATTAGTCCCTGAGACAGAAGATCTTCCCTGAGAGGAAGTTTCCAAGGGGTGTCTGCTCCCAGCCCTGAGTACCAAGACAGGCGAGGCCAGTCTGGTGCCACCAGAATGACTGGAATCCCTTCTCCCACAACTCTGTGTAGCAGTCTTAACAGAAGTTGTATTGGAAGAAAAGCGTAAATTAGGACGATACTGACCCCAAGGGGCCACCAGGGCGTCTGCCAAAGGATCCCGAGACCTTTACACGAACCTCTGCACCTTCCTGTTGGGACGGGATGCCAACAGGTCCACATCGGGGGTCCCCCACCGGAGACACAGCTGACGAAACACCGCCGGGTGAAGTGACCAGTCTCCCTGATCCAACTCTGCCGACTGAGATAGTCCGCTTGCTAATTTTCTACCCCCGGAATGTGCACAGCAGAGGGTTGGAAAATACAGTTCCCCCCACTTCAGAATGCCGGCAACTTCCAGGGGCCACCAGGAATGCCTTGTGCCCCCTTGATTGACATATGCCATCACTGTAGCATTGTCCAATTGTATCCTCACCGGTCATCCCTGCAGATGATCTGTCAATGTGACAGACAAAGTCTGATCGCCTGAATCTTCAGTATGTTGATCGGCAGGCTGAACTCCTCTCAAGTCCAAACACCTTGAGACGAGTATACTCCCAAGACACCTCCCCACCTGGACAGACTGGCATCCGTGGAAATCACTGTCCAATACAGGGGAAGAAAGGATTTTCCCCAGGCGCAGTGCCAGGGAGCGGGGCCACCATATCAGAGAACCCCGACTTAACATGATCAGATCGTCCCGACAGCGGATCCTTGTTCCATTTGGCCAGAATCTCTCTTTGCAAAGGTATGGTATGGTACTGAGAATACAGAACTGCCTCGAAGGTGGAGACCATCTGACCCAGCATTTGCATGCAAGTCCTGAGCGACGGCTGACGGTTGGACAACAGGAGCTGAATCGCATCCTGGGAATTCAGAATTTCACCCGTGGAAGAAACACCCGAGCGTCAGACCAAGGTAGTCCAGCTCGGTTGACGGAGTCAAAGCCGATTTTTGAAAATTCAGTGTCCAGCCGGACTCCTGCAGAGTTTGCACAGTAATGTCCAAGTCGACTTCTAGACGCGAAGACGACTCTGCACGCAGAAGCAGATCGTCCAGGTAACCTAGTATCGTGATCCCCTTCTGCCAAAGCAAGGCCAACACCGGGGCCAAGACCTTTGTGAACACCCGAGGAGCTGAAGCGAGACCAAAAGGTAACGCCACAAACTGATAATGCTCCTCGCCCATGGCAAAGCGAAGAAAGCGCTAGTGCCCGACCTATATTGAAATATGAAGGTAAGCATCCTTGAGATTGATGGAAGCCATAAAATCCCCTTGATGAAGGAAAGCCACTACCGTAAGGACAGACTTCATCTAAAATTTCTGAACCCGCACAAAGTGGTTCAGAACCTTGAGGTCCAAGATCGGGCGAACCTTACCTTCCTCCCTGGGAACGGTAAACTGATTTGAATAAAAAAAAAAAAAAAAAACACTTGAAAACGTTCCGACTCTGCAACCGGCACAATGACTCCTTGTGCTAACAGGTCCTGCACTGCCCCGTAGAGGCCCTGCAGCCGATCGTGAGACAGGCGTAAGTTGGAAGGAAAGAACCTTGCTGGAGGCAAGGACCCAAACTCGATCTAGCCGAACCAAATCAACTTGTGGACCCATTTGCCCTGAATGAGCAAGGTCCAAGGGTCCGGAAAGAAGCAAAGACATCCCCCCACCCCAGATGCAGATGAGGGCGCCCCTTCAGGCTGGAGATGGCTTGTCTGCGGAACCAGTAATGCCTGCTTTTGACTTATCATTCCAGGGTCTCGTGGAGCCTTCCGGGAAGTTACGGGTGGATCTCAAACCCCTTTTCTGTAATCCAGACGGACGAAAAGGCCGCTTATTAGCTGAGAAAAAAAGGACCACGAAGATCTGCAGGTGCCAAACTGCACCTGCGTCACAGACTCAGCATTAGTGGAGACCTCCCACTTTAAAGTTTCCCGCACTGACACAATCAATGCCTCCACCAGCGCTTTTTCATGCGTGGCTGCAGGAGGAGGAGGATTCATCCTCATTGTTAGAGCACTCAGGGTGCGTGGACGCAGACCCAATGAGCTGACTCGCGTCCGTGGCAGCCAAATCCACCTCAGACTCTGAGGAGACAGAGGATACAGGTGAAGGCTGGGGGCGCTTCATGCTAGGTCGCCTTTGCAGGGCCATATCAACCTTTGACACAAGTGACTGCAGGGCTGCCTGCAGGGTCGCCAGGGCAGACTGAGACCCAGAGGGTCCCACAGCTTCAAGGAGTGGGTCAGGTGGTGATATGCATTCTGCACAAAAATTTGTGTGTGCAGAATGCACACCGCTCGAAGCACCACAAGTAGCAGCGCAACCACGGCGCTGTATATAGCAGAGGAAGGATAGTATACCCTCAGACTCACCACCCCAGAGCTAGAGCGCCAAACAGTCTGCCACACTGTGATCAAAGAGGAAGAATCGACACTTACACTAGAGGCCCCCGCTGCACGTCACCACACCGGACTACAAAGAAAATGGCCGCAGCTATCCATTACACAGGGAAACCCAAAACAAGGCCGCCGGACTACACAAACATGCCTGCCGAGGAGAGAGAAAACCATCCACGGCAAAATGGTGGCGCCCCGTGGACCCCAGGGAAGTAATAGTCCACCAGGAGGGAGCCCCCCCCCCGCAGTGCAAAGAATGCAGGCACCCCTAAAAGGGGGTCGTCAGCGGCACAATACCACCGTCCTCCAGCCCAACACCAACTTAGCCTCCCCCCACCCCAAAAAACGCCCGAGCACCCCAAAAGGACTAGGGGAGGGGACAAGTGAGGACGACCAATTTGGGGAAAACCAGCTAGAGGGGAAAACGTGAGGGGAGGACGGACATGGGGGGGCTACCATCCTCAGGTAGGGCCCATGACCACCCTAGCAATGGGTACAGAGGGGGGACGCTACCACACCTTGGCTTTAGGCGGGCACCACTCCCAGCAGTCCACCGCACCATCTTGGATTTTGGGCACTATGGCCAGAGGTACGCTGCGACTGATTGTGACTGCTGTCGTGACCAGGGCTATGCGACCTCGCGAGGTGCTTCACTTGCCGGTCAGCCCCCGTTCAGTGGGGCTATGTGGCGGCCAACCTGGCGCGAAATTAATAGTTGGGTCGCGCTCGCAGGCCAGACCAAAAGGGATCTAGGATGTCCAATGCGTCGCCCAGTCTGGCTGTTGATTGTAGTTCACACAGGAGAAGGTTGATTGTAGTTCACACAGGAACAGAAAACAGATAAAAAAAAAAAAAAAAAAAGGAAAAAAAAGCCAGGAACACAGATCCCAGCAGGGAGCCAGGTCCTTACTCCTAGTAGGCAGGAAAAAACAAGTCCTATAGCAGGAAGTGATGGTATACCCCCTGGGACTGCCTCAGGGGCATAGCCAAAATAGTTTCCGCCTAGTTCTACTCCTGAAGAGAGAGCATCATAAACCCAAGGGTCTAGAAGACATGGAGCTGTGTCCGTCAGTGAACGAAAGAGAAAAAGTTTATCCCTGGTTTTACCTACAAACCAGAGATCTTTGAATCTGGTCGAATTGGGATGTGTAAGTTTTTCTTGAGCCATAAGTCCAGGGATGTCATAAATACACTTGGTGTCAGAAGTTCACTGGTTGAATACATGGATTCCATTTTGAATCTTTAGTATTCTCACAGGTGTGTTGAAATTCTTCAGATTCAGGATAAGATGGTACTTGCCTGAGGGGTTCTGTCTGAGAAAGATGCGAGTAAAACCCTCCCTTTCTCTGGCTTGGAGAGATGTAACTGATCGCTTTTTGATCCATCATCTCCTGGGGAAGGGAAGACGTAGCCCTTGCCTTCTGTTAGTCTCTGAGCAGGTTTGTTGCCATGAGTTTTGTTTAGGGTTTGCCAATCACCTCCATTCTGTATCCTGATTTTACTAGATCCAGAATAAATTTGTTTTTGGCGATTGTGTGCCACTGTGGGAAGAAGGACCCCAGTCTTCCTTTCACCCAGCCACCCGAGTCATTCAGGCTTTCCTTTTGGCTGGGAGGGTTTGAAGAGGAAACCTCTTCCTTTCCCCCCCCCTATTGTAGTTTCATCCCCTCTTTTGTTCTTGTTTGCTTTGGTCCTTTGTTGCCTCTTGAAGGTCGGAAAATTCCTCCTTCCCCTTGCTGTTTTCTAGGGATGGGGAATCCAGTTGTCTTGTCTGCCATCCTCTCCAAGACCAACTTGAGTCACTTGCCAAAAAGGAACTCCCCAGAGAAGGAAAGGGCAAAGAGTCTGGACTTTAAGGCAGTCTCTCCATTCCAGGATTTTAGCCAGACTGCTCTCCTTGCCTCATTTATGAGGGCTGTGGACCTGGCAATGAACCTCACTGCTTCAGTAATGTATGCTACCCCCTTGTTTAGGGTAGGAAGAGCATCAAAGATTCTTTTGCAGTATCCTCTTCTAGTAGGGAGCGAAGTTGTTTAAGCCATAGGTCCAGTGTACGGGTTACATAGAAAGAACAGTGCAGCGCCTAATGATGAAAAATAACATAAAAATATAAATGAATATATTGATGAGACCAAATAAAAGCAATAACCATATAGGAGATTAATACGCAGCAATCTCACAAGAAAGTCCTTATAGGTTATATACACAAGAATAATATATGGTCACTTGTTTGAAATATGACAGTCTCTGAATCATAATCATATAGATTGGAAGGATGTGATGACAGGAAGCCGCTCCCACAATAGATTATCCACCTCCATGTATATTGCAGGGGTACTCTTACCATACGGCGCGGACCCTCAAATCAATGAGAGGTCAAATAAGCGTAGAGTGTTAATCCAGTGTCCGGTCACTTCACCTCCTTTTTTACACTCGATGGGAATAAGTAAATCTATAGGTTCACAAAGTATCCCCAAACCTCCAAAGCACCTCACAGAGAAAGAAGGGGGAGTCCAATAGTGTAATATGTACAAACCAGTTTAATGGTAAAAACGATAAAACAGGAACTCACGTGAAGTTGTTTGATAACCAGCATGTAAACAAATATGGCCGCGGCAGAAGCGTGCTTACGTGCGTCATACGTGCTTGAAGCGTTTCGTCATCAGACGTTGTCAAAGGCGTGACATCCGCAAGCATGCCATTAAATAGAGCATTAACAATCAAACATCATCATCCAATCATATGCTTCCTGGAAGTAGAGCAACCTAGCTGCGGGGAGCTTGCGTTCCACCGCTGGTAGACCAGGAAGTAAGGAGGTGAGAGAAAAAGTCACATTCAGCGGAAACGGAAATACAAAACCGCTGACACGGACTCCATAATAAAACCCTCACTCCATACATGTTTAACAGGATAATTGGCAATAATAAAAAAAACAGACTTTGATGTCCATATATTAAAAGACACAAAATGATTAGCTAAATACTAAAATTAATATAAATTGATGGCTAGAAAAATAAATCTCAAATAAAGCCAATAAATAACAAAATCGATAATGATCACTAGAAAATAAATGAGCCCCAAACAATGCTCAATTCATACATAAAACGAACATGAATCAATATACACGTATGACACACGTAAGCACGCTTCTGCCGCGGCCATATTTGTTTACATGCTGGTTATCAAACAACTTCATGTGAGTACCTGTTTTATCATTTTTACCATTAAACTGGTTTGTACATATTACACTATTGGACTCCCCCTTCTTTCTCTGCGAGGTGCTTTGGAGGTTTGAGGATACTTTGTGAACCGGGAGATTTACTTATTCCCATCGAGTGTAAAAAAGGAGGTGAAGTGACCTGACACTTGCTGATCGGCATTGGATTAACACTGTACGCTTATTTGACCTCTCATTGATTTGAGGGTCCACGCCGTTTGGTAAGAGTACCCCTGCAATATGCACGGAGGTGGATAATTATTCTATTGTGGGAGCGGTTTCCTGTCATCACTTCCTTCCAATCTATACGATTATGATTCAGAGACTGTGTCATATTTCAAACAAGTGACCATGTATTATTCTTGTGTATACAACCTATAAGGACTTTCTTGTGAGATTGCTGCGTATTAATCTCCTATATGGTTATTGCTTTTTTTTGGTCTCATCAATATATTCATTTATATTTTTATGTTATTTTTCATCATTAGGCGCTGCACTGTTCTCTTTCTATGTAGCTTTTGGATATGGTTTATCTTTTTGTGCTGGCTGCCATTATCAGATATTGATACTGGATATTGGTGGATTTATTTACCTTATTCATATGCTTATTTTTTTGATCAATTTATTTTTTCATATGTTTATTTTGGACTAGCGCGGCTTTCCAATTCTTTTTCTGTCAGTGTACGGGTTACATAGGTGGTGGCTAAAATGGGTTTCAAATTTGCTCTTTTAAGATACCCTTCTGTTTTTCTATCCATTGGATCCTGCATCTTCAAAACCTAACTCAGACTTTGATACTTTGGATAGTAAAGCATCAATCTTGGGGCATTTATCCCAAATCGCAGTATCTGGATGAACCCCAAGAGACTTGCACTACGCAATGTACGTCTTCCATGTACGATAGTAGATCTTCCTAGAAGTAGATTTGCTAGCTTTTAAACGTAGGTATCAGACTCATACAAACCTCTATCCTTTAGCACCTAGCGTTTAACAGCCAAGCTGTCAAAGCCAGCGACTAAAGCAGGATGGAGGATCGGTCCTTGGGACAGCAGATCCTTCCAGAGGAAGCTTCCAAGGAACGTCACCGACCAGCCACACTAGATCGACGTACCAAGCCCCGCGAGACCAGTCCAGAGCCACTAAGATGACCAGAATCCCTTCTGCCTCGATCCTGCGTAGGTGTCTGGGCAGAAGCTTGAGAGGAGGGAAGGCGATACCGATCCCATGGGACCACCAGCGCATCTGTGGCGTCCGCCAGAGTATTCCTTGACAGAGCCACAAACCTCTGCACCTTTCTGTTGAGCTGAGACGCCAACAGATCCACCTCGGGGGTGCCCCACTGGAGACAAAGCTAATCCGGGAATGTGTACGGCAGAGAGGGCCCACCTTAGAATGCCCACCTTAGTTCAGCCCACCTAAGAATGCCGGCTACCTCCAGTGCACTTCTAGTGCCCCCTTGGCGATTTGACATAAGCTACGGCCATGGATTTTTCGATTAAATGCGCACTGGACAGCCCTGAAGACGATCCGTCCAATGATCCAGACACAGTCTGATCACTCGGAGTTCCAAGATATTGATCGGTAGTCTTTTTTATGTTAAACAAGGTCCCATGTAAGTCAGTCCAGATCTTAGAGAGTGAGAAAGAAGAGCGAAAGAAGGTAAGAAGAAATGGAAAAAAGGAATACCTCCGCTTTGTTAAACAGGAGGGAAAGAGGATAAGGAAAGAAAGAAGAGCGCGGGCGGAGTCTCCTTAGATGTTTTTCCGGTCGGTAGGTGACCCGGAAAGAGGGGGGGGGGGGGTTGGTATATAGAGCCCAGGGTTCCCAAACTGCTTCAAATAGGTGTTCCTTGTCAAGTAACGTACTAACAAGTTTTTCTTGAGCCATTATCCAGGATATTTTCCGGTTGGTTGCAATAAGGGAAAACCCTTCCTTCTTTGGCGATCATCTTAGCGCCCAACAGTATAAAAAAAGACAAGTTTGGACATGTGTTTGGGGGCTCTTTCTTTTCGATGGTTGAGAATTGCTATTTTGGGAACCTGTGGAATAGCCAGGCCTGAAATTTTCCGTAGCATATGGAAAATTCTGTTCCAATAGGATCTAATGCGTGGACAAGACCACCACGTGTGATACATGGTGCCTGCCATTCCACAGTGCGGATACATTAAGGAGTGGTGTTGGGAAACATTTTAGCCAGCCTGATCGGGACCCTATACCATCTGGTAAATACTTTAACATTAGCCTCAATCAGGGAAACGTTAAGGACGCCTTTAAAAGAGCGTCGGAAGCATTGCGACCAAGTTTCACATGAAAGATTCACCTAGGTCAGATTCCCAGGAGTGTGCACAGGAGTGTTTGTCTCTGGCTTATGCTAGGGAAGCATATATAGTGGAGATTCCACCTCTCTGATCCATTATGTTGGAGCACCAGGTTTCGTAAGGGGGAGGTTCATTTTTATTAGACCAGATCGAAGGAAGAAAGTGAGATATTTGAGAACTAAACTTTTCTGAGGAAGGCATTTTGAGAATGTTCATGCAATGACCCAATTTAAGGGGGCCTAATCTGTTAAAGAAGTGTCCAATTCTGAACAAGCCTTTATTTAGCCACCATTTAAAGGCCCCTATGTCCATACCAGGTGGGAAGTCAGGCTTGTTAAACAAGTGGGTTAAGGGCCTTAGGTCAGATATGAGGGAAGACTGTGTAGAGTGTCACACAGTGAGAGGGAGTGGGATAAAGTAGGCGCGAGCACAGGGGGTCTACGTTTGGGATTGCACCACAGAAGGTAGTCAATTGTGTTGTGAGGGACCGGTTGTCTTTCAATTTGGACCCAGACCAGTTTCGGGCCTCTGGAGTAAACCGTTGATATTTGGGAAAGTTGCGCTGCTAGGTAATACCACCACAAGTTAGGAAGTTCTAAGCCTCCTTCCTCTTTCCGTCTATATAGCATGGATTTCAAGCAGCAGTGGTCCTTGTTACCCCAAGAGTATTGCACAATTTTGGATTGTAGGTTGTCAAGTTGCGATATTTTAAAGGGGGATGGGGAGAGATCTAAAAAGATAAAAGTATACGTGGCAATAAGGTCATTTTGACGGTATTGATCCTCCCTATCCAAGAGAGATCAAATTTGGACCATATTTAAAAGTTCATCTTCCAGTTTTTTTAAAGATGTCAGGATAGTTTACCGAGTAGATCTTGTCAATGGAATTGGGAAGGTTTACGCTGAAGTATGGGATATAGAGGGTGTTCCAAGTAAAGGGAAAATAAGATCGGAGGTTGTCCACTGGGTGGCCAGGGACCAAAATGTTCAATGCTGTAGATTTGTAGGCCTGTAGGCCTGAAACTTGTCCAAATTCGTGCAGGAGTTTAAGGATATTAGGTGTAGAGGTGAGGGGGAAGTGATGAATAATAAGAGATAGTCAGCGAAGAGAGCGCATTTGTGGTCAAGAGGTCCGCAAGATACCCCTTTGATATCCGGATGGTTCCGAATTGCGATAGCTAATGTCTCTATGGCAATAGCAAAGACAATAGGAGATAATGGGCAGCCTTGTCTGGTTCCCTTTCGGATTTGAAATATGGGCTGTGGGTGTGGAGTACAAGGATTGGAGGATACCCCAGAAATTTGGGCCAAAGCCCCATCTCTCCAGTATCTCAAACAGGTAGTGCCACAAGACTGAATCAAAAGCTTTGTGAAGATCAATCGAAAGGAGGTAACCCTCTTGATTGCTACCTCCATCCTATTGGGATTTCAGTAGAGAGATTATGTCCATCGCCCTCCGTATTTGATCCGTACCTTGAAGGCCCAGTATAAACCCTGCCTGGTCTATGTGAATATAGTCTATAAAGAGTCTGTTTGCTAAGGCTACATTCACACCTGAGCGTAGCGTTTTCACACGGTTTTTACAGCGATACAGGGATTTTACCGCGATTTTAACCGCGTTTTTTGTGCAGGCGTTTTTAGATTGAATAGAGACCAATGGAAAACGCCTGTAATCTGCCCAAAAAGAAGCTCAAGTACTTTAAGCGTTGGGCGTTTTGCTCACAGCGTCAAAAAGCTCAGATGTGAACAGGGGCCATTGAAATGAATAGGATTTGTCTTGTTGGACGATTTGAGAGCTGATCCTAGAGCAGAAAACTCCCCCACAACACCTACATGTGAACGGAGCCTAATACTTTGGTGAGAATTTTGAGGTTGTTATTAACAATATTGGGCAATAATTGCTGATATCACTTGAGTCATTTCCTGGTTTCGGGATCAGCGATATAGTGGCGCCGAGTTCAAGTCTCTACCTAGATTGTGTCCTTTACGGAGGGAATTGAAGAATCTAGCCATAAAAGGGGGTGAGGAGAGTACTAAATTTTATGTAGTACGAGTTGGAAAAGCCGTCCGGGCCACGGACTGAGTTTAGTTTTAGAGTTTTGATGACTTAAAAAATTTCAGTTTCAGAGATAGTCTTCTCCAGCAATTTGGAGTGGTCTATGCAAAATTTGGGGAGATGGATATTACTAAGAAATGTTTCTATATTGTTAAGGGGGTGGATTGGGAGCGGAGTAAAGTTTGGAGTAAAACTCCTGGAAGGCTGCCATCACTTTGAGGGTGTTGTGTCAGGTCGCCCTGCTTAGTGCGGATCTTAGGGATAGTAGTGGCATGAAACTTGGGACTTAAATTTAGCGGCCAGTTTGGAGCCAATTTTGTCCCTTGGATGGTACAGGCGAGCACCTGACCACCTGAGGTGTTTTTTAGCTTCTGTCGTAAGCGCCAAATTCAGTGCCAAGTGGGAGGAATCCAGTTGAGTAAGTGTGTGGATGGGTTAGCATTGTGTCGTTTGGACAGAGTCAGGAAGTCAGTAGTCAGGGAGGCGATTGTCTGTTTACACTCTCGTTTAAGTTGAGATGAAAGTTGAATGAACTTCCCCCTGATCGTTGAGTTTGTGTGCAGCCCAAAGTGTTTCGGAGGAAACCGCTTCAGTGTCATTAGTTTGGAAAAATTCCCAAAGGGAGTCAGCTTTAAGTTTGCAGTGGATTGGGTCACACAAGAGGGATTCATTGAGTCGCCATCTAAAAAGGCATGTTTAGATTTTTGTGATCTGGATATGGTAAGTAATACCATTGCATGGTCTGAGAGTGCGGTGTCCCCAATTGTAGATTTCAAAGCAAGGGAAATGGAGGCTGTTTTAATAAAGATGTGGTCTACTCTTAAAAACTTTGATGTGGGGCAGAGTAATGAGTGAGATCTTTGGTCCTTGGGTTGAGTTCCCTCCAGACATCAGTGAGGTCTGAGGCATAAATGGATTGTGCAATTTTGGTGCTTTGCCTGGGTAGGTGTTTGTTTTTTGGGTTGCCTGGACTGGAATTATCAATAGAACGATCTAGCGCTATTGGAAATCGGTAGTCTTGACTCTTCCAGCATCCAGATCCCTTGAGCAGAATGCTTGCCTAGGACGCCTTCCCAGACAAAAAGGCTAGCATCCGTGGTGACCACTGTCCAATACAAGAGGAGGAAGAATTTTCTCAGTCGAAGTGCCAGAGCGTGAAGCCACCATATCAGGGACTCCTTTGTTCCTCGACTCCGCTGGATCCGATTATCCAGAGACTCCGAAGTCTTGTCCCACATGGTCAGAATCTCCCTTTGTAGGGATCTCGTATGGAACTGTGCAAACAGAACCGCCACGAAGGTAGATACCATCAAGCCCAGCACCCGCATGCAAGTCTGGAGGGATGACCATATGTTGGACAGCAGACGAATTGCAGCCTGAAATTTCTGGAGTTTGTCCAGAGGAAGGAGCACCCTGGCTCAGCGGGGTCAGGAGTAGGGCCCAAATAGTCCAGCTTTGTAGACCCAACCAGGGCAGACTTCTGAAAATTTAGAATCCAGCCGAACTCTCGCAGAGTTCGTATTGTGATCTCCAGTAGGGATAGACCGATATCGTTTTTTCGGTTGCCGATACCGATACTTTGGCCATTGCATATCGTTATCGGACGATATTTTGAACATTTAAAGTTTAGCAAAATAAACACAATTTTCAACACAAATCTGTTACTGAACAGGTTAATGTTTGTTTATTAACATTTTTAATAATAAGGGCTCGTTCTTCACACCTTACCTGCATGAAAACGGATAGGAAAACCGCACTTTCAGGGACATCAGTTTCACATCTGATAGTGAATGATGCATAAACTGTTGCAGTAGTGCACTCACTCACTGCAATAATTTTAAATCACTACTGCAGTGAAAAAAAAAAGCTAGACAAACAGCTAGACAGTGGATTGGAGTCAGTGGACTACCACTGCAGTAGTGCACTCATTGCAATGATTTTAAATCACTACTGCAGTCAGTGCAAATTAAACTGCTAGAAAAAAAGCTAGACAGTGGGGAGTCAGTGGACTACTGCTGCAGTAGTACACACACTGTAATCATTTTAAATCACTACTGCAGTGACTGCAGTAGTGATTGGTGCACTACTGCAGCAGTAGTCTACTGACTCCAATCCACTGTCTAGCTTTTTTCCTAGCAGATTTGCACTGACTGCAGCGCAATCAGTGCAAAACCGCTTGAAAAAAAAAAAAAGCTAGCCAAAACCTTGACAGTGGAATGGATTTGCGTGGAGTGGACACTAGTAAAATACTACTAAACTTTCAATATTCCCAGTTAAGTAGAACAATATAATGGAAAAAAAGCATAACATTTCGGCATGTTCACCAGTTAAACGGCTTTTTTTCATAAATTGCTGCCACTTCACTAAAAACACGCTCACTTGGTACCGAGGAAGGAGGAGCAGAAAGGTATCTTCTAGCATGAGAAGCAAGTCTTTTGTGGCGTGCCTCATTTTCTTTCCACCACTGAAGAGGATCACCACTTCTGTCAATTACTGGTTCCTTCAAATAGAGATGAAGTTCATCATCCAGGCTCTTTATTGCAGATTCAGAAGAATCCTCCGCATGAGGCCCCAATAAAAACACTGAACATGGCATCTATTAGACCACGATGAAGTTTCTCGTCTGTCCTTGGACATTTTCTCTCTTTTTGAAGCATCCTGCTCTTCCACATTAGAAACCTGCTCTTCTTGACTTTTCTTTTCGGCAGGAACCTCCTTGCACCTCCTGTTGCATAGCTTCTGTCAGCCATTGTTTTGCCTTGGCCAATACATCATCAGAAGAGAAAGGCTAGTTCTTGTATTGGGGATCCAAAAGACATGCAAGCACAACATTTTTATTCTCTTCATGCTTCTCAAAAGGTTTGGCGAGGCTGTCCCTCATGGCCTGTCTGCATGTTTTAATGCCACATGAGTTGGGTCCTTCATTCTCTTGAAGAAGCATCTTCAGCACACACACACATGGGATGACAGATGAAACAGATGAGTCATAATGACTCACCTCTAGTGTCACTCCCTCTATGGAGAGGAGGGTCTCAATGACATTGGCTACAATGTCCCACTGATCAGCAGTAGGACAAGAATATCCTCCATATTCACCTGAATAGATGGTAAGAGCTTGCGTCTACTCCAGCATTCTTTACAGCATGTGAAGTGTTGAGTTCCATTGTGTTGGAACAGCGTTAATAAAGTTGTTTTTGGGTAGGCCAAGGTCTTCCTGAATGCACCTCAGTTGCTGCTTGGTAAGGATTGAATGGTGGGAATGGCCTGCACACCTCTTCACATGCCAATTATGTCAAGCAAAACTCTCTGGTTTGACAGACCATCATTTACAAGTTGGAGGGTGTGTGCTATGCAACTGAGGTCTGACACTTCAGTAAGTCTCATTCCTTTCACCATGTTCGCTCTGCTGTCTCGAAGCACAAGCATCACTCGGTCTTTGGTGATTCCCCATTCTTCTAGCATTCTAGAAACCTTTCACTAATGTACTCCCCAGTGTGGGATCCTTGCATCACTTTTCTATTCAACACCAAATGCCTTCTTGTCCATCCGCTGTCAATGAAGTGGCATGTAAGACTCATTAGTGATTGTTTGTCCTGACTAGCAGTCAGTCATGAATGAGAGTGAGTTGCCAGCATTCTCTGGTTTCAGCATAGCCTTTACTTTCTCAACAACCTTTTGGTGAATCTTTCCCAGTATTTCGGTTCGATAATACTCGTCACTCTTCAGTGCGTACCTTGGCTCAACTATGGACATCAACAGCTTAAATCCAGAGTCAGACACCATTGTAAATGGCTGGTTATCACTGACCATCCTTTCTGTGATTACTCTGTCCAGCAGTTGGGATCTTCCATCCGATTTTAGCCACCTGTTTTTTTTCTGAAACATATGTTATTGTTGCCTGGGATAGGGATGTTTCACCTTGCGATTCATTTTTTTTTTCTGTGCTGCATGATATAATTCAACATGGTGAACTCTCAGATGGGCCCAAAGATTTTACGTACTGTATTTTTGTTTTTTGCAGTTATTGATCCCATGCTTACATTGTTTTTGCACGTGTTTCACACTGCTGCTGCTTTTCCTGAGAAATAGTCCCAGACCAGACTTGTATCTGCATCCATCTCCATTGAAATTTTAAAGACACTACTGAAATTGAATACAGGCTTAAAAAAAAAAAAAAAAAAAAAAAAACTGGCAGGCACCCTGTGGTGGGTGGCTGACTGCCCCCTGTGGTGGTTGGCTGGCTGGTTGGCACCCTGTGTGGTGGTTGGCTGGCTTGTTGGCACCCTGTGTGGTGGCTGACTGGTACAGGCAGGGCCTGTGTCTGGCTAGCTGGTACAGGCAGGGCTTGTGGCTGGCTGGTACAGGCCTGTGGGTGTGGCTGGCTGGCACCGGGCAGCTGTGGGTGGGTGTATGTATGTGGCGGCTGTGTTAAACACACTGTGTGCACTGTACACTCACTGTCCTGAGACTCCCCGACTCCAGACGAGGCTGAGGGAGGCGGCCTAAGAAGGCAGAAGCTGTCCCAGTGCACGGAGGCGCAACATACGCAATGACATCACGACAATATCGGTAACCTCCGGGGCGGATTCCGATATATTGCAGAAAGTCGATATCGGCCCTTGATATATCGGTCTTGCTAATAATCGGTCGATCCCTAAACTCCAGGTTCTCCACCAGAGCAAGGGAGATTCCACTCGCAGAAAGAGAGATTGTCCAAGTGACCCAGTACCAGGATACCATATTGGCGCAGCAAGGCTAGCTCTGGATTCAACACGTTTGTGAAGACCCTAGGAACGGAGGCGAGACCAAAGGGTAACGCAACAAACTGATAATGCTTTTCTACAGCAAAGCTGGTGACTGGCACATATTGGAATGTGAAGATAGGCATCCTTGATATTGATAGAGGCTAGGAAATCCCACTGACACAGGGATGCCACACCCGTTCCAATGGACTCTATTCTAAACTTCTGTACCCGCACAAAGCAGTTTAGCGCCTTGAGGTCCAGGATTGGATGCGCTTTGCCTTTCGAAGTCGGAACCGGGACCATCACCCCTTGAAGGAACTGGTCTTGTACCGCCCCAAACAGACCCTGTAACCGGTCTGGGAACAGGCACAGATTGGAAGGAAAAAACCTTGCCAGGGGACAAGAGCGAAATTCGATTTTGTAGCTGGATCGAATGACTTAGTGGATCCACTTGTCTTGCACCTGGGAAGTCCACAGACCTGGAAATCAGCGAAGACGTCGCCCCACCCCCAATACGGGTGAGGGCGCACTTTCATGCAGAAGGAGCCTTGTCTGCAGAAGCACGCTCTCGGCTTGCCAGACCAGGTTTGTTTGGATCCACCAGAGGAGGCGCTGACAGGCTTCGAGCCCTTGTCAGTCGACCCCGAGGGACGAAAACTTATGAGCCGAGAAGGAAGGCCCACGTCTACGACGCAGTTCCTTGCTCTTCATAGCCTGTGTAAAAAAAAAAAAAAAGGTACTCTTCCCCCCGTGAGACCTTTAATAACGTCATCCAGGGTAGCACCAAACAGGCGATCTCCTTGAAAGGGAATATCAGTCAAGGCCTTTTAGAAGTCTGGTCGGCAGACCAGCATTTGAGCCAAAAGACACGCTGAAAGACCAGCGCCAGAACAAGGAGGCAAGCCATCAGGGGAGCCAGATCCGAAGAGGCATAACAGAAAAAACTGCAATCCCTGATCCACCAGCTCAGCAAAGGCAGGGGGGGAGCCGTTCTCCCTCCAGGTCACGGCGCAGGAGCTTAGCCCATTCGGTTAGAGTTTGCAACACCAGGGCAATGGTAAATACCGGCCTCATTGCTGAACCAGATAAGGTATACATAGTGCGGGCCACAGTCTCCGCCTTCCGGTCAGCTGGGCCCTAAAGGCCGAGGACTCTTCAAGAACGCTTCAAAAAAACTCCAGTCACCAGGACCCCACAAAAAAGTGTAACACGCTGCTAAGGGACAACCCTCACCGCGCTAGCAGCACCACCCGGTCGCCGAGAACAAGACACAGAGCGATCCTCAGGAGAGATGGAGGGGACCCCACCAGACTCACCACCCGACACAGGCACCTGCAACCACCAGGAGAATCTGCACTACACGTGCGGCGATCAGGAAGCTAAAATGATCTAGGAGTCAGAAAAAGGGGATAAGGAGGGGCTCCCATCGTCTAAAAATCGCTGCCCATTGGGCGTCACTGTCATGACGCCCCCACCAGGTACAACACCCCCCCCACACAATTGTCTAGTCACCGGCGGTGCATCCCCCCCCCCCCGGTCCCCATCGCCAGTTAGCACCCTGCCCCCACCCCCCAGGAAGTGGCCGGCCAGACCCCCCCAAAAAAAAAAAAAAATATATATAATATATATATATATGAGAAAATGGCTCACTTTAGAAAAACAATACCAAAATGAAGGTACCACATCCCAGTTATACTGAAATACACAGACTAAAAAATTGTGGGGCACAGGTCAACGCTATTAGTCCTAGACGGTACCCCATAAAGTCCCGACCTGTGCCCCACAATTTTTTAGTCCCAAGGGTGGGCCCACATCCACCCCAAAACCCTCCATGGATAAAGGGGGACAGCTACTCCAGGTGGGCACCGCACCAGACAGATCCTCCTCTCCATCGAAATGGTGGGGCTGTCGGCCAGGAACACTGCGACTCAGGCCGTATGCGACCTCATGAGACGTTTAACTTGCATGACCAGCCCCCGTCCAGTGGGGTTATGTTGTGGCCGACCTAGCGCAGAGCTGAGCCCTGCCTGTGCTCTCTGGCCAGACTTGGGTGACCACTGGATCTACGATTACCAGCGCCCAGTCCAGCAAATGATAGTAAATCTCACAGGGAGGAAAAAAAAAATTCTATCTAAAAAAATTGCCAGGGCCAGAGACCCCAGCAAGGAACTAGGTCCTTACTTCGGACTAGGCCGAAAAAAAAAAAAAAAACTATAGCAGGAAAAGGGAGAATACCCCCCCGGGACTGCCCATGGGTGTAGCCAGCAGTTTTTTTCTGCCTAGTGTCCTACTCCTGTAGGGGCAGTGTAACCCAATGGTAAAGAATGACAGGAGCTGTGTCCATCAATGAATGAAAAAGAAATGGATGGGGTGAAATACCATCAAATTCTTGAGAAAAATCTGCTGCCCTCTGCCAGAAAGTCGTCAATGGGAAGAAGGTTTACCTTCCAACATGATAATGACCCAAAACACACAGCAAAAGTGACCACAGTCATTGGAGAAAAAAGGTGAATGTCCTTGTATGGCCTAGCCAGAGCCCAGACTTGAACCCCATTGAAAATCCGTGGAATGACGAAGACTACAGTCCACAAATGGTCACTGTCAAATTTAACTGAACTTCTGCAAAGAAGAGGAGTGGGCAATTATTGCAAAGTCTAGATGTGCAAAGTTAGCAGAGATATATCCCAACAGACTAAAGGCTGTAATTCAAGCAAAAGATGGTTAATAATAAATACTGACAAGGGGGTGATCCCTTTTCCAACTCCACGATTCTGTTTTTGAATTTTTTTCCTGACATCTTGGTGTTATAGCTATCTTTAACTTGGATATTACATTATAAGTTGCACGGAGTAAATACAGCTAGATAAAACAAAAACTGTCTTCATTTCAGGCTGCAAAGCAACAAAATGTAATTTTAAAGAGGTAATTCTTTTCTATATCCTCTGTATATACGTGATTCTACACAGCCGACCTGCACTGTAGCAGTAAAGCTACAGTGTGCAGTTGGCAAGTGGTTTAGTAGGTAGAGTTTGTGTTAAAGAGAAACAACAAGACATATACATAGTGCAAAGGATTCCAAAACCTACCATCCGTTTCAGGAAGCTCCCTGTATCCAACATCATTCTTATCTACAGGGACCACCAGACCAGCACCATGGAAAGACTTGGTCACCACCTGATATAATTAGAAGGGGAGAGGGATGCAGACAGGTGGACAGCGTTACATGAAAATAAATTAAAACTGAATATCAGACAGACACAAAGATCTGTTTAGTTATGCCGATTTTTTTTTTCTTTATTTTTTTTTGTTAACCACCTCTTTCCCAACCTATTCTGACACTTTGATCCTACATGTAAAAATCTTTTTTTTTTGCTAGAAAACTACTTAGAACATACATATATGATTTTTGTAAGATTTTACTGTAAAATCTTAATCTCTCTCTGATGTCCATTGACAGATGCAGCTTCATCTTCATAAGCCGTGTGGGTTATGCTGCCACCTGCAGGAGTAGTCTAGGTAGTATGTTAGTACAAAGTTTTTTAATATACACGCCCACGGGGCTGTCCCTCCAGACATAACCCTCACAGATACAGCCCAGCACATCAGTTTAGTTGCAAGCAGTGAAGACAAAAAAACCATCCCCTTCAGAGGGGCGGGTGCTGCGTCTGTCAATGGACATCAGAGAAAAAGATTTTACGGTAAGATCTTACAAAAATCTTATTTTCTCTATCATCCATTGACAGACACAGCCTCATCTTCATGAGCTGTATGGGACGTCCCAAAGCAGTATAGGCATTAAGGGGTGGGAAAAACGCAACCAGAAAGTAACGTAAACCCCAAAGGCTAAACCTAGCCAACTGGGTAACATGAAGCTCAACCAAAACATGAGCTCACCCAGGTAAAAGACCCCTAAGGAAATAGAAAAAAAAAAAAAAAAAATGAACATTCCTCTTTTGAAACAGCAGCCTGTAAATCCTTGCGGCCAAAAGAGGCATCCGAAGAGGCCAAAAAAAAAACTTACCGTTAGTTGACCGGTAACGGTATTTCTACGAGCCTTCCAGGACGGCCCAACATGAGATGATAGGCTCCTCCCTACCGGAAACACAATCAATTTACAATTGTTCAAAGGCCCCACCCTTCCCTTGCCCCTCAGTTGTAAAAAAGTATCTTCCACAACCATTTCCAAGGGAAGTGTTCTCATAATTCTATAGGTACTTACCACCTATGTTATTATACATAGTTACCCTACCCTTTTAACAGGGCGGGAATAGGCCGGCCGTCCTGGAAGGCTCGTAGAAATACCGTTACCGGTCAACTAACGGTAAGTTTTCTCTCTTCGCCTTCCAGGGCGGCCCAACATGAGAGTATAATAGATTACCCATAGGGCTACCTTAGGGTGGGACCACTGCCTGTAAGACCTTTTGGCCAAAGGCTAGATCTTGTTGAGACAGTACTTCTACACGGTAGTGCTTCAGGAAGGTGTCGTGACTGGACCAGGTGGCTGCACTGCAGATCTGTTCCCAGGATGCTCCAGCCTTCTCTGCCCAGGATGTAGCTAGGGCTCTTGTTGAGTGTGCTTTAAGCTTAGTTGGAGCAGGAACACCTGATACCTCATAAGAGGTGGCAATTGCTTGTCTAATCCACCTAGAAACTGAAGGCTTGGAGGCCTGCAGTCCTTTTCTGGGCCCAGAATAGAGGACTAAAAGGTGGTTTGATCTCCTAAAGTTTTTGTCCTCTCTAAATAAGTGAGAAGGGATCTTCTCACATCAATACAGTGAAATTTTCTTTCCTTCCCATTTTTTGGGTCGTCCCAGAAGGATGGTAGATTTATTTCCTGTGTCCTGTGGAAAGAGGAAGCTACCTTTGGCAAATACAGGGGATCTGGCTTGAGGACAATCCTGTCTGGGAAAATCACCATGAAAGGTTCTTTTATGGAAAGAGCTTGTAGGTCTCCTATTCTTCTTGCTGTTGTAATGGCCAACAGGAAGGCCAATTTTAACGACAGAAACTTAAGGGAGATTTCCTTTAAGGGTTCGAAAGGGTCCTTAGATAATGCCTCTAGGACCCTGGTCAGGTCCCAGGGGGGGAACCTGTCTTTTATAATAGGAAAAACCCTATGTCTAGCCAACAAAAATCTTTTGATTAACGGCTCTTTTGCCAGCCTAGTGTTCAAAAATACCAAAAGAGCCGCTATTTGAACCCTAAGGGTGTTAACAGCCACACCCTTATCTACTCCATCTTGCAAGAATTCTAAGATCGTAGGAATAGAGGTGGAGGCAAAATCCTTTTGCCTACGCCAGGTACAAAAAACTTTTTCCAAATTTCTTTATAAATATTTCTAGTAACTAGCTTCCTGCTCAGCAAGAGTGTATCCACTACTCTTTCTAAGCAGCCCTTTGAAATTAAGAGTTGGCGCTCAGTAACCAAGCTATCAGATGGTAGAATCCTGGGTCTGGGCACAGAACCAGTCTCTGAGACAGCAGGTCTGGGGAGATTTGGAGTTGCCATGGGGAGGCTACTGACATGGCTTTCAAGGTTGCAAACCAAGGTCTTCTCGGCCACCAAGGGGCAATTAGGATCAGTTGTAAGTTCTGAGACTGACTTAATTTCTGTAGGACTCTGGGAATTAGGGTCGGGGGGGGGGGGGAAGAGGCATAGGCCAGGTTGAACTGCCAGAGCTGGGCAACCGCGTCCAACCCTGCCATCCCCCTGGTCCGTGTAAGGGAGAAGAACCTCTCTACCTTTCTGTTCTGAGTGGAGGCAAACATGTCTATCTCCAGATATTCAAACTTTTGTATCACTGACTGGAAGGTTTTGGGATTTAGCTCCCATTCTCCTTCCTTTAGGAGGTGGCGACTGAGGAAATCTGCTTGCGCGTTGTTCTCTCCCTTGATGTAAATGACCACAAGGGAGATTATCCTTGCTTCTGCCCACCCCAGGATTTCTTTGGTCAGTGCTAAGAGGGGCCTTGACCTGGTCCCTCCTTGTCGATTTAGATAGACGACAGTTGTGGTATTGTCTGACAGGACCAGAACTTCTGTTTAAGATGGAATTTTCGAACGCTTTTAGGGCTTCCCCCACTGCCTTCAACTCCCTGAAGTTGGACGAGGCCTGTGCTGTTTTTCTGTCCCAGACCCCTTGAACTCCCTCCAGGTGAGCTCCCCAACCTTTCGTGCTGGCATCTGTGGTAACCTTTATAGGGTTCCACTGACCCCCAGGGTCTGCCTTCTCCCAAATTGTTTGTCCACCACTCCAGGGATACCTGAACCTGATGAGTGAGACTGACTGACTCGTCTAGGGATTCTATCTTCTTGTCCCAAGAGGACAGATGGAAGAATAGAAGCTCTTGCGTGGAGTTGCGCCCAAACAACCGCTGGAATGCTGGCAGACATAAGTCCCAGGACTCTTAGGATCTCTCTCCTGGAACAGGAGGGAGTATCCTTGAAGGCTATTACTGAAGAGACTATTTTCTCCCTCTTCTCTATCGGTAGAAAGAGTCTGAGACCTTGAGTCCACCTGGAAACCCAGGAAGGTCTGTATCTGGGTTGGTTCCAGGGACGATTTCTTCAGGTTGATTAGCCATCCTAATTTTTGTAGGGAACTTATCACCTGTTGGGTGTCCAAATTCACGTGAACTGCTGATTTGCCGAAAATCAGTAGGTCGTCCAGATATGGGATCAGTGCTATCCCTTGGGATCAGTGCTATCCCTTGAAGTTGTAGATGGACTACTGCCTCTGCCAAGGTTTTTGTGAAAATTCTTGGGCTGGCCGCCAGTCCAAAAGGAAGTGCTCTGAACTGCCAATGAGTCGTCCCCTCTTTTGAAACTATGGCAAATCTCAGGAAGGGCTGATGTTCCTGATGAATAGGAACATGTAGATATGCATCTCTGAGGTCTAGCATAGTTATGAAAGCATCTTTCAGTAGATTCTTTCGCACTGAATAGATGGTTTCCATTGAAAACTTTTTGTAAAGTAAAAAACTTGTTCAGGTTTTTTAAATTTATTATAAGGCGATGCTTTTTCTGAGGGTTTTGGGACCACAAACACATAGGAGTAAAACCCTTGGAAGAATTAATCTTCTGGGACCGGAATTATCACTAACTGCTCTGCCAGTTTTTGAATTCCTTGTAGTAGGGCCTCCTTTTTCTAATTTTTTTTTGGGGAGATGGGTAAGGGTTATTGTTACAGGGGGTATCGAGGCAAATAGTAGGCGATACCCTTCTTTTATGAGGGAATGAATATAAAGGGAGACTGCAATCTTTTCCCACTGGGATAGGAATTGAGTGAGTCTGCCCCCCACTTTGACCTTGGTGTCATTTGTTATTCCTTGCGCCCGAGGAGGAAGGGAAGAGCAAACTGTTTCTTCGTCTTCCCTTTCCGACCCCCCCATCTTTTTGCTGGCTCTCTTTTGTTTCTCTGTTGTCTTTGTTTGCAGGGGCCACGAAAAAAATGTTCTACCTCCCTCTTTTTTGGGTTTTGTAGGGAATTTTTTCCCTTTTTCCGAGGACCTGGTTAGAACATCATCTAAACCAGACCCAAAGAGTAAGGACCCTTCAAAAGGCAGTCCACAGAGTTTTGTCTTTGAGGTAAAGTCACCATCCCATTCTTTCAGCCAGATGGCTCTTCTGGTGGAATTCAGGAGAGCCCCTGCCTTGGCGGAGGCTACAGATTCAACTGCCGCATCTGCCAGGTAGGCAACTGCCTTACTTATTACTGACAGGGAATCCTGTAGGTCTTGGGCTTTGAGCTGAGGCAACTGTTTGTTCAGTCTGTCTGCCCAAAAGAAAGCGTTCCTTGCCACACAGGATTGGCATCCCAGGCCTTCCTCAGTAAGGACTCTGCCTTACGGTTCATGACATCCTTTATGCTGCCTGTATCCACGAAGGAGAGGTCTGACCTTTTTGTCACCTGAGACAGAGGGGCATCTAATTTAGGACTTTAGAAATCTTTCCATTTCTTCTTCCTTAAATGGAAATCTCCTTTTCCAGGATCCTGACTTGGCCAGCCTATTTTCTGGCAGCTGCCACTGCTGAAGGATTAAACCCTTTAGGGATTGGTGGATAGGTAAAACTCAAGAGGGACTCTTTCCTAGACCTTTATAGAGTCTATTCTGGGCTGAGGTTTCTTTTGGAATCTCAGGTATCTCTTTAGAGGCATAAATGGCCTGAAGGCGTCCCTGCATATTTTCCAAACCAAATAAATTCCTAGTTGGTTCTATTTTGTCTGGTTCCTCTGAGTCCCTGTCTCCTTCACCATCTGAACTGGTTTGGGAGTCCGAGCGGTTTACCTCTACTCTTTCCTCTCTAGGCTGTGTTGAGGGGAGGTTTTGGGATATGGGTAAGAACCCGGAAGGTCCAGCCCTGGACAGTGAGCTTTCCTGGGAGGAGGTACCCTCCACTAATGCAGGTTCACTGGGCTCTAAGGTTTGGGGGGTTCCTAATGAAGAACGTACTGACTGAATCGTAGTCAGCATTTCTTCCTATACAGACTTCAAGAACTCTTTACCTGCTAATTTATAGATGCACTTATAGCAGAAGGGCTTGGAGTGGGAACTGGATAATCTATCCCCACAATTACAAGACTTCTTTGAGGTAACAGAGCCTGCTGATAGTGCTGGGGTGGTAGTAGAGGTCTCTTGCGAACCGCTCTGGGACTCTGGAAGACAGGATACAAACAGAAATAACCAGGTATCACTCTTCCATAATTACATACATGGACCATAGAAAGGACACAAAGTAAGTCCGACTAAGGTCAGGGAAACGGGACTTTTCCAGGCATATTTTTGTCAGCACCAGCAGTCTTTAAATAACATGCAAGGATATGTTCCAGCACTTACCCGGTTCCGACCTGGGTTTGGATGCCGACACCTGGACCGGCCTCCCATTCTTCTCCGGAAGGTGGGTTGTGGAGGGCTTCATTTCCCCAGCAGCTGTCCGGGCTCCTGTAGCCTGGGAGTCTGCTTTCCCGCTAGTAAGCAGGTACGGCGTCTCCTGACGTTGCGCCGGAAGTTCCGGTTCCAAGATGAGGCTTGAGTCGCCCGATTGGCGGGCTTTTCAAAAAAGCCTTCTGTGGAGGAGAGCTGCTGGTGCCGGAGACATGCCTAGAGGGGCACCCCAGGCGACCGACGGCTTGTATACATGGGGGCGACCTGTGAGAAGCCTGAGGAGGCGGCAGGTAGAGCTCAGCTCTCAACGGCAATTTACTGAACCTGGCTCACAGGGGGGCCGTCAGACTTCAAAGGCTTCAGGTCAGTGAAAACAACAAACGTTTTCGCTGTAGGAAGAAACACAATCTAAACTGAGGGGCAAGGGAAGGGTGGGGCCTTTTAACAATTGTAAATTGATCGCGTTTCCGGTAGGAGGAGCCTATCATCTCTCATGTTGGGCTGTCCTGGAAGGCGAAGAGAGAAAAATGAACCTTGAAAAATTTGGTAAAAGGTGTGCACAAATGACGCTTAAAGTCGCTGCTTTACAAACTTGTACAACCGAGGTCTGATGGCGAAAAGCCCAAGAAGCATTCAGCGCTCTAGTAGAATGAGCTTTCACAGGGAAAGGAAGAACCAGACCCTTGAGTGAATAAGCCTGAACAACAGTCTGCCTGATCCATTAGAAATGGTCGCAGCAGGCGCAGCCAAAGCTTTGCGATGACCGTCCGTAAGGACAAAGAGTCCGATTTTCTACAGGATTCAGTAACCTCAAAACAAACCCTTATCGCCTGAATCACATCCAGAGAGTGCAAGGCAATTTCCTTGGGATGTTTAGGCTTAGGACATAAGGAAGGCAACACTAAGTCTTCATTAAGATGAAAATCCGACACCACCTTAGGGAGAAAAGACGGTTTGGGCCAGAGGACCACTTTATCCCCTGTGAACCACCAAATAAGGTGAACAGGATAGCGCCGCCAACTCAGACTCAGAGCAGAAGTGATAGCCACTAGGAAAGCAACCTGTGACAAGGAAAGCAGAGAAATCTCCCTAATATTCTCAAAGGGAGGCTTTTGAAGAACAGAAAACCAGATTGGGATCCCACGGTGGTAACGGGGATCTCCACGGAGGAGCCAGATGACACACCCCATGGATGATAGTGCTAATCAAGCAATTAGCAGCCAATGGACATTGGAAGTAAATAGCCAAGGCCGACACCTGGCCCTTGATAGTTCCCAACGCGAAGCGCTGCTCAACCCCTTTTTGTAAAAAGGCCAAAACCCTAGCTATAGAAAACAAGTGAGGGTGTAGCTGCAGCGATTAACACCATAAAATGTACGATTTCCACGTACGATGATAGATCTTCCTGGAAGTGGACTTCCTAGCCTTCAAAAAACAGTTGGAATCCCCAAGTCAGAGAGACCTCTATCCTTTTTAACACCTTGCTTTCAAAAGCTAAGCCGTTAAAGCCAGCGACTGTAAAGCAGGATGGAAGATCGGTCCTTGAGATAGTAGATCTTCCCGCAGAGGAAGACGCCATGGAGGATCCACGACCATTTTTACCAGCTCTGCGTACCAAGACCGCCGAGGCCAGTCTGGTGCCACCAGAACGAATGGAATGCCTTCCATTGCCACCCGGCGAAGAAACCTCGGTAAGAGTACGAGCGGAGGGAAGGCATAAAATCAGCCGATACTGGCTCTAAGGAGCCACCAGAGCGTGGTGACCACTGTCCAAAACACTGTCCAAAACACTAGCAGGAAGGACTTGCCCTGGCACAGGACAGGTGATTGGAGCCACCAAGAGAGCCGACTTCGTGAGATGGCTCAACCGAATCTTCTGGTCCAATAACCGAGGATCTCTGTTCCATTTTGACAGAATCTCTTTCTGCAACTGTCCTGTATGAGCCTGAGCAAACGAGACTGCTTCGAAGGTCGAGACCATCAGACCCAGGGCCTTCATGCAAGCCTGCAACCAAGTACTGATTGGCTTTGATCAGCAACCAGAACGCCCTTTGCAATTTCTGAAGCTTGTCCAAAAGGGAAGGAAGACCCTCGCCAGAGCAGAGTCGAGGATCAGTTCCAGATAAGTGACCCGCAGGGACGGAGTCAGGGCAGATTTGGTGACATTGATCGTCCACCCGAATTCTTGCGGAGAAACCAACACAATCACCCCTTGAGCCAAGAGATCTCGCACAGCCTCCTGCAGATCCTTCAAACGCTCCGGAGACAGGTGGAAATTCGACTGAAAGAACCTGTCCCGTGGCCGGGATCAGAATTCGACCTTGTACCCGGAGCAAATCAGTTTGCGAACCCAATCGTCATGAATGAAGGAAGTCAAGGGTTCCTGAAAGAAGCGCAGACATCCCCACCCCTGACATGGGAGAGGGCATCCCTTCATGCTGAAGAGGACTTGCCACACCGGACTTGCCAACCTTGGGCTTGCCCCAGGGCTTCTTAGCTCCTCCAGAAGTTCTGAACGGCTTACCTTTTTCTTGCGCGCCGAAGGCACAAAAAAAAAAAAAAAAAAAAAAAAAAAAAGGGTTATGGGCAGAAAAGGAGGGACCCCGCTTAGTACAGGGAGTCTTACCCTCGGAGGATTGAGGACGAAGAGTACTCTTCCCGCCAGTCAGGCCCTTGATTAACTCATCCAATGGGACGTCAAACAACCAGTCTCCCAGAAAAGGGAGATCAGCTAAGGCTTTATTAGAAGTTTGGTCAGCCGACCAGCTCTTCAACCAAACCATGCATCTTTAAACAAAGCCCACGCCCGAGACCCTGGCCACCAGGGGAGCCGCATCCATAGACGCATCACACAGGAACACCAGAGCCTGGATCACCTGGTCCAACAGTTCCAGCTGTTCCAGTCTCGGGGTCCAAGGACTCCCGCAAATCCCTAATCCATGCCGTCACAGTCTGTGACAAAAACACAGACACAAAAACCGGTTTCAAAATGGAATCTGCCAGCACATGAACATGGCAGAAAAGGGATTCCACCCGCCTGTCCAGGGCTGTGGAGTCGGAGTCGAAGAGTCGGAGGAAATTTTGGGTACCTGGAGCCGGAGTCGGCAAACAATGCACCGACTCAGACTCCTACTCCTATTTAATTTAGATTGGAATTGAAAAAAAAAGCAAGTTTAAATGTCCAAATTCACAAAAAGTTATAATTAATGACTTAGTATAAGGAAACTTATAATTGAGGAGGCCAAATTTAAAAAGGAAGAACTACAGAAAATTCTGAAAGGACGTTTTGTCTTCCTTAAAATGGATGCATGCACACGTAACAGAGTCAATTATTTTGCTATTAATGTTAGATTTGTGGATGAATATAACAAAACAATAACACGGACCCTCGGATTAAAGGACACTCAGGCACATCACACCAGTGATTACCTTCAGAAGTTAGTGGAGGGTGCTCTAGAAGATTTTGAAATTACAAAGGAACAGATTTTATGTGTTGCGACAGATAACGCTTCTAACATGTTGAGCACTATTGAGAAGATGAACGCAGATGAAGAAGGTAACAAAAAGATTAGAGTTAGAGGAAGTTTTTAACAACCCCCTATTTCCCCCTGGACTAAATATCAAAGCCATCCATTGGTGGCTTAACAAGGGCCTATTTCGCATTGGACACTTCTTTAACTCCATGGGGCCCCTTTCTTTCCTACACTGTGTCAATTTCCTCAAAATGCCCCTCACTGAGAGACATCGCCACTCCCAGATATCACATTTCCTCCACTCCATATGGGACGATAAACCTGACCCTCCACAAATCACTCTTTATGAACGCTGGTGCTCGGAAGCCTGGGACCCAAGGGGAGGGATTTCCCTCATTTATTCAATACTATCAAACAGCGATGTCAAACCTGCATATGCGCTAGCCTGGGAGAGGGACCTGGAAATGGAGTGGGATCTGGACGACTGGGGTTTTCGCCTTCAACGCTCCTTTACAGGTATACTGAATGTTTCTCTCATCGAAGCTAATGTTAATTGCTCACCAGATAGTACCTGGTCCCTACCCGCATTGCGGCCATGATTCCAACCGCCTCTCCACAGTCCTTTAGGGGCTGCGGTTCATCTGGAGACCACTTGCACACTTGGTGGGCCTGCCCCAAGATTAGGCTATTCTGGAATAAATTATTCCAGATCATTTGTAAAGTACTTGATCACCCCATCGCTCAGTCCTCACAAATTGCACTTCTCAACGTCAAGGTCCCTAAACTCTCTAAACCTGCTCAGAAACTCCTCCATGTTATGCTCCTGGGAGCCAAACTCACCATAGCCAGAGCATGGAAATCACCCAGGGTGTCCATCAGGGAAACAAAACTTAAGATCTCCTGGATCATGTCACAGGAAAAAATATCTGGTATTATCAATAATAATGTGGTTAAATTTGAGACCATCTGGGAACCCTAGGCTAAATATGTACAGGTTTCCATTTGATCTGGCCACCAGACCCTCTTTCTTTTTCCTCTTTTCTCTCCTTATTTCAGATAACCTCTTGATCCTCCTATGCTCTTATTCCCTTCTACCCCCTTCCAGTCTATCCTACCTTACTCCCCCCCCCCCCCCACCCTTCTTTGCCACCCTACCACTCTTGGGGGCTTTCTCTGGAAGGGGAATGTGCTGGACCCATATGTCTCACCACCCATCGGGGGCATGGTGTCCCCTCATACTTCCCCCTCCTGGAGATACCCACCGCCTTACATCATTGTATATTGCCTGTGGTTTATTCTTGGGCTTTGCATCCCTCTATATGGGGACTCGACCCTCTGCATCCTGTTTCAGCTACCATAGCGTGTTGGGGGTGGATCTTTGGACTACCCTCTTTGACCTCAACACAGTCGGTTTATGGATATGCCCCCCCTCGAATGTTCGTACTCCTCAATTTTATATGTATGGTATTCAGGACCATGTCTAGCCTGATCGTTTTACCATGTTTGTTGTATTTTGTACTTGACTTTTCCGCAATAAAAATCAAAGAAAGAAAAGAGTTAGAGGAAGACAGCTCTGCAAGTATTGGAGAAAGTTTAGAAACTGAAGAGAATGCTGACATTTTTTTAGACAACTTTGTTGAAGAAGCATTGAAGCTTGCTACTATTCATCATATGCGATGTGCTGTTCATACACTGCAACTTGCCATAAGAGATGGATTAAAAGATTGCCATGCAGCTACACTAATTGGCAAATTACGGCAAGTAACTGTTGCAGCCAGGGCCCCGAAAACCAATGCAATTTTGAAAAGAAGTGCAGGAAAAGGAGCCATTTTGGATCAAACAACTTGCTGGGGAAGCACTTATTTAACGGTGAAGCGTTTGCTTGAACTTAGACTTCATAGAAGAAATGGACAATGAAAATCTTGCATTAACTGAAAGCCAGTGGACACAAACAAAAGAGCTGGAGAACCTTCTTTCTCATCCCTTCACTGTCACCAAGAGGTTGCAATGTGATGATCTAACCCTGGGTAAATTCCTCTTGGAATGAAGAGCCTGTTATATCGCCTGAACAAAAATGGAGGGTTAATAGCTGAGGGCATTGCATCTTCAATGATGAAAAGAGAGAGTCTTTTGCTGGAAAAAGAAATCTTGTTAGTTGAAGAAGCCATCCTTGTTTATCCAGAGATCGTTAATGATGTGGCCAGAATAGTTACTACAATGCCACCCACCCAAGTCAGTGTCGAAAGATTAATACATATTAATACAGAGGAGTCGGAAGTACAAAAAACGGAGGAGTCTGAGTCAGAACATTTATCTACCGACTCCACAGCCCTGCGCCTGTCCACTGGATCCGTTAAAACTAGGGAATCCTCCACAGGCACAAGGGAGGATTTGTTTAATCTGAAAACAGGATGGTCCACTTTAGGTGGCATCGTCCAACGGTTGGAGACCTCTTCAGCAAAAGGGTACCGGTGTTCAAAGCATTTAGGCACCACCAATACGTGCTTAACGCGCCGCCATTGGGCATTCACAATATCGTGGAAGGTGTTGGGACAAGAGAAAACCCTGTCAGCTTTTGGAGACTTCTGAGAGCCAAAAGCCACCCGCGTCCCTGCTGGCGTGGACTCAGCCGCCAATTTTAAAGTATCCCGCACTGAAATAATCAGGGCTTCCACTAAGGCGCGTTCCTGCGCTGCAACTGAAAACAGGTCCTCTTCACCATCTGACTGCGAGGACAGCAACCCCTCAGGTAGGGGGGCGTCCGGGGCGACCCCATCAGCCTCTGAATCAGAGGACGCCTTCTTAGAAGAAGGCTATCAACCTTTGTCATGACTAAATCCACTTTAGTCGCCAGGCTTTCCAGGGCTGCTGAAATCGCGGCCAGCGACTGTGATCCGGACTGTCCGGGAGTCGCACAGAGTGGGTCTGAGGGTGATTGCACAGTTTGGGACTCCATACTGCAATTTTAAAAAAAATTGAAAAGCGCAGATTGCGGTATCCACCAGCGATCACTGCGGTCTGCAGGGAACCCCTTTAAACCAAACTGGCAGCAGAAAGTGCAAGGGTATGCCTGCAGGGACCCCAAGTACTGTACCCACCTCAGACAAATCGTGCTCCTGAATCCTTCAGCAGCATGGAGAGAAAGGCAGGAAGTGACCTCAGCTCAGCAGCAGACTGCATAGGAAGTGATGTCGTCTGAATAAGGTTACACTGCTGAGTATAGCACCAGGGCTACACAAAGATGGATGCCCATACAAAACAATAGGAAGATACAGGGAAAATGGCTGCCCCATACAAGTCTATGGGGGAAAAAAAAAAAAAAAAATCACACTGCCCACACTCAAGATGGCGAAGCCCACGACGAACCATGCGGCTAGGGACCGACACATGAAGGGCCAAGGTACCACCATGTCACCCCCCCCCAGAGTGCCAGGGCACTCCAGACACACAGCTACCGCAGAGACAGGGGAGGACACACAGACCGGGCAGGCCAGGGGGATCTTTCAGGAGGCACAAATCCCATTATCCCCAGGAGAGGACACACATCCGTCCAAGGCCAGCAGGGGCAAAGGGGGTACATTTACTCACCATACCATGGACCAGGTGGGCTCCCCTCCGGGCAGACTGCCTCCCACCCAAAGTGGGGGTGCTGCCAGCCAAGGGGTATGCTGCGACTCAGGGCGTTCCAGGTCATCCTGTCCCGGCGAGGCATCCGCTCGCAGGCTCGTCCCCCTCCTGAAAAGGGGGACCGTCCTGGCTAGACCTAGGTCGGAACTTTCACCTGCTCACGCTCGTAGGCCGGACTGGGGGGACTATAAGGATCTAGATTATCCAGTGTGAAGCCCCAGCCAGCATCGTTGCTTGCAGATCACCAGGAAAATTCTTCCCTGAAGACCAATAAAAGTAAAATATTCTTAAAATAAATAAAAAACTGAAACCAGAGTCCCAGCAGGAAACCTAGGTTGTACTCCTTCTCTAGGCAGAAACAAACTGATGTTCAAACTGAACCCTTGCAGGGATCTGTGGTCCTGGCAATTTTTTTTTTTTTTTAGATCGCTTTTTTTTAATTTATTTTTTTCTTCTCTTTTTTTGTCCCTGTGCTGGACTGGGCGACGGGCTGGATAATCTAGATCCAGTGATCACCCCAGTCTAGCCAGCGAGCGCGCACACATCTACGCCCTAGGTTGGCCGCGACATAGCCCCACAGAACAGGCTGGCCTGCGAGTTAACGCCTTGCGCGGTCGCATACAACTGGGATCTTGGCAAGGCCAACAGCCCCCCTATTTCGATGGCGAGAAGGTTCTGTCTGGAGCGGCGCCAGCCTGGTTCCTGGTATAGTGAGTAGCGGTCCTCCCTCTCCACCCTGGAGGGTTTTGGGGTGGACGCGGCCCCCTCCCTGGCATGGTCAGACCACTGGGTTCCCCCTCTTTCTGTTAGGGCGGTCTGTTGGTCCCTGTGGGTCATCTAGTCCCCTCCACGCCTATCCGGGGGAGGTATACCTCCTGGGACGACCCATAAGCGGCGTTAAATCTTTTATGCCTATTTTCCTACTCCTGTAGGGGGAAGCATAACCCACTGGTCAAGATTCTCAGGAGCTGTGTCCATTAATGAACGAAAGAGAAAAGTGCAGCTTTACCTCATTCTTTTTATTATTGAGGTCTTGAGAAAAAACTGAACTTGGTTCGTTCTGATCTGTCTAAAGAGGAACTCCGGGATATAAGATACTTGATGACAATGTTACAAAATATCAAAGAGTTTGGGCTTTCATGGAAGGAAAAAAAAAAAAATCATAAAAGTTAATGACTCAGTTTACAGATGGACATGCGGATTGACTACAGAGTCTCAATGTTTTTCCCGTCACTGCAGGATCAATCGTCCAAACATTTGAATAGAGGCTAGTCGATATAACGCCTGATTAACCACTTGCCGACCGCTCACATGGCGCGTACTGCGGAAAAGTGGTTCGTTATCGTCCAGCGACGTAGGTCTACGTCGCTGGACTCCTCGCCTTGTGGGAGGCGCGCGTGCCGCGGGAGGCTCGCTCCCGCTGTATTCAGACACAGCAGGAGTCGGGCCAGGGGAGGAGAGGCGGTTATCACTGCCGCTCTTCCCCGATCGTCAGGGATCGAGTGAGGAGATCCGCCCGCTTGTGTAAACAAAGCGGGCGGATCTCCTACGTGACAGGCAGGGACAGATTACAGGATTCAGCATAGCTGAACCTGCGATCTGTGCTTGTGTCACACAGTCCCCTCCCCCCACACACGTCAGTAAGCACCAGGCATACATTAACCCCTTGATCACCAATAAAAGTTAACCCCTTCCCTGCCAGTGTAATTTTTACAGTAACAGTGCATATTCATAGCACTGATTACTGTAGTAATGTCACTGGTACCCCCAAAAGTGTCAAAAATGTCAGTTAGGGGTCCGATCTGTCCGCCGCACAAAAAAAAAAAAAAAAAAACAAATCGCATATCGCCACCATTACTAGTTAAAAAAAAAAAAAAATAATAATAAAAATGACATAAATTTCCCGTAGTTAGTAGCTGCGATAACTTTTGCGCAAACCAATCAAAATACGCTTATTGCGATTTTTTTTACCAAACATATGTAGCAGAAAAATTGGCCTAACATGTTAAAAAATTTTGATTTTTACATTTTTTTTTTGGGGGGGGGGGGGGGGGGGGGAATTTCATATAAAAAAAAAAAATGTGAAAAATAGTTATTTTTTCAAAATTGTCGCTTTTTGTTTATAGCGCAAAAAGTAAAAATCGCACAGGTGATCAAATGCCACCAAAAGAAAGCTCTATTTGTGGGGAAAAAAAGGACATAAATTTAATTTGGGTACATCGTCGCACGACCGCGCAATTTCCGTGTAACGCAGTGCCTAATCGCAAAATATGGCCTGGTCAGAAATGGGGTAAAATCTTCCGGTCTTAAAGCGGTTAAAAATACGCTCATTGAGAATTTTTTTTTGTCAAAGACATGTAGCTAAATACATTTTGGCCTAAATATATGACAAAATTTTAATATATTGGATATTTTTTAACTGTCAAAGTAGAAAAATATTTTTTCAAAATTTTTTTTATTAATAATCGCAAAAAATGAAAAGCGCAGAGGTGATCAAATACCACCAAAAGAAAGCTCTGTTTGTGGGAAAAAAAGGACGTAAATTTAGTTTGGGTACGGCGTTGCATGACCGCGCAATTGTCAGTTAAAGTCGCACAGTGCCGAATCGCAAAAAGTGGCCTGGACGTAAAGAAGGCTCTGCTAATACATTGACATCTGTTAAAACATTTCCTTTTTTTTGGACCTCCTCTTACAAAAGGTCCCAAACTTCTTGCTTCAATGTCCCTTTCTCGTCCTCTACGGGTTCTGCTCGAGGAAACGCAGAACAAAGAGGGCTACCATTAGAAGGGAAAGAGATTGCCCAAAAATATAGACCAGTGTGTGATATTCATGCTCACAACAGCAGATATTAACCTACTCAAATGACTATGGTTTACGCCTACCAATAAATTTGATACTGCTTTTCACCCACACATTGTTGATGCTCCTGTGGTACCGACCTTTTATCAGAGCATTCAGGACAGCAGTGGACTATGCAATCAAACACGGATCACCCACTGGACAATCTGCACTAAAAGCATAATCTTACCAGAGTAGAGAAACCTGCCATGAAATCATCATCTAACTCCCCCAAGGATCACAATAACTGATGTCAGGATGGTGAGAAAGAGGGGATCAGGGAACACACCCCATTTAAAAACACCCCTGTTGCCCAGCAAATACACGTGCATGGAAATGATTGGGCAACACATAATTGGTATGGTCGCATATCCTGGAGTGAGAGCAGCAACCAAAGGTCCCTCAGTTACAGCTAGCTCCAAATTCATGAGCCTTAAAAAGCATTTAATGCGTCATCTATTGATAATTCTGGGTACTGTAACTTTTTGCAGAAGCATGCAGTTTTGAGGATTGACATATTTGGCATGAACTTGACACAGCCTAATCTATTTGTACAAAAACAATGGGGGGATTAAAATGTTTTTTTTATGTGAACTATATGCAGATTTTACATTGCCAACGAGGGCTGGCGGGGTTAGAAGAAATAAGCAACAATAAACAATCAATGTACTGTATATAACAAAAAATACAGGTACTAACTTTCTTGTTTCTCTGTTTCATGGAGTTAGATTTCTGTTCCAGTGAATATCCCAATGTAACTGCTGCAGCCGTGAGTTTCTCTATCAAACTTTTTATTGTGGCAACTGTTTTTTTATCAGAAACTTCTTTTAACTTCTTTGTTGCAAATAGCCTACAGGAAAAAGAATATCAATAATAAATTAAAAAAACATCCAAACATACAACTTATCACTCCTTAAGCAAAAAAATTCTACATTGAGTGGCACTTACTTGACAGCAGAAAACACATTATCTCCAGATGGAGTGATGAGGTACCCTTTAACGGCTTCATTAGTGCCAACAAAAACGGGCATCTCCTCTGGAGAATCTCTGAAAAATGTAAACGGACAAAGGTCTTTGACATACATAATGGAACTAAACGCAATAGGAGACTGCACAAGGCAGAAGGTTTTAAATATACACAAAAATGTGATACCTAGGAAAAGCTCACATAAATCAGATTATGTTCTCAGAACTAGCCTAGAATGACAGCATAAAAACCAACAGGCTGCAACACTTTTAAACCATAAAATGGAAGTACTGTATTAAACTATGCAATAGGAAAATGTGAATGCATATATACTGGGCATTCATAAAGTTTTCAGACCTCCCTCACTTTTTTCAAATTTGTCATGTTGCAACCTGAATCTACAGTTGTTTAATTCCCCCCCCCCCCCCTCATTAATCTAAACACAGTACCCCATAAATACAAAGCAAAAACATAAATTTTAGAAATGTCTGAATTTATTCAAAGAAAAAAAAAACTAAAATATCAAATGTACTTAAGTATTATGACCCTTTACTCAGTACTTTGTTGAACCTGATTGGCAGCAATTAAAGCCTTGGAGTCTTTTTGGGCATGACACGATGAACTTTGCGTACCTGGATTGGGGCATTTTCTGCCATTCTTCTTTGCAAACCCTCTCCAGCTCAGTCAGGTTGTATGGGGACTGTTTTCAACTCTCTAGAAAATGTTCAATAGGTTTCAAGTCAGGGCTATGGCTGGGCCACTCTAAGACAGATTGACAGAGTTGTCGCTAAGCCACTCATGCATTGTCTTGGCTGTGTGCTTAGGATCATTGTAATGTTGGAAGGAGAACCTTTGGCCCAGTTGGAGGTACTGAGCGCTGTGGAACAGGCTTTCATTGAGGATCTCGCTGTACTTTGCTCCATTCAGCGCCCCCCCCCCCCCCAAAAAAAACCCACAGCATAATGCTGCCACCACCATGCTTCACTGTTGGGATAGTATTAGGCAGGTGATGAGACGTGCCTGTTTTCCCCCAGAAATACCATTAAGAATTGAGGCCAAACAGTTCAATCTTGGTTTCATCAGACCAGAGAATCTTGTTCCTCACAGGCAGAGTCCTTCATTTTTTGCAAACTCCAAGCGGGTTTTATTGGAGAGGCTACCGTCTAGCAACTGTGCCGTAAAAACCAGAACAGTAGAGGGCTGCTCTGGAACTTTGTGCCATGTCCACACAGGATCTCTGGAGCTCAGTCCCATTGGGTTCCTGGTCACCTCTTACTAAGGACCTTTTTTTTTTTTTTTTTTTAAATTGGTCTTATGTACTATTCTAGTTTTTTGAGATACTGAATTTTGGGCTTTCACTAGCTGTAAGCCATAATCATCAAAATTAAAAAGAAATAAAATGCTTGAAATATATCACTCAGTGTGTAATGAATCTATATAAGAGTTTCACTTTTTGACTTGAATTACTGAAATAAATTAACTTTTTCATGATATTCTAATTTTATGAGATGCACATGCATACATACCTACATACATACATACTCTGAGTATAGTTGACTTGATGCTATACTCTGAATAAAAAGTGTTCCTTTTAATCAGAGTATGGCATCAAGTCAATTAAACTCCTGGGATATTAATCTGGTCAGATAAGTAGCAGAGGGGGGTTGTTAATCCGTTTCAGCTGCTTTGAAGTTAATGAAATTAACAGGGGCAATAGATGGGCAACAACGAGATGACCTCAAACAGAATGGTTTTACATGTGGGAGGCCACTGAAATTTTTTTCCCCTACTCATCTTTTCTGACTGTTTTTCACTAGTTTGACATTTGGCTAGGGTCAGTGTCACTACTGGTAGCATGAGACAATACCTGGACCTTATAGAGGTTGTACAGGCATTCCAAGTCCTCTAGGATGGCACATCAATACGTGCCATTGCCAGAAGGTTTACTGTGTCTACCACCACAGTCTCAAAAGCATGGAGGAAATTCCAAGAGGCAGGCAGTTACTCTGGGAGAGCTGGACAGGGCCAAAGAAGGTCCTTAACCCATCAGCAGGACCAGTATCTGCTCCTTTGTGTAAGGAGAAACAGGATGAGCACTGCCAGAGCCCTACAAAATGACTTCCAGCAGACCACTGGGGTAAATGTCTTTGACCAAACCATCAGAAGCAGACTTCCTGAGGGTGGCCTGGGGGCCCAACGTCCTCTAGTGGGTCCTGCGCTCACTGCCCGGCCCCGTGGAGCTTGATTGACATTTGCCGTTGAACACCAAAATTGGCAGGTCTGCCACTGGCGCCCTGTGCTTTTCACAGATGAGAGCAGGTTCACCCTGAGCACATGTGACAGACGTGAAAGGGTCTGGAGAAGCCGTGTAGAATATTATGCTGCCTTTAACACTGTTCATCATGGTGGTTGGTCAGTGATGGTCTGGGGAGGCAAATCCATGGAGGGATGCACAGACATCTACAGGCTAGACAATGGCACCCTTACTCCCATTAGGTATTGGGATGAAATTATTAGACCCATTGTCAGACCCTAGGCTGGTGCAGTGGGTCCTGGGTTCCTCCGGTTTCACAATAATGCCCGACCTCATGTGGCGAGAGTATGCAGCCAGTTCCTGGAGGATGTCGGTATTGATAGCATTGAATGGTCCCCCACGCTCGCCTGACCCAATTCCAAAAGAACATACCGGGGACATTAGGTTTTGGTCCATCTGACGCCACCAGGTTGCACCTCCGATTGTTCAGGAGCTCAGTGATGCCCTGGTCCAGGACACCATCCGTCGTTTTAAAAAAGGAGCACGCCCCGACGTTGTAAGGCATGCAAACAAGTATGTGGGGGGCCATACACACTATTGAGTGCTATTTTGAGTTGCTGCAATACAATTTCAGCAAAATGGACTAGCCTGCTGCATCATTTTTGCACTTTGATTTTGGGGACGTCTTTGAATTCAGCCCTCTGTAGGTAGATAATTTTCATTTCCATCAAATGATGTGGCACCCTTTCATTCCTAACACATTACCCAGTCCATATCAGTATAGATTAGCCAGCATGATATTTTTCCCCATTAAGATCTGATTGTTTTCAAAGTGTTCCTTAAATTCTTTTTTGATACACACACACAGTATCTCACAAAAGTTGGTAAATATTTTATTATATCTTTTCATGTGACTACACCAAGGAAATTACACACTGCTATAATGTAAAGTAGTGAATGTACAGCTTGTATAACAATTTGCTGTCCCCTCAAATAACTCAACACACAGCCATTAACGAACTGTAGCTCCCCAGTGCCGGCAGCACTTATGCAGCCCCAGACCATGACACTCCCACCACCATGCTTGACTGTAGGCAAGAAACACTTGTCTTTGTACTCCTCACCTGGTTGCTGCCACACACACTTGACACCATCTGAACTAAATATGTTGATCTTGGCCTCATCAGACCACAGGACATGGTCCCAGTAATCCTTAGTCTGCTTGTCTTCAGCAAACTGTTTGCGGCTTTCTTGTGCATCATTAGAAAAGGCTTCCTTCTGAGACAACAGCCATGCAAACCAATTTGATGCAGTGTGCGGCGTATGGTCTGAGCACTGACAGGCTGACCCCCACACCTTCAACCTCTGCAGCAATGCTGGCAGCACTCATACATCTATTTTCCAAAGCCAACTTCTGAAAAGGACGCTGAGCATGTGCACTCAAATTTTTTGTCAACCGTGGTAAGGCCTGTTTTGAGTGGAACCTCTCCTGTTAAAATGCTGTATGGTCTTGGCCACTGTGCAGCAGCCCAGTTTCAGGGTGTTGGCAACCTTCTTATAGCCTTTTCCATCTTTATGTAGAGCAACAATCCTTTTTTTCAGATCCTCAGAGTTCTTTGCCATGAGGTGCCATGTTGAACTTCCAGTGTGACCAGTATGCGAGAAAGAGCGCGATAACCCCAAATTTAACACAACTGCTCCCCATTCACACCTGAGACCTTGTAACACTAACGAGTCACATAACACCGGGGAGGGAAAATGGCTAATGGGCCCAATTTGGACATATTCATTTAGGGGTGTACTCATTTTTGTTGCCTGCGGTTTGGACGTTAATGGCTGTGTGTTGAGTTATTTTGAGGGGACAGCACATTGACTCTGTTATACAAGCTGTACCACTCACTACTTTGTAGCAAAGTGTAATTTATTCAGTATTGTCACATGCAAAGATATAAAACATTTACAAAAATGTGAGGGGAGTGCTTACTTTTGTGAGATACGGTGTAAAAAAAAAAATTACATATATATTTATAACACAGATGGTGTCAAGGGTGTGAGGCGGCAACCAGGTGAGGAGTACAAAGATAAGTGTGTCTTTTCTACAATCAAGCATGGTGGTGGGAGGGTCATGGTCTGGGACTGCATAAGTGCTGCCGGCACTGGGGAGCTACAGTTCATTGAGGGAACTATGAATGCCAACATGTATTGTGACATACTGAAGCAGAGCATGATCCCCCTCCCTTCGGAGACTGGGTCACAGGGCAGTATTCCAATATGATAACAACCCCAAACATGCCTCCAAGACGACCACTGTCTTGTTAAAGAAGCTAAGGGTAAAGGTAACGGACTGGCCAAGCATGTCTCCACACCTAAACACTATTGAGCATCTGTGGGCAGGGCCGGATTAAGAGCATCATGGGCTTGGTGCTGAGGATTTTGAAGGGCCTTAAGGGCCGTGCCTTGGCATGCACCCAGAGGAGGAAGGGTGCAGCCATGCATGCCTAATTCAACATGGGATGCTGTCTCTGAAGCCCATAAACACATCCATGCATCGGCAACTGTCCCTCCTTGTCCGGCCTTCGTGCTGTGTGGGGAGGTTCTGAGGGAGCTGCCTGGGGAAGCGAGCATAGAAGCCAGACTTCTGTGTTTACAAGTGACAGAAGAGCGGTAACAGTGAATATGACCAACCCGGGGCCTATATAAAGGTAGGGGCCTGGAGCTGCAGCTCCAATAGCCCCTACGTTAATCTGGCCCTGTCTGTGGGGCATCCTCAAGTGGAAGGTGGAGGAGCGCAAGGTCTCCAACATCCACCAGCTCCGGGATGTCGTCATGAAGGAGTGTAAGAGGACTCCAGTGGTAACCTGCGACGCTCTGGTGAACTCCATGCCCAAGAGTGTTAAGGCAGTGCTGGAAAATAATGGTGGCCACACAAAATATTGACATTTCCTCTACAGGGGTGTACTCACTTTTTAATGGGTGTGTGTGGAGTTATTTTGAGGGGACAGCAAATTTACACTGTTATACAAGCTGTCCACTCACTACATTACATTGTAGCAAAGTGTCATTTCTTTAGGGCCCTTTCACACGGGCGCTCCCCGTATGTCCGCAAATCATCCTATTTTTTTGCGGATGATTTGCGGACATAATGTAAGTCAATGGCATTGCGGATGTCAGCGGAATACCATCCGCTGACATCCGATTTTCTTCCTTTCAGTTCTGTTCTGTTTTTTGAACGGAAGAGAACCCTATTTTACCTCCGTTCAAAAAACGGAATGGAAGGAAAATCGGATGTCAGCGGTGTCATCCGCTGACATCTGCAATGCCCATAGACTTACATTATGTCCGCATATCATCCGCAAACGGATGGGATGATATGCGGACATATGGAGCGGATGACACAAATGTCATCCGCTCCGTGAAAAAAAAAAGTCCCGCAGCGGAGAAAAACAGCGGAGCGGCCGTGTGAAAGAGCCCTTAGTGTTGTCACATGAAAAGATATATTAAAATAGTTACAAAAATGTGAGGGGTATACTCACTTTTGTGAGATACTGTGTGTGTGTGTGTGTGTGTGTGTGTGTGTGTGTGTGTGTATTATATATATATATATATATATATATATATATATATACACACACATACACATATACACACACACGCGTCCCAAAGGTGCTCTATTGAATTGAGATCTGGCGACTGTGGAGGCCATTGGAGTACAGTGAACTCCTTATGTTCAAGGAACCAGTTTGAGATAATTTGAGCTTTGTGACATGGTGGAAGTAGCCATCGGAAGATGGGTACACTGTAGTCATAAAGGGATGGACATGGTCAGGAACAATATTCCGGTAGGCTGTGGCGTTTAAACTAAGATCAATTGATACTAATGGGGCCCAAAGTGTACCAAGAAAATTTCCCCCACACCATTCCACCACTAGCAGCCTGAACCGTTGATACAAGGCAGGATGGATCCATGCTTTCATGTTGTTTACGCTAGTCTGACCCTACCATCGGAAATTTAGACTCATCAACGTTATTCCAATCTTCTATTGTTCAATTTTGGTGAGCCTGTACAAATTATAGCCTCAGTTTCCTGTTCTTGGCTGTCAGGAATGGCATCCGGTGTGGTCTTCTGCTGCTGTAGTCCATCTGCTTCAAGGTTCGATGTGTTGTGCATTCAGAGATTGTATTCTGCATACCTTGGATGTAACGAGTGGTTATTTGAGTTACTGTTGCCTTTCTATCATCTCAAACCAAATAAAATAATGATAAGTGCAGCATTAATGGTTAATAACACTCATGACTTGATATAAATCAAATCTCGAAGGTTGGAAATTCTTAAAGAAAAAGCATGGTCAAATATCAAATTAAGATATCAGGGATACCTCTTACCTCCAAATATATTGTAAATAGAATTCTATAAAAGGGATAATAAAAAAAAAAAAAAGAAAAATTCACTCTTACCGGTAACGTCTTTTCCAGTAGTCTTTCAGGAAAGCCAACTTTGAGAGACCCTGGCTCCTCCCATCTCAGGAAACACCGCCCCATCCATAAAGATTTATGCCCCCTGTTAGCAGGCAAGCTGGGGAGACACAAAGACATATCATGCCTACCTCCATCTTCTGCCTGTCTTATGTCCAGACCTTCTTTGGGTGGGTAACGGTGCTGTCCTGAAAGACTACTGGAAAAGACGGTATTTTTTTTGATCGTCTTTCAGGACAGCCACCTTAGAGGATAAGAGAGTACTTACCTTAGGGTGGGACCCCCGCTTAAAGAACTTTGCGCCCAAAAGCTTGATTTTTAGTGGACAACGGGTCCAGCCTGCAGTGATAAACAGGTAAAAAGTTGCATAGCTGGACCAGGTTGCTGCCCGACAGATCTGCTCCGGGGTATCACCAGCTCTTTCGGCCTGGGAAGCTGCCATAGCCCTGGTGGAATGTACCTTGATACCCACCGGGACCTCCTTCCCGCTAGCAGCATAGGCCTGGTAAATGGCTAACCTTAGCCATCTTGCTAAAGAATGTTTAGAGGCTTTAGCACCTCTACTAGTGTCAGCAAATAGAACAAAGAGGGAATCTGACTACCTAAATTCCTTCATACAAGCTATGTACTTTAGGACACACCAAACATCTAACTTTTGAAAATTACTCTCCTGTTCATGCACAGGATTTGAACAGAATGTTGGTAAAACAATTTCTTGATCTCTATGAAACTTCGAGACCAGTTTAGGTAAAAAAGATGGATTGGTTTTAAAAATAATACGATCCGATAAAGAGCTTTTAGTTCACTAAACCTTCTGGCGGTAGGGATAGCCACCAAAAAAAAAAAAAAAACTGTCTTGAGGGTAAAAAACGTCACCGCACAAGTAGTAATAGGTTCAAACAGCTTTCCTAAGAGAGCCTGTAGAACCATGGATAGATCCCACATAGGAAAAGGGAGATTACTCACTGGTTTCTGCCTGTTTAAGGCCTGAAGAAACGAATCACCCAAGGGTTTTCAGCTAAGGATGCTTCTAAAAAGACACTTACCGCTGAAACTTGGCTCTTTAGGGTGCTAAATGACTAACCCTTTATCTGCCCCACTCTGTAGAAATTACAGTACTTTCACTGGGCTACCCTACAGCCAATGAGCTTCCTGCGAACGTTATTAAAACGCTTCCAGGTCTTAAGGTAAATGGCTCAAGTTTCCTTTTTCCTGCTACTAAACAGAGTCGCCACCAGGTGATCTAATAACCCCTTGCTTTGCAACAACTCTTCCTCAGAAGCCAGAATGCAAGATTCCAATGCTCCACCTGAGGACAGAAAACTGGGCCTTGACAGAAAAGGCCCTCCCAATCTGGTAGAATCCAGGGGAGGGAGGGGGTTCCACTGCCAGTCCTTTCAGGACCAAAAACCACGGTCTTCTGGGCCAATGTGGTGCTATGAGAATCAGGGTAGTGTCCTCAAACTTCCTCAAGACTGTCGGTATTAGCACCGGCGGGGGAAAGGCATAGCATTTGGGGAAATGCCAACTTTGAGCAAGGGTGTCCACTCCAAGAGCTCTGTCCCACCTGTTCAGGGAGAATAGTCGTGATTTTGTATTTTGCCAAGAGGCAAACAGGTCCACGCACGTCACTACCCATCTCTAAGTGATGCCCCTGAAGACCTCTTGGTTGAGGATCCAGTCGCCTTCCTTTAAGGTTTTCCTGCTCAGGAAGTCAGCCAACTGGTTCAATTTTCCTTTTAGGTGAACCGCCGACAGAGCACTTGGGCTTCGGCCCACTGAAGAATTCTCTCTGCCAGAGCCCACAGAGACATTCTTCTCGTTACTGCTTGTCGGTTGACATAAGCAACTACTGCGGAATTGTCTGAGCGGACTTGCACCTTGTGTGCTTGTAGTTCTGTCTGGAAGGCTCTGAGAGCCAGTTCTAGTGCTCTTAGTTCTCTCCAATTTGAAGATTGCTTTGATTCTTCACTGTTCCAGGATCCCTACACCAGTTGGGAGTCCAGGTGTGCGGCCCACCCTGTGCCACTTGCGTCCGTAGTGACGACTCTGGATACTATCAGGACCCAAGAGAGGCCATGCGAAAAAGTTCGAGACCTTTCTCCACCAACAGAGGGATCTCGTTACACATGCTGGTACGCGCACTAAGGACTCCAGAGAGCCTTGGGTGCGGTCCCATAATTCCGGGATGAACAGTTGTAAGAGAGCGGAAGTGAAGTCCCGCCCACTGTACCACTGGAATTGCGACCGTCAGCAACCCCAGTGCCAACATGGCCTGCCCTATTGGTATAGATTGATTGCTTTGTAAAAGGCTATCTTCTGGCTCTTTTCTAAAGGAAAATACATTTTGAAGTGTGGAATTTAATTCATAGCCCAGAAAGGTGACCTTTTGCGCAGGCACCAGACTATTTTTTCAGATTCAGGAGCCACCCCACGCTCTCTAAGAATCTCCTTGCAACCAGTAGGTCCCTGGACAGCTGTTTCTTAGAAGGGGCAAACAGGAGCAGATCGTCCAGGTAAGCAATGACTGAAATACCTCGGAGTCGCAGGGACGCCAAGGCCTCTGCCATGACATTGGTGAAAATGCCCCCTTTCATCCTTATGGCCAACCTGAGAAACTTTTGACACCCTTTCGATATGGGAATATGCAGGTAGGTGTCTTCGAGGTCTATCGAGGCCATGAAGCAGTTTGGAGGAAGGGTAGCCATTATTGAGAAGATGGAATCCATCCTGAATCTTTTTTGTAAGCAATCGAGAGATTTAAGGGCTTTAGGCTCAGGATAAGTCCGTACTTGCCCGAAGGTTTACGCACCACGAAGACGTGGGAATAGGACCCTCCGCCTAACTCCTTTGGTGGTACTTACCGCACGACCCTCTGTTCCTCCAGTTCTTTCAGGGAGGAAAGTAGGACCAAAGCCCTCTTCCTGCACTTTGGTAGTTAGGTGACGAAAATCCTGCGTGGAGGGGGGCTTGAAAATTCCAAAATGATAGCCACTTCTTAGGATTCCCAGAATGAATTGATGAGATAACCATTTCCCACTGTAGGAGGAAGGTCCCAAGTGCCCCCCCCCCCCCAACCCACCGTGGTCAGCTCGTCAAGATTTTTTGGGCAGTTCAGGAGGGCGAAAAACACCCCCCCTCAGCCCCTGCCTTTTTAGCCCCAAGACTTCTGCCCCTCCAACCTCTTCAGGGTAGAGAAGTTTCTCTGAGGGTAGGATTTCTTTTTGAAAGATTCACTATGTCCACGCTTGACAAGAAAGTACTTTTTCCTGTCTGCTGTCCGATCCAAGACCATTTCTAGGCCTGGACCAAACAGGTGGTCCCCTGTAAAGGGAATCCCACATAGTTTAGCCTTGGACCCGCTATCACCCTGCCAAGTCTTGAGCCAAAGAGCCCTTCTTGCTGAATTGGTTAGGGCTGAAAATCTAACGGACATGCGTACCAATTCGTCTGAAGCATCCGCAATGAAAGCCACGCCCCAAAGTAGCGTGGGGAAGGTAGACAAGTTAGTCTCCTTTGAGATGCCAGCCTCGATTTGCACTTTAATTTGGGTTAGCCAATACTCCAGATTGCAGGAAACAACCGTCATAGCCATGGCGGGTTTAAGATTCCCCAAGGAGGAATCCCACACTTTTGAGGAGAGAATCCATCCTTTATCCATGGGATCAGGAAGAGAGCCCATATCCTCAGAGGCTAGGTCTGTTTGTCTCGAGACCTGAGAAAAGGCTACCTCTAGTTTTGGTGACTTGTTCCAAACGGACACGTCGCATTCAGAAAAGGGAAACCTTTTCAGGACTCTGGAAAAGAAAGCCTTTCTTTCAGGCTCTTGCCATTCTTTAACCGCTTCCACCAAGACTTCATGTATCATTAAGACCCTTTTTTCCTCGCCTAAACCCAGGTACATTTGGTCATGGAGACAAAGCCTTCTCCTCTTGAATTCCTAAGGTGGTGTGGATAGCTCCCAAAAGATCTTCCACCTCTTCAATGGTTAGTTTGCACCTAGAAGTTGTAATAGACTCACCATCCACCCCTTCTGCTTCTGACTCCCCTTGGGAGCCTGAAGGTGTACTATCCCATTTCTCACAGTTTTTCAGTACCCCCCGGTGTCTCCTCACTTGTAGAGGGTACCACCGGTGGGGGTGGAGCATTCTCTTGCTGTGCTAGCTGAGGGGATCCCCTGGGACAGAGGACACTGTAAATTAGAAAATAAATCCCTAAATGACTGAAAGGTGCTGGAAAGCTCCTTGACAGATGCAGCTAGATCCATACTTTGTTCTGCCACACGTTCCCTGACTGGGCTGTCTACACAATCTTTACAAAGTGCCTTGGTCCAGGATTCCCACATAACAAACACGATGGGCATTTTCAATTAAAGCTATGTGGAGATTTGGATCTCTGAGGCCTTAATCTGGAATACAAAAAACTTAAAACACATTAACAAAGCAACTTAATGGGCCCCCCAGCACATAGCACGGCATGCCCCATAGGAAGGGTTACTTGAGACGGACCACCACCAGGATCCCTCAGCTACCGCACAAATCCTCCCCTCCTTTCCCCCTCAGACCACTAAGGGGGAATCACCGTGGAGCTAGTGGGAGACGTAAGGGAACACCACCAAACGGTTCTCTTACCTCAAGATGGCTGATGCTGGCTTCACTAGGAGCAGTCACTGAGGTCTGCGCCTCTGACATATCCTTGAAGTGGCCTCATCTGAGTGTCTGTAGCTGTCCCCCAGCTTGCAGCTAAAAGGTTCGGTTCGCTTTCCATACTGCAGCCGGAAGCCACAGCTGCTCGCAGATGTGCCCGCCTTTACCGAAAATGACGTCGCCCGTCATCCGGCCCAGCAGTTCCAAGCTGGCTGCAAGTGTGGGAGGCCGGCTGCACCTCCGTCACGCACTACCCAAGCGTGGAGAGTGGGTCCCCACAGCCCAAATCTCCACTGAGGAGCTGGGGTGATGATAGACAGGCAAGGTAAGCAGGACCCTCAGGTCCCTACCCCAGCCTTAGCTCTCCCTCCAGAAAGCACAGCCCCAGTCCCCTGGCTGTTCAGTTCCTGGCAGTGTCTCTCCACCGGAGGAAACACCAGAACTGAAAGGAGTCGGCTAAAGAGGGCTAAAATCTGTGTGGATGGGACAGTGTTTTCCTTAGAAGGGAGGAGCCAGGGTTTCTCAACGGTGGAAAGAGAAGGGAAAATATCACAAAGTCATGGACCTCAGTGCGGTTTCATCGCAGGAGTAAAAACTGACTGCGAGAAACGGACTGTAGCCACGCTTTAGGATTACCTAATCATTAGTGTACCCAAACAATCGCAAATATCACAATACTGACCCAAGAGGTACAGATTTTGTTATCATTGACAAATACATTCCTCCTTGGAGGGGGTGGTGCTAACATTAGCGGAGTTTTGCACCTTGAGACTTTTTGGATTCATTACGTTCCCACTTTCCGTTCGGAATAAACGTTGAGTGGGACATTAACACATCAATAGGGCCTAATACATTTTTTCTTAATTTTTTGTTTTAAAATTTGTATATCAAATATTGGATTTGTTATGTCAGATAATATATTACCCATCTGGACAAACATCTGACTAAAAATTGCCAGGTATATGAATGCCGTCTTTGCGTGGTTTTAATTTTGTTCAAGCCATGTCGTACAAGTTTATTTCAGTGATCTCAATTTAGGCTCTTGCCTACCTAATGATGCTTTGTATAACCCTCGCTGTCCACATCGAGGCTTGAGATGTTATTTCTTTTGACATCAAAATTTAGGCTTGATTAATTTAATTCTGGATCCCCACCGAATTTCCTTTTGAGAAGAGATGCGCAGGGCGCCTCGTACTCTATGACAAGGCTTGGGGCGCCATCATTTCGGAAACCAAATCGAGGTCTGAGCCTCTTCCGGTTTTCATTACCGAAAATTTGCCGTTGATGTGGTTGCGGTGTACGTGTGCCTCATAGTGCAAGCGAGGCTTGACACGCCGCTCCATCTTGTAACACAGGAAGTCAATCTGTTCACCAATGTAAGTGGAGTCAATGTTTTTTGTCCTAATTGGGGGGTCATATTTCCTATTTAAAACAATGACTGACAGCCTTACACCCCAGATGATGTCTAAGTAGACGAAACGCATCCATGCCATTGCGTACTTATGCTGGTTATTACTGTCTGAAAGCTCTTTTTTATCTATGTTCTTAACCTTTAACTGGATTTTTGCTTACCATAAAATCCTTTTCTCTTAGGTTCATTGACGGACATAGTCTCCGATGCATATCAGTAGGGTTCTACTGCCCCCTACAGGAGAAGGACGCTAGGCAGAAAAAAAAGTTCTGGCTACGCTTATGAGCAGTACCAGGCGGTATACTCTCTCTTCCTGCATAGGATGTCAGTTTCGTCCCCAAGGCTAAACACAGCCAACCAGGCAACATGGAACTCATAACAAGATGAGCCCCACCTAAAAACAAACAGAAAAAGCCCTCAAGGGAGACCAAAAGCCCCTTAAACAGCAGCCTGCAAAACTTTGCGGCCAAAAGAGGCATCAGCTGATGCCAGCACATCCACCTTATAAAATTTGGTAAAGGTGTGAACAGACGACCAGAAAGCTGCCTTGCAAACCTGAAGCACAGATTCCAGATGGCAAAAAGCCCAGGAAGCACTAAGAGCCCAAGTAGCATGCGCCCTAATAGGGAAAGGTGGAACCTGACCCTTAATTGAATAAGCCTGCACCACTGTGTCAAATCCATCTGAAAATAGTTGCAGCAGACGCAGGCAGCCCTTTCTTTGGACCATCCGTGAATACAAAGATCGAATCTGACTTTTGAAAAGACTCAGTAGTCGCCAAGTACACCCTGATTGCCCGAACCACATCCAGAGTATGCAGTGGATCCTATTCCTATGCATCCTATTCCTTAGGATGTTTTGGCTTAGGGCACAAATATGGTAATACAATGTCCTCGTTTAAGTGAAAACTAGAAACCACATTCGGAAGTAAGGATGGATGAATCCCAAAGAAGTACCACTTTATCCTCCTGAACCACCAGATAGGGAGAACGACAGGACAACACCACCAGTTCCAACACCCTGCAAGCAGATGTAATAGCCACCAAGAAGGCCACCTTCTGGGATAAAGAAAACAGGGGAATTTCCCAGATACTTTCAAAGGGGGGTTTCTGAAGAACCGACAGCACCAAATTAAAGTCCCAGGAAGGCAATTGTGGGGGGTCACACCCCCTGGATGAGGTTACGCACCAGGGAATGGCTGGCCAACGACCTTTGGAAAATGATTGCCAAGGTCTAAACCTGACCCTTGATAGTACTCAAGGCCAACTTTTGATCAACTCTCCATTGAAGGAAAGCCAAAATCCACACCGAGTAAGAACGAGGGGGAACCCCAAGAGTCTCACACCACGCAATGTACGACTTCCACGTACAATGACAGATCTTCCTAGAAGTTGCTTTCCTTGCTTTAAGCAGAGGGGGAATCACTGAAGCAGCCAACCCTTGTCCTTCAGCACCTGGCTTTCAACAGCCAAGCCGTCAAAGCCAGCGACTGTAAAGCAGGATGGAAGATTGGCCCTTGAGGCAGCAGATCCTCCCTGAGAGGAAGTCTCCAAGGAGCGTCTGAGACTAGCCTGACGAGTTCGGCGTACCAAGCTCGGCGAGGCCAGTCCGGAGCCACAAGAATGACCAGAATCCCTTTTGCCTCGATCCCACGAAGAAGTCTCTGCAGCAACTTGAGAGGAGGAAAAGCATACATCAGCGGATACTGACCCCACGGGCCACCAGCGCGTCTGCCAGAGGGTCCCGGGAGCGGGCCACTAACCTTTGCACTTTTCTGTTGATCCGAGACACCAACAGATCTACGTCTGGAGTGCCCCAATGAAGACAATTGCTGGAACACCTCTGGATGGAGGGACCATTCCCCTTCATCCTAGGCCTGTCAGCTGAGGTAATCAGCCTGCCAATTTTCCACTCCTGGAATGTGAACAGTGGAGAGAGCTGGAACAAAGCGCTCTGCCCAACGAAAGGATGCCTGCCACTTCCAAGGCCACAAGGACACTCCTGGGGCCCCCTTGGTGATTGACATAAGCCACGCCCATGGCACTGTCCGATTGAATGAGCACTAGACACCCCCGCAGATGCTCGGTCTAGTGGATTAAGCAAAGCTGGATCGCTCTCAGCTCCAGGACATTGATCGGTAACCTGGATTCCTCCAGGGACCAGACTCCTTGAGCAGATAACCTGCCGAGAACCCCCCCCACCGGGACAGGCTTGCATCCGTGGTGACAATTGTCCAATATATAGGGAGGAAGGATTTTCCTTGCTTGGAGCATCGGGGACTGAAGCCACCAGATCAGGGACTCCCTGGTCACCTGGCTCAGATTGTCCAGGGAGTTTGGATTCTTGTTCCAAACTTGTGTGGAATTGTGCGAAGGGGACTGCCTCGAAGGAGGACACCATCAGTCCCAGAACTGTAATACAGTTCCGAAGGGACGACCATTTGCTGGACAGCAACAACTGAACCGCGATCTGGAGTTTTTCCGGAGGAAGAAACACCCTGGCTGAAGTCAAGTCCAGAGTCAGGCCCAGGTAGACCAGTCTCATAGAAGGAACCAAGGACGACTTCTGAAGATTCAGAATCCACAAACTCCTCCAGAGTTCTCATGGGGATTTCCAAATTTGTTTCCAACAGCGTAGGAGACCTCGCACGGAAAAGCAGATCGTCCAGGTAACCCAGTACCGATATCCCCCGCTGCCGTAACAGCATCAGGATCGGAGCCAACACCTTGGTAAGAAAACCCCAGGGGAGCAGAGGAGAGACCAATGGGCAATGCTACAAACTGATAGTGATCCTCTCCCACGGCAAAATGTCCAGCACAGATTGGGATGTGAAGGTAGGCATCTTTGAAGTCTATGGAGAACAGAAAATCCCCCTGATGTAGGGAAGCCACCACCGTGCGAACAGATTCCATCTTGAATTTTTGAACCCGCACAAAACCATTCAGTGCCTTCAGGTCCAGGATTGGATGCACCTTGCCTTCCTTCCTGGGAACCGTGAACAGGTTTGAATAAAAGCCCTAAAAACGTTCCGCACACGGAACCGGAACCATTACTCCCTGTTGTTCCAGGTCCTGAACTGCCCCATAAAGCGCCAGCAAGCGATCTGGGGACAGTTGCACATTAGAAGGGAAACACTTTACCAGAGGGACGGATCGAAACTCGATCTTGTAATCGGACTGTATGACCTCTTGAACCCATTTGTCTGGTATCCGGGCTAGCCAAAGGTCCGGGAGCTGGCAAAAAGTCCCCCCACCCCAGATATGAGTGAGGGAGCAGCTTCAGGCTGAGGATGTCTTGTCCGCAGGTCTGGAGAAACAGGACTTTTGTTTGCCAGAACAGGGTCGCTTGGAACCGCCCAAGGGAGTCTTGAAGGGCTTCGCCTTATCGATTGACCCCGAGGGCTGAAAAAACAGAATTTTTGTAAAATCTTACCGTAAAATTCCTTTCTCTGAGTCCTCCGACAGTCGCCGCCCACTCACACAGTCTTCACCAATGGGTATTGACCTTTGCTCCGCAGGAGTAGCTAGGCACAAGACTTGTTAGTAACAAAAGCTTTTAGAATAGACACACCCCTAGGGGCTGTCCCACTAGTCAATACCTCCCTGCACCAGCATTCCCAACTCAGTTTGGTAGCATAGCAGTAAGAGTACACAAAAACCCCAAAAGAGGGGCGGGGGGCGGCGACTGTCGGAGGACTCAGAGAAAGGAATTTTACGGTAAGATTTTACAAAAATTCCGTTTTCTCTTACGTCCTCTGACAGTCACCGCACACTCACACAGTTTTCACCAATGGGATGTCCCAAAGCAGTGTAGACATGAGGGGTGGGAAACGCAGCCGCAGGAAGCCACGCAGTACCCACATCAGAGAAAGGAACCTTACCACAGTAAGAGAACCAGCTGGGCAACAGGAAAAAAGTTCTCAACAGGAGCAACAACCCAGGAAAACAAGTAACCCAGGGGTAAAACACCCCAACAGCCAAAGACCCAAAAACAAGGGTCCCTAAGGCACTGCCGCACTGAGAACTTTACGGCCAAAGGAGGCATCGGCCGATGCCTGAACATCCACTTTATAAAATTTGGAGAAGGTGTGAACGGACGACCAAGTCGCCGCCTTACACACCTGGGCCACTGAAGCCTGATGCCGGAAGGCCCAAGACGTACTCAAAGACCTGGTTGAGTGAGCCTTCACAGGGAAGGGAGGAACTCTCTCCAAGGCATAGGCCTGCACAATAGTTTGTCTGATCCATTGGGCGATGGTCGCAGCCGACGCCGCCATGCCCTTCCGCGGTCCCTCAGGAAGGACACAGAGGGAATCCGACTTGCGAAAAGATTTAGTGGACGATAGGTAAACCTTGATCGCCTGGACAACATCCAAGGAATGCAAGGCAACCTCCTTAGGATGTTGAGGCTTCGCACAGAACGAAGGCAAGACAATGTCCTCATTGAGGTGAAAATCCGAGACCACTTTCAGGAGAAAGGACGGGTTAGGTCGCAAGACCACCTTATCCTTGTGAAGTACCAAATAGGGAGAGCGGCAGGACAACGCCGCCAGCTCCGATACCCTGCGAGCCGAAGTGATGGCCACCAAAAAGGCAACCTTTTTGGACAGCAGAGGTAACGAGATCTCCCTGATCTTTTCAAAGGGAGCGTGTTGCAACACGGACAGAACTAGGTTCAAGTCCCACAGAGGCAGAGGCTGCCTCCGAGGAGGGGCCAAATGACGCACCCCCTGAACAAAGGTGCGAACCAAAGAATTTGACGCCACAGGGCGTTGAAAAAGAACAGCCAGCGCAGAAATCTGGCCCTTTATGGTGGCCAGCGCCAAACGCTGGTCCACCCCAGTTTGGAGGAAAGCCAGCACTCTTGACACCGAGTATGAACGAGGGGAAAACCCCCTGGACTCACACCAGGCAAAGTACGCTTTCCAAGTACGGTAGTAAATCTTCCCCGAAGAGGCTTTTCTAGCCTTGATCAAAGTGGGAATGACCTCAGGGGAGAGACCCTTGTCCTTCAGGACCCTGCTTTCAACAGCCAGGCCGTTAAAGCCAGCGACTGTAAAGCAGGATGGAAGATCAGCCCTTGAGACAGAAGGTCTTCCCGAATCAGCAGGCGCCACGGAGGTTCGACTGCCAGCAGAACGAGGTCTGTGTACCAAAACCGGCAAGGCCAGTCCGGTGACACCAGAATCACCGTGTGCGGTTCCGAGGCTAACCTGCGAAGGAGCCTGGACAGCAGCTGAATTGGGGGAAAGGCGTACATCAGATGATACTGATGCCAGGGCGCCACCAACGCGTCCGCCCGAGGATCGCGCGTTCTTGCCACGAACCTTTCCACCTTGTTGTTTAGACGAGACGCGAACAGGTCCACATCTGGTGAACCCCACTTCGCGCACAACATCTGAAAGACATCCGGGTGTAGGGACCATTCCCCCTGGTCCAGGGTCTGGCGGCTCAGGTAGTCCGCCTGCCAGTTCTCCACCCCCGGTATGTGAACTGCCGTTATCGCCGGGACGTGCGTCTCGGCCCAAGACAGAATGTCGGCCAATTCCCGAGCCGCTCGGGCCCTTAGTGGTTGATGGAAGCCACCGCGGTGGCACTGTCCGTTTGAACCCGAACAGGACGGCCCTGAAGCCGCTCCGACCAGTGGAGAAGACAAAGCTTTATCGCTCGCAACTCCAGGATGTTGATCGGAAGGGAGGATTCCTCCTCCGACCAAGTTCCCTGGGCGGACAGATTGCCCAGGACACCACCGCAGCCCGACAGGCTGGCATCCGTGGTGACCACCGTCCAGAACAACGGACGGAAAGACTTGCCCCCCCGACACCGCCGGGGACTGGAGCCACCACAGAAGACCCCTTCTGGCGTGGTGACTCAATGAGACCTGCAGATCCAAAGACAGCGGTCGCCCGTCCCACTTGGCTAGAATCTCCGCCTGGAGACCCCGCGTGTGAAACTGGGCGAAGGGGATCACCTCGAAGGCCGAGACCATCAACCCCAGACATCTCATGTATGTCCTGAGAGACAAGAATCGGTTGTCCCTGAGGGACCTGACTTCGTCCTGAAGTGTCCGGAGCTTGTCCTCCGGTAGGAAAACCTTCGCTTGAACGGAGTCCAGAATCATCCCCAGATAGGGGAGGCGAACCGAAGGACACAGAGTCGACTTTGGAACATTTATGGTCCAACCGAACTCCTGAAGTGTCTGCATCGTGGTGGACAGGTCGGTCAACAGGCCCTGGCTGGCATTTGACCTTATCAGGAGATCGTCCAGATACCCCAAGACCGCAATGCCCTGTGCCCGTAACAGGGCCAGAACCGGCGCCAGAACCTTGGTAAAAACCTGCAGAGCTGAAGCGAGACCGAAAGGTAACGCCACGAACTGGTAGTGTTCCTCCGCAATGGCGAATCGAAGGTACCTTTGGTGACCCTCGAAAATGGGGATGTGTAGGAACACATCCTTTAAATCTATGGAGGCCATGAACTCCCCCGGACTCAGGGCAGCCACCACCGAGCGCAGGGATTCCATGCAGAACTTCCAAACACGCACAAAGCGGTTCAGAGCTTTCAAGTCCAGAATCGGGCGCACCTTGCCCTCCTTTCTGGGCACAGTGAACAGATTGGAGTAAAACCCCCGAAATCTGTCCCGATGAGGTACCAGGACCACCACTCCCTGGGCCCGCAGGTCCCACACCGCTAGGTGCAGATCTTGCAAACGCTCCGGAGTCAGCTGAAGATTTGAGGGGAAAAATCTGCCCGCCGGCCGAGAAAGGAATTCGATCTTGTAACCTGATCTAACGATTTCCTGAACCCATCTGTCCTGGATGCGGAGCAGCCAAGGTTGGAGGAAACCGCGCAAACGTCCCCCCACCCCAGAAGCGGGTGAGGGCGCCCCTTCAGGCGGAAGCGGAGTTGGCTGCAGAACCGCCTTCACCGGATTTCTGCTTACCTGCCCACGGCTTTTTCTGGGAGCCTTGGCCCTTGAAGGGCTTGCCCTTGGATTGCCACCTAAAGGCACGAAAGGACCCTTGAGAGGGCCTAAACGAGGAGTTCCGCTTGCCACGGAAGGACTTGTTCTTGGGATTCTGGGGTAAAAGTACTCTTGCCCCCAGTAACACCCTTCACCAGAGTATCCAAAGCCTCGCCGAAAAGGCGAGAACCAGCATAGGGAAAATCCGCTACCGTCTTGCGAGATGATTGGTCGGCCGACCAACTTTTCAGCCATATCAGACGACGGTTGAGCACCGCGACACTAGACAGGCGTGCAGCCAAAGGGGCCAAATTCAAGGCCGCGTCACACAAGTACATGACTCCCTGATGGATCTGATCCACCATAGCCAGTGTGGTCGGCGGAGCCGAATCAGCCACCAGGGTGCGCTTGAGCACCTTTGTCCAGTCGGCCACCGCCTGGGCTGCCATAACCGAAGCAAAAATAGGCTTGAGCATAGAGCCAGCCACCATGTATGCATGACGGGCAAGAGACTCCAATCTCCTGTCCGTAGGATCCCAGAAAACGGGAGTATCCTCAGTAGGAACCAGGGTAGCCTTATTCAAAAACGGCTACAGCGTGATACACTTGAGGCGCTACACACTAGCGTTCGTCGGTGGACGGCGCAAAGGGATAAAGCAGTTTAAACCTACGGGGCACAGTAAAGGGCTTCTTTAAATTGCGCCACTGCTCATTAACAGTGTGATGAAACACCGCAGGGCAGGGAAAAACCTGCGCTGATTTGCGGGTTCTGTGTGTCCCAAAGAAGGACACCCTAGCAGGAAAAGTGGGCTCATCCTCCAGGTGCAGCGTATCCTTTATGGAGGCAATCAGCTCATCCATGAGTGCAAGCTCTTCAGGCGAGCCAGGGGGAGAAGTATCAACCCCCTCCACCTCCCCCTCAGACCCCATAAGGTCCAGAGATGAGCGAGACCCTGAGAAGGGCACGCCAGCCACAGCAGCCACATCGCCCTCTGAATCAGAGGAAATGGATAACCTGGCCCTCTTTGCAGATCGTTCAGCCATCAGCACTTGCATCTGAGATACCAAGGATGCCACTACAGTGGCCAGATCAGCCCCCTCGGGGGGTGCAGCAGCCCCCTGGTCCCCCACCAGGGCGGGGGGAAACTTGCTATCCTGAGAATCCATGCCCAAACAGGAATGAGAGAAAAAAAAAGGTACTGGCCCTTTAACACTACGGCGAGCGCAGCCCACCGTACACTAACTGTATGCACCGACCCCACAGGGACAGAAAAACACTGAGTTAGGAAGGACAGTACAATAGAGGAAAAAACCTGGAGAGAGCACAACAGGCTGCTGCCACCGATCGCTGTTCCAGAGAGAAGAGGAAGTGATGCAAGAACCTATGAGGCTATATAACCTATGAGGCTCAGGCAAAAATGGCTGCTCGGCATAAGGGATAGAGGCTACAGGAAGATGGCCGCTGACATGTGCTCGAAAACGAGCGCGCATGTCCTCGCAAAAATGGCGCCAAAACACATTGTTGCACCAGGTCCAGAAGACACTGGCCACCCACAGCATATTACAAAAAAATGGCGGACCGCAATAGCGGCCGCCGCTGCAGCATGTCTGCACACATATCGCCCCCAGAGGAATCCTCACAGCAGAGCGGGAGGGCCCCCCCCCGCAGCCCATAAAGGCATGTTAACCCCATACAGGGATCTACCAGGGAGCCCGCACCTAACAGACATGGGGGGTAACACAGCCACAGACTGACACCCCAGACAGATGGCCCCCACACAGAAGGTGCTTACCGTACCGGATGGCGTGGGGAGCCGTCTCCAAGCGACAAACCGATATCCTTAATGACAGGGAGAGCCGCAGCCGGGACGCAGTGGACCGCAGCACAAGACCGCAGAATGGCGTCCAGTGAGGTAGCCACCTCACAGGCAGCATCCCTGCAGCGAGCAGGGATGGGTCGTTCATGGCGCCAGGGCGAACCGTAGCTGAACGCTCGATGGCAGGCTGGGGATCCATCTGGCCCTCAGCCCTGGGATCCAGGGCGGCCAGTCCGATACCCAGCTCCGCATGATGCATCTTCATCCGAAGATCCCTAAGAGCTGACAAAATAACAGCTAGTAAAGTAAAGAGAAAACACTTGAAATAAAATCAAAAAAGGGTAGAAGGCTGAGACTGAAGCCCCTGCACAGGAAAGCCTGCTACTCCTAAGCTAGGCAAAATCAAACTGAGTTAGGAATGCTGGTGCAGGGAGGTATTGACTAGTGGGACAGCCCCTAGGGGTGTGTCTATGCTAAAAGCTTTTGTTACTAACAAGTCTTGTGCCTAGCTACTCCTGCGGAGCAAAGGTCAATACCCATTGGTGAAGACTGAGTGGGCGGCGACTGTCGGAGGACGTAAGAGAAAAACTTTTTGTGAGCTGAAAAGGAGGGACCCCGTCTGCGACGCGGATCCTTACTCTTCTTAGCCTGTGGAAGAAAGGTACTCTTCCCCCGCTGCGAGACCCTTAATAATGTTATCCAGGGTAGCACCAAACAGGCGATCTCCTTGAAAAGGGAGAGAAGTCTAGGCCTTCTTAGAAATCTGATCCGAGATCAGCATTTCAGCCAAAGTATACGACGGGGAACCACTGCCGAAACCGACAGTTTTTTTAGTGCGGCATCACAAACAAATTGCAGCCCCTGCACCAGCTGGTCCAACAGCTCCTCAAAAAGGCATGAGGGACACGTTTCCCCTCCAGGTCACGACATAGTAACTTCGCCCATTCAGTCAACGTCTGCGTGACAAGGGCAACCGTAAACACTGGTCTCAGTGCAGTCCCCTATCCGCTGGGTCCTTAAATGACGGGGAATCCTCCACTGGAATAATGGTAGCCTTAGTCACTCTTGAGACTGGCGGATCCACCATAGGTGGCACAGTCCACTTCTTTACCAGAGAGACTCCTCAAAAGGGTAGAGTCTAGCAATCCGCTTAGGCACCCCAGGGGAAAGTTTTGGACGGTCCCATTCTTTTTTGAGCATGTTGGCAAAATATGCGGGAGAGAGAAAAACCTTTGCCACTCTGGATTGCTTGTGAGTGCCAACCGTAACCTGTGCCCCAGTCACAGCTGCGTCCTCCAATTTCAGGCAGAGGGAGAGGGACACTCACTGTACCAAGATGCAGCAGGTCCAGAACATCTGCACGTGTCAGCAGTAAGCTCTCCAAAAATAAAGGAGCTGAGAAACCGCCCAGAGTATAGGGGGAAGGGCTCCACCCACAGAACGCCTCCAGGAACTCCCATACAGATTCCTAGAAGAATCCACCGCAAAATGGCCGTGCCAGGTGTACCAAGATGGCTGCTGTTCTCCTCAGCACATGTGGCTACAAGAACATGGTGGCCCCGCGTGGCATGCAGAGCAGTCGAGAACCCTCCCCCTCCCACCCGACTCCACAGTGGGATTGATCAGCAAGTGGGCCCTGGAGGTACAGTCCCGTCCAGTGGGACTATGTTGCGGCCGACCCATCATGGGCCTGGGCATGCTCATTGGCCAGCTGGGATGACCACTGGATGTACACATCCAGCCCGTCACCCCAATCTGGCATAGTTGCTTGTAGAATTCACAGGAAAAAATCCAGAGAAAAGCTAGCTAAAAAATTATCTATATAAAAAAACTTTTTGCCAGGACCAGAGATCCCAGCAAGGAACTAGGTCCTTACTCCAGATTAGGCAGATTAAAACAGACATCGCATAGCCAGAACTTTTTTTCTGCCTAATGTCCTACTCCTGTAGGGGGCAGTATAACCCTACTGATATGCATCAGAGACTGCGTCAGTCAATGAACGATAGTGTAAAACCATACAGTAAAATGTTTTTCTCTATGTGGAGGTTTCTTGTTTTCCCTCTTTGGATGCTGCATCTATTGAGCGTTACAAGAGAAGAAGTCATCCAGGTTTTATTGTGATGCTGGTCACCCCCTACTAAATCGTATAATTGAAGGTGGAGGTCGAGCTTCCCTTTTGCTTGATAAAGTAGAGTTGTGTGGTGAGTGGTGGGAGAGACAACACCCCTTCTTTTTATAGGTGTTCATACACCACTGCTCTTTTTATCCATTAGGCATATTCCAACTGGGTCCACTTGTTCCGGTAAGCCCCCAGTTTTGTTGGTGGTGGTGAAATCCTTCACTGTGGTGATTGTTTATCGAGGGTTTTGGTATTATCCGGTATCAACTAAATAGAATATCTACGCCTGTCCCTGATGCAGCAAAAAAATGGATTTTTGTAAGAACTTACCGTAAAATCCTTTTCTCTTAAGCTCATTGACAGACGTAGTCTTCTTGATTCTCAAGAGCTGGGTTATGTTGTCTCCGCAGGAGTAGGACTAGGCAGAATGACAAAACGTTCTGGCTCCACCCTAGGGGGCAGTCCCTGAGGGTATATCCTCCCTCTCTCTGCTACAGGGAATCAGTTCTGTTTAAAGCAGTACAGAGAATTTAACCCAACCCAACTCAATGATAGAGGGGCGGGTACTACGTCTGTCAATGAGCTTAAGAGAAAAGGATTTTACGGTAAGTTCTTACAAAAATCCATTTTTCTCTATCGCTCATTGACAGACGTAGTCTTCTTGATTCTCAAGAGCTGGGACATCCAGAAGCAGTGCCACAAATGAGGGGTGGGATTGACAAAATCAAATCCAATCTAGTAGGCCCAACCGGTGCCAAACTAGAAGTTTTAAAGGCTCATTATAAACAAAGAATGAGACTAAAGAAAAAATTTTCCAACGGAAAAAAACCCTCGAGGTAAACCACTGGTCTCCTCAAATTGCGGCCTGCAAAACCTTGCGGCCAAATGAGGCATCAGACGATGCCATTACATCAACTTTATAATGTTTAGAGAAGGTATGCACCGACGACCAGGTAGCCGCCTTGCACACCTGGACCACTGACGCCTGATGGCGAAAGGCCCATGACGCACTAAGTGCCCGAGTGGAGTGCGCCTTAACAGGGAACGGGGGCTCCCGACCCTTAATAGAATAAGCCTGCACTACCGTCTGTCTGATCCATCTGGAAATGGTCGCGGCAGATGCAGGCAACCCCTTTTTGGGTCCATCTGGGATCACAAAAAGTGAATCCGTCTTGCGAAACGAGTCTGTCGTTTTCAAGTATACCCTGATCGCCCGGACCACATCCAAGGAGTGCAAAGCAAATTCCCGAGGATGACTGGGCTTAGGACACAGGGAAGGTAATACAATTTCTTCATTCAGATGAAATTCTGAAACTACTTTTGGTAGGAAGGATGGATTCGGACGAAGAACCACTTTATCTCTATGAACCACCAGATATGGTGAACGACAAGATAATGCGGCCAGTTCTGACACCCTGCGTGCAGAAGTAATAGCCACCAAGAAGGCCACCTTCTGGGACAACGTGGGTAGAGGAATCTCCCTAATATCTTCAAAGGGAGGTTTCTGAAGAACCGACAACACTAAATTAAGATCCCAAGGGGGTAACGGTGCGTGCACTGGCGGAGCCAGATGTCGCACCCCCTGGATGAAATTCCGCACCAAGGAATGAGTAGCCAAAGGCTTCTGAAAGAAGATGGCTAATGCTGAGACCTGACCCTTGATAGTACTCAAGGCCAGTTTCTGCTCAACCCCTTGTTGCAGAAAAGCCAATATTCGACTAATCGAATAAGACCGAGGACGGAACCCCAAAGGTTCACACCATGCAATGTAGGACTTCCATGTGCGATGATAAATCTTTCTGGAAGTCGCTTTCCTTGCTTCAACTAGAGTAGGAATAACTGAAGCTGACAAACCTTTGTCCTTCAGCACCTGGGTCTCAATAGCCAGGCCGTTAAAGCCAGCGATCGTAAAGCAGGATGGAAGATCGGTCCCTGAGACAGTAGATCCTCCCTGAGAGGAAGTCTCCATGGGACGTCCGCCACCAGTCTGACCATGTCGGCGTACCAAGCCACCGTAGGCACAACTGGTGGAAAACGTCTGGATGGAGGGACCATTCCCCCTGATCCAGGGTCTGACGGCTGAGATAATCTGCCTGCCAATTCTCCACCCCCGGAATGAACACCGCAGAGATTGCTGGAACAAATCGTTCCGCCCAGCGAAGAATGCAAGCCACTTCTTTGGCCGCTCGGACACTCTTGGTGCCCCCCTGATGATTGACATAAGCCACGGCCGTGGCATTGTCCGACTGGATCCGAACCGGGCTGCCCTGGAGCTGCTCGGTCCAGTGAATCAGACAAAGTCTGATCGCTCTCAGTTCCAATACATTTATCGGTAACCTGGATTCTTCCGGGGACCAAAGTCCCTGGACAGATAACTGACCAAGAATTCCTCCCCATCCGGATAGACTGGCATCCGTGGTCACTATCGTCCAATATATTGGCAGAAATGACTTTCCCTGGCTGAGCATTGGAGACCGAAGCCACCAAACCAGAGACTCTCTGGTCTGTTTGCTCAATCGTATCTGATTGTCCAGGGATTCCGGATTCCGATTCCATCTGAGAAGAATCTCTTGCTGAAGAATTCGGGTATGGGACTGGGCAAATGGGACTGCTTCGAATGAAGCCACCATCAACCCCAGAACCCTCATGCAAGTCCGAAGGGAAGACCAGCTGTTGGACAGTAACAACTGGACTGCTGATTGAATCTTTCGGAGTTTCCCTACCGGAAGAAAAACTCTTGTCCTGACTGTGTCTAGAATTAGACCCAGATATTCGAGCCTCTGGGTGGAAACCAGGAATGACTTTTGCTGGTTCACCAGCCACCCGAATTCCTGTAAAGAAATCATAGTAATTTCTATGTTTTGTAGCAAGGTCTGAGGAGACTCTGCATGAAGCAGAAGATCGTCTAGGTAACCTAGAATCGATATACCTCTTTGGCGCAGAAGTGCCAACATTGGGGCCAACACCTTTGTGAAGACCCGCGGAGCCGTGGCGAGACCGAAAGGTAACGCCACAAACTGATAGTGGTTCTCCTCTACGGAAAAGCGTAGAAAACGCTGATGTCCTGCGAAAATGGGAATGTGAAGATAGGCGTCCTTGATGTCTATGGACGCTAGGACATCCCCTGGATGCAGGAAGGCTGCTACCGTGCGAATGGACTCCATTCTGAATCTTCTTATGTTGACGAAAGAATTGAGTGCTCTTAAGTCCAGAATTGGACGCACTTTGTCCTCTTTCCTGGGTATTGTATACAGGTTTGAATAAAACCCTTGAAACCGTTCTGTCCAAGGAACGTGGACTACCACTCCTTGTTGTAGTAAATCTGTGACTGCTCTCCGCAGATCTTCTAAACGATCTGCGGATAGTCGGATATTGGAAGGGAAGAATCGCGCCGGTGGGAGAGATCGAAACTCGATCTTGTACCCTGACCTTATGACTTCGCAAACCCATTTGTCCGGGATTCTGGAAAGCCATGGATCCGGGAACCGGCGAAGACGTCCCCCCACCCCAGTTACGGGTGGGGGCGCACCTTCAGGCTTTGGATGGTTTATCTTCAGGTCTGGAGGGGGCGGGCTTTTGCTTGCCCGACCAACGACCCCTGACGCCTCCTGTAGGAGCTTTGGAGGACTTAGTTTTTTCACCCGCTGGACGAAAAAACCTCTTGTGAGCAGAAAAAGAAGGCCCTCGTCTTTGACGAGTTCCTCTACCTTTAAAATTTTGCGGTAAAAAGGTGCTTTTTCCACCGGTGAGATCCTTAATGATCTCATCTAAGTTGGCTCCAAATAGACGCTCTCCTGAAAAGGGGATATTAGCCAATGCTTTTTTGGAACCTTGGTCGGCTAACCAACCTTTTAGCCACAGTGTACGCCTGAGAACCACTGCTGAGACTGATGCTCGCGCCATTAATGGAGTGGCGTCTAATGCCGCATCACATACAAACTGTAACCCCTGTATCATTTGTTCCAACAAATCTGATACCGCCTGAGGGACTTCTTCTAAGTCCCGGCGTAACCACTTGGTCCATTCAGTTACAGCCTGCGAAACCAGACCAATAGCAATTATTGGTCTGAAAGCGGATCCAATCAAGGAAAACATGGTGCGAGACATAGCTTCTATCTTGCGATCCACTGGATCTTTAAAAGACGGAGCGTCTTCTAAAGGAATAACCGTGGCTTTATTCAATCTAGCAATAGGTGAATCCACCACAGGTGGTTCTGTCCATTTCTTAATCAGGGTTTCCTCAAACGGATAACGCCTGTCAATGCGTTTAGAAATATTAAAGGTGCGTTTTGGCAGACGCCATTCTTCTTCGATTGGATTGCCAAAACATTTGGGCAATGGAAAAACCTTCGCCACTTTGATGCGTTTTTTAGTCCCAAAAGGGATCTCAGTTTCAGCTATTTCTGATGGAATACCCTGTAACCTTAAGGTCTCTTGAACAGATACAATGGAGTGCGTTTACCAACGCTTCCTCTCGGGCTATGGCGGATGCCGAAACATCCTCCTCACTGTCTGAAGAGACAGGACCCGAGACACCAATACCAGATGAAGTACCTGTAACTGCAGAAATAGGCTCAGAGTCTGAATCCGAAGTTTCAGATAATAAGGGGTTAGGCGGGGGTCGCTTTCTTGCGCCCTGTCCCTGACAAGCCACTTCCACCCGGGACACAAAAGTTTCCATAATAGCTGACAAAGATTCAATTGTCAATGGGGTGCTGGAGGATCCCGCAGACCCCTCGAGGGGATCCGGAGGAGATACATGAGTGGCAGGGTCCATGTTAATACAGGACACCTTTGCCAGCAAAAACAAAAAACTTTTCTTTTTTTTTTTTTTTTTGTGTGTCTCCCCCTAGCGCAATAGCGCCCCTCAGAGTACCTGCTTCTCGATCCCAGAGAGAGAGAGAGGGACCCCCAAGGCTCACCAACCGATGCAGTGCAGTTTCCAACAAACTGCAGTCAGCGTCTGTCTTACACAGACTGGAAGGAGCTGTTTGCTTTTTCCCGGGCAGAAGGCGTGGCTCCGCCCCCTGTGTACGCCTTCCGGCGTTCCCAGCCCTCCACGAGGTAGCTGGGCTCACAAAACATGGCCGCCCCCATAGAAGAGACATAAGACTCCAAAAACATGGCGGCCGGCGTGACCTGAGGACATACAGGCATTCGGTCTACGGCAAAATGGCGGCGGACCGCCGATATCGTCTTCCCAGCACATCCACCTGCACTCTGCTAAGAGGTGACATATGGATCTACAGAGATACACTGCACATAAGGTAGGATTATACCTCCTATGTCTGCTGTAATGTTACAGTCTGCTGGGTAGAGTGTTAGCTCTTGAACCAAGTCCACTTCCCACAAACACATGCTGTATTACAAGGGGGACTTGTAAGTATCAGATATATACTGACCATATATGGAGGGGCCCATAATATATACTGCCTCATAATGAGGAAAAAAGGGAACGTTTACTCACCATACCGAACCGACAGGCACCCTCTCTTCACAATACCCTCTCCACCGGGGTGGGGGTTTGTGGACGCCTCGACTCTCTGGTACCTGGCGTCCAAGCGAGACTTTTAACTCGCAAAGTCAGTCCCTTTACTGGGACTCCGTCGCGGCCGACTCAGCGCACTGGTCTGCACGTGCTTTTTGGCAGAAACCGGGGTGACCACTGGATTTCAACATCCAGCCCGTCGCCCGGCCCCGCATACTTACTTGAATATGTCGCGGCCGACCAAGCGCAATGCCATGGTCTGCACGCGCTCGTAGGCCGGCTGGGGTGACCACAAGTGTCGCCCAGTCCGGCATTTTTGCTTGAAGATCTCACAGGAAAAAACACTGGAGAAAACTACCTAAAAAATGTCTTTTTCTTAAAGAAAAAAAGTCTTGCCAGGACCAAAAGATCCCAGCAAGGAACTTAGGTCCTTACTCCTGACTAGACAGAAAAAAACTGATTCCCTGTAGCAGAGAGAGGGAGGATATACCCTCAGGGACTGCCCCCTAGGGTGGAGCCAGAACGTTTTGTCATTCTGCCTAGTCCTACTCCTGCGGAGACAACATAACCCAGCTCTTGAGAATCAAGAAGACTACGTCTGTCAATGAGCGATAGAGAAATCAGGGGCGTAGTGCAATAAAGGACCATGTGCCACGTCCTGAATGTCAATATTACAGAATAAGGGGAAAAAAAAATGGACTTTAAAAGGCACCGTAATAAAAAACAACGCTTTATTGTTGATAAGTAGTAAAACCACAAAGATATGTGTCAACCGACCGATAAGGGCGGAGACCATTGATCAGGGGATACAAGTGGTAGGTGAATAGGGAAAACCTTACCACCTGGGACATACAATACAACATGAAAATACAGAGTTACAATAGGGTAATAAACAAAAAATGAGGACGCTATACGCTGCCAACAAGCAGCACCAAGGTGCAAGCAACGCAGAGCGTCCTATACAATACAAATAGCAGCTTCCAAAAGGAAATAGACTAATAGGTCCAATTGCTCTACATGTTTCGCCTGGTGTTCAGACTTCATCCGGAGCTGTTTGGAATATAGATTCTGTGTAACAGAATACAATAAAATTAATACAATAACATAGCATCAGATAAAGTGACATTGACATCACAAGTTGAGTATGTCCAACTATTTAACATGTATAACCAAATCAAACACTGACAAACAATTGCCAGAATGTTCCCATAAGTTATAATCTAAACTAGTCCAACTGGCATAGAGGAGGGGGAAGGGGATGATGGACTCCCCTCCAGTCATGGTTAGGCTGGATGGACCACAGGCCACTAGACCAGGGGTCTCAAGAGTAGAGGGGTCACTGTGGGGAACAAGGGAGAAAATAGCAAAACGGAAAAAGAAAAATCGTACAAGTAAGGTAACAATACCTACCCATAGGAAGATGTTGCTGGAGCCAACCAGAAGGCACCAGGAGGATAATAAACCATGTAAAGTGATTAGTAATCACGAGGGGTGACCTGCTGAGGCAACTGAAGGAGCACGCACTGCTTGTGGCCAATTAGAAAGATATCAGATAGTCACAGTATAGAGTATGCCTGTGGTGAAGGATAAAATGTCACAGAACCAGTTAGGATAGCAGGTAGCAGCACCTAGGAAGTATAACGCATAGGTGGCTGCACCAAAACATAGGGAGGATGACCAAATAGCAGTACACCCAGGCCAGGAAAATCCCACAGGGACAGATAATACATAAGGCATGCATAAAGCATAAACAGGAGCCAACACCCAGAAAGTTCATAAGCCCTGGTCAGGAGAGTAGAAAAAACGAAAGTAGAAAAGTAGGAATTACCATGCAGCGAGTCCTCCAGGTGCTCCTCGCAAACGCAGATCAGTGACCCCCGGATGGGGAGTGACCACCATAAAGGAGGCTGGACGGCTGCCTCCTTTATAGCTCAATTGTTCCCGGGTCAGTGAGTCACCAGGATGTGACGTCAGTCTGACCCCGGCCGTCCATCCCGCGCATGCGCCAGACAGCCGTGCGCACAAGAGCAGGATACGCCGGGCTGGCAGGGCGCGGGAGGGGAGGAGCCCGCTGGAGACCCAAAGGTCCAATGGGCTCGCATAGCCACATGCAACGCCTCCATTGGAAGCGTCACGTGTGGCTCCCAGGCCGCACAGTAAACCCCAATAGTACTCGAGTAGACCATTGGCAACGAGGCAGCGCCACCCAGTGAAACCAGGACATTTCAGCATCCCTCAATGACAGCCGGACCAGATACAGGCAAAATATATCATGATAAATACCAGACCCATAAATGATAATAAATAAAGACAGAAAAAAGGATCACAGAATCAACAGATAAGGAATCCAGCCATTGCACAAGCCCGACCCTAGGAGCATCTGCAATGAGAAGGAACAACATTATAATAAAGAACCATAAAACAGTAAAGGCGCAAAGAATACGCACCAAGTCGGGAAAACCATATATGAATCACAGAAACAAGATCAGAAGGGAAAGGGGGGGAGGGGGAGCCACACGTGACGCTTCCAATGGAGGCGTTGCATGTGGCTATGCGATCCCATTGGACCTTTGGGTCTCCAGCGGGCTCCTCCCCTCCCGCGCCCTGCCAGCCCGGCGTATCCTGCCCTTGTGCGCACGGCTCTCTGGCGCGTGCGCGGGATGGGCGGCCGGGGTCAGACTGACGTCACATCCTGGTGACTCACTGACCCGGGAACAATTGAGCTATAAAGGAGGCAGCCGTCCAGCCTCCTTTATGGTGGTCACTCCCCATCCGGGGGTCACTGATCTGCGTTTGCGAGGAGCACCTGGAGGACGCGCTGCATGGTAATTCCTACTTTTCTACTCTAATTGCTCTGCTGATCCAGGGTTCTAGTTGAGTTTCTGTCTATTATTAGCCGCTTTTTTTGGAGGAACTGCCTGCCACTTTACCCCTATGTCCTATGCCCGGTTATTTATGCAACAGGTGAGTATGTATTGGCTCTAATACTGACATTGGCCAGTCTTCACGGCCTCTGTCTTTAGACATTTTGCACCTTTCCCCCCCTGGCTTTATTTTCTAGGTGTTGGTGCTCCTATATTTTGTTTTTTCTACTCTCCTGACCAGGGCTTATGAACTTTCTGGGTGTTGGCTCCTGTTTATGCTTTATGCATGCCTTATGTATTATCTGTCCCTGTGGGATTTTCCTGGCCTGGGTGTACTGCTATTTGGTCATCCTCCCTATGTTTTGGTGCAGCCACCTATGCGTTATACTTCCTAGGTGCTGCTACCTGCTATCCTAACTGGTTCTGTGACATTTTATCCTTCACCACAGGCATACTCTATACTGTGACTATCTGATATCTTTCTAATTGGCCACAAGCAGTGCGTGCTCCTTCAGTTGCCTCAGCAGGTCACCCCTCGTGATTACTAATCACTTTACATGGTTTATTATCCTCCTGGTGCCTTCTGGTTGGCTCCAGCAACATCTTCCTATGGGTAGGTATTGTTACCTTACTTGTACGATTTTTCTTTTTCCGTTTTGCTATTTTCTCCCTTGTTCCCCACAGTGACCCCTCTACTCTTGAGACCCCTGGTCTAGTGGCCTGTGGTCCATCCAGCCTAACCATGACTGGAGGGGAGTCCATCATCCCCTTCCCCCTCCTCTATGCCAGTTGGACTAGTTTAGATTATAACTTATGGGAACATTCTGGCAATTGTTTGTCAGTGTTTGATTTGGTGATACATGTTAAATAGTTGGACATACTCAACTTGTGATGTCAATGTCACTTTATCTGATGCTATGTTATTGTATTAATTTTATTGTATCCTGTTACACAGAATCTATATTCCAAACAGCTCCGGATGAAGTCTGAACACCAGGCGAAACATGTAGAGCAATTGGACCTATTAGTCTATTTCCTTTTGGAAGCTGCTATTTGTATTGTATAGGACGCTCTGCGTTGCTTGCACCTTGGTGCTGCTTGTTGGCAGCGTATAGCGTCCTCATTTTTTGTTTATTACCCTATTGTAACTCTGTATTTTCATGTTGTATTGTATGACCCAGGTGGTAAGGTTTTCCCTATTCACCTACCACTTGTATCCCCTGATCAATGGTCTCCGCCCTTATCGGTCGGTTGACACATATCTTTGTGGTTTTACTACTTAACAATAAAGCGTTGTTTTTTATTATGGTGCCTTTAAAGTCCATTTTTTTCCCCCCTTATTCTGTAATATTATCCGGTATCCACTTCGATCAACATTGGAAAAATTGTGTGTCACACTTATTTGGACTTTCAAGTTTATGGACTGCACAATTTAAGTTTTGTGTTGATACAGCATTTGCATTGTGGTGTGATTTAGTTTACCTTTTACAATATTTTGTTACTTATATTTTTTTTATCTACATACATACATATATACATACATACATACTGCACAATTCTGGCAAAAATGAGAATCACAATTGTTTTTGCTTAGAATCAATATCACGATTCTCAAAATCTTTAATTTTAAAGAGCTAGAGATATCTATCTATACATACAGTATATATACACACACACACACACACACACAGAGCATCTCACAAAAGTGAGTACACCCCTCACATTTATGTAAATATTTTATATTTTTTCATGTAACACTGGAGAAATGACACTTTGCTAAAATGTAAAAGTAGTGAGTGTACAGCTTGTATAACAGTGTAAATTTGCTGTCCCCCAAAATAACAAACACACAGCCATTAATGTCTAAATTATTGGAAACAAAAGAAGAATGGTTGCTCTACATAAAGATGGCCTAGGCTATAAGAAGATTGCCAGGACGCTGAAACTGAGCTGCAGCACGGTGGCCAAGACCATACAGTGGTTTAACAGGACAGGCTCCACTCAGAAAAGGCCTGGCCATGGTCAGGCAAAGAGGTTGAAGGGGTGGGGTCAGCCTGGCAGTACTCAGACCATACTCCGGTCACTTCATCAAATTGGTTTGCATGGCTGTCATCCCAGAAGGAAGCCTCTTCTAAAGATGATGCACAAGAAAGCCTGCAAACAGTTTGCTGAAGAAAAGCAGACTACGGACATGGATTACTGGAACCATGTCTTGTGGTCCGATAAGACCAAGATAAAAACTTATTTGGTTCAGATGGTGACAAGCATGTGTGGCAGCAACCAGGTGAGGAGTACACAGGTGTGTCTTGACTACAGTCAAGCATGGTGGTGGGAGTGTAATGGTCTGGAGCTGCATGAGTGCCGCCGGCACTGGGGAGCTACAGTTCATTGGGGGAACCATGAATGCCAACATGTACTGTGACATACTGAAGCAGAGCATGATCCCCTCCCTTCAGAGACTGATGACATCACGGAGCTGGTGGATGTTAGAGACCTTGCACTCCTCCACCTTCTGTTTGAGGATGCCCCACAGATGCTTAATAGGGTTTAGGTCTGGAGACATGCTTGGCCAGTCCATTGCCTTTACCCTCAGCTTCTTTAGCAAGGCAGTGGAGGTGTGTTTGGGGTCGTTATGTTGGAATACTGCCCTGAGGCCCAATCTCAGAAGGGAGGGGATTATGCTCTGCTTTAGTATGTCACAGTACATGTTGGCATTCATGGTTACCCCATGAACTGTAGCTCCCCAGTTCCAGCAGCACTCACGCAGCCCCAGACCATGACGCTCCAACCACCATGCTTCACTGTAGGCAAGACACTTGTCTTTGTACTCCTCACCTGGTTTCTACCACACATGCTTGACACCATCTGAACCATTTATCTTGGTCTCATCAGACCACAGGACATGGCTCCAGTAATCCCTGTCCTTGTCTGCTTGTCTTCAGCAAACTGTTTGCAGGCTTTCTTGTGCATCGTCTTAAGAAGATATTTAATGACTTCTCTATTCTTAAAAATGCATTTGTTCAATTTGAAAAAAGTTCAAATGTAATTTTTGCAGACAGCGCCTTTTATATTTCTTACCTGTAGTAGCCCATGTGAAATTGTGTCCTGCTGTCCCCAGCAATAATGGTCTGAAATTCTGGAGGATCATAAAAAAACCTCCAGTGCAGGTTATAATTCACATCAGAATTTTTCTTAGATATGTGTTTACCAGAAAGAATATCATATGGGCCTACGAGCTGAAGACCAAGGGTGTCCTTCAAAACATCTGAAACCAGATAATGGCATCATTAGTCACAAGGAAAAATGAATAAAAGGAAATATGCTGGCTTGATTCTAATACGGTCAGTTCTGCCTCTGTGCAAGAAGATACTTTACAGTGATAGTTTTCAGGTGATATTTCAAACTACATAGAAGGAGAGGAAAGAAGGGGGGAAAAAAAAAAAAAATAGGGGAGAAAAGTATTCAAATTCCAGACACAATGCGTTTGTTTCAGTCACCTCAAAGGATTGCTACGCTACAATATATTTTGGCGAGGGGTTTAGGTAAGCTTGAAAGTGGTTGTAAACCTCAGACATGAAATATGAAGAAAGCATATCCTATAAATAGCAGCCTCTCTCAACCTTTTCAACACAGAGGAACCCTTAGGCTAAGTTCACATGTAGGCTTTTTGGGGCGTTTTTCTGCTCCAGTATCAGCTCAAAAAACGCCAAACAAGACAAATTCTATTCATTTCAATGGCCCTGTTCACATCTGAGCGTTTTGACGTTTTAAGCATTGGTCACTTGTCAACCTAAAAACACCTGAAAAACACCTGTAAATAGCAACGCCAAGATGTAAACGTAGCCTTAACATGACTTTCCAGTCTCAGGGAACTCCTGTTACAAATTTCTATATCTAGAACTCATGATACATTAGTGTGATGTCAGTGGGAAGAACGAGTCCTTATACTTGTCATTGGGAAGAATTACCCACTTATAGATAGGTAAAAAGATCAATGGGGTCAGTGGGAAGCCTACCACTGCTGTCCTTGTTCTAAAAAGGTTAGGTTTTCCAGTTGTTTATATGACCAATACTTCAATACTCCGCATGGGAATCAGAAAAGCCCTGAAAATATCTTATCTCTTTCCTTATCTTAAAGCGGCATTCCGCCTGCCCCTCCAAAAATTAAAAACACATACTGTAGCTGCTGACTTTTAATATTAGGACACTTACCTGTCCTGGAGTCCAGCGATGTCAGCTGTCGGGGGCTGCCGCCATTGCCGGTAAGGGAACCCGTCAGTGAAGCCTTTGCGGCTTCACGGGCGGGTCCCTAGTGCGCATGCCTAATGTCTTGGCGGCGGAGGAGGGAGCCGAACTTCCCAGGGACTGTGACGCGGCGCCGTATTTCAGAAGTGAGGAAGGGTACCTGTCAAAAATAGGTACCCCCCCCCGAAAAGTTGGCAAGTGTGGAACTCCGCTTTAAGGACTGAAAGCATTATATAGCTAGACTACTGGCATTTTCAGAAGGCAAGGTAATAAATGCTTGCAACATCTGCAACATCTCCAAAATACACCCTTTCCTAACCAACACCACCACAAAGCTAATTCATTCCCTGGTCATCTCTCGCCTCGACTACTGCAACTTCCTCCTCATTTGCTTGACTTTACATAGGCCAGACTCATCTACCTTACAAACATCTCAGTGTCTGCTATTCCTCTTTGCCAATCACCCAACAACTGAAATTCAAAACACTAAAAAACTTAAAAAGCCATTCACAACTTGGCCCCCAGCTACAGTACATCACTAACCTCATCTCAAAATACCAAAGTGTTCTCTTCGTTCCTCCCAATACATCCTGCCCTCTAGTTCTTGTCACCCTCTCCCATGCTCGCCTCTAGGACTTCTCCCAAACCTCTCTCATCCTATGGAAGTCCCTACCCCAAACTGCCCGACTTTTATCTACTCGATCCATGCCCAGATCCCCTGAACAGTAAATCTTTAGGTTCAGGGCTCGACAATCCCCGGGCGCCAGGTCGCATTTGCGACTAGAATTAGCGACCTGGCACCTGGGGTGCCCTGCAGGAGGTGTCCTGTCCCTTTTGCGCCCCCCACCTCCTCCTCGAGTGCACAGACTTCCGTGCCGTCCGAAAATTGAGGCCCCGGCTTTTCGGCCTTCTTGAGATGAGGCTTCCAATAGGGAACTGGCGCCCTCTTGTGGTGGCCGGTAGTAATGACTGTTTCCACTGCCTGTTAATGGGAACAGATGAGAGGGAAGTTTTTACAGGTTTCATCTCCCTGGAGTGTGGTTATTATTATTAATTTATTTTTTAAATTTAAAAAAAATAAATAATTTTTTTCTTTTTTTTTTAATTATTAAAAAAAATTTTTTTTTTTTTTTCAATTATTATTAAAAAAATTATATATTATATATATCTTTTTTTTTTCTCCTCATCACCGTGCCACAGCCGAAGGCCCCTTTCACACGGGCTGTCTGATCAGGTCCGCCTGTCAGTTTTTCAGGCTGACCTGATCGGACCCTTCATTCTCCTCTATGGAGCCATCTGATCCTGTCCGCCAAAAACAGACGGATGGTGGTTCTATTTTCTATCCATCCCGTGGATCAGATCAGATGGCATCGGATGGAAAGAGACAGACAGTCTGTTTCCATCCAATTGCGCTATAGAGGAGAGTGGGGTTCTAGTCGTATTTATGTGTAAATTTAGTGTCCGTTTTACTAAATAAAGCTTGTTTGTTCGTTTTAAGAGCCCGTTCAGACAGGGGCGACACGACTTGCTGGGGCGACCTGTGAAGTCAATGCAAGTCGCCTCCAGGTCGCCCCAAAGTAGTACAGGACCCTTTTTCTAAGTCGAAGCGACTTGTGTCGCTCCTATTAGAACGGGTCCTGTACTAATCAATGGCAGGCGACCAACTGCAACTTGTCAGGCGACCAAGTCGCCTGACAAGTCGCGCTAGTGTGAATGGACCCTAAAAAAAAAAAAAAACTGGCTCCTAACTTTTTTAGCTGGCTCCTAGATTTCAGGCAAATTTGTCAAGCCCTGTTTAGGCTGTCAGCAGATTGGCCTATACATTTTTGGCACAGTGCCAAAATATGGGCAACAATTGAGCTTGTGCAGAGCAGGGCGAGACAGTGTTTTACTGGATTTTAGAAACAGTACAGGCGCTTATTTTTGATGTGTTACATAGCTATACCTGGGGGCAATAGGGGCCAGCATGAAGTAATCTGGCAGGACTTAATTTTTGAACTGTCTCAATTTAATATATCTTTCCCCAACTCCATATCCGGATGCAATCACCCAGGACTGCTGACTATATTAGGACAGTGTTTCTCAACTCCGGTCCTCATGGCACACTAACAGGCCAGATTTTATGGGGAGATGCAGACTAGAATACTGCAATCACGAGCAGCAAATTATATCACCTGTGATGAATTTCAGTTTTCTTGCAAACCTGGCCTGTTAGTGTGCCCTGAGGACCGGAGTTGAGAAACACTGTTATTAGAAGATACTTTCCCTCAGTACAAGATCTCCTAAGCCTAGTCTTAGGCCCTGATCACATTCTGCAATTTTAAACTGTGGATAGAATCAGCACGATTCTGCCCTTAAAATAAAATATTTCAAAACACAGCAAAATGCGCAACGCACATTTAGGTGTAATAAATGGAGGAGTGCCTTGTATTATCATGTGATAGAAATACACAGCAAAAAGTGCATTTAAAAATCACACTAAGCTTGTCACCCATAATAGGGCAACAAATGTGCATAGGGAGCCAACTGAAGTGAATGGGCTGCCCTATGCGTGACATGCAAAGTGGTGTAAAAATTGCGCAACAAAAATCTTTGGGCCACCATCCTCTAACAGGATATGAAGAAAAAAAAAATGCCCTAGCTTGACAAAGTTGCACTCTCCATGTATACAGTATCTCACAAAAGTGAGTACATCCCTCACATTTTTGTATATATTTTATAATAACTTTTTCATGTGACAACACTGAAGAAATGACACTTTGCTACAATGTAGTGAGTGTACAGCTTGTACAACTGTGTAAATTTGCTCTCCCCTCAAAATAACTCAACACACAGCCATTAATGTCTAAACCGCTGGCAACAAAAGGGAGTACACCCTAAGTAAAAATGTCCAAATTGGGCCCAAAGTGTCAATATTGTGTGGCCACCATTATTTTCTAGCACTGCCTTAACCCTCTTGGGCATGGAGGTCACCAGAGCTTCACAGGTTGCCACTAAAGTCCTCTTCCACTCCTCCATGACAACATCACGGAGCAGGTGGATTTTAGAGAACTTGCGCTTCTCCACCTTCTGTTTGAGGATGCCCCACTAATGCTCAAAAGGGTTTAGGTCTGGAGACATGCTTGGCCAGTCCATCACCTTTACCCTCAGCTTCTTTAGCAAGGCAGTGGTCGTCTTGGAGGTGTGTTTGGGGTCATCATCATGTTGGAATACTGCCCAGCGGCCCAATCTCCGAAGGGAGAGGATCATGCTCTGCCTCTGTATGTCACAGTACATGTTGGCATTCATGTTTCCCTCAATGAACTGTAGCTCCCAAGTGCCGGCAGCCCCAGATCATGACACTCCCACCACCATGTTTGACTGTAGGCAAGACACACTTGTCTTTGTACTCCTCACCTGGTTGCCGCCACACACGCTTGACACCATCTGAACCAAATAAATCTATCTTGGTCTCATCAGACCACAGGACATGGTTCCAGTAATCCAAGTCCTTAGTCTGCCTGTCTTCAGCAAACTGTTTGCGGGCTTTCTTGTGCATCATCTTTTAAAAGAGGCTTCCTTCTGGGACAACAGCCATGCAGACCAATTTGATGTAGTGTGCAGCATATGGTCGGATCCCTGACAGGCTGACCCCCCCCCCCCCCCCCCTTCAACCTCCGCAGCAATGCTGGCAGCACTCATATGTATTTCCCAAAGACAACCTCTGGATTGGACGCTGAGCACAGGCACTCAACTTCTTTGGTTGACCATGGCGAGGCCTGTTCTCAGTGGAACCTGTCCTGGTAAACCGCTGTATGGTCTTAGCCACTGTGCTGCAGCTCAGTTTCAGGGTCTTGGCAATCTTCTTATAGCCTAGGCCATCTTTATGTAGAGCAACAATTCTTTTTTTCAGATGCTCAGAGAGTTCGATGCCATGAGGTGCCATGTTGAACTTCCATTGACCAGTATGAGAGAGAGAGAGCGATGACACCAAATTTAACACACCTGCTCCCCATTCACACCTGAGACCTTGTAACACTAACGAGTCACATGACACCAGGGAGGGAAAATGGCAAATTGAGCCCAGTTTGGACATTTTCACTTAGGGGTGTACTCACTTTTGTTGCCAGTGGTTTATAAATTAATGGCTGTGTATTGAGTTATTTTGAGGGGACAGCAAATGTACACTGTTATACAAGCCGTACACATACTACTTTACATTGTAGCAAAGTGTCATTTCTTCAGTGTTGTCACATGAAAAGTTATAATAAAATATTTACAAAAATGTGAGGGGTGTACTCACTTTTGTGAGATACTGTATTTATTCAACTGTTTACATGGAGGTTAAATACCCTTTACACATATGGTTTGGAATGCCATAAAACCAGGAATTTTTAGCACATTTTCCAGCTTTACAACAAAAATGTGTGAATCTCATATCAAAGGACTTCCTTTTGTTGAAAAACGCCAGGAAAAAGCGGATGTAAAAATGTGTTTTTAGCCACGTTTTTGACTAGTGTTTATGCACTTTTTATGGCGTTCGGGTTCTGGCCCTTTTTACATTAAAAACACTCCCTCTTATGTAAAAAATGTCTAAAAATACTAAAAGCTTGTTACATCAATTAGCAGCTTTTTTTTTTTACAGCTCAACAGCCTCTGCTCCTGGATGGACAGGCTATCGTTTTTCTACTGCCCCAAAACACTTATGCCTCTAAACAACTCTGAAATTTTGTGTGTGCATGGACACATAGGCTAACATGAAGGGGCATTTGAAGGCAGAAAAAAAAAAAAAACACGTCAGACGCCCCTAACCACAGCTGTAAAAATATCCTGTGTGCACGAGCCTTTACGCTTACCATAAAAACTGAACAAACAGAAAACCAGACTGCAGAAATTAAGGTACAGGATTAAATATTTATTCCACTTAAAATATTTAGGCAAATTTCTTTTTTACAAATCAGGCAAAAAAAAAAAGAAAGAAAAAAAGGCCGTATTGTTACCAGAGGGTGTCTTTGGGTCAATCTCTGTGCAAAACGTCCAGAATGTATAGAAATCTTCTGGCATAGTAAGCTTATACAAGCATTCTACCTCCTGTCGTAAGCTTGTGGGTACATCAGACTGATCTGACCGTCTCTTCTTGACATCTTCCTTTACTGTGTCACTATTCTGCAAACCAAAGACACAAATGCAGATAAACAATCCTGAATACTGTAAACCACACTCTTCATCATCTGAGATTTTTTCCATGAAGTGCAATTGTGATATTTCAATAAAGTGAAGATAAAGGAAAAAAACCATGCAATGTCTTAACACATTGATCCACCACTACAAAAACACGCACATTATACAGACTAATGCAGGTACGCTGGTTTGAACAGATCCTTAAAAACAAGCCTGACACATCAGAGGGTTAGGAATATATATAATAAAAAAATAAAAACATCCAGAGCTAGACTTACCAGTAACAGCTTTTATGAGAGTCTTTAGGAAGAAGAAATTGCTTTTGCCGTGCTGAATGAAATATAAAGCTGATAACATTAGCCTTTTTTCTCAAGTTGTCTTCCAGGACAACCTATGAGACCTAGGACTCCTACCAGTACACGTTAACTCCACAAGGCAGTCCTCTAGTCCTCCCCCTTCAGTATTTCTCAAGAACCGTAGGACATCCCTGCAAAAAAACATGCATAATACAAGATTTCACCAGGTGGGAATTCGGATGTCCTGGAAGACACTCAGAAAAGGAGTTACCGGTAAGTCAAACTCAGCTTTTCTCAAGTCGTCTTCCAGGACAGCCCATGAGACAATGAGACAGAACTGACCAGGTTAGGGAGGGGCCACTGCCTTGAGAGCCTTTCGACCGAAGGGCTGTTTCTAGGAACAGAGGAGGTCCAGGCAAAAATAATTAAGGACGAAAACTTAGACTAGGTGGCCACCTTACATACTTGTTCCGGTGAGGCTCCAGCCCTTTCAGCCCAGAATGTGGACAAAGCTCTTTTTGAATGTGCATTGTAGGGCTGCAACTAACGATTAATTTGTCTGTTGACTAATCTATCGATAATTTTTACGATTAGTCGACTAATCTAACGATTTTTTTTATTTTATTTTTTTTTGGCTTAATTGAGTGTTTTTTTGAATAGCTAATTAATCCTGTAATTAATACAGCCCCCCTCCCAGTACAGACCCCTCAGTAAGCCCCCTTCCAGCACAGACCCCTCAGTAAGCCCCCTTCCAGCACAGACCCCTCAGTAAGCCCCCTCCCAGCACAGACCCCACAGTAAGCCCCCTCCCAGTACAGACCCCACAGTAAGCCCCCTCCCAGTACAGACCCCACAGTAAGCCCCCTCCCAGTACAGACCCCACAGTAAGCCCCCTCCCACCAAGTACAGACCCCACAGTAAGCCCTCCCACCTAGTACAGACCCCACAGTAAGCCCTCCCACCTAGTACAGACCCCACAGTAAGCCCTCCCACCTAGTACAGACCCCACAGTAAGCCCCCCCTCCCAGTGGAGACCCCTCAGGCTCACCTGCTGCTGCTGGAGTGGCGCATGACATCTCGTCTGTGTGGGACAGTGGGAGGGATCAGCCTGCAGCGGCCCCAATCAATGCAGCGGCCCGGCCGGCAATGCTTAAAGCGGCGCTGCGGAAACATCTTGCCGAAAAATCCAACTCTCGTGCACAGTGTTCTCCACTGTGCACGGGCATCAAGGGCATTGCATTGTAAGTCTTTTTAGAAGTCTCGTACTCACAGCGGAAGTGAAGTTGAAAGAACCGGCCGTATCTTTGGTATGCATGTGACATCACGTGTTGACGCGTCGACGCCTTTCACGCACGTCGCCGATTTTTCGTAGTCGACTACGTCGACGTGTCGTGGCAGCCCTAGTGCATTGACAAATGGCAAAGAAACATTCCTAACTCTATAGGCTTCAGCAATTGTCTGCTTTATCTACCTAGCTTTGGTGGCCTTAGAGGCTCCATTACCCTTGTGTGTCCCAGAAAAAAAGAACAAATAAGGCCCCAGACTTCCTAAAGGTTTGGGTAACCTCTAGGTATGCAAGATGAACCCTTCTGACATCCAAAAAACTAAAAATCCCTTTCTTTCTCATTTTTAGGAAAAGGTTGGTAGTACAATATCCTGTGATCTATGAAAGAAAGTGGCTACATTTGGCAAAAAACCCCAGGTCAGTTTTTACCACTCTATCGTCCAAAATTGTGAGGAAAGTCTCCCTAATTGAGAGCGCCTGCTATTCACTGACCCTGAGAGCTGACGCAACTGAAACCAGGAATGCAGTTTTCAGTGTAAGCAATTTTACTGAAAAATCCCTCAGGGGCTCGAAGGGAACAGACACTAAAGCTTTAAGGACTAGAGACAGGTCCCAAGAAGGATCATGCTCTGACAACCATAGATTTTGACCTGGCAATTGCCTTGAAAAACCTTGCTATGATAAAGCTTTTCCAAAGGGGAGTACTGGAGGAAAAACACTAATGGCCGCAGTCTGAACTTTTAAAGTACTAAAGGATAGACCCTTGTCGGCATCCTCTTGAAAAAATTCCAGAATAGATGGAACATCGGGAGAAAATCAATTTTCAGACAACCAAGAGTTAAATTTCTTCCATATTTTGTAGTATATAGCTCTTGTGACAGGCTTCCGGGAATTACCTAGGGTCTTGACAGCCTTGTCTGAGAACCCCTGGGAGCTTAGTATCTGCTCTTCCGATACCAAGCTGTGAAGTTTAAGGATGCCACCTGAGGATGAGATACCGGACCCTGAGACAATAGGTCCTGTCTCCTAGAGAAAGTCACTGAAGGTTTCGAGGCTACATTCTTGCAGGAGTGATAACCATGGCCCTAGGGGCAAAAGGGGGCTATTCGGATCAAATTGGTGTTTTCCAGAAGAAACTTCTGGGATTAGTCTGATAGGAGGGAAGGCGTAGCAGAGGCTGAATGACCAGGGATTCACAAAAGCGTAGATCCCCAGAGACTGATCCCCTGGATTCAGGGAAAAGAATTTGTTTTGCTGATTGTTTGGGCTGCAAAAAGGTCCACCTCTGGGAAACGCCACCTGCTGGCAATTTCCGCAACAATTTCCGGGTTGAGGGATCAATTGTCCCGAGACACCTGGTAGCGGCTGACGCAATCTGCCAAACAATTCTGAGTCCCTTTCAGATGAAGTTCTGATATAGAGACTAGATTCACCTTGGCCCAAGATAGAATCTTTTGGGCTGTGAATTGCAAAGTCCGACTTCTTGTACCCCCATTTGTTGAGGTACGCTACTGTTGCAACATTGTCGGGTCGAATTTGCAGATGGTGGCCGCCAACCTCTGCATGAAAAACCTCTCAGGCCCTCTGCACTACCAGAAGCTCCCTTTGATTTGATGATGCTCTTGCTTCCACCTGGGACCATTCTCCCTGCGCTATCTCATTTTGTAAATGGGCTCCCTATCCATAAGAGCTTGCATCCGTGGTTAATCTCTGAGTTATTGGAATGACCCATTCCAGCCCTCTGGTCAGGTGAAGTGGCAACCTCCGCCACCACACAGGGTTCTCTTTAGACTTGAAGGTATGAATTCCCTCCAAAGTAAAGAACTTGGAGAGCCGTCCCAGTTCCTTAGAAGGAATAACTGAAGAGGACATTGGCGGAACCGCGCCCAAGGCACAGCCAGAAAGCAGGAGGTCATAAGTCCAATGGTTTTTCAGACATCTCTGAGCGAGACCCACTGGTTCGTTTGCAAGGATGCCATCATTTGATTTTTTTGAAACTTTTTCCCCCCAGAAGAAAATCTTTTGATCCAGTGAGGAAAACTCATACCCAGAGATATGTCACTCTTTGGAAAGGCTTCAGAGAAGACTTCTCTTTGTTGACTATTCAACCTAGTGACTGGAGGAACTCCTAAACCCTCTGGAGAGCCCTCTCTAGTTTCTGGCACAACTCTGCCCCTACTAGGAGGTCGCCCAGGTAGGCGATTGATCATAACTAATTTTGGTCTTAAAAACGTGGCCAACGCAGCACTTGGAACTGAAAATGCTAGATCTCCTATCTCAATGTTACTGCTAGTCGTAAAAACATTTGATATGGTGGGTGAATAGGGATGTGCAAGTAGGTATCTTTTAAGTCCAGCGTTGCCATAAAGCACCCCGGGTACAGCAGATTCCTGCAGATGTTGATTCCATGCGAAAGGGTTTGGATTTGATCGAGTGATTTAGAGAACGACGGTTCAATATCAGGCGATATTTCCCCAAGGGCTTTTTATCACAAAGATATGGGAGTAAAAACCCCTACCCTGCTCTCGGAAACCGGACCAGAAAGTTCTGATCTACCAAGTCTCATAACTGGGGATTCAAGGCAGTTGCCTTTACTCGATCTCTGGGCAGGCTGGTGACTAACAATCTCTCTGGCGGCTGGGAATCAAATTTAATTCTGTGCCCCCTGGTCACTAGATCCAAAATGAAAGGGTTGAAGTGATACCCAGCCACTGTGGGAGGAAGGCCCTTATTCTTCCCACTCTGCAGCAGAAGTCATTGTAGTTTGGCAGGCTGTTAAGGAGAGTTAAAACAAGACGCCCCCATCTCTGCTTTTGTGGCCTGTCCAATGCTTCTTGGGTCTGGCCTCCTCTCGCGGACCCTGCTGTCTACTCCTCTGCCCTCAAAAAAACTTTCAAGGAGTCGGATTATTTTTCTTTTCTGGAAACGACTTTTTTCTGTCAGCCGTACGCTACAGAGCTTCTTGTGACCCCGGGCCAAGGAGTTGGTCACCTGTTAGAAGAAGAGTCTCCTGACCATGTCTTAAGTCAGAGACTTCCTTCTGGCTGAATTGCTCAAAGCCAAGGTCCTAGCTGCCATCCTAACCGAGCGGAATCAGCCAGGAGTGGTGGTTGTGCAGATAACTGTTGAATTATGTACTCTTCACCCAAGTGCTTGACATGGCAGAGAAGTGACACAGACAATCCACCACACACTTGACTCTTACCGACAGGTGAAGATGTAATCAGCAGTAAGTGGTTATGGGACCACTAAACCCTGCTCTCATGGAATAAAAGACTGGGGTCATCCACAATTCAGACCGCCACACCCCCCCAATCCTTAGATATCAGTATTCCACATGGGATGATACACAGGAACGATCCGCCTTAAATGTTCAGGTTAGCAACCAACCTCAAGCATAGGGGAATTACCAAGAAGAATGCGTCCATAGTGCAGTATGTTAAAACCATTATTTAATAAAATCTTTAATAAAAAGGTCTGCACTCGCCATAGACAAAGGCACAATATGCAGAAAATGTATAAAAACATCAGATAGGCAACGCTCCCCAGTTTCCACCAAAAGGATGGCGACCTCCCGACTTCCGGGTGCGATGTGGTGACGCTGGCAAGCTGCTCCCAGGGAGGAGGGAGGAGCTTGCCAGCGTCACACCCGGAAGTCGGCGATCCTTTTGGTGGAAACCGAGGAGCGTTGTCTAGCTAATGTTTTTATACATTTTCTGCATATTGTGCCTTCGTCTATGGCGAGTGCAGACCTTTGATTTTATTAAATAAAGGTTTTAACATACTACACTATGGGCACATTCTTAGTATTTCCCCTATGCATAAGGTTGGTTGCTAACCTAAACATTTAAGGCGGATAGTTCCTGTGTATCATCCCATGTGGAATACTGATATCCAAGGTTTGGTGGGGTGTGGCGGTCTGAATTGTGGATGTCCCCAGTCTTATTCCATGAGAGCGGGGTTTAGTGGTCCGATAACCACTTCCTGCTGATTACATCTTCACCTGTCGGTAAGAGTCAAGTGTGTGGTGGATGGTCTGTGCCGTGTAAAGCACTTGGGTAAAGAGTACATAATTCAACAGTTATCTGCACAACCACCACTCCTGTGGAACTTTGATGAACTTTTACCTTTTATTATTTACGTACTAGCGCTGCTTGTGGATTATCTATTCAAATTTTCCAGTGTTTGAGCTAGCAGCTGGTGTCTCATAATGGGGCGCAGGTTATATTGTGTGTGTTTCGGCTCCATTGAAAGCCAGGAGAGATTTGTGGTCCAATAGACCCCAGATCTCTTCATAAAGGGCACCTGCCACGGCCCGTGCTATTACAAGGGATGTTGTTCATCCTTTGTAATAGCAATAAAGTTAATAAAAAGAAAATGTAAAGTTAGTGTTAAAAAATTCAGTTTACCCGTGCTTATGCGTAAATGCGAATGCGCATGTAGGTCCCTCACAAATGTAAACGGCGATCGCACCACACGTGAGGTATCACAGCAAACGTCAGAGCAAGAGCAATAATTTTAGCCCCAGACCTCCTGTGTAACTCTAAACTGGTAACCTGTAAAGGCTTTTAAAAACGGTACCCTATAGAGATTTTTTTGTATTTTAATTTGGCGCCATTTCACGGGTGGACGCAATTTTAAAGCATGACCTGTTTGGCATCTTTTTACTCGACGTAACATCTTTTAATTCCAACCAAATAATTGGGTATTATATTGTGTTTTTGTGCATTTTTTCCAACAAAAATTGCTTTTGAAAAACTGCTGTCCAAACATGTGACATAAAAAATATGCATTGCCCACCATTGTTTTCTCTAGGGCCATATACATACATGCATGCATATATATATTAGTTCCAGCAGTTTTAGCAGTCCCGCTAAAAGCGCAGATCGCCGCTATTACTAGTAAAAAAAAAATAAATAAAAATAGCAAATCTTTCCTCTAGTTTGTAGACGCAATAACTTTTGAGCAAACCAATCAAATAGGCTTATTGAGATTTTTGTTTACCAAAAATATGTAGCAGAATACAAATTAGCCTAAAAGTATGAAAAATGGGAATGTTATATAGCAGAATGAGAAAAATATTGTTTTTTTCAGAATTGTCGCTCTTTTTTTGGTTTATAACGGAAAAAAAAAAAAAAGCCGCACAGGCGATCAAATACCACCAAAAAAAAAAAAAAATATTTGTGGGGAAAAAAAAGGACATCAATTTTATTTTGGTACAGTGTTGCACGACCGTGCAACTTTCCATTAAAGTAACGCAATGCCGTATCACAAACAAATGGCCAGGTCATAAAGGGGGCAAATCCTTCCCGTCCAGAAGTGGTTAAAGAAGAATTACGGTATTTAATAGAAAGGATTTACAAATCCTTATTAAAAAGGAGGCTTTGTATCTAGACCCCAATGCTTGTGGTACTATCATTTATTTTCTCCCGAAAATCCATAAGGATGCTACACGGTACCAGGGAGATCCATTGTGAATGGGATAGGGTCTGTGTCAGCCCGAGTGGGGCAATATAGTGATTTCTTTTTTTTCTTAAACCTCTGGTATCTGAAACCAGAGCTTATTTAGGAGACACCAAGTACATTACTCAAATTTTAGAGGGTCTTTCTTGTTCCTCTGATGGTATTCTGGTAACTGCGGATGTAAGTTGCCTTTACACTATTATAGTGCATCAGGAAGCCCTATCCTCTTAAATGGGATCTTGCAGGTTCCCATTTCCCAAATAAGCATAAAAGATATATAATAAGTTTCTTGGATTTCTTTTTAAACCGGAATTATTTTTGGTATGATCACCAATTTTACCTACAGGTTATGGGAGTTGCAATGGGTGCACGTTTCACCCCCAGTGTGGCCAATCTTTTCATGGCACACTGAGAGGAGGAAACAGTTTTTCATCAACACCCTAAGCAACTCATCTGCTACCGCAGGTATATTGACGATCTGTTTACTATCTGGAAAGGAGATCTGGTCAGTCTCCAAATGTTTATGGACAAATTGTATCATAATAATATTTCCTTGACGTTGAATACCAACACGGAGAAAATGGTTTTCCTTGACTTGGAAATTTTCAAGGAAGGTAGTTCTTCTAGAACTCGGAATTACTTTAACCGCTTGCCGACCGCTCACTGTATATTTACTTCGGCAAAGCGACACCTACAGGCAGAATCACATTAATAAACGACGCTCGCTCCCTCCTCACTCCAGCCGCTCTGGGGCGCGCTCCCCCCGATGGTCTGATTCGGTACAGAACCAATCGGTGATTAAGTTCAGGCCAATGATTTTTGGCCTGGACCTGCTGATCGGTCCTGACCAATCACAGACCTAGCTGTGCCTGTGTAATGTAAACACAGGTGCAGAAAAGGTCCACTCTCCCCTCCCAAAATCCTTTTTGGATTTCATCGTGAGAAGAGAGGATCAAACTGCGAGTACTGCACAAAGCACGTGCACACACACCTAGCTAGGTACATTTAACCCCCGATCACCCAAGTTAACCCCTACACCCCCTGTCACATTGCACACTATAGACAGTGTATAGCAGTTTTCTATATTTCTGTAATAGTGTGCCTTGTGATATCATCATCACCCGCCACCTCCCCACATTAAAGATTTAACCCCTTGAATCCCCCCCCCCCCCCAGTTGACACCTTCACCTCGTCACATTGCACACTATATACAGGTATATAGTGGTTTTCTGTACTAGTGCGATTGTGACTTCAGTTAGCTCTAGCAAGTTAGTTTCTGACCCAAATAGGTTTATGGTACCCGCCATACCCCCCCCCCCCATAAAGATTTAACCCCCTGATCACCCCCAGTTAATCCCTTCATTGCCCTGTCACAGTGTCACTTTTATAGTGTACAGTTTTTTTTCTGATCACTATTATTAGTGTCACAGGTGACATTAGTTAGCGTTTATGCTAGTTAGCGTCAGTCTATCCCCGCCGCATAGTTAGAAAGATAATTTATCCCTTTGATTACCAGTAACACACATACACTAAACACCTCCAATACTAGTATAGTATCTAAACAGATCAATATCTTTGATCTGATCTGGACTATACTAGCGTCCCCAATAGTTTAGGGTTCCCAAAACGCAGCGTTCGCAGGATCGGTCATGACACCTGCCAGCACCTGCGTTTAGCCCCTCCACCCAGCCCACCCGGTCAAGTACAGTAATCAATAGATTACTGTCACTTCCAAAAACACAAAACACACGAAACCGCTGCGTTAGAGTCAGGCCTGATCCCTGCTAGCACTAACAGTTTTTTTTGTAGCGGTTGAAATAGTCCGACAACCAGGTGTTTTTTTACCTGCGAGTCACACTAGTGTACCTATAAATTTAGTGGCTAAAATGACCAAATGTTTGTACACTAGTGAAGAGGCCTACAGGATACTGACCATGTCAGATGAGAGCAATGGTGAGGCCTCACTGGCAGAATCAGGGTCGGTATACAAGACTGTAGACAGCAGTGTTTTCCTGACAGATAGCTCCGACGACGGAGGGGTCCCTGCTAAGGTCAGGCGTACCCGACCCCGTTCTGGAGTTGCTGAGGTGCATAGATCGCAGGGTGCTCGTATGTAGCAGAGTGTTGGTACTAGTGCCGCTCACACTTCTGGTGAACTGGCAAGCACCAGCCGCCTAGTACACCCTGGTCATAGACAATGTTCCCTTTAAGCTGCGCACATGCGCAGCCGCGCAGTCTAATTGACAGTCCGGCGCAGCACAACTTCAGACCGCGCAGCCGCGTGAAGACGGTGAAGGTAGTGAGCAGTGCACCCCAAGAGCCCGCCCATTGTGTGACAATAGCGAATGAAAATTCGCTATTGTCGCACGGATCCTCCTCCTGGCCAATCAGGGAGAGGGTCCTCCCGCTTCCTGATTGGCCGAAAGGCAAACCAACCCATGCCATTGGCCAAGGTCCGAGGAGGAGGCGGGAGGACTGAGGAGACGCGGGGACTGAAGATCATGCGCTATAAACAAAAAAAGAGCTTCAATTTTGCAAAAATAACAATATTTTTCACAATTTTTAAATATGAAATTCCCCAAAAAAATTTAAAAATCAAAATTTTAACATTTTCGGCCAATTTGTTTTATGCTACATAGGTTTGGTTAAAAAAAAAAATTCGCAAAAAGCGTATTTTGATTGGTTTGCGCAAAAGTTATCGCGTTTACTAACTAAGGGAAAGATTTTTGTCATTTTTGTTGTTTTTTTTTTTTTTTTTAACGAGTAATGGCGGCGATCTGCGATTTTTTTTGCGGGACTGCGACATTGCAGCGGACAGATCGGACCCTTGACTGACATTTTTGGGGTTACCAGTGACATTACTGCAGTAATCAGTGCTATACATATGCACTGTTACTGTAAAAATTACCCTGGCAGTGAAGGGGTTAACTGAATTGGAGAGGGAGGGGTTAAGTGTGTCCTAGGGGCGTGCTTCTAACTGTGATTGGACATGGCTACTGATGTAAGAACAGTAATCAACGGTCCTACATAGTAGAACCGTCTGATCTCCATTCTTACACAGGGAAGAATGACAGGCGGCTTTGTTTACATCAGCCGCCTGCCTTTCTTCCAGTGTCACGGACGATCGCAAGTGCCCAGCGGACATCGGGTCCGCCGGGCACACACGCGGGGGGGGGGGGAGGGGTCCGTGAGCGCGCCTCCGGAGGCGCACGCACGCTCCCTAGAAGCCTCACAGCGACGTAGTACTACGTCGCTTTGCCTGTGAGGGGCTGACCGCCCAAATAGTCGTGCGGCGGTCGGCAAGTGGTTAAGGGCCAAAGCAATTATAAGCTTTGACATGCTGGGCATCTTTTACTTGGCACAACCTTGGGGAATGTGTATTGCATTTACACTCCTTAAGCCCCGTACACACGTACCGATTGTCGGCCGTAAATATTCGACACCCGAACGATCGGCCAATTGTAGGCTTGTTAGTATGATGCTGCCGACAGCGCATTTTCGGCTGAACGGAATCTGTCGTTGCAGACTTTAAAATATTTGTTGGCCGTCACCAGAACGGCCGATTGTTCGTCAGTCAGTACAGATTTCGGCAGACAGACAGCAGATTAGCAAGACTGGGCATGCTCAGAAAAGAAAAAAAGACAAGGAAAGTTAACCATCGCATGACATCACTTCTGCAGTCGGCTGTTGTTGGCCGACAAAATTCGTGTGCAGTCTTTTGCAGTTTTCAACAGACACCGACAGCCCTGGACAAAAGACGGCCGATCGTTCTGCCGACGATCAGTACGTGTGTACGGGGCTTAAGGCCCCGTGACTGCCTTAAAATTAACTGCAGTGTATTTTTTTTTTTTTACTGAAATGTGTTTCCTAAACAGTTGCACTAACATTGTGTGTGATAAAAAAAAGGAACTTCCACTATTTTATTCTCTAGGCTATCTGCTTTCAAAAAATATCATGTTTGGGGGGTTTTATGTAATCTTCAGGCCTAAAACGGCGCAAACAAAAAAAACACTCTGGCTGCAAAAGGGTTAATTCGTTCAGGACTTCCCAGAACTTTCCTTTAATAATGTCCTGTAGTGATTTTATGAATAAAAGTACTGGTCCCTCCAGAATAGCCCGCTTATCTAGGCCCCATTGACACAAATTTGGGATGGGATGGTATAATTGCATGCATTTAGCCCTCCCTGTGTATGGCCAGCTCTAGGAAGTGGATGAAGCAGTTATGACAGACGTCAGGCGATGTGTAGTGGACAGCTCCGTAGCCTTCGCAATAGCCGGACAGGTAGCGAAGAGCCCGTGGCCCCTGTACGCTCCGCAGGTCAGCTCAGCCCTCACCTGTTGCATATCTTGTGTTGTTCTTTTCCCGCCTCCCGCCATGTCAGAGTTTAGCCTTACCGCGCCAGTTCGCCGTGACGTCATCCCTCAGCTCCACCCCGTTTCTTTCGCTTGAGGGGGTGTGAGTCAAGTAAATTATCAGCGTTACGTGCACAAGTCACGTGTTCCTCTGCAAAAAGGAAAACAAACAAAAAAAACACAACAAAATCCAACAAGTAGGGACATATAGATAGAACGCGCTGTAGAATGGCCGCTGTTCTGTCATAAAAAAAAAATGTGTGTACTTTTCGCAGAATGTCATTTGCCACTAATAAATATGGCGCGCCAGGCTTCAGCTGTTTTCTGACCCAGCCTTCAGCCGATATCTAGCATGTAGTGTCGGAGTTTAGCCTTTAGAGGGCAGAGCAGTTTAGAAAACGTTCACGTTTACCTGACGTCATCGTTTATATGCTCCAGTGAATCCTTTGAAGGGTTGCTCAAAATAAAACACTAATCATTCTAGACACGATTTATCCCTAAACTATTATCTCAGGTAGAGGTAAATGTTTACTCGTTACAAGTTTGCGGGTATCTAAACTACGTCAGCTGTTCAGATCAGTTGAATCAATTGACTCTAGGAAGGTTTTACCCCCCCTTATGAGAAGGACATTTTTTATATTGAGCTGAAGTGGTTAAAGTAGTGCAATGCTCAATATAAAAAAATGTCCTGGTCAAAAGGACACCAATTTGGGTGCAGTGTCACAGGGCCGTGCAATTGTCAGTTAAAGCAACGCAGTGTCGTATTGCAAAAAATGGCCTGGTCAGGAAGGGGGTGACCAGGCCAATTTTTGCGATAGGGCATTGCGTTGGTTTAACTGACAATTGCGCGGTCCTGCGACACTGCACCCAGGGGGGTCTTTGAGCAAGTTCCTGGCCCTTTGGGGGTTAGTAACTTGGGCAGGGATGTCCTTTAGACTCCCTGCGGTGGTTATAAGCTTGGGGGGAGCTGATGTTTCTTCATCCGCAGGTCTGTGCCTCACATGGCTGGGTCGGGCCAAAAATATAGTCCGCAGTTTTGCGGTCTACTCAAGGCTGTCCCGGTACCTGACCAGGCTGACCGAGATGAGCAGACGGTACTGCTGTCCGCGTGCATGACCAAGCTGACCGGCGGATGATGATGGATCGCCTCACACGGCCAGATCAGGCCAAAAATTGAGGCCGCGACATGCGGCCTACTCACGGCTGACTGAGCTGGCTGTCTGAGTGACTGACCAAGCTGTCCGGGCGACTGACCAAGCTGACCAAGCTCCTAACCGAGCTGTCCGAGCTGCTGATCAAGCTGACAGAGCTGACGGTGGACTCGCGACCGGATCAGGCCTGAAATTTAGGCCGCGACTTTGCGCCCTACTCGTGGCTGGCTGTCCGAGCTGCTGACCGAGCTGTTGACCAGGCTGTTTGAGCTGCTGACGGGGGTGACAGAGCAGCGGATGGGCATCCGCCCCCTCCTTAGGGGGGTGGACATATGGCCTGCCTGGCGCCCCCTTGTACCGGAGGGCGTAGTGGGGGTACTCTGCCTGCGCGTCTGCGTCACGGCGGGCATTTATGGTGGGCCACCCTTAGGTCTAATAGGGGTCTTTTTGTGGAACTTTAGCTGGTGTCTCCTTGCGGGACTGTGGTCGGCGACCTCCCCTGCTTGTTATGTTCTCAGGGTGAGCTTAGCATACAGCGACTCTACTGGGTCTGCGTCCATGCACTTTGGGTGCTCTGCGGTCAGAATGATTCTTTTTTACTGCACATGCAAGGTGGATGCACTGATTGTATCGGTGCAGAAAATTTTAACATGAGGGGGTGCCGATCCCCTCTCCGGCCCTGTAGATCCCCTAAAAGTGGCAAAGGTGCTCCCTTTTCCCACCTATCATGATATCTTTGTCATCACTGACTTTCTGCCTTTGGTCAAGTCAGTTAACGGTGCAGCAATGGTGGCAAAGTTGGGGACGAACCTCCAGTAGTAGCCAACTATGCCCAAAAATGCTCTGACCTGTTATCTGGTTAGGGGACGGGGCCAGTCCTCTGTGGCTTCTACCTTACTCCTTTGAGGCTTCACCAGCCCTCTACCCACAATGTACCCTAGGTACTTGGCTTCCTCCATCCCAATTGCACACTTCTCTGGGTTGATGGTGAACCCTGCTCTTCTCAAGGAGTCTATGACTGCCTGAACCCAGGGAAGATGAAACTCCCAATCAGTGCTGAAGATGACTATGTCATCTAGATAGATGGAAGCCTATCGTAGATGTGGGCGCAAAGTTTTATCCATGGCCCTGTTGGAATGTGGCGGGGGATGAGTGTAGACCAAATGGCATCCTCTTGTACTGGAAGTGGCCTTCTGGGGTGGAAAAGGCTGTTTTCTCCCTGGCTTCCTTGGTTAGGGGGATCTGCCAGTATCCTTTTGTAAGGTCCAGAGTGGTGATATACCTAGATGGACCCAACCTCTCAATTAGCTCATCCCCCCCGGGGCATCGGATATGCATCAAACTTGGAGATTTCACTAAGTTTTCTAAAGTCATTACAGAAGCAAAGAGTGCCGTTGGTTTTAGGCATCAACACGATTGGACTCGACCACTCGCTCTGCGACTCTTCTATGACCTCAAGTTCAAGCATTCTTTTCACCTCTTCTGATACTGCCACCCTGTGAGCTTCTGGAATACGATAAGGCTTTAACAGGATTTTTACATTGGGCTCGGTTACAATGTCATGCTCGATGACGTTGGTGAGACCAGGCACCCCTGAAAACATGTCCCTATTTCTTTGCAGAAACTCTTTTGCTTGTTGGGATTGGGGCATAGACAGGGTAGCAGCAACCTGTACCAGATCAATCCCTGCAGGGTCCCCTGACTGGACACCTACCAGATACATGTTCTCTGTCTCTCCAGGGTTTTAACAGATTTATATGATAGATCTGGTATGGTTTTCTTTTGCCGGGCTGGTGTACCTTGTAGTTCACCTCCCCCACTTTTTCTACTACCCCAAACGGACCCTGCCATTTGGCCAAGAACTTGCTCTATACCGTGGGTATGAGAACAGCCACCCGGTCTGCTATTTGAAACTGTCTGACTTTAGCCGACCGGCTGTATACCCTTTTTTGGGCATCCTGAGCCTTTTGCAGGTGCTCCCTCACTAATGGCATCACCTTAGCCATCCTCTCCCGCATTTGGGAGATATGTTCTACCACGGTTTTGTGTGGTGAGGACTCACTTTCCCAGGTTTCCTTTACCAGATCGAGCAACCCCCGGGGCCTTCACCCATACACTAGCTCAAATGGTGAGAAGCCCGTGGACGCTTGTGGAACCTCCCAGATGGCAAACAACAGGGCAGGGAGTAACATATCCCAATCCCACCCATCTTTCTGGACCACTCTTTTTAACATGTACTTTAGAGTTTTATTAAACCCCTCAACTAGGCCATCGGTCTGCGGGTGATAGACGGATGTCCGCAACTGCTTAATCTGAAATAGCTTGCACAAGTCCGCCATCACCTTTGATATGAAAAGGCTGCCCTGGTCCGTCAATATCTCTTTCGGGAACCCCCGTTTGTTAAAACATTTGAAACAATTCCAGGGCAATGGCTTTACAGGAAGTTTTCCTTAATGGGACTGCTTCTGGATACCTAGTTGCGTAATCTAGAATGACCAATATATATTGGTGCCCCCTTGCTGACTTCACCAGGGGTCCTACGAGATCCATAGCAATCTGCTCAAATGGCACCTCAATGATTGGTAAGGGTACCAGGGGATTTCTGTAGTGGGACACTGGGGAAGTTAACTAGAAAGTGGGACAAGATGCACAATATCTTTTAACCTTGGCCTTCACCCCTGGCCAGAAGAACCTTTCGGTTATCCTTGCCTCTGTTTTTTCCACCCCCAGGTAACCTCCCAGTGCGTCGTTGTGGGCTAGATCGAGGAGCATCCACCTATATGACTGGAGAACCAGCAACTGCTCTACAGTTTCCCCTTGGCTTTCATCCACTCGATAAACCAAGTCCCCCTTCAACGCAAAATTAGGAAACCTCTGGTCTGCTCCTGGCAGTTGTGGCACCCCATCAATAACAGAAACCTGCTCTTGAGCATTGACCAAGGTAGGGTCCCGTAATTAGGCACTACCAAATGCGCCCCTGGATACATCCAGGTCGGGGTGCACCGGCCTCGGGGATGTTTCCCCTTCAACCTCCTTAACCAGGAACTGCAACGGGGAGAGTTCCTCGTCATCCTCCCCCAACATAACCTGTAATGTGGAGACCTCCCCCTCCTCAGAGGCCAGCTCGGTCTCTGTGACGTCACTATCAAGGACATGCATTTCCATGTTAGGGGGGTGTGTTGTGGGGATTTCAGGCCCTGACCCCTCAGACTCTGTCCCTTCGAGGCCCCATGTCCCCAGTCCTCTTAACTGTCCAGGCAGCTCACATTGCACGTGGTTCCACAGTTCAAAAAACAGCGGACAGTCCCGCCCCACTATGATGTCATGTATCAGGTTTCTTACCACCCGAACTTATTGGGTCACTGAGGTACGGCCATAGGCAACAGTCACCGACACCAGGGGGTACTCCCTGGTGTCCCCATGGATACACACTACCCGTAGAGTTTACGCTTATGTATTTGCAAATGTGTGCAAATAAACCCCTGCTTTTAACGCATACTGTTAGACAGGTTCATTTGGTTGGTCGCTGGCTGGTTGGTAAGTAGTGACTGGAAATCCCCTTGCTTTTTTGATACCTGTAGAGTTTAACTTAATGGGCCGAGTCTCCCGATCACCCTGGCATGTACCAGTGTTGCCATGCTACCGGAGTCCAGTAGAGCCTTGGCAGGAAGGTGGTTCATCCACACTTCACACTCAACCTGTCCTGCAGCCATATCAAGATGAGTGCACATGCCCTTTGCACATAGAAGGAGCTTCTCCGACCAGTCCCGCAAAACCATTAACTCCTCCTGAAGTGGGCAGTGGGCCCGGGTATGCCCCCAGGACCGACATCGCCAACACTGTATGTCCCCCATCCTTGGGACAGGAACCAACTTTCGTGGTTCTGTGGAAGGTGATGCAGGTTTGTGGGTTCCAACGTCTGGCAGGGCTTCTCTCCTAGGTACTGTGGCTGGCCTGGTTGCCCTTGGTGTGGGTTCCCGACGCTTGGCAGGTCTGAGCAGGTCCTCCACCATGGTGTACCTTTCGACCAACTCTACCAGCTGCTCAGCGGTTGCAGGGTCTCCATGGCTTACCCAGCGTGGTAGGTTATCTGGCAGGGACTGCAGATACCAGTCCATCACCACCCGTTCTATCATTTGTTGGCCTGTTAACTTTTCTGGTTGCAGCCATTTTTTTACCAGCTGTACAAGTTCGTGCACTTGGGGGGTTGTTAGGTTTGTACCTCCAGCGGTGCACCCTCTGAGCCCGGACAGCCACTCCCAGACGGGCCAGGATCTCTGCATTCAGACACTCATAGTCTCTGATATGCTCTGATGGGAGGTCAAAGTAGGCCTTTTGCGGGTCACCAGTGTCACGTACCTGATCCGAAGCCGAAGTGTGTAGAGAGGGCTCCCCTTGCGGCTAGGTGCAGAACACCCCTGAAGGTGAGACAGGGAGTGCTGTGCCCGAAGTAGCACGGGTTGCCGGCTGGGATGGCCAGATGGTGGCTGAGGCCAATGGATGGAATGTCCAGGGTGGATCTGGAAGACTTGATAAGCCAGGCAGATGTGCTGCAGGAACACGGGAAGCGGAGTCAAATAGCCAAGCCGGGTCAGACACTGGAGAAAACTGGGAAAGTCCGGGGACAAGCCAAAGGGTCAAAAAGCCAGAGGTATCAAGAAGAGACGATGGTCAAGCAATCCGGGTCGGCAACAGGAAATCCAAGGTAAAGGCAAACAAGGCTCAAGGGACACAGGGAGCTGAAGATCATCCAGCAACTAGTACCTGTCACTGCTGGGTTTAAAAAGGCCGCTTGGCGCCGAGCGCCGTCACGTCCTGCGTGTGCGTGTGCGAATTGGCGCACGCACGTTCTTAGCTGAACTTGCCCGGAGTTGGCCGCGCATGCGTATTCGCGCCAATGCGCGATTTCGCTGATTAGCCAAACTGTTTACCTGACAGTGCCCCCCCCTGAGGGGCAGCCTCCGGATGCCCAAGAGGGCTTGTTTTCCAGGAAATTTTTTAAAAAAGTCCCGTAACAGCCTGGGAGCATGTATGCTTTGGGCAGGTTCCCAAGAACTTTCCTCCGGAGGGTAGCCTTTCCATTTTACCAGATATTGGGTATGTCTCCCCCTTCTACGGCAATCCAGAATGGATTCAACCTCATACTCCGTTTCGCCATGAACTAGAACTGGAGGTGGAGGCAAATCGTCTCTATTTGGAAAGGGACCAGATTTAGCTGGTTTGAGCAGGGATACATGGAACACTGGATGGATTTTGTACGTATTAGGGAGGCACAGTTCAAAGGCCACAGGGTTAATTATCTTCTTGATAGGGAAGGGACCAATGAACCTTGGCCCCAACTTCTTAGAAGGGCAGGGCAACTTGAGGTTAAGGGTGGACAGCCACACCTTATCTCCTACCTTCAAAGTAGGACTGTCCTTCTTCCTTTTATCATAAAACTGTTTGTAGTCTTCTTGTGCCTTTTGCATAGTCCTTTGTAGGAGCAGGAAATTTTCTTGGAGGAATGTTATCCTATCTTGCACAGCAGGTACCGAAGATTCAGGCATCGGACTGGACAGAAAAGATGGATGAAACCCATAGTTCGCAAAAAACGGAGACTGATGTGTAGAAGCGTGAATGGAGTTATTGTATGCGAACTCGGCACACGGGAGCAAAGCTACCCAATTGTCCTGTGAGAATGTAGAGAAACAGCGGAGGTATTGTTCAAGGGTTTGATTTGTCCTCTCTGTCTGGCCGTTACTTTGAGGATGATACGCTGATGATAGACAGACCTCGATATTGAAGATCTTGCAAAGAGCCCTCCAGAATCTGGAGGTAAATTGTACTCCTCGGTCGGACACGATGCTGCTGGGCAAACCATGTAACCTCACAATCTCCTTGATAAAGGTATGCGCCGTGTCTACGGCCGAAGGAGTGCCAACCATGGGCACAAAGTGAGCCATTTTAGATAGGCGATCTACTACCACCATAATTGTAGAAAATCCCTCTGGAGAAGGTAGATCCACTATAAAGTCCATGGATAGCATTTCCCAAGGTTGCTTAGGAACAGGAAGTGGTCTCAATAGACCCCAGGCTTGGACATGGCTGCCCTTACTCCGAAGGCAGGTTGTGCAGGAACTCACATACTCCTTACAGTCTTGTCTGACATTCGGCCACCAATAGGACCGTTGGATGAGATCCAGGGTCTTACGGACCCCAAAGTGACCGGCTAATAGATGGTCATGGCATGCTTTAAGAACCGTGAGTCTGGCTTCCTGGGGAACAAAAATTTTATTTTTATGTAAAAAAAAATTACCATGTTTCTGGAGTGAAGAAGTCTCAGAGGCAGTGCATTGGGCAGAGGCCCGTTCAAGGGTAGTCCTGAGATCCGGCTGGATTAACAAAAAATTTTGGGCAGACAAGATTGTGCTAGGGGTGACATCAATAGGAGTTTCCGGGAACATCCGTGAGAGAGCGTCTGCTTTCCCGTTCTTGGATCCTGGCCGGTACGTAAGATGAAAATTGAATCTAGAAAAGAACAGGGCCCATCTGGCTTGTCGTGGTCTCAAGCGTCTGGCAGATCTGAGATACTCGAGATTTTTATGATCGGTAAAGATCATAATTGGATGGGCTGCGCCTTCCAACAAGTACCGCCACTCTTCAAGTGCTGCTTTGATGGCCAGCAGTTCTCGGTCCCCTACATCATAATTTCTTTCAGGCTGAGTGAGTTTTCGGGAGAAAAAAGCTACTGGGTGGAGCAGAGCTTTAGGTCCCTGGCGTTGCGAGAGAATTGCTCCCGTGGCTACTTCTGAGGCATCAACTTCAAGGACATAAGGCAAGGCCGGGTCCGGATGTTGTAGCACGGGGGCACTGGTGAATACAGCCTTAAGTCTGTCAAACGCTTCTTGAGCCTCTGAGGACCAGAGGAAGCGAGTGTGTTGCCGGGTCATTTGAGTAATGGGGGCAATGATGCGGGAAAAGTCTTTAATAAATCTGCGATAAAAATTTGCAAAACCCACAAACCTCTGGATACCCTTCTTGTCCGTGGGAGCAGGCCACTCCAGGATGGCAGACACTTTTTGAGGGTCCATAGCTATTCCATTCGTGGAAATGATCAGACCCAGAAACTGTATTGATGACTTCTCAAATTCACACTTCTCCGCCTTTGCATAAAGCCCGTGTTTTCTGAGAGTGGCCAATACTTTTTGCACATGTATTCTGTGGGACTCCAAGTTGGCAGAAAAAATCAAAATATCATCTAAGTAAACAATAAGGAAATTGTCCAGGAATTCTCTGAAAATGTCGTTTACTAGATGTTGGAAGGTGGCAGGAGCATTGCAGAGCCCGAAGGGCATAACCAGATATTCGAAGTGCCCGAAACGGGTTCGAAAAGCAGTCTTCCATTCGTCGCCTTCACGGATCCGTACCAAGTTATAAGCACCTCGTAGGTCTAATTTGGTGAAGACTTGAGCGGAGCGGAATCTCTGAAAAAGCTCAGGCACAAGAGGGAGTGGGTACCGGTTCTTTATAGTGATTTTATTTAAGTCTCTGTAATCCACACAAGGCCTTAGGGTATGGTCCTTCTTCTCTACAAAAAAGATGCCGGCTCCGGCCGGAGAGGAAGAGGGACGAATGAACCCTTTCTTGAGGTTCTCGTCAATGTATTGCCGTAGGGCTTCAAGCTCAGTCTCTGAGAGCGGGAAGATACGGCCGAAAGGAATTTCGGCCCCAGGTAGCAGCTCTATCGGGCAATCGTAGGGACGATGAGGTGGTAATGAGTCCGCTTTCTTTTTATCAAAGACATCAAGGAAGTGGTGGTATACAGAAGGAACATCTTGGCTGGTATTGGAAACCGGCTGAATAGAGAAACAACCAGCAGGAGACGGGGTCTCAGGAGCCACACAATGTTGTAGGCAGTATGCGGACTTAAAGGATACTTCCCCTGTTGACCAGTCTATCAATGGGTTGTGTGCCCGGAGCCAGGGGATACCCAAAATAACAGGGAACATGGGTGAAGGAAGAACGTCAAAGTGAAGAAGTTCGTGATGGCCAGGGCCGGTGGTGGCAAGAATAGGTAAGGTCTCCTGGATGATGGGCCCGGATCTGGGAGTTGTGCCATCTGCAAGGTGGATTTCAAGCTTACGGTTCTTGGTCTGGAGAGGTAAGTGATGTTCTCTTGCCAGTGAGATATCCAGGAAACAACTGCAGGCTCCAGAGTCAATAATGGCTGGCAGCCTGATCTCCCCTCCTGCCACCTGCAACGAAACAAGGAGGACCAGGTGAGTGGGGGAAGACCCAGGGGTTTGAAGATGCATATGATGGGAAATGAACGACTTACTTGGTCTGACTGGGCAGTCACGAAGGAAATGTCCATTGTCCCCACAGTACAGACATAAGTTCTGTTGCCTGCGACGAAGTCTTTCTGCAGGGGTTAAGGCTGAACGAACCACCCCGATCTGCATAGGCTCCTCGGGTGGCATTGGGCTGGCAGCAGTCGGTAAAGGTGTAGGAGGTGGTGGCACCCTGGGTAGCATCCAAGCAGGCCGAAAAGACTGAGCACATTCAGATCGGCGTTCCCGAAAACGTCTGTCTAACTGGATGGCCAGTTGAATGAGCTCCTCCAAAGTAGTTGGGGTCTCAACCCGTGCTAACTCATCCTTGAGAGTTTCCGACAGGCCTAGCCGATATTGATGTTTGAGGGCGGCCTCGTTCCAGCCTGTGTCTGCGGACCACCTACGGAAGTCTACGGTGTAATCTTCCACGGGGCGTCGGCCTTGCTGTAACTTATGAAGTGTTGCCTCGGCAGTGGCTGTGCGTTGTGGGTCATCGTATAGCTGGGCCATTGCTTTAAAGAAGACCTCAACAGAGTCCAGAGCAGGGTCCTTCTGTTCCAGCAAATGGTGGGCCCAGGACTGGGGTTCATCAGACAGCAGGGAGATGATAAACCCTACTTTGACTGCTTCCAAGGAAAAAGTTCTGGGTTGCAGAGCCAGATATAATGAGCAGGCGTTTTTAAAGGATTTAAACTTCCTGCGATCACCAGAAAAACGTTCAGGCAGAGGTACTCTGGGTTCAGGAGAAAGAGCCATCATGGTGGGGATAGCAGCTGGTGGTCCCGAAGCTGAAGGAGCAGGGTTAGAGGCTGCAGTAGATGGATCCGCAGGGCCCGCCGGAGGCGGTGTAGACAGATACTGCAGGCGACCTTCCAGTTGGAAGTAACCCTCCTGAAGATTCTTCACAGCCTGGGTTAAAGCTGCAACTTGCTGGCATAAGGCTTCCAGTGGGGAGGCACCTCTCTCGGCTTCTGACATTGCTGGATGATACTGTCACGTACCTGATCCGAAGCCGAAGTGTGTAGAGAGGGCTCCCCTTGCGGCTAGGTGCAGAACACCCCTGAAGGTGAGACAGGGAGTGCTGTGCCCGAAGTAGCACGGGTTGCCGGCTGGGATGGCCAGATGGTGGCTGAGGCCAATGGATGGAATGTCCAGGGTGGATCTGGAAGACTTGATAAGCCAGGCAGATGTGCTGCAGGAACACGGGAAGCGGAGTCAAATAGCCAAGCCGGGTCAGACACTGGAGAAAACTGGGAAAGTCCAGGGACAAGCCAAAGGGTCAAAAAGCCAGAGGTATCAAGAAGAGACGATGGTCAAGCAATCCGGGTCGGCAACAGAAAATCCAAGGTAAAGGCAAACAAGGCTCAAGGGACACAGGGAGCTGAAGATCATCCAGCAACTAGTACCTGTCACTGCTGGGTTTAAATAGGCCGCTTGGCGCCGAGCGCCGTCACGTCCTGCGTGTGCGTGTGCGAATTGGCGCACGCACGTTCTTAGCTGAACTTGCCCGGAGTTGGCCGCGCATGCGTATTCGCGCCAATGCGCGATTTCGCTGATTAGCCAAACTGTTTACCTGACACCAGTGAGGAAAGGGGAAATAATGCCAGCCCATTGGTCACGGGGCCACCCCTCTCTCCGCTTTCCTCTCAAAGGTGGTGAGAAAAGCCTCCACATCATCGTTGGGTGTCAGTTTTTGCAAAAAATGTCTGGCTCTCACGGATACCTGGTTGCCAGCGGTGACGACCGCTTGCTCTCGTCCCTGGGCCAGGCGATGTACTTACTCCTGCAAGGCAGCCACTTGTGCTTGCGTGAACTCCTGCTGGGCAGTAAACTGGGCGGCTAGTAACCGTGTGCTTTCTTGTTGTGCAGCTACAGCCTGTGCCAGAGCCTGCTGTTGCTGGGCCATCGCTTCCTCATGGCGACGGTTTGCCTCTGCTGAGGCTTGCTGCTGGGTCACGGTGGCTTGCGCCAAAGCCAAAGCTTCCTCCATGCTTTTTCCTGCTGTTTGCAGTGTCTGAGCTGATTTCACCCAAGACATGCCATAGGTACACTGTCTCTTTAAATGTCAGTTTTTTGTTTTAAATGGCTTTTGCGGCTGCAAGTGCACTCTGCCCGCATCCTCCACCAGTTGTAATGTTTGGGGGGATTGTGGCTCCACAGGACCGAGTGCAAAACCGTTAAAGTTTATACAAAAAGGCTTTTATTTAGCAAATAACACAAAATAAGGCTTCCAGCAGCACACAAGCACACAAAATAAAGTCCGCTTATCTTCAGCACATAGTAAAAGCAAAAACACATACAGTTTGTAGTTGGGTCTTCGCCCTGAAGGTTTAACAGTCCTTGTTAAGTCCTGTTTCTTGCAGGCTCCAGCCAAACTCCCAGCTCTCCAAGACAGGTGCATACACCAATTCCTCCTAACCACCACACCTATCACTACTTCCTGTCTTTCAGGAGCTGCTTCCTGGAGGCTCTTGGCCCTGTATGCGCTGGACTCCTTGTAGTCAGAGGTGGAGACCCCTTCCCACCCGAATATCACTTCAGGGTCTCCGAAATCCCGGGTCCCAAATATCACGTCTACATAGGTACATTAGGCATTCACAGGATACAGAAGTAAGTGTCGGCCAGTATTGGCCCCAAAAAATTAGCCCACATGGGTTTACCTGACAGCTAAGAATGTTGTATTCTGTGGCTGAAGGTACATTAGGCATTCACAGGATACAGAAGTAAGTTTCGGCCAGTATTGGTCCCAAAAATTAGCCCACATGGGTTTACCTGACAGCTAAGAATGTTGTATTCTGTGGCTGAAGGTACATTAGGCATTCACAGGATACAGAATTAAGTGTCGGCCAGTATTGGCCCCAAAAATTAGCCCACATGGGTTTACCTGACAGCTAAGAAATTAGTCAGATTTTCTTCTCTCCAGATGCAGATTCAAATTCCGGGAGAAGAGGCGGATGTCCTCCCTACCCAGCAGCAGTCTGATGTGCAGGGAGGGGAGGAACTCATCCCCCCCCCCCCCCCCCCCCGGGCAGGCCAAGGACCAGGGAAAGGAGGTAGTTGTGCTCCCTTTTCAGCGGCAGTTAAGAGTCCCAAGAGAAGAAGAAGTCTTCCTCCCACCCCAATCGCCAGCCGAGGTGGATGATGTGGGGTCCCCAGCTGAAGTGCTGGCAGCTGGACAGAGGATCCATGAGCCCTGTCCCACACCTACCGATGACAACCCTTCCCAGCAGCAAAGAGCAGAGATCATGTGGACCAACTGTGTGGGTTCGCTCTGCCCGACTAGCGCATGTGCAGTCCAGGTGGAGGTCTGGGACCTGGTTAGTCTACCTTTAATATGGGAGAAATGTGACAGACCCAACCAGGATAGGGGTTTTTAAAATGTGGATTGCAGGGTAGCCTCTTGCCTATTGACTATGGGCCCTGGCATTTGAGAGAGCTATGAGTATCCAGAAAAATGTCATGTTATATAATGCAAGATGACATGTTATTTAACAGTAAAGGAACCCACGATGGTCTTGGCCAACTTGAGTCTCAGTGAGAAGATGGATGTGGAAAGAAAGCTGTTTAATGAGATCTGTTGCCAGGACTGTCTAGGGTGGACTCTCCCTGACTAATCAAGTGTTGTCTAGGTGCCTAGCTGTTCATTAGCTTACTGTTAAATAGATCACTGTTTAATTAGGTTACTGTTAGCTGCTAGCTGTTCATTAGATGTACTGTTAGATGTACTTATGCTATTACTGTTTAACCACCTCCCACCCGGGCCATTGTACATATACGGCCGGGTGGGAGTCTCGTCCTTCTGAATGGACGTTCCGGAACGTCCTTCAGAAGGAGCGAGATCGCGCCGCCGCGGGCACGCGCAGCGGCGCGATCTCGATGTGCCTGTGTCCCTCGGACACAGCGCAACAAGATGCGTCAGGAGGGCCCTGTGATTGGCCCTCCTGATCACATGACGGCTGTGTCCAATCACAGCCGTCATGCAATGTAAATACAGCCGTTGTAACGGCTTCGATCTCTTCTCCTCCCTGACAGATGGCAGACAGGGAGGAGAAGAAGAGGATCGATACTGGAGCTGGGGTGATCAGTGAGTATTTCTAAGTACTCACTGATCACAGGGGGGGTCTGTGCTGGTAATCAGATGATTGATTACCAGTGCAGCCCTGGGGGGAGGGGATGCCACTAGAGCCACCAGGGATGCCCACCCATGACCACCAGGGATGCCCACCATGGCCACCAGGGATGGCAAACAGCCTGCCAGTAGTGCCCTCCTATCAGTGCTGCCCACCAATGCCATATATCAGTGCTGCCCACCAGTGCCCGTTATTGCCATCCACCAGTGCTGCCCACCAGTGCCCATTAATGCCCACCAGTGCTGCCTATCAGTGCCCATCAGTGCCCCCCATCAGTGCCCATAAGTGCCCCCCATCAGTGCCAATCAGTGCCGCCCATCAGTGCCGATCATTGCCACCTATCAGTGCCCATCAGTGCCGCCGATCAGTGCCCATCAGTGCTGCCTATCAGTGCCCATCAGCGCTGCCTATCAGTGCCCACCAATGCTACATATCAGTGCTATCTATCAGTGCCACATATCAGTGTCCATCAGTGCTGCATATCAGTGCTACCTATCAGTGCCCATCAGTGCTGCATATCAGTGCCACCCCATCAGTGCCACCCCATCAGTGCCACCCAATCAGTGTCTCCTCATCAGTGCCTGTCAGTGCGGCATCATCAGTGCTCATCAGTGCAGGAAAAAACGTATCTATTCACAAAATTTTATAACCTAAACAAAAAAACTTTTTTTTTTTTTCAAACTTTTCTGTCTTTTTTTATTTGTGCACCAAAAAAGAAAAAACCTGGCAGTGATCAAATACCACCGAAAGAAAGCTCTATTTGTGGGGAAAAAATGACACAAATTTGGTTTAGGTACAATGTTGCATGACCGCGCAATTGTCATTCAAAATGCAACAGCGCTAAAAGATGAAAATTGGTCTGGGAAGGAAGGGGGTTTAAGTGCCCAGTATTGAGGTAGTTAAAGTTTGAATTGTTTATAATAATGTAATCAAGCTCTTATCTGATTTTGTGTGGTGTATTTCTGTGTGAGTATTCAATAAAAAGTTCCACTTCGCACCTAAGCTAGTGTCATCTAGTTCTTGGGTAAAAATCCTCAGCTATAATACCTGGTTCCAGATTGGAGGAAGCTGTATCTTGGAAGAAGGCACCCAGGCAGGGTGCTAGGCAGTCTCTCACAAGTCCTTTAGGTCCTATATTTAATAATTCAGCTTTCACCCTGGGTCTCACTCCCAAGAATTTTGCATGATGGACTAACAAAGGTTTTATACAAATAGCTGACTTATGCAATGACCTGGGTATCATGTTGTGACAACTCTTAACCACTTAAGCCCCGGAAGATTTTACCCCCATTCCGACCAGGGGGTATTTTGCGATTCGGCACTGCGTGAATTTAACGCACAATTGCGCGGTCGTGCGACGCTGTACCTAAACGAATTTGACGTCCTTTTTTTCCCACAAACAGAGCTTTCTTTTGGTGGTATTTGATCACCTGTGCGATTTTTTGATCACGCGCTATAAACAAAAAAAGAGCGTCAATTTTGCAAAAATAGCAATATTTTTCACATTTTTTTATATGAAATTCCCCCAAAAAAAAATGTAAAAATCAAAATTTTTAAAAATTTTCGGCCAATTTATTTTATGCTACCTATGTTTGGTAAAAAAAATCGCAAAAAGCGTATTTTGATTGGTTTGCGCAAAAGTTATCGCGTTTACTAACAAAGGGAAAGATTTTTGTCATTTTTGTTGTTTTTTTTTTTAACGCGTAATGGCGGCGATCTGCGATTTTTTTTGCGGTACTGCGACATTGCGGCGGACAGATCGGACCCTTGACTGACATTTTTGACACTTTTGGGGTTACCAGTGACATTTCTACAGTAATCAGTGCTATACATATGCACTGTTACTGTAAAAATACACTGGTAGTGAAGGGGTTAACTTTATTTGGAAGGGAGGGGCTGTGTGTGTCCCTAGGGGCGTGGTTTCTACTGTGATTGGCTGTGGCTCTAGCTGTAAGGACACTGATCAACGGATCTACATACCAGATCCGTTTTATCAGTGTCTTTGCAGCGAGGAGAATGACAGGCAGTTTGTTTACACAAGCTGCCTGACATTCTCCCTCTCCCCCGCCGATCGCCGAGTGACCGGCGGACATCGGGTCCGCTGGTCACACGCGCGGGGGGGTCCGTGACCACGCGGGAGCGGGAGCGCGCCCCGGGGGGCGCGCGCTCGCTCCCTAGACCCTCACAAGCAAACAACGTAGCCCTACGTTAGTTTGCCTGTGAGGGGCTGACCGCCGACGTAGATAGTCGTGCGGCGGTCGGCAAGTGGTTAAGGTAGAAACATTGTTTACCAGACACAGAAACTATCGCTATACTCAGATAGCGCATTTTTTGTAATCCTTAGAACGTCACTCAGATACACAGTAGTGACCAAGATGTTTATGGAATAACTTTACAAAAATTTTGAAAGAATCCAAGGGCATATATATATATATATATATATATATATATATACATATACAGTGGGGATCAAAAGTTTGGGCACCCCAGGTAAAAATTTGTATTAATGTACATAAAGAAGCCAAGGAAAGATGGAAAAATCTCCTAAAGGCATCAAATTACAGATTAGACATTCTTATAATAGGTCAACAAAAGTTAGATTTTATTTCCATCATTGACACTTTCATAATTACAGAAAACAAAAAAATGGTGTCTGCAAAAGTTTGGGCACCCTGCAGAGTTAATATCTTGTACTGCCCCCTTTGGCAAGTATCACAGCTTGTAAACGCTTTTTGTAGCCAGCCAAGAGTCTTTCAATTCTTGTTTGAGGTATCTTTGCCCATTCTTCCTTACAAAAGTCTTCCAGTTCTTTGAGATTTCTGGGCTGTCTGTCACGCACTGCTCTTTTAAGGTCTATCCATAGATTTTCAATTATGTTGAGGCCAGGAGATTGTGAATCAGTTTGTTGTTTCATGGACAGTGCAATAAAAAGTATGTCTACATCTACATTATAAAAACAATATTGTAAAAAAAAAAACTTTTAACTCAGCTGAGAAAGCCGTACATACTCAACATGCTAATGCAAAAAGAGAATGCAATTCAAATCACAGTCCTATATGTCCTAACTGTATTGGAATTGCGTTTCTGTTGAAGAAAAGCTACAGGAATTAATGCAATGCTTTGTGGCCCAAGGTCAGCAGATAGAAAGTTACAATATAAGGGCAATGAAAATGAGATGTTTAAAGAAAAGAACACTGAACTTCATGCTGTGCTGGTGTCCAAGGGAGCTTCTATAATTAATTTTACATCAAACATGGAAGCTGCTGTTGTGTGTAACTGTAACCTTTTGCCAACGCTGTTGTGGTCATTAATGAAGGAAAAATGGGAGCTATCAAGTAAAATATGTATTTGTCCAGTACTGTAATTGATTAAATATACTTCATGTTTACACTTCTCACACATGGTAGGATCATTTTGCAAGGTGATTTTTTTTTTTTTAACCCTGTAGTTGATATCTAAGCAGTGCTTTATATGTGTATAGGTTCCAAAAAGAGAGGTCCTGACCCAGGTATGGTGTTTATTGCATAGTTACACTAGTACAGCTTGGACCAAAATAAATATGCCTATTCCATATTCCATACACGTGGAGCCACTGTTGAAGCTGAGAATAACTGTTATAGTCACCACTACTACAGTGATCACTGCGATGTTCCAGGTTCTGTTCTTGACCACTATTCACAGAGGTAGGAAGCTTAGTGCTGTACCATTCTTCATTTAATACAGTATATACAGGATACTCAGTCTAATATCCCAGTATTCTAGTAAACCAGTGATTTCAGTCCTTGTACATTTTTCACCCCCCCCCCCCCCAATCCACCACCAATGAACACCCTGTAGCTTTTATCAGAAAAACACAATTTTCTATGTGTCCTGTATAGCTGATCCCTTAGAAAATAAATTTTTTTCCCTATCATCAGAGACTTGCAGGTTCTGCCTGAATTTAACATGCCTTTAGTTTAAAATTATTTTAAAAAAAACGATATACAGTGGATATAAAATGTCTACACACCCCTGTTAAAATCTCAGGTTTCTGTGATGTAAAAAAATGAGACAAAGATAAATAATTTTAGAACTTTTTTCACCTTTAGTGATCTATAAACTGTACAACTCAATTGAAAAAACAAACAATATAATGTGGTTGCAGTGTTTAGCAATCACATTCAAACTCACATTAAATAGGAGTCAGTACACACCTGCCATCATTCAAAGTGCCATCATGTAAAGTGCCTCTGTATGACCTCAAATAAAGTTCAGCTGTTTTAGTAGTTCTTTCCTGACATTTTCCTAGTCGCATCCTACAGCAAAAGTCATGGTCCAGAGAAAGCTTCCAAAGCATCACAGGGATCTAATTGTTAAAAGGTATCAGTCAGGAGAAGGGTACAAAAAAATTTCCAATGCATTAATAATACAATGGAACACAGTAAAGACCATCATCATCAAGTGGAGAAAATATGGTACAACAGTGACATTACCAAGAACTAGACGTCCCTCCAAAATTGATGAAAAGATGAGATGATGGTCAGAGAGGCTGCCAAGAGGTCTACAGCAACATTAAAGGAGTTGGAGGACTATCTGGCAAGTACTGGCTGTGTGGTACATGTGACAAAGATCTCCCATATTCTTCATATGTCTGGGCTATGGCGTAGAGTGGCAAGACGGAAGCCTTTTCTTATGAAGGAAAACATCCAAGCCTGGCTAAATTTTGCAAAAACACATCTGAAGTCTCCCAAAAGCATGTGGGAATATGTGTTATGGTCTAATATAACCAAGGTTGAACTTTTTGTCCATATTTCCAAAAGATATGTTTGGCGCAAAAACAACACTGCACATCACCAAAAGAACACCATACCCACAGTGAAGCATGGTGGTAGCAGCATCATGCTTTGGGGCTTTTTTTCTTCAGCTGGAGCAGGGGTCTTACTCAAGGTAGAGGGAATTATGAACAGTTCCAAATACCAGTCAATATTGGCACAAAACCTTCAAGCTTCTGCTAGAAAGCTGAACATGAAGAGGAACGTCATCTTTCAGCATGACAATGACCCAAAGCATACATTCAGATCAACACCAGAAGAAGATTAAAGTTTTAGAAATTGCCCAGCCAAAGCCCAGACCGGAATCTTATTGAAATCCTGTGGGGTGATCTGAAGAGGGCTGTGCACAGGAGATGCAAAGAAGAGATAGCAAATATTGCCAAGTCAAGATGTGCCATGCTGATAGACTTATGCCCAAAAAGATTGAGTGCTGTAATCAAATCAAAGTATTAGTTTAAGGGTGTGCACATGTATGCAACCCTATTATTTTAGTTTTGTTATTTTTACTTCTCTCCACCTAAAAGATTTCAGTTTGTTGTTCTACTGAGTTGTATAGTTTATAGATCACGATAAAGGTGGAAAAAGTTCTGAAATGATTTATCTATGTCTCATTTTTTTACATCACAGAAACCTGACATTATAAGAGGGGTGTGTAAACTTTTATATCCAGTGGATATAAAAAGTGTGTAGACTTTTTGTATCCACTGTATCTAGATCTTTACTCTTGCTGGCGCAGTAAGAATGATCCACATTTCTAACAGGCTTGTGGAGTCCTTCTAATCTTGACAATATACTGTATTTAGGGCTATACCCTACATATAGCATTTTCACAATGGTATTTCCATGGTAAGACTGCCCATGTGGTAAAATTACAATACACCTCCCTGGTCAGTTCTTGGGCCATCTCTGGCCAGCCCAATGTACGGAGGACATAGGTATTAAACCCAAAAACAAAAATATAAAATATTGCAGCTTACCAGTTCTTAGATATGGTGGTTCCATTTGTTTCTATTTTAGTCTTTTTTCACTTAGTGATTTGTCTAGCAATTCTGTTATTTTTCAACTTTCTTTAACAGAACAAGCTGTTCAGCAACATGGGCAGTTAAATTGAGAGAAACCATTTAACACTGACAGGGATGCTTACAATGGTCTGCTTTTATTCATTTATGTGAAACTTTTATCCCAAAGGGAAGAGAACAAACTGTTTCTGTTACTGCTTAAAACATGTTATCTGAAGTTCATCTAAAATTTGCTAGTCAATTCTTTTCAAATCTGTTATTACAACTAACACTACCTTCTCTCCTGACCAGTGGCGGCTGGTGTATATGCCCCCCCCCCCTATCCATGCATCCAGCCCCCTAATCTACATGCGGGGCGCCGGACGCATGGAGTTCAATGGGGCTTTTTTTTTTCTTTTAACCATGTTATTAGAGCCAGAGGCTCTCACAGGCTAAAAAAAGTGTGGGCTCGGGGCGCAGAGCAGTGCGCCCCGAGCCCACCCAGTTGTGTGACAATAGCAAATGAAAATTTGCTATTGTCACACGGATCCTCCTACTGGCCAATCAGGAAGCGGGTTTTGAGACCCGTTTCCCGATTGGCCGAAAGGAGAAGCCATGCCATTGGGCATGGAGGAGAGAGGAGACGCAGAAGACAGGGGGAAGAAGCCAAAGCCGTCTGCTGCTGCATCCAGGCAGGGTGAGTGAGGGGGGGGGGGGTCCTGTCTCTCCTGTCCTGTCTCTCCTGTCTCGCTGTGGTCCGGGGAGGGAGGGGGTACGGTGTGCGGCAGCCTCGTGTGGTCCGGGGGGGTATGGTGGGGTCCATCTGCCGCCCCCCCCCAGCCAATGGAGCACCAGCCGCCACTGACAATGTTGCTTTACAAAGGTGGACTGTTTCTCCTTCATTCAAAGTGGAGACACCCTAATACAGAAGGCGTGTAACTGGCCAGATCAGCATGTGAAAATAAAGTGAAAAAAGCCTAAAAAAGAAAAGGAAAACTAATTCAGCCCCCACATATAAGGATTAGTAACCTGCAATATATTACATTTTGTTTTCGGGTTTAATACTGCTTAATGCTCTGATAATGACAGCACAATGTGGTCAGTTTGTAGAACATTTTCCAGTACTATCAGGAATGGAAGACTAAAAAAGAGTGACACTTTTGCCCACAAAGCTTTGAATGCAGCTTGCTTTCAGGTGTATTCAACCAGCATTTGCAATCATTTACCATTCGACAGGCATGTTTGACCTGCAGTTGACCAACTTCAGACATGCATTTGGCCTTTTTCCACATTGCATAAACTTGCTTCAAGCTGCTTTTGCCTTTCTATTGACATGTATGACATGTATGGGCAGGCAAGCAGTTCTGATTGGAACAAAAGGCCATCAACACAGGCCCTTAGATTTACTATGTGGTACAAAGGCAACTAGATATAAACTACAGGGATCCCTTTCAAGTCTTATACTTGTAAGAGGGGCTGCGATAAGCTGGATGTTGGTGCCAGAAGCACAAGTCCCTGCCCCGCTCCTCCATTGCTGGAACAGTGACCCTCCTGCTGAAGCTGTACCTTTCCCCATATTATTCCCCACTCCATGCCGGAGGCCTCTACACGATACTTCCTTTATATCCCCAAGGAAGGAATGTCCACACATACATAGGGATGATGCACTTTATTGGTGTTACTTGGAAAACAGTCACGTCACACTGACACACTATCTGGGGTTGCTTGATATTTAGTGGACAGGCCTCAGTCGTCACTTGTGAAAAGATCATGCACACTTTAAAGCAGCCATCTTCCCTCTGACAGTCTCTCCCTCCACCCAAAGTCATTAGTAGTCACTGGAATGGGATCTCTGTAGTCACCTCATTTATAGGTCCACCTCTCCCAGAGCCCTCCAGGGAATAGCTTTACTCAGGGAACTCTTGATCAGACCTTAAAGGCCTTTTGCAATCCGCCCTAGCCCTCACATTTATAAGGGTCAGGATTTGAAGTCCATAGCCGGCTCTTCTGTATACAGATCTACTTCTCCCTGGCCTCCAGCCCTGTCCAGGGCCTACACTTACTTGGCTCTCATGCCCCAAAAGCAATAGGGCTCCTCTCAACCTGGCTTATATGCAGGCACTGACTCACCCATTATATCACTATAGGAGGGTTCTAGCTAAAAGGGGCCTAGCACCTGATGACACTATCTTCTGGAACCAGACACTGTTATGAAACAGAGCCACCTAGTGGCAGACTAGCTAACTAAACCTGCCTACATACTCACCCATCCTCGCTTCTGCTCATTCTCGATTGAGCATCCAGTTGCCAGCTCTACAGCTGCTGGATCAGATGCGTACCATACAATCTCTCCAGAGATAAGAATAGACTTTGTCTGAGCATGCACAGAAGACATAATTGAGTTTTTAATGGGGGATCCCTGAAGGCTTCACAGCAGGGAGGGGTATAGTACAACTAATCTCTAATGTAAGCTCTCACAATACATATTTATTGGTATATTTAGAAATATGATTATACAAAAAGATTGTATAATCAGATTGTAAAGTGTGGCCCGCCTAAAGTGAGTTTCCCTGTAGACTTAGCAACTCTTCACATTTGCTGTACAAAGTTAAGAGTTTAAGTGTTTTATATTATATTTAACTACATTTTTTGCTAAAGGGCATTTTCATGGATTAGGAAAACTGAAATAGGATATAGGAACTGTTGCCTCTGGGGGAAATATTAAATGGGAAGAGCCTCTATTGCTCAGCTTTCTGATTGCCAAAAAGTAGGACATGCAATCTCAGTATTTACCTGCAATGCCACCTATTAGTGAATCTGAGATAGCAGCATGCTTTTATTTGGAGAGAAAAGAAAGCAAGAGCAGTTATGATATACTAATTTAAAAAACAAAACAAATAAACTGTTGTCAGAATAGAAAGGATACATTCTGAATGGTTGCTATAGGTTGCTAATAAAAGGCAGAGTTGAAATATATACAGTGGGTACGGAAAGTATTCAGACCCCCTTAAATTTTTCACTCTTTGTTATATTGCAGCCATTTGCTAAAATCATTTAGGTTCATTCTTCTTCCTCATGAATGTACACATAGCACCCCATACTGACAGAAAAACACAGAATTGTTGACATTGTTGCAGATTTATTAAAAAAGAAAAACTGAAATATCACATGGTCCTAAGTATTCAGACCCTTTGTTCAGTATTTAGTAGAAGCCCCCTTTTGATCTAATACAGCCAGGAGTCTTTTTGGGAAAGATGCAACAAGTCTTTCACACCTGGATTTGGGGATCCTCTGCCATTCCTCCTTGCAGATCCTCTCCAGTTCTGTCAGGTTGGATGGTAAACGTTGGTGGACAGCCATTTTTAGGTCTCTCCAGAGATGCTCAATTGGGTTTAAGTCAGGGCTCTGGCTGGGCCATTCAAGAACAGTCACGGAGTTGTTGTGAAGCCACTCCTTCGTTATTTTAGCTGTGTGCTTAGGGTCATTGTCTTGTTGGAAGGTAAACCTTCGGCCCAGTCTGAGGTCCAGAGCACTCTGGAGAAGGTTTTTGTCCAGGATATCCCTGTACTTGGCCGCATTCATCTTTCCCTCGATTGCAACCAGTCGTCCTGTCCCTGCAGCTGAAAAACACCCCCACAGCATGATGCTGCCACCACCATGCTTCACTGTTGGGACTGTATTGGACAGGTGATGAGCAGTGCCTGGTTTTCTCCACACATACCGCTTAGAATTAAGGCCAAAAAGTTATATTTTGGTCTCATCAGACCAGAGAATCTTATTTCTCACCATCTTGGAGTCCTTCAGGTGTTTTTTAGCAAACTCCATGCGGGCTTTCATGTGTCTTACACTGAGGAGAGGCTTCCGTCGGGCCACTCTGCCATAAAGCCCCGACTGGTGGAGGGCTGCAGTGATGGTTGGCTTTCTACAACTTTCTCCCATCTCCTGACTGCATCTCTGGAGCTCAGCCACAGTGATCTTTGGGTTCTTCTTTACCTCTCTCACCAAGGCTCTTCTCCCCCGATAGCTCAGTTTGGCCGGACGGCCAGCTCTAGGAAGAGTTCTGGTCGTCCCAAACGTCTTCCATTTGAGGATTATGGAGGCCACTGTGCTCTTAGGAACCTTAAGTGCAGCAGAAATCTTTTCGTAACCTTGGCCAGATCTGTGCCTTGCCACAATTCTGTCTCTGAGCTCTTCAGGCAGTTCCTTTGACCTCATGATTCTCATTTGCTCTGACATGCATTGTGATCTGGAAGGTCTTATATAGACAGGTGTGTGGCTTTCCTAATCAAGTCCAGTCAGTATAATCAAACACAGCTGGACTCAAATGAAGGTGTAGAACCATCTCAAGGATGATCAGAAGAAATGGAAAGCACCTGAGTTAAATATATGAGTGTCACAGCAAAGGGTCTGAATACTTAGGACCATGTGATATTTCAGTTTTTCTTTTTTAATAAATCTGCAACAATGTCAACAATTCTGTGTTTTTCTGTCAGTATGGGGTGCTATGTGTACATTCATGAGGAAGAAGAATGAACTTAAATGATTTTAGCAAATGGCTGCAATATAACAAAGAGTGAAAAATTTAAGGGGGTCTGAATACTTTCCGTACCCACTGTATATAAATACTAGTGCCATCACTTGCTTTTGGGAAGATAAAAAATTAAACTACCAACAAAAAGCAAAAAATGTCTCCTGAGAAGTGTAACAGTTGCTGTGTCAGAATTAATGACAAGCTCCTTAATAATAATAATTAGTCTCGTAGCAGGCAGTGAATCAGCACAAGCACACAGTACGCTCCCAGAATTCCTATTAGTCTTCTGCTGATGATGCTAGTAGCAGAGGTAATGTACCATCTAAATAACACCAGCAGCTTGTTCTTACACATATGTAATTTCTTTCTGCATGCAGTTAACATATGTAGACCATGCTACCTTGAACATCTCGCTAATGATAATGGACCCTATATTTAGAAAGTGCACATGAGTTTGAAACGCATTTTGCCAATGGGAAATTTCCAGAGCTTTTTAAAGCTGTCATATGCAGCATTATATAGTGTGTCCAAAGATAATGTTGCCTAGTTACCATATCTCTATGATTCAGTTTCTTCAACAATAATCATTATTTAAAAAAAACTCAAGAGCAAAGATTACCCCATGAAATATGCTTTGCAGAGAAATGCATTTAGGTTGTAAAATCCCTGGAACCAAAAGGATTAAAAATAAATACACAAGCCGTAAGAATATTAAACAGCATAGGAGGAAAAAGAAAGTAGGCATCTATTGCCACATTTTGTCTGTGCTTGTAAATAAGTGTGCTTTAAGTGGATGAACTGTGCATGCAAATACAGAGCTTCTTAATGGTTACACTATATGTAAAAAGATGTATGTAACTCCTCCTATTAAATTCAATATCTCATAGAGAGTCAAACACAAAAGCAGCGCTAATAAAGTCTTATACTCCCAATTGGGATATACAGTAGGTGTGTGCACAGTCTCTAGATAATGTCCAAAGGTTAGGGTAACCATTCACCAGGAGGTGTAGCCAAATCATGTGCCTTTCACAGCACCTCGTGTCCCCACCCTTGGCAGTGCTCACTCACCTGCTGACTTGTTTTACTGTGTCTTTAAATGATCCAACTGCTCTCCGCCTGAGTCTCCCCAGAAATATACTGATTCACCACACTCCTCCACCCGTGTAGCTCATGACATATATGTATATGGCTCAAGCAGGGGATAAAATAGTGTAAAAAAAGAGGAAAGGGGGTCATAGGGCAGTATGTAAAACCCAAATGCTTTATTAAAAAAAACTCCCTTCCCGCTCTCATTACACTCATAATAACATAAAGTCAGATGCACAATATAAATCTCCAATAGTAAGTGACTCTACAGGTGCCGACTAAATCGCCAGAGTCTCACCATCCGCCGCTCATCAGCATCTCCGGAGGTTCATAAGACCATTTGTGGCAGCCGCTCGGCGTCCTGTTGTCTCGGTGACCGCGAGCACGAGGTCAATCCAGTGGTACTATGCCAGTTATTAAAGAGTCCCTAGAAACAATGGCTTTGAAATTACAAAGCTCAATTCTTTTAGGATCTGTGGGTGTATACCATCTGGTCCAGGTGCTTTAATAACTTTTATTCTGTCTAAATATTTCTGGACCATATCAATTTTGAGCCATAGTGGTTAATTTTGGACTGTGTCAATACCATCCCAATTATGGTCATGATCTCACCCATACTCCTTTGTATACACAGAGCTAAAGAAGGTATTTAATAAATTTGCCCAGTGGCGGCTGGTGTGTTGGGGGCACAGGGGCGCCGCCCCCCCCCATCCATGCGTCCGGCCCCCTAAGCTACATGTGGGGCGCCGGACACATGGAGTTCAATTTTTTTTTTTTTGTCACCTGATTAGAGCCATAGGCTCTAATAGGCTTCAGAAGAGGGTGGACCCGGGGCGCAGAGCAGTGCGCCCCGAGCCCCCAACACACCGAGCCGATCTTTCCAAGCCAGTAGACTTAACCTTACACACTAGCCATGTGTGGGGAACTGTGTCAAACGCTTTTGCAAAATCCAAGTATACTACGTCCACAGCCACCCCTCTGTCCAAGGTTTTACTTACCACCTCATAAAAAGAAATCAGGTTTGTTTGACAACTTCTGTCTTTCATGAATCCATGATGTCTGTTGCTTAAAATATTTTTTTACAGCAAGAACTCATCTATGTGATCTTTTATTAAACTCTACAGTATCTTTCTGACTATAGAAGTTAAACTAACGGGTCTATAGTTACTTGGTAAAGACTTTGATCCCTTTTTAAATATAGGCACCACATTGGCCCTACGCCAATCCAGTGGTACTATTCCAGTCCTTAACGAATCTCTAAAAATGAGAAACAAAGGCTTTGAAATTACAGCGCTCAATTCTTTTAGGATGTGTGGGTGGATGCCATCTGGTCCAGGCGCTTTATCCACCCTTATTCTGTCTAAATATTTCTGGACCATATCACTTTTGAGCCATTGTGGATCATTTAGGACTGTGTCAATACCATCCTCCTTATGGTCATGAGCTACCCCATGCTCCTTTGTATATACAGAGCTGAAGAAAGTATTTAATAAATGTCCCCACACCCACTCCTGATTATTTTGTAAAGGGCCTACATGCTCAGACCTAACCTTTTTACTGTTAAAGCGGAGTTTCGGGCACAAAAACATTTTTTTAATGAACATACCCCCGGGACAGTCAGGGCTAGTACAATCCACAATGGCTAGCCTCTGATCTGTCCCGGTTCGCACTTACCTGCAGGAAGAAATACTCACATATAAAATTTCATCTACAGCGTTGCCATCTCTGTTGTGGGCAGCTAAAGCCAGCGCGATCCTCTTCTGCGTCCTCCTCCGTGTCTTCTTCTCCCAGAATGCGCCTGCACCGGCCCCTCTCGTCACTTCCGGTGCGGCGCCGCATTCCTACACAGCTTCTGGGCATGCCCAGAAGCTGTTTAGCAGGGAATGCGGCGTCGCACCGGAAGTGACGAGCGGGGTCGGTGCCGTCGCATTGATTCCTGGGAGCGATGACGTTCAGCTCCCAGGAATCATTGCAAACCGGAAGTGACGGCATGGGCCGTGGCCACAGAGGGAGGAAGTGGAAAATAGGTGAGTATTTCTTTCTACAATTACATATAAGGTAAGTAAAAAAATAAAAATAATCCTAACTATCCAATTCCTTTTCAGGTGAAGAAGAGCAAGCAGATGGCCACAAAAACGATTAGGTCGATTTTGTGCCCGAAACTCCGCTTTAACCACTTAAGCCCCGGAAGATTTTACCCCCATTCCGACCAGGGGGTATTTTACGACTCGGCACTGCGTGACTTTAACTGACAATTGTGCGGTCATGCAATGTGGTACCCAAACGAAATTTACGTCCTTTTTTTCCCACAAACAGAGCTTTCTTTTGGTGGTATTTGATCACCTCTGCGCTTTTTATTTTTTGCGATATTAATAAAAAAAGAGCGAAAATTTTGCAAAAAAATGACATTTTCAACTTTGTCTTTTAAAAAATATCCAATATACTCAATTTATGTATTTTTTTTTGGCCAAAATATATTTAGCTACATGTCTTTGACAAAAAAAAATTCAATGAGCGTATTTTTATTGGTTTGCGCAAAAGTTATAGCGTCTACAAACTATGGTGTAAATACAGAAATTTACGCAGCTTTAATTTTTGACTGCCTATCTCATTTCATGAAGTGCTAAAATGGCAGGGCAGTACAAAACCCCCCCAAACTACCACTTTTTGGAAAGTAGACATCCTAAGGAATGTTCTGAGAGGCATGTTGAGCTCATTGAATATTTCATTTTTTTGTCACAGGTGTTTGAAAAATGACTAAAAATATATTTTTTTTTTTTTTTACACAAAGTTGTCATTGAAATGATATATTGCTCACACATGCCATGGGTATATGTGTAATTACACCCCAAAATATATTCTGCTGCTTCTCCTGAGTACAGGGATACCACATATGTGGGACTTTTTGGGAGCCTAGCTGTGTACGGGACCACAAAAACAAATCCCCACCATCAGAATTTCAAAGGGCGTACATTTTTCATTGCATTTTCTCACTACCTCTAACGGTTTAGGAGGCCCTGAAATGTCAAGATACCACAAAACCCCCCCAAATGACCCCATTTTGGAAAGTAGACACCCCAAGCTGTTTGCTAAGAGGCATGGTAAATCCATGGAATATTTTATATTTTACCACAAGTTTTGGGAATATTACTATTTTTTTTTTTTATTTTTTTTTTTTACACAACGTTGTCACTAAAAGATAAAATTCTCACACATGACATGGGTATATGTGGAATTACACCCCAAAATACATTCTGCCACTTCTCCTGAGTATGGGGATGCCCCATGTGTGAGACTTTTTGGGAGCCTAGCTGTGTACAGGACCGCGAAAACCAATCAACACTCCCAGGTTTTCTAATGGCGTAAATTGTGCATGTCACCTCTGCACTACCTGTCACAGTTTCGGAGGCCCTAAAATTCCAAGATAGCACAAACCCCCCCCAAATGACCCCATTTTGGAAAGTAGACACCCCAAGCTATTTGCTGAGAGGCATGGTGAGTCCATGGAATATTTTATATTCTGCCACAAGTTCCGGGAAATACATATATATATATTTTTTTTTTTTTTTTTTTCACAAAGTTGTCAGTAAATGAAATATTGCTCACACATGCCATGGGTATATGTGAAATGACACCCCAAAATACATTCTGCTGCTTCTCCTGAGTACAGGGATACCCCATGTGTGAGACTTTTTTGCAGTCTAGCCGAGTACAGGTCCCCGAAAACCAGTCCCCGCTTTCAGGCTTTCCAAGGGCGTAAATTGTTGATTTCACTCCTGACTACCTATCACAGTTTCGGAGGCCCTAAAATTCCAAGATAGCACAAAACCCCCCCAAATGACCCCATTTTGGAAAGTAGACACCCCAAGCTATTTGCTGAGAGGCATGGTGAGTCCATGGAATATTTTATATTTTGCCACAAGTTCCGGGAAATATATATATATATATATATATTTTTTTTTTTTCACAAAGTTGTCAGTAAATGAAATATTGCTCACACATGCCATGGGTATATGTGAAATGACACCCCAAAATACATTCTGCTGCTTCTCCTGAGTACAGGGATACCCCATGTGGGAGACTTTTTTGCAGTCTAGCCGAGTACAGGTCCCCGAAAACCAGTCCCCACTTTCAGGCTTTCCAAGGGCGTAAATTGTTGATTTCACTCCTGACTACCTATCACAGTTTCGGAGGCCCTAAAATTCCAAGATAGCACAAAACCCCCCCAAATGACCCCATTTTGGAAAGTAGACACCCCAAGCTATTTGCTGAGAGGCATGGTGAGTCCATGGAATATTTTATATTTTGCCACAAGTTCCGGGAAATATATATATATATATATTTTTTTTTTTTTTTTTACACAAAGTTGTCAGTAAATGATATATTGCTCACACATGCCATGGGTATATGTGAACTGACACCCCAAAATACATTCTGCTGCTTCTCCTGAGTATAGGGATACCCCATGTGTGAGACTTTTTTGCAGTCTAGCCGAGTACAGGACCCCGAAAACCAATCATCGCCTTCAGGCTTTCCAAGGGCGTAAATTGTTGATTTCACTCCTGACTACCTATCACAGTTTTGGAGGCCATGAAATGCCAAGACAGCACAACCCCCCCCCAAATGACCCCTTTTCGGAAAGTAGACACCCTGAGCTATTTGCAGAGAGGCATGTTGAGTGTTTTGCAGATCTCACTTTTTGTCACAAAGTTTTGGAAATTGAAAAAAGAGGAAAAAAAATGCATTTTCCTGTTTTTTCTTCATTTTCCAAAAAAAATTAGAGCTGCAAAATACTCACCATGCCTCTCAGCAAATAGATTGGAGTGTCTACTTTGCAAAATGGGGTCATTTGGGGGGGGTTTGTGCAATCTTGGCTTTTTATGGACTTCAAAACTGTGATAGGTAGTAAGGAGTGAGATCAACAATTTACGCCCTTAGAAAGCCTAAAGGTGCGCATTGGTTTTCCGGGTCCTGTACGCGGCTAGACTGGCAAAAAGTCTCACACATGGGGTATCATTGTACTCAGGAGAAGCAGCAGAATGTATTTTGGGGTGTCATTTCACATATACCCATGGCCTGTGTGAGCAATATATCATTTACTGACAACTTTGTGTAAAAAAATAAAAAAAAATAAAAAAAATTTTTTTCCTCGAAACTTGTGGCAAAATATAAACTATTCCATGGACTCACCATACTTCTCAGCCAGTAGCTTGGAGTGTCTACTTTGCAAAATGGGGTCATTTGGGGGGGTTTTGTGCCATCTTGAAATTTCAGGGCCTCTGAAACTGTGACAGGTAGTCAGGGGTAAAATCAGCAATTTACGCCATTAGAAAACCTGAAGATGTGGATTGGTTTTCGGGGGCGCGTACACAGCTAGGCTCCCAAAAAGTCTCACACATGTGGTATCCCTGTACTCAGGAGAAGCAAAAGAATGTATTTTGGGGTGTCATTTCACATATTCCCATGGCATGCATGAGCAATATATCATTTAGTGACAACTTTCTGTAAAAAAACAACAAAAAAAAAAAAAAATAATAATTTTCCCGAAACTTGTGGCAAAATATAAAATACTCCATGGACTCACCATGCCTCTCAGAAAAAAGCTTTGGGTGTCTACTTTTCAAAAAGGGGTCATTAGGGGGGTGTTTGAACAGTTCCGGCATTTTATACTCAATCTTATCCACACATCACCCACTCTTCTAACCACTTGAAAACCAAGCCTTTTCTGTGCCTTTTTGTTTACATGAAAAAATATTTTTTTTTTACTAGAAAATTACTTTGAACCCCCAAACATTATATATTTTTTTAAAGCAGAGGCCCTATAGAATAAAATGGTGGATGTTGCAAATTTTTTTGTCACACGGTATTTGCGCACAGATTTTCCAAACGCAATTTTTGCGAAAAAAATACATTTTTTTTTAATTTATTGCACAAATACACTATATAATTCCAATTTTTTTGGTAAAATTTAAAAGATGATCTTATGCCGAGTTCATAGACACCTAACATGACATGCTTTAAAAATTGCGCATGCCTGCGCAGCGACAAAAACGTATGTACATTTTTGAAAACCTTTAAAAGTCTCTACAGGTTACCACTTTAGACTTACAGAGGAGGTCTACTGCAAGAATTACTGCACTCGATCTGGCGATCGCGGCGATACCTCACATGCATGCTGCAATTGTGTTTTACATATGACACTAGACCACCGCTTGCGTGCGCCATTGCGCGCAAGCACCGGGGGTAAGGGGGGGGGCTCAATTTTTTTTTTTTTTTTTTTTCTTTTGCTTTTTTATGTTATTTTGACACCTTTCCTTTAATTTTTTTTTTTTTTAAATCATTTTTATTGTTATCATAGTGAATTTAAATATCCCCTATGATAGCAATCTGTAGTGACAGGTACTCTTTTTAAAAAAAATTGGGGTCTTTTAGACTCTAGATCTCTCCTCTGACCTTAACGCATCTGACCACACCAAAATTGGTGTGATAAAATACTTTCCCAATTTCCCAATGGCCCTGTTTATTTCTGGCGAAACAGAAGTCATAAAATGCTCGTAGCCTCCGGCATCTTAGGCCATAGAGATGATTGGAGCCATTCTCATCTCCAATTAGCTCTATGGTTAGATAATTGAACCACCGGCTGCACTCTCGGGTTAACCGGTGGGACAGGAGAGCCAGAGAAAAACCATGGAAGGCTGCGGAAGGCGGCGGTGGGGGGGGGGGAGGCCCCTCCCACTGCATGTAAAAGCAGTCTAGCGGCCAATTACCTGCTAGAATTGCTTTTACATGTAAGCCGACCGCTGGCTGTAAAAAACGATACCAAGATGATGCCTAAATCTGCAGGCATCATCCTGGTATAACCACTCAAAGTCCAGCAACGTACCAGTACATTGCTGGTCCTTGTTTGGCATATAGGTTTTTTTTTTTTTCATGCAGCCTGTGGGCTGAACGGAAAAAAAGAGAACCTATCAGAAATCAGCACAGGAATAATGCGTAGTATTACTCATCATTAACCGCCCAAACAACCACCCACTGAATTTAATGATGGGTATACACGACACTATCCACGTATACCAAAATAGGATTTTAACTGCAGTGCTGAAATCAGAAAATCACCACAGCTGCTATCAGCAAAGGTATCCATATATGCTGAGCGCAAACGCTGTTTGTGTCAGAATATATAAAATCAATGCGTGGTAGCCGACGAGGGACCTGCAAGAGAAACAGGTCACAAAAGAATGAAAAAACAAACAAAGGACATTGAAAAAAAGTATAGTAGGAAGGAGTAGAAGGGCATATAAAATGACTGACAACAACAGTTTTTGGATTTTCATCATTAACCGCCCAAACAACCACCCACTGAATTTAATGATGGGTATACACGGCGCTATCCACGTATACCAAAATAGGATTTTAACTGCAGTGCTGAAATCAGAAAATCACCACAGCTGCTATCAGCAAAGGTATCCATATATGCTGAGCGCAAACGCTGTTTGTGTCAGAATATATAAAATCAATGCGTGGTAGCCGACGAGGGACCTGCAAGAGAAACAGGTCACAAAAGAATGAAAAAACAAACAAAGGACATTGAAAAAAAGTATAGTAGGAAGGAGTAGAAGGACATATAAAATTACTGACACCACAACAGTTTTTGGATCCTTTTATTTTTCTTTCTAACTGTTCCTTTACTTCTTGATTTGGGAGGGACTGCGATCATCTGCGATCTTCTCTTCCAGCTTGGGTCTCTCAAAATGTCGATGGACATCCAACATCCTTCGAGACCCTGTGTTTATGTGCCCTACACTGTGTCGTGCTGTACCCTACGCTAATAATCCACTAGTGTATGGTAGCGCTCGAAACATTCCCCGATGCAGAGACCAGGTTGGTCAGGACATTTGGGACAATAATAACGGGTGTCACGCCTAAATCCGCGCTTGCTACAGACACGACATCTTCTTTGGGGCCATCTTTGGGTAGGGGTACTCGGGAGGACATGTGAAAAATGCCTCTCATGCAGCCGGCTCACTGCATCTGGAAGGGGAAGTTGGGCAGGCATGCCTCCTGGGTACAGGTAGGCAAGGATGATCTCTTCCTGGAATTCCCGGAAAGATCCAGTTCGTCCTGACGCCCTGTATAGGACAAAGGCGTTCAGCATAGCCAATTGGTATAGGTAAACAGACACTTTTTTGTACCAGCGTCTGGCTTTACGGGCAACTAAATACGGCGCCAAAAGCTGGTCGTTAAGGTCCACCCCTCCCATGTTAAGGTTATATTCGTGGACACAGAGGGGTTTCTCCACAACGCCAGTTGCCGTAGGAATTTGGATCGTCGTGTCTGGGTGAAGGGAGGACAGAACATAAACATCCCGTGTATCCTTCCACTTCACCGCAAGTAATTTGTCCGTTTTCAAGCAGGCTCTCGCCCCCCGACTAAGACGGGAATCTACAAGCCGTTGGGGGAAGCCCCGGCGATTAGGTCGCACGGTGCCACATGCGCCAATTTGTAAATCAAGAAGGTGACTAAATAGTGGCACGCTTGTATAAAAGTTGTCCACGTACAAATGGTACCCCTTTCCGGATAAGGGTGACACCAAGTCCCAAACGATCTTACCGCTGCTCCCTATGTAGTCTGGGCAGTTGGGGGGCTCCACACAGCTATCTTTTCCCTCATAGACCCGGAAACTAACTGTATAGCCTGTGGCCCTGTCACACAATTTATACAGTTTGACCCCGTACTTGGCACGCTTGCTGGGGAGGTACTGTTTCATAGCAAGGCGGCCAGTAAATTTAATCAGGGACTCGTCAACGCAGACAACTTGTTCGGGGGTAAACAAGGCTGCAAACCGCTGATTGAAGTGGTCTATGAGGGGCCGAATTTTGTGGAGCCGATCGTATGCAGGGTCACCCCGAGGACGACAGAGTTCATTGTCGCTGAAATGCATAAATCGCAGAATTTGCTCGTATCTCGTCCTGGACATAGAGGCAGAGTACATGCGCATATGGTGAACTGGGCTAGTGGACCAATATAGCCGCAATTCACTCTGTTTAGTTATGCCCATGTGGAGGGAAAGGCCCAGAAAGATCTTAAATTCGGAAACCGTTATAGGTTTCCAGCCGAATTGTCTGGCAAGGTGTGAATTTGGGTTGGCGGCGATGAACTGTTGTGCATACAAATTTGATTGATCCACAATAGATCTGTAAAGATCTTCTGTGAAGAACAGCTCAAAAAAGTTCAGGGGCGTAAAACCAGCTGTCTCCACGTGGATTCCAGGTTGGGCGGTGAATGGGGGAAGTACTGGCGCTGTAGTATCAGTGGGTTGCCAATTAGGAAATGCCAGCGCATCAGGGAGGGCACTATGGGCTCTACGGGCCTGTCTTCGAATACGCGGTGGCTGCGGGCCACTACTTGTGCTAGCCACCGCACCAGCTTCAACTGCACTTAGGGGACTCGCCACGTCACCAGGTCTTACTGCAGTGCTGGTTGTACTAGGTCCAGGTTGTACTAGGCCGCTGGCGCTTGCCAGGTCGCCAGAAGGATGAGCGGCACTAGTACCCACACTCTGCTCCATACGAGCACCCTGCGATTCCTGCATCACAACAACTTCAGAATGGGGTCGGGTACGCCTGGGTCTAACAGGGACCCATCTGTCGTCGGAGCTATCTGTCAGGGAGCCGCTGCCGTCATCAGGTTCATATACTGACACTAATTCGGTCATTGTAGCTTCCCCTTCGCTATCAGATGACTCGGTCAGCATATAACTGAGAAGCTCTTCATCCCTGTACGAACGTTTGGTCATTTTGGCAACTAAATTTACTCGTACAGTGATGCGACTCACAGGTAATAAAAGCACCTGGTTGTCGAAGATTATTTCAAGCGCTACAAAAAAAACTGCTAATGCTAGCAGGGATCAGGCCTGACTCTGCTAACACAGCGGTTTTGTGTCTTGTGTTTTTTTGCAAGTGACAGTAATCTATTGATTACTACACTTGCCTGGGTGAAAGGGTTAAACGCAGGTGCTGGCCGGAATCAGTACTGATCGTGCAAACACCGCGTTTTGGGAACCCTAAACTATGGGGGCGCTAGTATAGTTCTGATCAGATCAGATATTGATCTGTTCAAACACTATACTAGAAATGGAAGTGTAGGTGCGTGCGTGCGTGCGTGCGTGTGTGGCAATCAAGGGGTTACTTCTAAACTATGCGCTGGGGATCTGGGGGGGGTGGCGGGGACCCTAAACCTCCTTTGGGAAAGAAACTAGCTAGCTAGCGCAACCTCAAGTCACAATGACACCAATACAAAATACAGTAAAAACAGTATATTATGTGTGTATTAGTGCTAATGTGACAGAGGGTGTAGGGGTTAACGGGATGTGATCAGGGGGGGATCAGGGGTTTAAATCTTTATTGGAAGGGACTGGCGGGTATCCTAAGGATAAAAGGAACGGTGGCAAGCGCTAAACCTGGTCACAAGTCACACTTATACGGGTATATAGAAAATGCTATATACTGTATACAGTGTGCGTTGTGGCAGGGGGTGTAGGGGTGATCAGGAGGGGATCAGGGGATTAAATCTTTATTGGGCGGGTGGGGGGGACCCTAAACCTGCTTGGGACACAAACTTAGTCGCCTGCGCTAATTCTGATCACAATGACACTAATACAAAAATACAAAAACACAGTATATTACGTTTGTATTAGTGCTGATGTGACAGAGGGTGTAGGGGTTAACTAGCGGTGATCAGGGGGGGATCAGGTGGGATCAGGGGCTTAAATCTTTATTAGGGGGGGGTGGCGGGTAATTCAAGTGGAAAAAGGGGGGTCGCAAGCGCTAGACCTGACCACAAATCACACTTATACGGGTATATAGCAAAATGCTATATACTGTATACGGTGTGTGTTATGGCAGGGGGTGTAGGGGTGATCAGGGGGGGGTCAGGGGCTTAAATCTTTATTGGGCGGGTGGCGGGGACCCTAAACCTTCTTGGGACAGAAACTTAGTCGCCTGCGCTAATTCTGATCACAATGACACTAATACAAAAATACAATAACACCGTATATTGCGTTTGTATTAGTGCTGATGTGACAGAGGGTGTAGGGGTTAACGGCGGTGATCAGGGGGGGTTCAGGGGGGATCAGTGGGTTAAATCTTTATTAGGGGGGGGTGGGGGGTAATTTGAGTGGAAAAGGGGGGATCGCAAGGGCTACACCTGTTCACAAATCACACTTATACAGGTATATAGGTATATGCTATATGCTGTATATAGTGTGTGTTGTGTCAGGTGCTGTAGGGGTTAATTGGGGGGGCGATCGGGGGTGAAATGTGCCTATCTAACTGTGTGTGGGTGTGCTTGGTGCAGTACTCACAGTAAGATGTGCTCTCCTCTCACGCTGGATCCAAAAAGACCGTTGTGGGGGGAGGGCACATCTCCTCTAAGCCTGTGTTTACATTTCACAGGCTTAGAGGATGATCTGATTGGGCAGGACCGATCAACAGGTCCAGACCAAAAATGATTGGCCTGGACCTGATGACTGATCGGTTCTGAACCCAATCGAGTCATCATCGGCGGCGGGGACGCGCGGGAGCGCGCACAGGGCCGGCAAATTGTGCTGACGTAGGCCTACGTCAGTTTGCCTGGCCGGGGCTGAGTGCCGACGTAGATCGTCGTGCGCCGGTCGTAAAGTGGTTAATATATTTGAAGAATTTTTTGGGGTTTGTCCTACTATCTTTTGCAATCTGTCGTTCATTTTGAATTTTTGCGTCCTTGATTTCCTTTTTACATATTCTGTTATATTCTGTGTAACAATTAACCACTTGCCGTCTGCGTACGGTAATAGTACTGCGGCAAAGTGGCTCGTTATCGTCTGACGACGTAGATCTACGTCATCAGACACTCACCTTTCTCGGCGGCGCGCGCGCGCCGCCGGAGGCTCACGCGCGCCGCCGGAGGCTCGCTCCCGCTGTATTCAGTCACAGCAAGAGTCGGGCCAGGGGAGGAGCAGCGGCAATCGCCGCTGCTCTTCCCTGATCGTCGGGGATCTAGTGTGGAGATCCGCCCGCTTGTGTAAACACAAGCGGGTGGATCTCCTAAGTGACAGGCAGGGTCAGATTGCAGGGTTCAGCTGAACCCTGGATCTGTCCTTGTGTCACTCAGTCACCTCCCCCCACACACGTCAGTAAGCACCAGGCATACATTAACCCCTCCCTCTCCAATAAAATTAACCCCTTCCCTGCCAGTGTCATTTTTACAGTAACAGTGCATTTATATAGCACTGATTACTGCAGTAATGTCACTGGTAACCCCAAAAGTGTCAAAAATGTCAGTCAAGGGTCCGATCTGTCCGCCGCAATGTCGCAGTCCCGCAAAAAAAAACGCAGATCGCTGCCATTACTCGTTAAAAAAAAAAAACACCAAAAATGACAGAAATCTTTCCCTTAGTTAGTAAACGCAATAACTTTTGCGCAAACCAATCAAAATACGCTTATTGTGAATTTTTTACCAAACATAGGTAGCAGAAAACAAATTGGCCAAAAATTTAAAAAAATTTTGATTTTTACATTTTTTGGGGGGGAATTTCATATAAAAAAATGTGGAAAATATTGTTGTTTTTTCAAAATTTACGCTGTTTTTTTGTTTATAGCGCAAAAAGTAAAAATCGCACAGGTGATCAAATACCACCAAAAGAAAGCTCTGTTTGTGGGGAAAAAAAGACATAAATTTTGTTTGGGTATGGCGTCGCACGACCGTGCAATTGTCAGTTAAAGTCGCACAGCGCCGAATCGCAAAAAGTGGCCCAGACGTAAGACAGCAAAATCCTCTAGTGGTAAAGTGGTTAAAAAATTATAGTGTTCCTTCATTTTTATATTTTTTAAAAGCTCTTTTCTTTTTATCTATAGCTTTTTTAACTTTGGCCATGAGCCACATAGGTTTTATTTTAGCCTTTTAAACGTATTACCCATGGGAATATACTTTACAGTGAGTTTGTATAAAGTCTTTTTGAAAATTTCCCATTTCTGTTCTGTGCTCATCGATGCCAATATTCCTTCCTAGTCTAAATCCTGGAAAGCAGCCCTCATCCTTGGAAAATTTGCTCTCCTAAAGTTAAGCGTTTTTTGTATTTCCTTTATGCATTTTATGCTTACAGCTAACATTAAAAGAAATCATATTAAGGTCAATGCTACCCAGATGTTCTTTTATATGAACATTATTAATAAGCTCTGCTGGTTTGAGATTACCAGGTCCAACAGAGCATCATTTCTAGTGGGGGCCTCAATAAACTGCACCATAAAATTGTCTTGTAATAGGTTTATACATTTTTGCTCTTTAACTGTTCCAGCAGTGCCACTACTCCAGTCAATGTCTGGATAGTTAAAATCCCCCATTATTAACACTGTCCCAGCCCTTGCAGCTCTTTCTATCTGTGCCAGGAGCTGAGTCTCAACCTCCTCATTAATACAGGGAGGTCTATAAAACTCCAATAATAATCCTTGTATTACGCACACCCATGTACATTTCCACCCATACTGCTTCAGACTCAGCACACTCTCCATCAACTACGTCCTTTTTCACACTCACTTTGAGATCACTTCTCACATAGAGACAGACACCACCACCCCTCTGTTTTACCCTGTCTTTCCGAAAGAGAGCATAGCCAGGAATATTAATAGCCCAGTCATATGAAGAATGAAGTCAAGATTCAGCAATACCAATTAAGTCATAGTTCTCCTCGTGCACTAGAGTTTCCAACTCACCTATTTTGCATGGCAGACTTCTGGCCTTGGTGAACAAACACTTTAAATCATTGTCACATTTTGCACACTTATTTTGCATATTTTTAGTTTTGGTACAAATAGTACCATTTCCAATGGTTGTTTATAACATGGGAACCTTCTTATCCTCTGCCATAACTTCCCCCCATCTTTCCCCAATCCACCCACCAATAGGGGCTGACTCCTGTCTGCCCCATTATAATCGAATTCACCCTTCCCCTCAATCCTAGTTTAAAAACTCCTCCAGCCTTCCCATAAACCTCTCCCCGAGCACAAAAGACCCTCTTCCATTTAGGTGCAAACCATCTTTAGCATATAGGATGCACCCCAATGAAAAGTGAGCCCAGTGCTCTAAAAACCCAAATCCCTCCTTCTTACACCAGGTCTTTAGCCATGCATTTAGCTCTCTAATCACCCCCTGCCTTTCCTTTGTTGCGCATGGCACAGGCAATATTTCAGAGAATATCACCTTGGAGGTCCTTCCCTTCAACTTGCAGCCTAGTTCATTAAATTGGTTCTTAAGGAGCCTCCACCTTCCATATATTCTGTCATTGGTTCCAATGTGGACCAAGACAGCTGGGTCATGCCCAGCCCCTCCTAGTAATTTATCAACCCGGTCCACCACATGCCGAACCCTGGCACCAGGAAGACAGCAAACCATTCGGTTGAGGTGATCCAGGCGACAAATTATTCTATCAGTCCTTCTGATTATAGAATCCCCAATTACCACCGACTGTCTAGGCCTACCTACAGCCCCCTCACCCCCTCTACTCGACTGACTGCTCTCCCTGCTGTTAGGGATATTAGTGACATCTAGGGCTGCCACCTCTGAGCTTGCTACTCCCACATCTTCACCCAACATGGCACATCTGTTAGGGTGCTCAAACCCAGGTCTGGCCTTCCTTTTCCGTGAGCCCCTAGCACTCCCTCTGACTGTATTAACCCATCTTCCTACCCGATAAACCTGACTTACCCCTCTACCCTCCCCATTAACCCCACTAGCCACCTGCTCAGCGAGCAGAGGACTCCTTTCAAGGTTATCAGTTCTGCCAAGTGTTGCAATTTGCTCCTCCAGATCTCTAATGCGAGCCTCCAGAAGTACAACCTGCTCACATCTGTCGCAGCGGTATTCATCCTGGAGCAGTGGTTGCTCGGTTATTGTATACATGCGGCACACTATGAACTGCACAAAATCCTTCAATCTTGCTAGCACACATTTTCCCAGTTACAACAATAATACAACTAACAGAAAATTTCAGATGTTACTTACAGGTCTGAAGACTCCTGTTCAAAACTCCTGTTTAAACTCTGTTTTTTAACTCACCACTTAGTCAAGTTCCACTGGGAATGATATGCGGACATACGGACCGGATGACACAAGTGTCATCCGTGTCCGTAAAAAAAAGTGCCACAGCGGACAAAAAAAATGGAGCGGCCGCGTGAAAGAGGCCTAAATCTGGTAAGCTCAGAACTGAGTCCAGCAGAAATGCATATAGCACCTGAAGCACCTGTGACCAATTAACAACTCCCCTTAATTAATAGTCTGAAGGAAAGAAAGAAAGAAAGAAAGAAAGAAAGAAAGAAAGAAAGAAAGAAAGAAAGAAAGAAAGAAAGAAAGAAAGAAAGAAAGAAAGGCTATTTAAAAAGTGGTAGAAAAAAAGAATAACAAAAAAGGAAAAAAAAACCCCAAAAACTGCAAGGAAAGAGCCCCTTAAATGCAAACAGTCACCAGCAGTCAAAAGCAAAATTGTTTATCCCTCTCCACTCAAATGTCCCACTCTTCAGGCTCCTTACAGCAAATCTGAAGATCTAGAGACATACCCCAAGCTACTTACAGCTGTAATCGCAGCAAAAGGTGGCGCTACAAAGTATTAACTTAAGGGGGCTGAATAATTTTCCACGCCCCATTTTTCAGTTTTTTATTTGTTAACAAAGTTTGAAATATCCAATAAATTTCGTTCCAATTCATGATTGTGTCCCGCTTGTTGTTAATTCTTCACAAAAAATTACAGTTTTATATCTTTATGTTTGAAGCCTGAAATGTGGCAAAAGGTCACAAAGTTCAAGGGGGCCGAATACTTTTGCAAGGCACTGTATATATATTTTTTTTGTTTTTTTATACTTTTTTTGTTTATAGCGCAAAAAATAAAAACAGCAGAGGTGATAAAATACCGCCAAAAGAAAGCTCTATTTGTGAGGATCAGCGTCACACGATTGTGCAATTGTCAGTTAAAGCAACGCAGTGCCGTATCACAAAAAATAGACTGGTCATTAAGGGGGTAAAACCTTCCGGAGCTGAAGTGGTTAAATAGGAAGTATAATAAGGCTTACCTATGTACTGTAAATAACTCCTAATCTTGCACTGTTTAGGAGGTATTTACTGTATACTGCACCGATGACGTCATCGGCGCATGTGCTCTGAAGGAACAGCCACCCGTGCCGTTTCTTCCGAGCCCTGTATTGACGGGAGAGGTGTCACACGGCTCCGGCCAGTCAATCAGGCGGAGTCCGAGGACCCTGAAGGAAAATGGGCGAAGATGCAGGGAGGACGAGGGCTTTGTTTGTAGGTAAGTGTCACATAATGTGCTAGTATGCGATACATACTATTACATTATGCCTCTACTTTGCAGGTAAGAAAAAAGAACCCCAGAGTTTACTTCCTCTTTAAAAATCCTACCTTGCTTCTTTCTTCTATGTATGGGGAGATATGTTTACCATAATCCCTGCCTGTACTTTGCCAGCAGTACATTGTCATTTGTGAACTGCACATTGTCTGTCCTAACAAAGAATTAAAGATCCAAAGGCTTGGGTGGTACATGTACAGTATATTCCTAGAATTCCTTAATCTTGTACATTGCATGATATTCTGAACAATATTTGCTGCCTAATGAGTCCTAAATATACTGTAAACCTGTCCCAAAAAACAACTAAAAAGGTATTATTTTTTAAAAGTTATTTTTAGGTACACCTGCACCTTTTTTCAATGCAGTGCTCCACAATGCAAGGCATGTATGCAATGTGATTCAGTTAGCACCCGCTGTACTTGTGCACTGAGGTGCCATTCTAAACGTATGTCATTGCAGCGCACCACACAGAGTGCCTTGTGTTTACATTGTGTTAAAAAGCACATTACTGCAAGACAAATGTCTGAAGAAGACCTAAAGGCTAACTATAGTTTCAAATAACTTAACTCTAATTACCCCTTTCCCCTCGCCAACGCAACCCCATGTACTTGTACCTTGGATCAGTAGGCGATACGGTCCAGAAGTCTACACCATATCAGGTGGTAGTCAGAGATGCCTCCCTGCAGTCTTACAAACAGACCGCTTTTGCATTAGGGCCTATGAGAAATCCAGTACCACTGGGTTAACATAAAAACTGCATCCCAGCAACCATAACATTGCACCGACTCTGAACCTCCCTGTGTCCCAGGACCCTTGACTTTGCACCAAACACTCCAGACTCTGCACCTTTCAGCTTGTTAGGACCATCCTGCCACTCAGCACCTCTACCACTGCACCCATTATTTAAACCTCCCTACCTTCTAGCCCTTCTGACACTAAACCTCAGCACCCCACCCAAACACTGTACCTTTCTGCCAGCACCCATCCTCCTCCTATAACTGCTCACTTTACCATCTGACTTTGCAGGGGCCTGCAAAATAGAGGAGAGGCAAACATTTCCCTCTGGTGACATCATCTCTTCCCCAGTGCTATATCATATACATGTAATCTCTAGATCAGGCCGAAACGAATGGGGTGTGATATAATTCATATTAATTTAGCCATGCTTAAATTCATTTATCCAGAGGCCCCCTTTATGAACTGTAACTATTTTAAAGAGTTTAGTTTTTCTATAGGATGCTGAGTCTCAAAGCTATGAGCTTCCTTCAATTGTTTTTTGTTTTAGTTTCCTCCCATTGTGTTTTACTGCTAGAAGCATATTCTGTTTCGTAGTCTATATTATTTCAGAATCTGTCTTTCCTGGGCTGCTTCCTGAATGTAAACATTCCTTGTCTCTTCTTTTGTGAACACTTTTCCTGCTTTCTATGCATGATGAAGTAATTGTATAACGTATTTTTAGTGGTCTGGGAAGACTAATTGTTACATCCCCTTTTTGTACTGTATATAAGCTGTCTTCAGGATACATATATTCGAATACACCATTGAAACACTAACCTGTCTAGATGTTGTATTTCCGAGCGCTCGTATATTCTTTGCAGATTGAAGGGAGACTGGCCGGCAGAATTATACCTACCAAGGGGTATTACCTTTCAGAACTGGTGTCAGAAGTTGGGATGTGACTTCGCCATCAGAGGTAAGTGAGACTCTTCTGTCTTATGACACCCTGATTGCAGGCACATTTCAAAGAACCCTAGTGCTGTGGCAGCACAGGAGAATAGGTCTGTTTGAGCTGAGGTAGCTCACAGACAAATTATTAGCTGTTTGAGCTGAGGTAGCTCACAGACAGATTATTAGCCTAGGCAAATTTAAATAGTGGTAGGAATACTCCCTTCAACCTGCTAAGAGTGCTATGCATGTTTTTTGCTTATTGTGCTTTTTATTATATTGCTTATTGTGCTGTTGTTAGAATGAAATGTTAGAATTTTTGTACTCTTGATCTTCTCAAGACGCACCATCTTTCTGGTGAGCTTAACTGCTGTGACCCAGAAAAGGTGAAAGCCAGTGGGGAAGAGACGGAGTGTTAGGGGTGTACTGAATTCTGTCCGATTTAAGCCATAGAGGCGCATGTGCTGTTGATCAGTTTTGGCAGAGGCTCTACGTGAGTGTTGCCAGCTACTTTAGCACAAAGAGTATCGGGCAGTTTATCACTACACTAGGAACCGCTTGCATAACCGCTTTTTTGCATCCAAAGGATGGGAAAAACCCTAGGTAAGGGGAAACTCCCAGATCCGCCTAAGCCTCCTAGAAAGGTTCTTAGAGAAATAAAATTGTTGCAAAAACTTGCTCAAATGCCAAAATCAGCTCCAAAGCCAAATCCTGAAAATTTAACATGTAAAGAGTATGTTGCACGGACATCCCCATGGGCTTATTATTATGTAAATCCTTGGGTAGATAATCTGCCAAGCTATACTGAATTAATGCATAGTTCAAGCCCTTTTCCTAGAGATGGCGCAAATAATGAGTTTCATATGAATATGGTGAAGGGTCTGTGCCTGGGAGACAGGGAAGCTTTCCCATGGTTTGACCCTGATCCAAAATGGGATAAAAAGTATATGATGGCAGGAGGTTTAAATTGGTTAAAATATGCCCCGGGATATGTACCTTCAGGACCATCCCAGGAAGATAAAAAATCTAATAATCCTTTCCTTTTAGATACAAGGGAGCCTGCTGCTCCACCCTTGGGGCCCCCTAATTATACACAGATATACCCGCAATTACCTCTACCATCACAACTAATATCAGAGGATGAGGATGCAGCAGTTTTTAGACTGCGTGCAAATCATCCTCAGCCTCAACATCTCAGGGCCCCGCCTGTACAGCGGGATGGCAGGGATGGGGTTCCCCAGCAATCAGTTCAGGCAGATAGTTCTGTAGGAGCCACTGCCCGTAAGATAAGGGATGAACAATGGGGGGGAGCTCAAGGAGGTATAGTAACATCTTCTACTGAGGAGGGAGGAGTGGCAGCTAGCACAGAAGGGAGATTTGTTAGTCAGGTTCCCTTAACCTCCCCTGGTACTCTGAGAAGTGGTACCTTAATTAGGCCCGGTGCCCACATTCCTAATGCTGGGCCTAGTATCTCTTCCCCCATTGCATGCCGCTTCCCATCTGCAGATTTAACAGCACCTTATATCATAGTTGGAAATGATGTTATGGTTAAACCAATGGACATGCAATACTGCATGGACATTATCAAGAATTCCCCAGATCCTAGAAAAAATCCTTCAGCTACCATAAGCTATTTAAAGAGAGCTACAAAGGGCAGGCAGTGTTCTATAGAAGACTATAGGTTACTTATAGATGGTATATTGGGTTATGATATGGAATCAGGGTGGAGTTGGGATAATGTGGATAAATTAGACTTAGTATTACCCGGTGTCAGAGCAGCAAATTATCCTTTGTTAAAAGATAGTGATGTTGAAGAAATGTGGAAGCAAGTTGAGGCAGAAATGAAAAGATTATGGCAGGATAAGAAATCAATTTCCACAGCCATAGCCTGTAAGCAAGGTCCTAAAGAGTCAGTAACTGATTTTATTAAAAGGTTTAAAAAGGTGTGGAAGGAAGAAGCGGGAATGACCACTGAAGGTGATATGGGCATGATATACACACAAACCATAATGCAGGCATTTAAACCAGAAGTTTCCCTTTTGATTAAGCAGCTAGTGGCTAACTGGCCCGAGCTGGACACAAAGGGATTTGAGAAGGAAGTTATGTTAAAGGATTCAGCAGGTTGCTTTGATATCCCTAAAACCTTATCAAAGACACAATTCCAGGGACTTCAGCATAGCCCAGGGAAATATGATAATACCCGATATGGCAATAGAGGGGGATACAGAGGAAGGGGAGGATATAGAGGAAGTAGAAGAGGAGGTTCAGGAGAAAGAAATGAGAAATGCTTCAATTGTGGGGAACTGGGACACTGGAGGAACCAATGCCCACTGTCCAAGAGTGGTACTTCAGGAAATAATTCTGGAAACTACCCCCAACAAAGACAGCAACTTCAGGATAATAATGAGCGGCATACCATTAAATACCCATTACAATGGCAGGGAAAACAACAATAGGGTTGCCCGGAAGGTATTCCCCTCATGCTCCCTCAGATATCCTTTCAATATTCTGATCAGCCAACAATACCTTTAATGGTAAACGGCGTAGTTCTCCATTTTTTAGTAGACACAGGTGGGACTCGATCCTGCATACGATCAGAATTATATGATGGGTACCTGTCAGAGTGTGAACCTTCTGTGGGAATAAATGGGGTATTGACACGTACTTGGGAGACCCCACCCCTTGAGGTAAGCAACCCTTATGGTAAAGGTAACATTTTACAACATTCATTTAGAATTATCCCAGAATGCCCTGTAAATTTACTTGGAAGGGACCTATTAGGAAAATTAAAGAGCAGAATAGAGGTAGACCCTAATGGTGGCATACACATGGAATCACCGTATTGCTTCCTAGCAGCTGGTGAACTTGATGATATAAATCCACAGGTATGGGCAAAAGACAAGTTAGACATAGGGTTCATTCCATGCACACCTTATAAAGCTACATTGAAGCCCTACACTAATCCTGTGTATCAAAAACAATACCCTTTGTCACAAGAGAAAATAGAGGGAATAAGGCCAATAATTGAATCCTTTTTAAAACAGGGTATATTAAGGCTTGTGATATCTCCCTACAATACACCAATAAATCCAGTAAAGAAGCCTGATGGCTCCTATAGATTTACTCAAGACCTTAGGGCTATTAATAACTTGATAGTCCCAGTTGCACCAATTGTCCCAGATGTACCGTCATTGATTACCTCTATTCCCTGTACCACTCAGTATTACACTGTGTTGGATTTGTCTAATGCATTTTTTTCCGTACCAGTTGACGAAGAGACACAACTACTACTGAGTTTCACTTTTGATGGCCGCCAGATTACCTGGCGGAGAATGCCTCAAGGCTATATAGATTCACCTGCGGTGTACTCTATGGCCCTTCGTGCATCCTTACAGGGTTGGTCCCCACTCCATGGTTCTGTGTTGCTCCAGTATGTGGACGACATTCTTTTGTGCAGCCCAAGCAGAGAGGCATGTAGGCAGGATAGTAGATCTCTGTTAGAATACCTGGGTAATGAAGGACACAAGGTGGCAAAACACAAAATGCAATATTGCCAGGAATCTGTCCAGTATCTGGGTTTCACGTTAACAAAAGGCACACGCAAAGTGAGTCAGTCTAGGATCCAAGCCATTCTGGGTCTGCCCCGCCCAGCTACTAAGAAGGACATGCTATCCTTTCTTGGTATGATAAATTACTGCAGGCAATGGATACCTGACTGCTCTTACTATGATCACATACTCAGAGCAGCAACTAAGGTCGAGGCACCCGACCAAATTGAGTGGACCCAGGAGCTGACAGATGCCTTTAAGACCTTGAAGTCCTCTTTAGTTTCCTCTCCTGCGCTGGGCTTACCTTGTTATACGTCACCATTTCATGTGTATGCTCGAGATAATTGTACAACCATGGCAGTGGTGGTCGCCCAGGAACACGGGGGGGCTATGAGACCTGTAGCCTATTTTTCCAGAGTAGTTCCTCTACCGGTACAAGGCATGCCGGCGTGTCTACGCGCACTTGCTGTTTGCGCAATGGGGGTGGAAACATCTATGTCAGTAACGCTGGGACATGAAACTATTTTACATACTACTCATCACGTACTACATGTATTAAGGAATTTGACTACTCAACACATGACAGCCCAACGAGCATCTGGTTATGAAGTTATTTTGACTTCAACCAGTAACTTGTCCATTAAATATGCTTCCCCAACTTCAGGCCCCATACCCATTCTTAATGGACTGCTAGGAGTTAAGGGTGAGGAAGATTCCCCACCAGAAGAACATGACTGTGTACAGGTTATTCATGAGGATACCACACCCAGAGCAGATATGATGCAAGATCCCCAACCAGGTAGTATAGACATTTTTGTAGATGGCTCATGTACTAGACCAAATGACCACACCTACTTAACTGGGTATTCTGTAGTACAACTCCCAGACATTGTGTGGGAAGCCAAAGCCATTCACCATTGCTCAGCACAAGCAGCAGAGTTGATTGCTTTAACCCGTGCATGTCATTTATTTGAGGGAAAAGATGTAAACATTTACACGGATTCTAAATACGCTTTCAGTGTAGTCCATGATTTTGCCAAAATCTGGCAAAGAAGAGGGTTTGTAGCAGCTGATGGTAAGGGAATTTCACACGCTTCATTGGTGAATGATTTGTTAGAAGCCATACACAAACCCCGTACTGTTGCAGTGATAAAATGTAAGGCACATACTAATTCTAATGATCCTGTTGCCCTGGGTAATGCTTTGGCTGATAAAATCGCCAAAGAAGTTGCTCATACAGGTTCCATTGTCCCAAGAAATCCTACCTTTGTTCTTTTAGAGCCACCCATGGTTCCAGAACACCAATTGTTGAAAGAACTTCAGTATACAGCCACTGAGGAAGATGTAGAATACTGGGAAAAGAAAGGGTTGTCATTAGACCAAAATGGTCTTATGACAAAAGAGGGGATCATAGGCATACCTCAACATAGTGCACCTATCATTATAGCACAGTTTCATGGTATAGGACACAGAGGACAACAGTTAACAATACAAGAATTGAAGAAAAGGTTTTGCATTAAAAATATCAAACAGAGAGTCCAGGACCAGTTGAGCAGATGCATAACATGTATTAGGAACAATACCCAGGGTGCTCAACATGGAAAACATGAGCATTTGCCGCCACCACAAGGTCCATTTCAAGAATTGCAGATTGATTTCACACACATGCCTAAAGGTAGTAGAAATAAAACAAAGTTACTGCTCGTTATAGTAGATAAATTTAGCAAATGGCCAGAAGCTTTTGAAACTCATAAAGAAGACGCACTTACAGTAGCCAAAATTTTGTGTAAAGAAATAATCCCAAGGTGGGGTTGTCCATTAACCATTGATTCGGACAAAGGTCCTGCATTCACTTCTAAAATTCTGCAACATATTGCTAAATTAATGGTAATTAATTGGAAGTTTCATATTCCATACCATCCTCAAAGTTCGGGGGTGGTGGAAAGAATGAACCGTACAATTAAAGAAAAATTGCGAAAAGCTACAGGAGGCACTTATGTTAGGTGGGAAGCATACCTGCCAGCAGTACTGGCAGAAATAAGGATGACTCCTAACAAAACTACTAAAATGTCTCCTTTTGAAATTTTGATGGGAAGACCCTTTCCCACACCTTGGACAAGAGGTCCAATGGTATTAATGCCAGGTGATTTGGAGCTGATTCAGGAAGAATATGTTGTGAATCTTATGCGGCTTTTGAATGGCATCTACGGTGATGTGTCTCTCTGTTTTCCTATTCCTTCACAGGAACCGACACATCCGTTTAAACCTGGAGATCGAGTAGTGGTTAAAGCACTCCACAAGCACAAGGTTACAGATCCACCGTATGGGGAGCCAACTGTGGTGACTGCTGTAACAAGAACCGCAATCCTAACGGCCGATTCTCAAGCCTGGATTCATGCTTCAAGGGTGAAAAAGGTCCCTGAGGATCCTAGGATACAAGGCACAGACAAAGAGGGTGAAGTAGGTGTAGAAATCCCTGAAGTAGACGAACAAGAGAGTGAAGCAGGTGTACAAGTCTCTGAAGCAGACGAAACAGAAGACACAGGCCAAGATGTCTATTCTCAGTCCCCAGACATCTTGGAGGTTCTTCCTATTGATAGGTTTTCTCTTACAGACAGTTTTTTTGCCGGTATGGGTGATTAGTACCTGTTACTATCATCCACAGGACTTACCTCTCTGTCCAAGAACTGTGCAATACAATGAAACTCACTATCGACCAGCAAGAGACTTAACATCAGTAGATACCATATCCCTAACTGATAAGATGTTGTTGTTACAATTTAAATATAGCTATGCACAAAAATCAGGGTATGATAAATGTTGGGTTTGCAGTAAATTACACCCTAGTACAATGAGGATTCCTTTAATGGCTGCGCCGGTGAACATCACTTCTTTTTTAAATGGCACCCCCGCAGTAAGTTTACAAGACCTATCAGGAGTCCAGGGAAATGAATCAATTTCCTTTCCTATATTCACTCAAATTTATTCCCCAAACTGGTGTTTTAGACTAGGAAATGAGTCAAATAGGAGAGAGGAAATGTGTCAGAAGTCAGAGTTCAATATATCTCTAAGCCCGGACTTATCTTCTATGTTTAATATTTCTAGCAAAGACTTAAATGCCACAATTTGGTCCATAATGAAAGAAACACACCCACTATATAATTCAACTGGTAAAGTTTTGTCAATACTTACTTTATCTAGTCACTCTGATGAAGTAAAAAGGGCACTGGGTTTGCGCCCTTTCACATTAGGTAATAGTTTATTTATCTGTTGTGGTAAGGTATGCTACCCATGGATCCCTATACAGGAGAGAGGATGGTGCTATCTGGCCTCTCTGGTTCCAGTTATGGAGATAATTGGGAGTGGGGGTCCTCGCCATGTATTACAAGCAAGTAAGCATCCAAAATATCCCCTTAAACATGTAAATAGGAGAGAACTCTTTAATAAAGGAGACATGGCATGGTCATGGTTCCCATCATGGACAGGATGGGGAATTGAGTTAATGAGAAGATTAAACAAGTATTCAGTTATAATGGATGAGGTATTAAATAAAACGTCAGATGACATTGCCCTACTTAATCGCGAACAAAGGGCCTTACGGAAACAGTTAATGTTACATGAGCTGGCAATTGAGTCTATGGGAGCTGTACTCACTGGTCTCTGTGAAGTAACAGAAGATTATGAGTGTTGTACATGGATTCATAATACAAGCATGGAAGTGCCTGATTATTATGAAGTAATTGATCAACATCGAAAGGAGGTAGCAGGACTTCAGGCAGAAGCCAGAAAAATTGCTGATGATGGGTGGAATCCTTTTAAGGGTTTGGGAAATTTTGGAGATTTTTTTGGATCTGTATTATCATGGTTCAGACAAGCTGGAATGTTAATTTTAATGTGTTTATTGCTTCTTCTTTTTATATATTTGCTTGTAAAAATGGGCCAATGTATTTATAAGAAGGCAACACAAGATGATGCATTTTGGAAACAAGACTTATAATTGTCATTTCATGACAAATGAGAGGATTGATATAATTCATATTAATTTAGCCATGCTTAAATTCATTTATCCAGAGGCCCCCTTTATGAACTGTAACTATTTTAAAGAGTTTAGTTTTTCTATAGGATGCTGAGTCTCAAAGCTATGAGCTTCCTTCAATTGTTTTTTGTTTTAGTTTCCTCCCATTGTGTTTTACTGCTAGAAGCATATTCTGTTTCGTAGTCTATATTATTTCAGAATCTGTCTTTCCTGGGCTGCTTCCTGAATGTAAACATTCCTTGTCTCTTCTTTTGTGAACACTTTTCCTGCTTTCTATGCATGATGAAGTAATTGTATAACGTATTTTTAGTGGTCTGGGAAGACTAATTGTTACATCCCCTTTTTGTACTGTATATAAGCTGTCTTCAGGATACATATATTCGAATACACCATTGAAACACTAACCTGTCTAGATGTTGTATTTCCGAGCGCTCGTATATTCTTTGCAGATTGAAGGGAGACTGGCCGGCAGAATTATACCTACCAAGGGGTATTACCTTTCAGGGTGATATGACTATGATCCTGCCTACATAAGTATAATAGTGATCGACCAATATCGGTTTTTCGTTGCCGATACCGATATTTTGGCGATCGCATATCGGTATCTGCCGATATTGGCCGATATTTTTGTACATTTAAAATTTTGCAAAATAAACACAAATTTTGACACAAATCTGTTACTGAACATGTAAAACTTTATTTATTAACATTTTGAACATTAAGGGCTCGTTCTTCACACCTTAACTGCATGAGAACTGATAGGAAAACTTCAATTGAAGGGACATTTAGTTTCACATCATTCTGCTGCAGTAGTGCACTCACTCACTGCAATAATTTTAAATCACTACTGCAGTGCAATCAGTGCAAAACTGCTAGAAAAAAAGCTAGTCAATAGCTACACAGTGGATTGGACTGGAGTCAGTGGAGTGGACTACAGCTGCAGTAGGGCACTCACAGCAACTACTGCAGTTAGTGCAATACTGCTAGTAAAAAAGCTAGGCAACAGCTACACAGTGGATTGGACTGGAGTCAGTGGCGTACCGCTGCAGTAGGGCACTCACTGCAACTACTGCAGTCAGTGCAAAATTGCTCAAAGAAAAGCTAGGCAACAGCTACACAGTGGATTGAACTGGAGTCAATGGACTACCACTGCAGTAGGGCACTCACTCACTGCAATAATTTTAAATCACTACTGCAGTGACTGCAGTAGTGATTTAAAATTATTGCAGCAGTGAGTGGCCCACTACTGCAGCTGTAGTCCACTGACTCCAATCCATTGTCTAGCTTTTTTTCTAGCACTTTTGCACTGACTGCAGCGCAATGCAGTCAGTGCAAAACTGCTGGAAAAAAGCTAGACAAAAGCTACCCAGTGGATTCGAGTGGACTCAGTGGACTGGAGAGACAATACTACTACACTTCAATACTCCCAGTTAAGTAGAACAATATTATAGTGCAGAAAGCGGAACATTTCAGCATGTTCACCAGTTAAACGTCTTCTTTTCTTTTCATAAATTGCTGCCACTTCACTAAAAACACGCTCACTTGGTACAGAGGAAGGAGGAGCAGAAAGATATCTTCTAGCATGAGAAGCAAGTCTTTTGTAGGGTGCCTCATTTTTTTTCCACCACTGAAGAGGATGACTTCTTCTGTCAATTATTGGTTCCTTGAAATAGAGACAAAGTTCATCATCCAGGCTCATTATTGCAGATTCTGAAGAATCCTCCGTGTGAGGCCCCAATAAAATGCTGAACATGGCATCTATTTGACTACAATGAATTTTCTCTTCTGTCCATTGTCTTTTTGGACATATTTCTTCTGCATCCTGCTCTTCCACATCAGAAACCTTCTCTTCTTAACTTTTCTTTTCGTCAGGAACCTCCTGCACCTTCTGTTGAATATCTTCTGTCAGCCATTGTTTTGCCTTGGCCAATACATTATCAGAAGGGAAAGGATGATTCTTGTATCGAGGATCCAAAAGACATGCAAGCACAACATTTTTATTCTCCTCATGCTTCTCAAAACGTTTGGCGAGGCTATCCCTCATGGCCTGCCTACATGCTTTAATGCCACATGTGTTGGGTCCTTCATTCTGTTGAAGAAGCATCCTCAGCACTCTCACACATGGGATGACAGAGGACACAGATGAGTCGTAACGACTCATGTCTAGTGTCACTTCCTCAATTGGTAGGAGGGTCTCAATGATGTTGGCTACTATGTCCCACTGATCAGCAGTAGGACAAGAATGTCCTCCAAGTGCATATTCACCAGAATATATGGTGAGAGCTCGCTTCTGCTCCAGCATCCTTTGCAACATGTGTAGCGTTGAGTTCCAAAATGTTGGAACAGCCTGTATCAAGTTGTTTTTGGGTAGGCCAAGGTCTTCCTGAATGCACCTCAGTCGCTGCTTGGCAAGGATAGAATGGTGGAAATGGCCTGCGCACTTCTTCAGCATGCTAATAATGTCAAGCAAAGCTTTCTGGTTTGCTGACAGATCATCATTTACCACAAGTTGCCATGCAACTGAGGTCTGACACTTTAGCAAGTCGCATACCTTTTCAGCAAGTCACATACCTTCACTGCGCCCTGTTCCTCCGAGCTCACGTGCAGAAGCGAAAGCATATGTACGTTGCGCCCACATATGTAAACTGTGTTAAAATCACACATGAGAGGTATCGCCGTGATCGTTAGAGCGAGAGAAATAATTCTAGTACTGGATCTCCTCTGTAACTCTGAATAGGTAACCGGTAAAAATGGTTAAATTGTTGACTATGGTGATTTTAAAGTACCGTAGTTTGTCGCCATTCCACTAGCATACACAATTTTAAAGCATGACATGTTAGTTATCTATTTACCCCGCATGACATCATCTTACACATTATACAAAAAGTTTGGGCTAACCTGATTGTTTTCTTTTTCTTTTTATTAAAAAAAAGTGTATTTTTTCCCAAAAAAAATGCGTTTGTAAGACCGCTGCGCACATACAATGTGACATAAAATATTGCAACGATCTCCATTTTATTCTCTTGGGTCTTTGCTAAAAATATATATATAATGTTTGGGGTTCTAAGTAATTTTCTAGCAAAATATACTGATTTTAACTTGTAAACAACAAATGTCAGAAATAGGCCTGGTCCTTTTAAATAGTAATATGCAGTATCTAGTCCTGACCATAATAAATAGGTAAAGAATATATGTTCCCTTTACACATGACCATCTATTTATGATCCTTGTTACGACTGGTGAAATTGGTGTGCAGGTGTTCATATTTCAAATAGTATGACATGAGCTTTCACCCACAAAACATAACTGCAAGCCACAATTTTATTTGATTTGTAGTGACTGGAAGCAATGCAGCCAGATTAGACACCTTGATAACTTCTATTTTTACTGACTGCCATTCTATTGCTTTTAATAGCTGTTCAGGCAAAGCAATTTATTTCTATGTATTTTATAACTTTAGCTAGAGGTGATACCATGGATGACAAATAGTGCTGCTCACAAAGCAGATCTATTTTAAATCAAACAAGCTAATAAAGTGGCCCTATCAGTAACTTTACAATTTCCTGTGAATAAATTCCCGACATGTCACAACATACAGCAACAGTATATTTGTTCAATAGAAAAAAAAGCATTCTTAAAACCCGTCAGGAAGATTGGACCATGTGGATTGTTAAAATTCATAAGGGGATACTTAAAGAAGTTGTAAAGGGAGAAGATTTTTTATCTTATTGCATTCTATGCATTAAGATAAAAAGCCTTCTGTGTGTAGTAACCCCTCCAGCACCCCCTAATGCTTACCTGAACCCCATCTCTGCCCAGCGATGGTTATGAGTCTCTCAGCCATCCTGGACTCTCCCTCCTGATTGGATGAGACACAGCAGCGGCGTCATTGGCTCCCGCGGCTGTCAATCAAAGTCAGTCAGCCAATAAGCAGAGAGAGGGGAGCAGGGCCAAATTACAGCTCTATGTCTGAATGGACATACGGAGTTGCAACTCGGCTCGGGTGCCCCCATAGCAAGCTGCTTGCTGTGGGGGGCACTCGACTGAAGGGAGGGGCTAGGAACAGCAAAGAGGGACCTGAGAAGAGGAGGATCCAGGCTGCTCTGTGCAAAACCACTTCACAGAGCAGGTAAGTAGAACATGTTTGTTTTTTTTTTGTTTGTTTTTTAAAAACAAGACATTACAATCAGTTTAAAGTGTTACTAAACCCACGACAGTAAAATCTGTCTGCAGATGCAGAATAGCATGCTTGTTATACTCATTGTGTAACTTAAGTGATTAATCTTCTGCATTGTGTAAGCAGGCTGCGTGATCCTGTATGAACAGATCCTCCCCCTCCTAAACGGTCACTCTGGACAAGTCTAGATAAGACACAATGAGTGTAGCACAGCTGCACATGCTCAGTTAGGTCTCTACTGCTGGAGAGAACACTTCCCGGTGTAACGTTAGAAAACCATACCTCGTTAGATTTCCATACCCTCGTCACTTCCTGTCCGAAACATCTAAGCAGCGTAGCAGTGCGCATGCTCAGAGCCCCGAAAACACCATTGAACAGCTGTGAAGTTGAGAAGTGCGCATGCTCGGAGGGTATGAAATTATTACGGTAGTGTGTGTAATGTTATACTTGCGGCGGTTACATAAAAACAGTTTGGCTGCAACATCAATCATCTCCTCTGCTATCCCTGTCAGTTCCCTGATGTCGGCTAGTAAATATATAAGCGGTGGCGGGTGTATGAATTCTAAATGATGGAGATGTTGGCTCCGTGATCCGCTTTTATATTTATTACCCGAGATGAGGGAAGTGACAGGGGAAGGAGCGGAGATGATTCATGTTGCAGAGGAGCTGTTTTAATGTAACCACGGCAAGTGTAACTACCGTGAGAAATCCATACCCTCCGTAGGTGCACCGGAAGTGACGAGGGTATGGTTTTCTCACGGGTATGGTTTTTTCACGGAACACCGGTTTTAGCTGAGCTATTCAGGTCACATGATATTGACATCACACATTTGGGAGTGTATACAGATCCTAAATGACAGCCCAGTCCCTCCCTCCTCCTCCATGCCTAGTAACTAAAAAAGAACACAGCATGAGGACACAGGCTATAGTGGAATTTAAGAGGCAGTGATTCCATAAATGAGATAACACCCCTGCACACGTTTTTGCAGTGTTTTATTGACTTCTCAACAGCATCAGTTACAGCCTGCAGACATGCATATTGAGGTCATAGAGATTTCTAAACTTTTAAAAAGAAATTTATTTCCCCAATCGTTATTCAGGACAGCCACCTTTAAGAGACCCTGGCTCCTACTTTCTCAGGAATCACCACCCTATCAATACAGATGTAAGCCCCCTGTTAGCCGACGCCCTTCAGTTCTGGTGTTTCCTCTGGTGGGGAGACATAGCCAGGAACCAAGGGCTGAATGGCCAGGGGCTGAGGCTGTATTTTATGATGGGAGAGGCTAAGACCTCTCCAATGGCGGCTAAAAGTCTGGGTAGGGATCCAGTTTACCTTTGCGGCTGCTTGAACGCCACCCCAGCTTCTCCTCAGGGGGGTCCGAGGCTGTGGTGGTCCTTTCCCTTTGTTTAAGGGGGAAAGCTTTAGAAGTGCGGCAGGTCCTCCTGAATCTGCGGCCAGCATGGAGCTCTGGCTGAACCGGATGACGGGTGACGTCACTTCTGGTGGAGGCGGACACTTCTGCCGATGCCGCGGTTTCGGCTTCCGGCCGCGGTAATGGAGAGTGGGCTGGATGACGGCTGGTGCGAGCTAAAAGCTGGGGGACAGCTACAGGCACAGGCTGCGACCACTCCTGTATATGTCAGAGGCACAGGCCTCAGGGACTGTTCCAAGTGAAGCCAGCACCAGCCATCCTAAGGTATAATACCTGTGGGGTGGTGTTCCCTTATTTCCCCTACTAGCTTAATGGTGTAGTTCCCCCCCCCCCAGTAGTCTGGAGGGGGGAGGAGTGATTTGTGGTGGTGGTTCTGGGACCCTGGTGGTGCATGCTGTGCTTGCATGTGCTGGGGGCCTAGTATGGGGGCTTAGTCAGTGTGCTTTTCTTTTTGTATTTACAGAGTATAGCCTCAGACAAATCCAAATCGCCACATAGCTCCAAGAGAAGATGCCCATCATGCAAGGCTACTATGGGGGAATCCTGGACCAAGGCGCTTTGTAAAGAGTGTGTAGAGAGCTTAGTTAGGGAACATTCGGCAGAACAGTGTACTAATCTAACTACATCTGTCAAGGAGCTTTTCCGCACTTTTCAGTCATTTAAGGATCTAATTTCAAATCTACAAATTCCTCAGCCCCAGAACCCCCCTCAGCCAGCACAGCAGGAGATTGCTCCACCCCCACTGGTGGTACCCTCTACGAGTGGAGGAACACCGGGGGATACTGGAAAACAGGGTGAAGAGTGTGATAGTACATCTTCAGGCTCTCAGGGGGAGTCAGAAGGGGCGGATGGTGAGTCCACTAAAGCTTCTAGGTACAAATTAACCCTGGATGAGCTGGAGGATCTTTTGCGAGCTATTCATACCACCTTAGGGATCCAGGAGGAGAAGAAATCTTTATCTCTTCATGATCAAATGTACCAGGGCCTAGGCGAGCAGAAAAAGGAGGGTCTTCCTGGTACATGAAGTCCTGGTGGAAGCAGTCAAAAAGTAATGGCAAGATCCTGAGAGGAAACCTTTCTTTTCAAGAGCCCTGAAAATGAGGTTTCCCTTTTTCTGAAGAGGAGGCGTCAGTTTGGAACAAATCACCAAAATTAGATGCCGCCTTCTCTCAGGTCTCAAGGCAGACAGTCCTAGCTTTCGAGGATATGGGCTCTCCTTCTGATCCCATGGATAAAAGGATGGATTCTCTCCTTAAAAAGGCCCGGGATTCCACGTTGGAGAATCCTAAACCCGCCATGGCTATGACGGTAGTTCCCCGCAATATGGAGCACTGGCTAACCCAGATTAAGGCACACATTGAGGCTGGTACCGCAAAGGAGACGATTCTGTCATCTTTCCCTATGCTTCTATGGGGCATGGCTTATATTGCGGACACATCAGCTGAATCTGTACGCTTGTCCGCCAGATCTTCAGCCCTAGCCAATTCAGCAAGGAGGACTCTTTGGCTTAAGACTTGGCAGGGCGAAAGTTGGTCTAAGGCTAAACTGTGAGGGATTCCCTTCACAGGGGACCACCTGTTAGTACCAGGCTTGGAAACTGTCCTGGACCAGGCAGCGGACAAGAAAAAATCCTTTCCTGTCAAGAGTGTACATATTGAACCTTTCAAGAAAAAGTCTTACCCTCAGAGAAAATTCTCTGCCCTGAGGCGATCAGAGGGGCAGAAGAAATCTTGGGGCCAAAGAGCCCAGGGCCGAGGGGGGGGGGGAATTTTTGACCCTCCTGAACAGCTCAAGAAAACCCAATGATTAGCTGACCACGGTGGGAGGGAGACTGGGGGCCTTCCTCCCACAGTGGGAAGCAGTCACCTCAAGTCAGTTTATTCTAGGGAATAAGAAGGGGGTTATCATTTTAAATTTTCAAGAACCCCTCTGTGCAGGATGTTCGTCACTGAACTACCAAAATGCATGGAAGGGGCTTTGGCCTTAATCTCCTCCCTGAAAGAGCTGGTGGAACAGAGGGTCGTGGGTAAAAGTACCACCAAAGGAGTTAGGCAGACGGTTCTATTCCCATGTTTTCCTCGTGCGGAAACCATCAGGCAAGTACAGACTTATCTGGAACCTAAAGCCCTTAAACGTCTCAATTGCTTACAAAAGATTTAAGATGAATTCAATCTTCTCAAAAAGAGCTATCCTTCCTCCAAACTGCTTCATGGCCTCGATAGACCTGAGAGACACCTACCTACCTGCATATTCCCATATTGGAAGGGTGTCAGAAGTTTCTCCGGTTGACCATAAGGACGAAAGAGGGCACGATGCACCTACAATTTCAGGCCCTTCCTTTCAGACTGTCCTCTTCTTCCCCGCATTTTCACCAAGGACATGGCACAAGCCTTGTCTTCCATGCGGCTCAGAGGCATTCCCTGTTACCCCCCCTTTCCCCTAAGTGTGGACCTATCAGTTATTCTTACATGTTTTATTTTAGATCTATGATGCATTCGCCCCTGACGAAGTGATAATGATCACGAAACGCGTAGGGCCATATGATGCATCTGAATTTTATTATACTATACTAATTGTTATCACGATGGCACACTATTCTCTACGATATGCATGTACAAACAGCATTGGATGTCAACTCTGGAATATGTTATGTCTCTGTTATTACCAAATGGGCTCTCATTATGTATCCCTATGATTATACAATGTACTATTTTACCTTGATTGTCTACTGTACAGCTGGGTGGTATACATGTGGTATTGCATATGGATGCTGCCATCGATATACATTTTCTATCTGTTATTATTTAATAAACATATGGTTTTTAACCATGATTAATTTTCCAACGCCATCTTGCCTCAATTAAAGTCCCAACACTTTTTCCCCTTGTTTTCATATTGATCCAGGGATGGAGACTTCCTTACTATATGTCTCATATAAAGTCTCAAATTTTCTTTCCCCTTCATGTTCATAGGGATGGAGGCATCATGGTTGCTTTAATACAAAGGATTCCACACCATTATTACCCTTTTTACATAAGTTTTACTGCCTGGGCTCCCTCGTCTGGTCCGGGAGCTGCGATGCGCTTTGGCGCCTTCCCCTTCCCCCCTCTTTGTGCTCCCTGCTGGGTGGGGTGGTTGGGGCAGATGTGCTATAATCGCATCGGCGCCACGCCCATACGCCGTGCCTCTGACGCCCTTGGCGTCTCCTTGCCGGTGTTTGTTTCCATCCTATAGGCTGACACATGGGAGGTGCACAACCTCTTTGAGCAGCACGGGCTGCTCAATTGAGACTGCTCCCCCCCCCTCGTCATGCCTGCGTGACGCTAGGCGAGACTTTTGGATTGCCCAGAGCTCATTAGGTCTCCATGTCCTACCATCCAGTCCTTTGGCGTCTCGCACAGCACACACACTGGGTCATGTTTTCTGTTGAGGTAATTCACTTTCTTTTTAGCCATTCTTGGTAGTCTAGTACAGCACATTGGTGTTTATCTTCCATCACCTTGTTTCTTTATCCACTTGCGGTGAGGCGCTTATTAATACAGGTTTACATCCATGTTACCTGTTCTTATCCTTACATTCACTCTCACTTTGCACCTCCCTTTTTTCATAATTTCTACCTATATTCCTTCACATCTTACTCTATATACTTTTGGTCTTTTACTCATCTTACTATTTCTTTGGATTATTGGGTCCCCGTATTATCTGTACTATACGAACATATGAGTTATTGCAATCAATTGCTACTCCTTTACTATGTATTTATTATCAGTCCTATTACTGGGGCCCATTCCTCATTATTGTTATTTATGTATCTTTTCCTTTGGAGGTGCCTGTATGCGCTCTGGGCTCATACCCTCAGTCCCTTTACTACAGCTCCCGGTGCAGACTATATGGGCATCCCTTTCTTTGTGACAGGTTACTGTCCCATATACAGTGGCTATGTAAGTACTTTACAGGGAGGGTTCACCTGTCCCCTCCCTAGTTACCCTTCTACCCCCCCTTTCCCCTAAGTGTGGACCTATCAGTTATTCTTACATGTTTTTTTTTTTAGATCTATGATGCATTCGCCCCTGAAGAAGTGATGATGATCACGAAACGCGTAGGGCCATATGATGAATCTGAATTTTATTATACTATACTAGTTGTTATCACGATGGCACACTGCTATGCTCTATGATATGCATGTACAAACAGCATTGGATGTCAACTCTGGAATATGTTATGTCTCTGTTATTACCAAATGGGCTCTCATTATGTATCCCTATGATTATACAATGTACTATTTTACCTTGATTGTCTACTATACAGCTGGGTGGTATACATGTGGTATTGCATATGGATGCTGCCATCGATATATGTTTTCTATCTGTTATTATTTAATAAACATATGGATTTTAACCATGATTAATTTTCCAACGCTATCTTGCCTCAATTAAAGTCCCAAATTTTTTTCCCCTTGTTTTCATATTGATCTAGGGATGGAGACTTCCTTACTATATGTCTCATATAAAGTCCCAAATTTTCTTTCCCCTTCAGAGGCATTTCAGTCATTGCCTACCTGGACAATCTGCTCCTGTTTGCCCCTTCTCAGGAGCAGCTGTCCAGGGACCTACTGGTGGCAAGGGGATTTTTAGGGAGCCTGGGGTACAGAAAAAAAATAGGCGCCGCTAAGTGTAGCAGAAGAAGGATCATTGTACGCATGCTACGAGACCAGTTACATCATCACGTCCGTGCGGTTCACCTGGAAGGCATGCGATCCACCACTGCCTCGGCTTGATCCGGTCTCTTCTATTGGCCTCTCCTGTAGCATCATCTCCCGGCTGCTGGTCAGCCAGAGGACGGAAGCGCCATGTACAAGGAAATGACCCGAGAGCCATGAGGACAAGCACCTACGTCCATGTGAGTCTACACTATTGTTGTGCAATAAAGTTTATTTGCTACACTTAACAGCGTCTATTTTCTTTTCCGTTTGCCAGTGGGACCTCGCTTCTGCCTGTTAGAGCTGCCCTTTGTGTTGGCACGGCACTATTGTTCACCCCAGAAGTCTGGCCGTTGCTCTGATCGCCTTCTCCTATCAAGACCCCTGAATTGGGGACCCATCCCTCAGCACAAGCGCCCAACAAATCTTTTTTATTAGGTAGCCTGGGGTAGCTCCTGAATCTAGAAAAGTCCAGTCCAGTACCCGTGCAAAAGGTCATCTTTCTGGGCTACAAATTAGATTCCACACTTCAAAAGGTCTTTCTTCCTTTAGAAAAGAGTCAGAAGATAGACAGTCATGGGCCTTTTACAAATCAATCAATCTATATCAGTAAGACAAGCCATATCAGCACTGGGGTTGCTGACAGCCGTAATCCCAGCAGTACAGTGGGCAGGACTTCACTTCCGCTCTCGAAAACTGTTCATCTTGGAGGTATGGGACCGCACTCAGGGGTCTCTGGAATCCTTAGTGCACATACCAGTACATATAAAGAGATCCCTCTGGTGGTGGAGAAGGGTCTCGAACCTGTCAAGTTCTCTCTTGGGTTCCGTCAGTATCTAGAGTTGTTACTACGGACACAAGTGGCACAGGGTGGGGCGCACCTGGACTCCCAACTAGTGCAGGGATCCCGGAAGAGTGAAGAATCAAGGCGATCTTCAAATTAGAGAGAACTGACAGCAGTCGAGCTGGCTCTCAGAGCCTTCCAGACAGAACAACAGGGACACAATGTGCAGGTCCGCTCAGGCAATTCCACAGTAGTTGCTTATGTCAACCCACAAGGGGGAACAAGGAGAAAGCCTCTGTGGGCTCTAGCAGAAGGAATTATGCAATGGGCCGAAGCCCAAGTGCTTTCTCTATCAGCGGTTCACCTAAAGAGGGGATTGAACCAATTGACCAACTTCCTGAGCAGAAAAACCTTAAGGTAAGACGATTGGATCCTCAATCAGGATGTCTTCAGGTGGATCACTCAGAGATAGGTGCCATGCATGGATCTGTTGCCTTTCGACAAAATACAAAATCTTGGCTCTTCTTCTTCCTGAACAGGTGGTACAGGGCACTTGGAGTGGATGCTTTCGGCAAGGGTTTGCTGTCAGCACTTTAAAGAGTCAAGTTTCAGCATGAAGTGTCTTTTTAGAAGTATCCTTAGCCAAAAACCCTTGGGTGATTTGTTTCTTTAAGGCCTTAAACAAGCAGAGACCAGTGAACAATCTCCCTTTTCCTATGTGGGATCTATCTGTGGTCCTAAAGGCCCTCTTGGGAGGGCTGTTTGAACCTATTTATACTTGTGTGGTGAAGTTTTTAACCCTCAAGACAGTTGTTATTGGTGGCAATCTCTACCACCAGAAGGGTTAGTGAACTAGAAGCTATTTCTATTAGAGCTCTGTTTCTACAGGTTTTTTCGGATCGTACTATTTTTTAGAATAGATCCAGCTTTCTTACCTAAAGTGGTCTCGAAGTTTCACAAAGACCAAGAAATCATTTTGCCAACTTCCTGTTTCAATCCTGTGAATGAACAGAAGAGTAATTTTCATAAGTTAGATGTAAGAAGGTGTGTCCTTCAGTACATTGATTGTACAAAAGAATTTAGGAAGTCTGATTCCCTCTGTGTTCTATTTGCTGGCTCTAGTAGAGGTTTTAAAGCCTCTGGACATTCTTTAGCCAGATGGCTTAGGTTAGCCATTAGCCAGACCTATGCTTCAAGCGGGAAGGAAGTCCCATTAGGTATCAGGGCACATTCCACTAGAGCTATCGCCAGTGGTGTATTTAGGTTTTGTGCTGCCCTAGGCCTGACTAAACTTGTGCACCTCCGAATTTAAATATGACCCACCTCTTCCTGTCAAGGCCACACCCCTTCCTGTTTACGACCCACCCTAACATTTTCCAGTTGGGGACACTAGTTCTGTGGGATGTGGGAGGGGGGGTGGCAATGGATTCCCTTAAATTGCAGAGATTTCCTCTCACTTCCTGTTTGGCTATGGGGCAGGAATTAAAGGGAAATCACCACAATGGGATTAGGGATGGCAAAAATAAACTGATAGGACCCATAACCAGTGGTGGGATTCAGCCGGTTCACACCGGTTCCATAGAACTGGTTACTAACTTTCTGCAAGTTTGCAGAATCGGCTGTTCCCTCTGCGCGTCTAAGGACGCGCAGTACAATTGAATGTCCCGCGCTCGGACCGCACAGCCACAGACGTGGCGGCCGGGGAGCAGAGCAGTGCGCCCCGACCCGCGCATTCTGTGACAATAGCGAATGAAAATTCGCTATTGTCACACGGATCCTCCTCCTGGCCAATCAGGGAGCGGGTCCTCCCGCTTCCTGATTGGCCGAAAGGCAAACACCGTGCCATTGGACGAGGAGGCCGGAGGACTGAGGACTCGGAGACGCGGGGAGTCGGGGACTGAAGAGAAGCTCCGTGACCGTCCGTGAGGTAAATGCATGGGTCTCGCGGGGGGATCACTGGCACTCTGCAATCATTGAGGGCAATGCTGTGGGCACTCTGCAATCATTGGGGGCAATGCTGTGGGCACTCTGCAATCATTGGGGGCAATGCTGTGGGCACTCAGCAATTATTGGGGGCAATGCTGTGGGCACTCTGCAATCATTGGGGGCAATGCTGTGGGCACTCTGCAATCATTGGGGCAATGCTGTGGGCACTCTGCAATTATTGGGGGCAATGCTGTGGGCACTCTGCAATTATTGGGGGCAATGCTGTGGGCACTCTGCAATGATTGGGGGCAATGCTGTGGGCACTCTACAATGATCATTGGGGGCAATGCTGTGGGCACTCTGCAATCATTGGGGGCAATGCTGTGGGCACTCTGCAATGATCATTGGGGGCAATGCTGTGGGCAATCTGCAATGATCATTGGGGGCAATGCTGTGGGCACTCTGCAATGATTGGGGGCAATGCTGTGGGCACTCTGCAATTATTGGGGGCAATGCTGTGGGCACTCTGCAATGATTGGGGGCAATGCTGTGGGCACTCTGCAATCATTGGGGGCAATGCTGTGGGCACTCTGCGATCATTGGGGGCAATGCTGTGGGCACTCTGCAATCATTGGGGGCAATGCTGTGGTCACTGTGCATTGAAAGGTGGCACGCTGGTCTCTCTGCATTGAAAGGGGGGCACGCTGGTCACTGTACATTGAAAGGGGGGCACGCAGCGCTGGTCACTGTGCATTGAAGGGGGGCATGCTGGTCACTGTGCATTGAAAGGGGGGCATGCTGGTCACTGTGCATTGAAAGTGGGCACGTTGGTCTCTCTGCATTGAAAGGGGGGCACGCTGGTCACTGTGCATTGAAAGGGGGGCACGCTGGTCACTGTACATTGAAAGGGGGGCAGGCAGCGCTGGTCACTGTGCATTGAAAGGGGGGTATGCTGGTCACTGTGCATTGAAAGGGGGGCATGCTGGTCACTTTGCATTGAAAGGGGGCACGCTGGTCTCTCTGCATTGAAACGGGGGCACGCTGGTCACTGTGCATTGAAAGGGGGGCGCGCTGGTCACTGTGCATTGAAAGGGGGGCACGCTGGTCACTGTGCATTGAAAGGGGGCACGCTGGTCATTCTGCTGGGAAAGTCGGAACTGGTTACTAAAATTTTTGAATCCCACCACTGCCCATAACCCTCCCTTACTCTATCCAAAAAAAAAGTGTTGCCTATAATTCTAGTTCGCAAATTCTTCTAAACTTATGAAGAGTTCTAAGAGGATATAACCATGCCAGTGGTGCAGCAGAAAACATATAGCACAGTGATAAGAGTAAGTGGTCCAGGCATTGAGCAAAGGAAGGATTGGGGGCAGGAATAAATAAATCCATCTATTTTACTCATCAGCAATTAACAGAAATAAAATTAAGATTTTTTTAATATGTACAACTGACATAAGCAAAGGATTGCAGGAGAGTCCTACTACCTGCCAGGTATAGGTGACCATGTCAGTGTCCCTTGTGTCTGCACCATCCCTAGATTAAAAGTCATTTGGCAGCTAGGTAAGTGCCATGCAAGTTTCATCCAAATAGCGTAGCTTTCCTTTTACCCTGGGTACTCCATGCTATATAATCTAGTCAGGTACTGTATAAACATTAACACCTACCTCCTATATTGATTACCAGTACCTGATATTTATGGTAAGGCACTAATAATATATAGCAGCTCGTCTGCCAAAGGCAATCAAAACTCCCCCCCAGTTGCAGAAACGGCGGACACTCACATATGGGGGCGCTAGACTGATTTCTCTCTTGGCCCAGTCCGCCCCATAAGACTGGTGCTTCACTAAAAGTGTAGCAAGCCGGAGGGGACTCTTTCTGTGCTACCCACCTGCAATATGCTGCCCTAGGCCTGGGCCTTGTTGGCCTAGGCCAAGATACAGCATTGGCTATGGCAACTTCCCAGGTTGAAAGAGCTGGTATTACCCTGGAGCAGATCTGTCAGGCAGCAACCTGGTCCAGTTTTGCAACTTTCACCAAGCACTACAGGCTGGAACTGTTGTCCGCTAAAGATCAGGCTTTTGGGCGCAAAGTCCTTCAAGCAGTGGTCCCACCCTAGGGGTAAGTACTCGCTTATTCTCTCAAAGATGGCTGTCCTGGAAGACGATAGGGGAAAAATATAGTTACTCTTACTGGTAATGTCTTTTCCAGTAGTCTTTCAGGACAGCACCATTACCCATCCGAAGAAGGTCTGGACATAAGATGGTCAGAAAATGGAGGGTTGGTATGATATGTCTTTGTGTCTCCCTAGTTGGCCGGAGGTACTCTTGGAGAACAGAAGGGTGTCGGCCAGTGGCGGCCGGCCCATAGGGGGCGCAGGGGCGCCGCCCCCCCCCCCCCCCCCCCAAAAAAAGAAAAAGAAAAAAAAAAGATTTAAAAAAAAAAAAAAAAAATTTTTGCCCACAAGGGGCGCCCGTCTCATTGGTGCCTATGGGGGTGGGGTTTTCCACCCGCAGAGGCGCCGATAGACGGCCTTCTGGGGCGTAACTGTAGCGCAGAGCTCTGCGCTCCACCACCCCTCTTTCGGCGTCCGCCGCATTGGTGCCGATGGGGGGTGGGGTTTTCCACCAGCAGAGGCGCCAATTGGCGGCCTTCTGGGGCGTAACTGTAGCGCAGAGCAATGCGCTACACCACCCCCTTTTGTGATGTCTTGGATCATGATTGGTCCAGACTCCAGCCTGGACCAATCATGATTCAGGACATCCATGGTGACCTCGTTGGGGGCGGTGCCGGTGCGTGCATCAGTCACTCACCGTCACCGCCCGGTCACTTTCCCGCCGCAGCCCGCGAAGAAGAGGAGTCGCGAGGAGGGGAGAAGCCGCCGCCAGGAGCCGAGCAGAAGAGGACGGACATCAGAGTCGCGAGGAGGGGAGAAGCCGCCGCCGGGAGCCGAGCAGAAGGGGACGGACGTCGCGAGGAGGGGAGAAGCCGCCGCCGGGAGCCGAGCCGTCGCCAGGTAAGTGCCTATTCCACCACCTGCGCCATGCCTGTGCCATGCCTATTCCACCACCTGCGCCATGCCTGTGCCATGCCTATTCCACCACCTGCGCCATGCCTGTGTCATGCCTATTCCACCACCTGCGCCATGCCTGTACCATCTGTGCCATGCCTATTCCACCACCTGTGCCATGACCTTACCATCACCTGTGCCATGACCTTACCATCACCTGTGCCATGCCTGTACCATCTGTGCCATGCCTATTCCACCACCTGCGCCATGCCTGTGCCATGCCTATTCCACCACCTGCGCCATGCCTGTGCCATGCCTATTCCACCACCTGCGCCATGCCTGTACCATCTGTGCCATGCCTATTCCACCACCTGTGCCATGACCTTACCACCACCTGTGCCATGACCTTACCATCACCTGTGCCATGACCTTACCATCACCTGTGCCATGCCTGTACCATCTGTGCCATGCCTATTTCACCACCTGTGCCATGCCTGTACCATCTGTGCCATGCCTATTCCACCACCTGCGCCATGCCTGTGCCATGCCCATTCCACCACCAGCGCCATGCCTGTGCCATGCCTATTCCACCACCTGCGCCATGCCTGTGCCATGCCTATTCCACCACCTGCGCCATGCCTGTACCATCTGTGCCATGCCTATTCCACCACCTGTGCCATGACCTTACCATCACCTGTGCCATGACCTTACCATCACCTGTGCCATGCCTGTACCATCTGTGCCATGCCTATTCCACCACCTGCGCCATGCCTGTGCCATGCCTATTCCACCACCTGCGCCATGCCTGTGCCATGCCTATTCCACCACCTGCGCCATGCCTGTACCATCTGTGCCATGCCTATTCCACCACCTGTGCCATGACCTTACCACCACCTGTGCCATGACCTTACCACCACCTGTGCCATGACCTTACCATCACCTGTGCCATGACCTTACCATCACCTGTGCCATGCCTGTACCATCTGTGCCATGCCTATTCCACCACCTGTGCCATGCCTGTACCATCTGTGCCATGCCTATTCCACCACCTGCGCCATGCCTGTGCCATGCCCATTCCACCACCAGCGCCATGCCTGTGCCATGCCTATTCCACCACCTGCGCCATGCCTGTGCCATGCCTATTCCACCACCTGCGCCATGCCTGTACCATCTGTGCCATGCCTATTCCACCACCTGTGCCATGACCTTACCATCACCTGTGCCATGACCTTACCATCACCTGTGCCATGCCTGTACCATCTGTGCCATGCCTATTCCACCACCTGCGCCATGCCTGTGCCATGCCTATTCCACCACCTGCGCCATGCCTGTGCCATGCCTATTCCACCACCTGCGCAATGCCTGTACCATCTGTGCCATGCCTATTCCACCACCTGTGCCATGACCTTACCACCACCTGTGCCATGACCTTACCATCACCTGTGCCATGACCTTACCATCACCTGTGCCATGCCTGTACCATCTGTGCCATGCCTATTCCACCACCTGTGCCATGCCTGTACCATCTGTGCCATGCCTATTCCATCACCTGTGCCATGCCTATACCATCTGTGCCATGCCTATTCCATCACCTGTGCCATGCCTGTACCATCACCTGTGCAATGCCTGTACCATCACCTGTGCAATGCCTATTTCATCACCTGTGCCATGCCTGTACCATCACCTGTGCCATGCCCATTCCACCACCAGCGCCATGCCTGTGCCATGCCTATTCCACCACCTGCGCCATGCCTGTGCCATGCCTATTCCACCACCTGCGCCATGCCTGTACCATCTGTGCCATGCCTATTCCACCACCTGTGCCATGACCTTACCATCACCTGTGCCATGACCTTACCATCACCTGTGCCATGCCTGTACCATCTGTGCCATGCCTATTCCACCACCTGCGCCATGCCTGTGCCATGCCTATTCCACCACCTGCGCCATGCCTAAGCCATGCCTATTCCACCACCTGCGCCATGCCTATTCCACCACCTGCGCCATGCCTGTACCATCTGTGCCATGCCTATTCCACCACCTGTGCCATGCCTATTCCACCACCTGTGCCATGACCTTACCACCACCTGTGCCATGACCTTACCATCACCTGTGCCATGACCTTACCATCACCTGTGCCATGCCTGTACCATCTGTGCCATGCCTATTCCACCACCTGTGCCATGCCTGTACCATCTGTGCCATGCCTATTCCATCACCTGTGCCATGCCTATACCATCTGTGCCATGCCTATTCCATCACCTGTGCCATGCCTGTACCATCACCTGTGCAATGCCTGTACCATCACCTGTGCAATGCCTATTTCATCACCTGTGCCATGCCTGTACCATCACCTGTGCCATGCCTGTACCATCTGTGCCATGCCTATTCCATCACCTGTGCCATGCCTATACCATCTGTGCCATGCCTATTCCATCACATGTGCCATGCCTGTACCATCACCTGTGCAATGCCTATTCCATCACCTGCGCCATGCCTATACCATCACCTGTGCCATGCCTATACCATCACCTGTGCCATGCCTATACCATCACCTGTGCCATGCCTATTCTACCACCTGTTCCATGCCTATACCATCTGTGCCATGCCTATTCCATCACCTGTGCCATGCCTGTACCATCTGTGCCATGCCTATACCATCACATGTGCCATGCCTGTACCATGACCTCAAAGTCATGCAATTTTTTTACCTCGTTTTTTGCCGCGAAGCAATACCTATTACATTTTTGTTTTTGCGCCCCCCCAAAAATTTTGAGCACCAGCCGCCACTGGTGTCGGCTAACAGGGGGCTTAAATCTGTATGGATGGGGCGGTGTTTCCCGAGAAGGGAGGAGCCAGGGTCTCTCAAAAGTGGCTGTCCTGAAAGACTACTGGAATAGATGTTACCGGTAAGAGTAACTCTATTTTTTCCAACTTCTAAATTCATAAATAATAGAGATCATGCCAAAAATGTGTTTCTTTTTTCATATTTGTGGTCCTTCTTTCTCTCTTTCTGTGCCTTTCTTTTTTTCTCTCTCCCCTGTCATCCTCATCCCACCTGGCAACCCACTGCAACCTTGTTAGCACCCCACACCCTGCCATCCTCATCTCCATCACCCCACTGTAAACTTTTTAACACACTACCCCCTGTCATCCTCATCACACCTGGCAACCCACTGATACCTTGTTAACACCCTACCCTCTGTCATCCTCATCTTCATCACTAGTTTGCGATGCATACTAGCATATTATGCCATTGCCTTGAAAGTTTGTTTTTTTTTTCTTTTTTTTTTTAAATCAGCGGTTTACAACCACTTTAATACAGCTTTATGGGCTCTACAGGGCACATAAAAAAGTATTTTTTTCTATGTGTTCTTGCACTGAGCCTGCATTGATGTTTGCTGATTACCACAGGTAATAAGCACATGGTGTGAATAAGCCCGAAGCCCGAAGCCCGAAGCCCTCATTCACACTGAGGGCAGGTTTGAAATCATGCAAATTTCAAACCCAAATGTCAGTGCGAGTTTGGGGCAATTTGACAGACATCTGTGCAGGTTCCTATCTGCACAGATGTCTATTGAAATCACCCCCTAAGTCACCAAAAGTAGTGCAGAAACTAAGTTTGGGAATCGGTGCAGCGCCACAAAGTCGGCGTCTCACCGATTCGGATGGTGCCTTTGCGGGCAATAGGCTCTGATTTGGCATGCGATATGGCATGTCAAATCAGACCGATGTGAACGGGGGGCTTAAAAGCACAATGTCGGGATTCAAACCCGTGACCAGCCACATCCCAGGCAGTAGCCATGCTTACTAGGCTACCGTCCTCTCTGGACATTCCTCCCTTAAGCCTATTATTTTAACCTTAGTCTTGCCATGCCTTGCTCATCACCCTTGATTCCCCACACCTGGTACTTCCCTATATAAGTCTAGCCCCTTGCACTCAAGCTTGCTGATTATTGAGCTCCTGAGCATTGATCAAGCGTCTCCTCACCTGCTGCTCTTATCTACTACCACAAATCCACTGCTGACCAGGAATTGACTACCGACTACTCTTCTGCTTTGTCCCTACCTACTGAACTGCTACCTCCGTTGCCGATCCGGATTGTCTGACCACGCTTACTGCTGCCCACCCCAACCTCTAGTGAAAACCAGCTAGCACTTAGTTTCCGCACCTCAGGTGAACCCGTGTCCTCATCAGAGTACTACCTGGTTTCCATTCGGTATCCAGCACTGCTACCACCGTAGCCAACCCGGATTGTCTGACCACGCCTCTGCCAGACTTCCTGCACCTACTACCGGCCTGCAGTCCTTGCCACTGGGCTCCACTCCTACCTCCGGCCAGCAGTCCTCTGACTCAGGTGAGCCTGTAGGATTGTTACACACAAGGAGCAGTGGCGGCTGGTTCTCCATGGATTGGGGGGGGCAGACGGACCTGACCACGGACCACACCAGCCCGCACTGCACACCATACCCCCCCCCCCCCCGGTCGCCAGCACACTCGCCCTGTGCTGCTCCTAAACTGACATGTAGAGGTGGCGACGGCTTCCCGCTCAATCTCCTCCGTGTCCCCCTTTGTTGGTCGGGCTTCCCCTGTGTCTCCTGCCTCCTCCTTCGCCAATAGGATGCCTTCTCCTTTTGGCCAATCAGGAAACGGGTCTCAGGACCTGCTTCCTGATTGGCCAGGAGGAGAATCCGTGTGACAATAGCGAATATTCATTCGCTATTGTCACAAAACTGGGTGGGCTCAGGGCACAGTGCTCTGCGTCCCGAGCCCACCCTTTTCTTTGAATCCTATTAGAGCCTCTGGCTCTAATCACGTGCTTAAAAAAAAAAAAACCCCATTGGAATCCATGCATCCAGCGCCCAGCATGTAAATTAGGGAGCCGGATGCATGGATGGGGGGGGGGGGGGCTGCGTCCCTGCGCCCCTAATGGACGGGCCACCACTGACAAAGAGACTAAAAAATCTCTATGTACTGTCTTTTTGTACAGAGTTTTAGGCAGCATTTAATAAAATTACAGATGTACTGTAATAACAGTACAAATGTACCGATCAGGATTCAGGAATAAACTCAGGTGTGCTATGATCCTGATCTGAACCTGACTGAGATATCCCATAAGGAAGCTGTCACTGAGCACCGACATTTAATAACAGCATGGCCATTCATCACCCCACAACTGCATGTATACAATGCGCGTGTATACATGTGACTACGGGGCTGGCAATGCCTCAGATGCTTATGATTGTTGGTGTGCAGTGACAGTCTACTGGTAGGATGGCTCAGGTATGTTCGGACTAGAATCAGAAAACATCTGAACTTATCCCTTGTACCGATGAACTCTGAATTGGTAAAGTGGTGTCTCCTTTGGTGAAGACACTATGGGCAACCTCATAAATGTTAACATTTTATTTAAAAACTTTACAAAACAAGCTTCCTAATGCTAAACTCCACCACTCATCCTTAGCCTATAAAAAAATTGCATCAAAAGCCCCCAACAACAGCACACCTGCTGACACTTTTTTAAATGCAGTGTACCACAATGCATAGATGGGTCCCATACAGTATGTGTATTGTGGTCTCCAAAATACGTGTGTGCGGTGCGCTTTTCTATTTTTTTTAAAAACAATTAAAAACCAATTTGTTATGCATTGGAATGCCCTGTCTAAAACACGATGCTGCATGTTGCAGTAACAAATTAAAAAATGTTGCTATTTTACCATGTGAAGTCACAGAGTTGGTCCAGTCTCGGGAAAGATTGCAACCATATGGTCTCGATCCACCCACATGCCTGGACTGGCACCTGGCTCAGTCTCTGAGCAAGCCACTGACAGCCTGGGCCAGCAGCTCCCAACCTCTCCACAGCCCAGCACTCTAGTGAGCGCTGGGGGGGGGGGGGGGGGGTTGGGCAGGGGAGAGAGTCAGCCACCAGCTCTCTGCTCACAGAGCTCAGAGAACCGAGCAATCAGCGGTGTTTGCTCGGCTCTCAGCCTTAGAACTGGCAGGGGACAGATGCAACCATAGGATGGTTATGAAAGGTAAAAAATGACTCCTTTGCTCCACTAACTATTGGGAAAGAAGTGTCAGCATTGAAGGCAAGCATGCAAATAAACTAGACCATGAAACGCCTAATGATGTAGAGGTAAGGTATTTGGTCTAGCTGCCCCATATTGCATGGTAAGCAAAACGTTAATTTTCTGCACTACTAAACAGATATTCATCCTGATATCCTGTTTTCTACATTTATATTTATTTGCTTTGCAAAACCCTATATTCCTTGGCAAATTTGGACTTTCTTTCCATTGAAATTTTAGCTCTCTGAATTTCCAAGTTTTAATTTAATTATTAGACATCAATAAGGGGAATTTGTAATATGGAAAGGGAAATTTAGAATCAGTGTCTTCCACATGGGAATGTGATGTTTATTATAGTTCTGCACATTCACACTCAACAGAATTTCAGAAATGAACCCCTATGGATCTAATTATCGGCATAGTAATAGTTTGCTAAAATATTCATCAGAGACTTTGACTTGGCTGTCTGCATAAGAATTAGTTATACAGATTTGCGCTGAAAGTTTAGCAGATGGCTAACACAATGATTTTAATGGTGTAGATAACAATGGGTTCCCTCTGAATATATCTTAAATCGACCTCCTAAAATCTCTGCATTTTACTTTAAAACTTAAATCTTTGTAATGTAATACAAGTTGTAACATAGATGTGTAAACTGCATATTGACCAACAGTCATGTTTCCTTGACGAAGACGAAGAAGGGCTCCAGAAGCAGATGAGGCCCTGCCAGGCACATCAAAGGTATTACGGAAAGCTTGTAGGAAGGCAGAGAGACTGTAAATGGTAGGATCTTGACGCTCCCACAGCGGCGAGGCCCAAGCCAAAGCTGGTCCCGACAGGAGTGAAATCATGTACGCCACCTTGGAATGATCAGTAGGAAAATAATGGCCTGCTAGCTCGAAGTGGATTGAGCACTGATTGATGAATCTCCGACAAGCTTTGGGGTACCCAGAGAAGCGAGATGGCGGAGGCAGCTGGAGTTTTGCAGGACTGACCTCTGCTGGAGGGACTGCGGATGCGGAAGCGACAGGGGCGGACACAGGAGCTGGAACGGAGGAAGCGGGAGTAGGAACAACATGCAGCTGATCCAAACAGGAAGAAAGAGCCTGCAGACACTGCATAATCTGTTCTTGATAAGCCTGCTGAACGTTAACTCTCTGCTCCAAACTCTGAAGTTGATCCTGAAGTGACTGCGATGTCTCCGGCGAGCTCATGGCTTGAGCAAACTGTCAAGGGGTCTGCGGTAGTGAGCCCTTATAGATCCCCAGATCAGGATTCCCCAGGGCGCGGAGTCTAAGCCCCAGCCTGCTTCTTCACCAGGGCCCCTGATGGTGGGGATGGACTTGCAGCAGACTGGAACCAGGTCGCGGCCCCCAGGTAGGCCCAGCTGAGAATGTGGAGACCGCTGGCGTGTGCAGGGTAAACAGGAGACTATAAGGAGATCCAAGAGACAAGCCGAGGTCAGGACAGGCAGCAGACAAACGTAGACGGAGAAACAAAGGAGTTTGTTGGTACACAGGAGATCAGATACAATAGCCAAGGGATACATGGATGGGTGCTCAGAAAACAGCAAAGTTGCTCAAGCAAGGAACAGTGCACTGAGCCTGTGTATATATAGGGAAGCAAACAGGGAGGTGACCCAGGAAGTAATTGACAGGAACAGGATATAACCCACAGTGGAGCAGGCGACGCCCATAGGAAACAGAGAAGCCCAAACCCCACATGTGAAGGGAGGCAAAACAGAAGCACTGCAGCAAGGAGGTAAGAATATACAGACCTACCACCTTTAGTCATTTGGTTTCCATACCTTGGGCACTCTCTTTGGGTCAGTTTGTCTACATTACTAGATTTCCTCTATATACACAGAATCTGTGATTGACTTATATTGATTATCCTATATGCATACTTACTTATAGATCCTTTCTGGTCCCACTGTGCCTCACCTTTAACTTTTGGAGTCTGTCTTTGAGATCCGATCCCTGCTTTGACCGTTGCTCTTTTATCCCCCCTTGCACTGGGCGATATCTGTGCCTCAGCCCCGGACCAGGATATGCCCGGGATGCCTCCATTTTCCCTTTCCAGTTTTGGTTTGTCTTCTGACAATCATTTTTTGAAATTAGTCAAGGTATCATTTTATGCAGATCCTGCACTAGATATCCTTTATTTATTTTCAATATTCTGATACAATAATGGATTAAAATGTAAATCCCCTTTCTTTTTAGACATATTATATTCTTTCAAAGCTCCTGATGAATGGACGGAGGTCCATGAAACGCGTCGAGCCTACATTTAACTCAAATGCCCCATTGTATTTGATATATATAGATTATGAATTGACAGACACCAAGATGTCATATTGAATTATTTTACCCTCCGAGATCTTATCTTTGATCCTTCAATATTGTACCTATTTTTATTTTTCAATATGTAATGTATAGCTTGCTGTATGCCATTCTTCTGTATATATCTGTATTTATATGAATATGTCAATGGTTTTTACATATATTTATACTTATTTATCAAGAATATTAATAAAATCTGTGTCTAATTGAACTCATTTAAAGTCCCACCATTTGGTCTCCTTTTTTCTCACTATATATATATTAGGGATGGAGGCAATTAGACGTATTTCATATATGTCAGATCACATTTTGTTATTGTGCCAGTTCCATTTTTCATTAGCCATGACCTGTATTTAAACTTTAAAAAATCACAAGTGTTATTAAGTTTCTAATACTTGCCAGTTTCTTGGGACACCATCAGCAAGAGTTAATAAGCTAAAGAGGCCTTAAGTGCCGTTTCACACTTGTGCGATGCGGGAAGGCTGCGAATTTGCAGCCTGTTCCCGCATCGCATCCGCACAAGAGGCAGTTCACACTGCCATATGCGATACGCAGGGGGTGTCAATTAAATGTTAACGACACCCCCAGTTTCATCGCATATCGCAGTGCGATCTGACAGTTCGCACAGGTTTGGATCGCACAAGTGTGAACCACTGTGCGATCCGATCCTGATGCGGCTGAGTGTCGGTTCACACTTCTGCGATGCGGGAAGGCTGTGAATTTGCAGCCTGTTCCCGCATCACATCTGCGCAAGAGGCAGTTCACACTGCCATATGCGATACGCAGGGGGTGTCAATTAAATGTTAACGACACCCCAAGTTTGATCGCATATCGCAGTGGGATCTGACAGTTCGCACACGATCGGATCGCACAAGTGTGAACCACTGTGCGATCCGATCCTGATGCGGCTGAAAAAAAGGGTCCTGTGCGTCTTTTGTGCGGGTGCAGTGCGAATTTCAGCCATACAAAGTGTATGGCTGAATTTGCATTTGCACAGGAGATTGCATGTAATGAAGGAGCAGTGCGCTCCGAATTACATGCGATCAGCGCACCCGCAGTAGTGTGAACCGGCACTAAAAAAAAGGGTCCTGTGCGTCTTTTGTGCGGGTGCAGTGCGAATTTCAGCCATACAAAGTGTATGGCTGAATTTGCATCCGCACAGGAGATCGCATGTAATGAAGGAGCAGTGCGCTCCGAATTACATGCGATCAGCGCACCCGCAGTAGTGTGAACCGGCACTAACAGAGAGCTAAAGCTTTCCTCAGTTTATTTTATTTATTTTTTTTTTTTCACTCATGCTTTATGAGTTTATATAGTTGTATTTAGTTGTTAGGAAACTGTAGAGCTGAAATGTCTTATGGGTGGCCATAGATGAGAAGACCTGAAAATCATGGGCAGGGAGTTATCTGCTCATTCTTTCAAGACTTACTCAAGGACCAAGACTTGTCATGATTCTCACCCATTGCTGACATTGATGCATAAGTGATAGTTTGATCTTTCAAACTTCTACAGTCACTGATTGCATGTTGGAAAATGTCCTTGTGTAATAATGAGAGCTTCTATACAAAACACATTTTTCCACACGCTGCTCTTATTAGCTGTAAAATTGCAAATTTTTCACGTAATTTCTCCTTTTTCAGGTCATTTAAAAACAGCAATCCAAAAAAACTTGATTCATTTTTAAACTCAGAGCATTTCTGTACTGTTCTTAAAGCTCATCTCTAGAATACCAATAACAAATCTCCCAACCCTTCTTCTACCTATCTTCATATTACCTATGATCTGTTAGTTATCATAAAATGTCTAATTGCTCCAAAAAACAAATGTAAAACTACCTGAGACATCATCAATAGCATTTTTATTTTCTGATATACTCTGGCTAAGTGGGAGGGTAATGGGTCCGCACATTTCCCACGTCTCTCCTTGCGCTACATAAAACTCAATATTCCTCCTATACGGGCAGGCAGCTACTTGAGTGCAGAAAAATAATGAAGTACAAGAGCATAACTCCTAACTTTTTGAGGTACAAATGAGGGGCACCTATTAGCAAAAGTATGCAGGCATGATTATATATATATATATATATAGATATAGATATATATTTACACCCTGCCATGCCCTCTTAAATGAGAATTCTACAAAAAAAAACAATAGTTAAACCCACAAGTGCTTTTTTTTACCGTTACTATTCCTGTATACTGGCTTTTAAAATTTACAAAGGCAGCATTTTATATACAACTATGTAGATTAGACCAAAATGAGGGGCAAATGAGGAGGAAAGAGGGACAGGTGGGCTTTGTTCCAAATCAGGGACAGTCCCTCGAAATCAAGGACAGTTGGGAGCTATGCAAGAGTGCTCATCAGCGCCCTCCCAATTCATTGAGAACTACAAGCTGCCAGCCGCAATGACTAACGGTACTTGTAGTCTATTCATTCACAGAAAACTGTGAATGAATGACGCGGCAATGTGGGCTGTTTTCAAATTGTGACAGTGGGTGCGGGGAAAGGATCCTCTGGCCGCTGTTACAGGTGGGGGGGGGGGGATCAGGAGAGAGGGGGGTGCGTACTGAACATGTTACATGTCACATCCTAAACACAGGTGTAACATGTTCAGAACAGTGAACTTAGCCTTTACCCACTTCAGCTCCAGAAGGTTTTACCCTCTTCCTTGCTAGGCCATTTTTTGCGGTACAGCACTGCGTTGCTTTACCTGACAATTGTGAAAAAAATAATCAATATAAATCAATTACCTATAACGCTTGCTGTGATATGATAAATGGTGAATAAATATGCGTTAAATATATAATGCGTAGAAAATCTATAAACATATACTAGATAAAATAACAATCAAGTCCCTGTGTAGAAAAAAGTATCAAATAGTCCAGTGAATATTGTAGATTCCAAAACAATTAAGTCAATAAAATAAATAAATAGATAAAGTGCCAATATTCCTTCTTCTCTTCTTCCCAATAAAATGTGACCCTTCACCGTGGAGAATAAGTGAAATTCAGACTTACCAGAAGATGTGGGTCCTGTATGCCTTACGGCATCAGGACCAACCTTGCTTTGGAGACAATCTCCAGATACAGGAACGTCCCTCCTGGCGGACCCAGATATCCCTTCCATGGTACCAATATCGTTGCTGACTCACTCCGGGGGGTTCCAGCACAGCTCAGCGGATAGATGGTCCTCCTGTATAGGGTCAGCTCCAGCCACGGGGTATAAGGGACAAAAAACTGGGATAGTGCAGTATTGTATGTAAATCAGATTTATTGCACACCCCCGGTTCACTCCAAATACATGCAGTCCCAAGAAGTAAAATTGTGTAAAAATGAGTAATAAATCACAAAAGAAGATCAAATGGTGAAAAAAATCCAAACTGATGTGATAAACCAACGAAAAAACAGTCCATGCACATGCAGACACGCCGTCATACACGTGGGCTTACAGTGGATTGCGGTAGTTCCGGCTTGCGTTCCACCAAGCGCCGTATGACGTCGTGCGTTCCACCTAACGCATTTCATCATTGGCTAGACGTCACCTCTGAAGACGTCTAGCCAATGACGAAACGCGTTAGGTGGAACGCACGTCGTGACGTCATACGGCGCTTGGTGGAATGCACCAATCTGTGCAATAAATCTGATTTACATACAATACTGCACTATCCGAGTTTTTTGTCCCTTATACCCCGTGGCTGGAGCTGACCCTATACAGGAGGACCATCTATCCGCTGAGCTGTGCTGGAACCCCCCGGAGTGAGTCAGCAACGATATTGGTACCATAGAAGGGATATCTGGGTCCGTTCCTGTATCTGGAGATTGTCTACGCATTATATATTTAACGCATATTTATTCACCATTTATCATATCACATCAAGCGCTATAATTAATTGATTTATATTGATTATTTTTTTCACATTCTGCACCAGCACTTTCTATAGCAGCTGCTACTAAAAATATTCACTCACTTGTTATAATTATTTATATATATTTAATTATTGTTCAGTAATCAGGTGTTACACTTTCACTTACCTAAAATCACATTATCCACCACTCACTATAGAACTAGGCTCATATAAATATTTAAATAGATCCCCCCTTGGCGCAGGCAATATACTTGTATATTCAGGTATATTTTTTTCCATATTTTACCTGACAATTGCATGGTCGTGTGACACTGTACTCAAATAAAATTGATGCTTTTTTCCCCACAAATAGAGCTTTCTTTTGGTGGTATTTGATCACCTCTGTGGTTTTTATTTTTTTGCGCTATAAACAAAAAAAGCCCAAAATTTTTGAAAAGAAAAACCCAATATTTTTTACTTTCTGCTATAAAACACATCCAATAAAAAATATGTAAAAAATCTAATTTCTTCATGAGTTTAGGCCAATATGTAATCGGCTACATATTTTTGGTAAAAATAAACCCCAATAAGCTTATATTGATTGGTTTGCGCATAAGTTAATGCGTCTACAAACTACGGGATAGATTAAGTGACTTTTTATTTTTTTTTATACTTGTAATGGCGGTGATCAGCGATTTTAGCAGGACTGCGACATTGTGGCGGACAAATCTCACACTAAGTGACAGTTTTTGGGGACCAGTGACATCAGTATAGGGATCAGTGCTAAAAAAATGCACTGCCACTGTATAAATTACACTGGCAGGGAACGAGTTAACACCAGGGGCAATCAAAGGGTTAAATGTGTTCCCCATGAGTGCTTTCCAACTGTAGGGGAATGCTTTGATTAAAGGAAAACAGAGATCTGTCTTTCTGCTTAGCAGAAACACGAGTTTTCTATTTTCCTCTCTTGCATTAAGGCGGTCTGTCTTGTTTACATAGGCAGACTGCTGTTCTGCCTCTCTACGAATGATCGCTGGGCTCCTGGCAGACATCGCGGCCCCCGGACCCCCTGATTGGCTCCTGCTGTGTCCAATCACAGAGAGCGCGGAGCTCTGGCGGCACGTGCGCACCCCAGACCCAAAGCAGGAGATCATGTACAGGTACGCAATTTGTGCTTAAGGGCCGCCATGCTGCGGTATATGTATGTTGGGCAGTCCTCAAGCCCTCAAGCAATTAACAAAACTGTGTGGAAAGCAGATTTTACATAGATAAACTGACAGAATGATAAGGTTGTAAGCAGAGGGTGAATAAAGGGAGTTTAAAATTCACCTCGGGATATACTTCCAGCCATGGCCACAGCATGTCTACACCCCCCAGCTGCTGCCTCTGCAGCTAAAGGCTGCTGTGCGCCTGTGTGCTGCGTGTAGGGCAGCCCATTCATTTTATTGGGCTGCCCTACCTGCAAAAATGCAGGGAAAGAATTCTCCAATCCTTATTTAAGTATTGTGCCGCACCAAAAACACCCAGTGTTTGCCAATGTATGGGGTACTATTAAGAATTAATGGCACCTCTGTACATCTGGTAAACTGCGGCACATTTGTCTGCTTGTCAGATATGAGCACAATTTTGTGCAAGCTCTGCGACACACAGTAACGTGAACGAAGCCTTCGACTGGATTGCCTCGAGATTGAAAATACTTTTCAAGGGCACCCTGACTGAAAAAAGGTTGAGAAACACTGGTCTCCAATGGTATCCATAGGTCGCACCTTACTTTTTCAAGGTACAGCACCATAACATAGCCTCTAGGCAACATAGTGGGTTGGATATTTCTAATGCACACATATTGATAATGGTTGTATCCCAGAGCACCAAAGTGCCATCTTCTGTGGATTTGAAAAAAACTATAGTGCATTTTCAATAATTATAATGATTACCTGAAAGTAATATTTTGGTGTGACTCACCTTTTTACTTGCTTGCTATTCAATATTTGCCTAATTTTATTTCATATGAAGACATGTAAGCCTCGGTTCACACTAAGAACTGCATATGAATCACACAGGAATCACACCAAATTCCTGTCCAATTCCCATGTGATTCAGTGCGGTGCTATTTGAGCCCATTCATTTTGATATTTCGATTGGTTATCGGTATGTATAAGGGATGGATGTGAATAGCAAACCCATTTACAGAGGACATATCATCAAATTAAACACCTTACTACGGTCTTCTCCAGAAGTAACAAATGACTTCAATGGCTGGAAAAGCCACTGCTCTGGCAGCCAGTTTAATGTCAATTAATAGGCATAGAAAACATACACGAATAGAAACAGGACCCTGATGTAAAAGAGAATAGATTCGAGTCCACATTTATGTTTGTACTCACATTACTCAAGTAAATAAAACATCACTAATTGTAGTCCTATTTCTGTTGCAGCTATTGGTTGTAGATGGGCAACTATGAGTGGTCCAGGATGGTTCTGACTCTCTTCCTCATTCATAGAGAAATGGCAATGGTCATACAAGTGCAGAATCAGGCTCTCAAACATTTGCATCTTCTTCCTACCTAAAACAGATATTTATCAAGCTAAAAAGTTGGAGACATTTCAGGGCTGTAAGGTCATCTGATTGGTATTGCTCTCCTAAAGTATTGATGTTGATGTAATTTGGTTCCTGGGAAAGTTGCTTCTACTTCCCAGAGGATCTCCACAGTCTCCTTGGCTTGTAGTGTATTGTAACAAAAATTGAAATCAAAGCGCCACATAACTGCAAAGAAGTCCAGATACAACTTTATTCCAATAAAAGCTGGGGGGCATCCAAAAAGTATGTAGCACTACTCCAATGAGAGCTAATGTATGTGGGTTCCCCCTGGGTTACCATTAGCAACAGTAGACCATTCTGACATGTTTCCAAGTGTTTTTACCTCAGACAAGGACCAGTCCAGTTTCTTTGGTTTTTATGTTTTATTAGGAACTTGGATAGGAGAAGGGATGAGTGGGATACTCCAATTAACCTCCCTGGCGGTATGATTCTTTTGGATTTTAGGTGCTGAAAGCGGTACCATTATTTTAGGTGCTGAAAGCATGTAATTCTTGTGAATGAGCAGCCCAAACCAACTGTATACATTTATTATACATATTATATATATAATGTATACAGTTGGTTTGGGCTGCTCATTCACAAGAATTACGTGTGTATATATATATATATATATATATATATATATATATATATATATATATATATATATATACATATATATGTATATATATATATATATATATATAATATGTGTGTGTGTGTATATATATATATATATATATATATATATATATATATATATGTGTATATATATACGTATATATATACTGTATATATATGTATATATATATATATACTGTATATATATGTATATATATATATATACATATATTTACATAAAAAGTACAGTAAAACTGCAGGAAAGGGCACTGGGGGGTAATGTAATGTGATTTTATTTTATTTTGAACGATATCAGTGTGTTTGGTGCATTTTACATTCGAATTTGCCGCCGGTTCCACCCCCCGGCGGACGTCACGTCGCCGGAGACGGAAGCCGGGGCTCGCAGACGATCGGGAGAGAGCTCCGCCGCCGCACACCGCTCGCAGACATCGCTGGATCCCGGAGAAAAGGTAAGTAAAACCTCCTCCAGCATCCAGCGATCTTCCTAGCGCTACCCCGAGTGTGACTCGGGGTTACCGCTTTTGGCACTAAAATCTTACCCCGAGTCACACTCGGGAATACCGCTAGGAAGGTTAAACTGAAATTTACACAATATGCTGAGACAATATAGAAAATGCTGCTTGATGCCAGTCAACGCTGACTAACACTGTTTAATGCTGTTTGAGCTAGTCACGGCTAGGCCGCTTACTTTACTTTTCCTTTGAATGTGAAAGAGTCCTTTTAGCTTCCTAAGGCACTCCTTTCCTGAGGTAGCTGTCCTTTATAGTAGACTGCACTGCTGAGCAACTTCAGGGCCCTTCCTGGCGCCCCCTTTTACCCTATAATCTTCAGGGCTTAAAAACTTGGCACCCCCTTCTGTGACACTCTGGGTTAATTGACTTCTGAATCCCCTTGAGTCCTCTGGAGTGGTCCCCTCTCTCTTAGGCAGACCCCTGGGCAGATGCTTGAGTACTCACAATACTGTTTTTCCAGAAGTATTCTGCCCAGCAGCTCCACTTGGTCAGCACACTGGATCCTTCTGCAATACAGCTCAACCCCTGGTCCCTAGGGTCCCTGACTGCCTGGACTACCTTCCTCAGCAACAGGAGGAGAGACAGCCATCACCCTCCTCCTGGGACCTGGCTTCCCACCCAAAGACACCCTGTCACATGCCCCCTCCTGATTTATTTCTAATCTCAGGATGCTTTGCTGCAAAGCCCACCCACTGGGACAGTCATAAACCCTGGTGGGCTACTGGGTAGGTTTCCTCCACTGTCCAACAAGATCCCTCATTGGATACAGTGGGGAAACTCCCCAGACTCAACAGGTCACACCTGGAAGCACCTGACAGGCTAACTAACAGATCAGACCCTCCTGATAAGCAGAACAGGGTCATATATATGCTTTGCCTAGCACCTACCTGGGAGGGTGCTACAAGTCTACAATGGGTTTCAGGGGCTCAAAGATGCCCCTTTCATCAGCACTTGAAAAACATAAGAACATCTCCATATCAATGCAATTATAATAAAATATCATAGTTCATGATAGGATCATAGTTAAAACCAAATACCACATAGCCAAATAGTAAAACCAAATACACAATACTATAAGGCTATTATATTTTTGGTTTTAACTATGACCCTGAAAAGGTGATATTATATTGATATTGTATAGGTATGCCAATATCCTTATGCTTTTTCTAGCCCTAAAAAAGGGGGCGTCTTTGGACCCCTGAAACGCATTGGATACTTTTTGATTGTCCCTTTAACTTTTATTGGAATACATTAGTATCTGGACCGCTTAGCAGTAGTGTAATTTCCATTTTTATTACATGAAAGAAATGGTATAGCAGCTCAATTTATTGTCTATTTATTTGTTTATCACAGTATTTTTAAATTTATAGTGCTAACAATTTACACTGTAAATACATATCAGGCCCTGCTCTCAAGAAGCATACAATCTAAGGTCCATATCTCATATGCTAACATACTGTACATGCACACACATATAATTTGGACAATTTGGAAAGGAGACATTTAACCTACCAATATGTTTTTAGAGTTTGGAAGAACCCAGAGGAAACCAACACAAGCACAGTGAGAACATCCAAATTTATACTTTATATAACGTTATATAACTATAACTTTATACAGATAGTACTCATACCAGGATTCAGACCAGGGACCCAGTGTCTATGAAGTACCTGCAGAAATTGTCAGTCAAGGCATTTCAGGGAACTAGCTACAGGACAGCTCAAATAACCTTGTCAAATTACAGGCGATTGGCTGCAGCCACTGATTTCAACATTCCTGTTAAACAGAAGTCAATTTTTTCGGCTGACTTGTGTCGGACAAGGACGGCCATACATGGATGAAAATTTGGCTGGTCTCTGCAGAACCAGCCAAATTCTGATCCATCTATGGCCAGCTTCAGTCTGCATCTGCAAATGTTTGGACACCTTTAGAAAGACCTGATATGAACATTACTATAAACCGATATTGTTACATACAGATCATATGCATCATTCCAAAGACAGTCATAATGGCACCAAGAGAAAAGATAATGCATTTACTAATCTAAAAGCCTATATTTATTGTTGCCCAAGATAACACGCGCAGAGCGTACCTTTCTTGGAAATCCAATTAAAATAAGACAAAACAAAACCATGCTATATTTAGAAAGTCTGGAGGTCATTAATGCTTTGTAAACAAAACAGAGAACTAAATGAAGGAAAAAGCCAAGCAAATGTGTAAAAATAATGTGCACTTATTGTACGCTAATGTTCAAACACATACTTTTGCTTATCTGTTTTGTGTGCACAAAAAAATTGCCCTTGTCAACAGCTTGCTACATTTTTTAGTAAATCAGGTTTAGAGCCGGTTCACACTACTGCGACCAGAAAGTCGCCCCATGAAGGAGCGACTTTTTAGTGTGACTTTGAAGAGACTTGTTTAGAGACTTGTAAGAGACTTGTGCACTACTTCGAAGAGACTAAAATGATAGGCGACTTTGTCTGTGGGGAATGCCTGGCAAATCTTTTTCTTCTTCCTGGAAAGTCGGATAACAAGTCGCTTGAAAATAGATAAGGATCCGACTTAAGAGCGACTCCCATTGAAGTCTATGTGCACAAGTCGGATAGAGGTCGCCTTGAAGTAGTACAGGAACCTTTTCTGAAGTCGGAGCGACTTCAGTAGTACATATTAAGACGGTTCTCATTCATTTACATTGAATTTGTGATGACAAGAGGCTTGGGGCGACTTGAGGGCACACAAGTCGTGTCCCAAGTCGGAGTAGTGTGAACCGGTTCTTAATGGAAAAAAAATGCTGGCAAGTGAAAACATGTCAATAAGTGAAATGAACCCAATATGGCCTATATGTTAAAACTCTGTATGCAACAACCCATAGATGTGAAGTAGCCACAAATAACTAAATGAGATTTCTATTGAAATGCTTTTCATGCAGTAAAAAAGGTATGATTTACAGACCACTGTGAAAGGGTCTTAATAAAAACATAAAAGAATACACATGTGTTGATATAATTTACTACCCTACTTGTAAGAGAAGCATACTAATCTTTAAAATTGCAACTCAAAACTAGTGATTTATGAAATCCATTAAAACTATTCTTATTAATATAATATTATAATCAACAGTTGCATAGGAGCCAAACATCTAGCGTAGAAGAATAAACATAACACAGACAAACAACAAAGACAGGCTGAACAATGAGAACAAAGTAAAGAAAGAAACCTCAGGGTTCCATTGTATTTCAGGAAATAAAAGGCCCGGGTCCAGTATGTTCTGAGCTACAGACATTTATTTTTTCCTTTCATTATTTTTCCACCTACAGAATAAAGAAATGCTGTTACCATGGTAAAGGCTCTACTTATTTAAAGGTAATAGAGAGATTTGACACCATTAGAATAAAAGGCACAGTGCAAGGAGAAATTAAACTACACAGTGCGTAATCCTACAGAGTGATGAATACTACTACGAGTACCCTGCTTTATATTCTATTTCCAAGATTATGTGGGCTTCATAACACAACAATCCATCTGTCATTGTTCCAATTTTATCTCACTTTTCATTTTGTTAACTCTCTAAACATATTACATCAGGCTCTTCAGCAATACAAATTCAATGACTCTCAAAACAATGCCTGTAAATGGATAAATCATAGCACCAAATTAGGCTACTGTCTAATCAGTCAGTATTTACCCTTTGTTGGGTGGCAACGCCAGTGTTCGATTGACAATGACAATGTCCATGATCAGTGTTGAATTGTCACTGATCCGTATTGAATTGACAATGATTCAGCATTGAATATAGTAAGTGTAGTCATACCACGACTTCATCAATCAGCACGCAGTATTATCTGCAGCACAGCTGTCGCACAAAAATATCCTTAGCAATCAAATTGATTCATTCTGCACCAAACCGTCCCCTGTAACAGTCTTGGTTGATTTTATTTTAATTGTTTTATAGGTTTTTAAACTGCTGTTTAAAGTGAACTACACTGAATCTGAGTACCACAAGACAAAAACACTATTTCATCCATTTTTAATATTGAAAGCTTGAGGTAATTGCAGCCGTATTAGTGCACTTGCGACAGAGACAATTGAGTACTGTCCGTGATACTTTTTTTATTTGCACTAACATACAATATTTCAGGACAAGCTTTCGGGGTATGTCCCCTTCATCAAGATCCAAGCAGTACTGATCCACAAAATGTTAGCAGCATGGTAAAGAAACACAAAATCTCTGAGCCAAAGGAAAAAAAATAAAAAAATAAAACTAATAAAACTAATCAAGCTAGTTTTATTACCATGCCAGTTAAACTTATGTTTGTTTGGTTTTACTTTTTTTTTTTTTTCCTTTGGCTCAGAGATTTTGTGTTTCTTTACCATGCTGCTAACATTTTGTGGATCAGTACTGCTTGGATCTTGATGAAGGGGACATACCCCAAAAGCTTGTCCTGAAATATTGTATGTTAGTGCAAATAAAAAAAGTATCACGGACAGTACTCAATTGTCTCTAATATTGAAAGCAAACTCACCCATCTATCCATGTCTCCATGGTTTATTGTGCTGAGAAATCACTATGAAAAACACCCCTTATCATTTCTGGCTGTGGCTATCCTCTGTAAGGGCAGATGATTCGTATAGTATTTACTTCCAGTAATTCATCTGCCCTAGCTCAGGCATGCAGGCAGGAGGGTGTACTTAGCTGTGGAAAACCCCTCCTCCCCTCCTGAAGACTTCTGGGATACATGACATCATTTGCCTAGGCCTGGAAACCAGTATGTAGCTGAGTGTAGGAGTGTAAAAAAAAAAAAATAAATAAAATTAAAGAAAGTAAATATGAGAAAGTGATATACTTTCCTATCTATTTGCTAATGTTAGCAGCATAAGGATTAGAAAAATAGTCAATGTTGATTTAAAGCTTGAAGTTCTGCATTTATATCTATTTTTGGTATACACTGTTTTACACATGAAAAAGGATTTCTTGAGGCCTATGGGATATCTAAACACAAGCACAGCAGTAGCAGGCTGCCTTGCAGCTGGCTTTGTTTGACTTAAATCTTGGACTGAGCCAACCGATAATAAATAATTTGCTGGGATGTGTGTGTTACTTTCTTTTAGGAAGGTTATGAGAAATGGCCCTTCGCAAACAGGATATTGCACTAAACCTGTAGGTAAATAAGAAAGAAATAAGAGAATCAGAGTCTTCCCATAGTGGAAGAGTGAGATTGATGCCTGTGCCTCCACCCAGGACAGGGCCTCTGTGAACAGATGGGATTCCCTTCCTGGGAAATCAATCAGTAATCTAAACAAAGTAATTGGGAACAGAAGAACTACTGCAACCAGCATATAACATTGACCATAAGCACACACAGGAGATGCACACCAGTATAGAAATAATACAAACTTTATATAAGAAGAGATTAATAACAGTATCTACAAACCCGATTCCAAAAAAGTTGGGACACTGTACAAATTGTGAATAAAAACAGAATGTAATGATGTGGAAGTTTCACATTTCAATATTTTATTCAGAATACAACATAGATGACATATAAAATGTTTAAACTGAGAAAATATATAATTTTAAGGGAAAAATAAGTGGATTTTAAATTTCATGGCATCAACATATCTCAAAAAAGTTGGGACGAGGCCATGTTTACCACTGTTTGGCATCCCCTCTTCTTTTTATAACAGTCTGCAAACATCTGGGGACTGAGGAGACAAGTTGTTCAAGTTTAGGAATAGGAATGTTGTCCCATTCTTGTCTAATACAGGCTTCTAGTTGCTCAACTGTCTTAGGTCTTCTTTGTCACATCTTCCTCTTTATGATGCTCCAAATGTTTTCTATGGGTGAAAGATCTGGACTGCAGGCTGGCCATTTCAGTATCCGGATCCTTCCTCTACGTAGCCATGATGTTGTAATTGATGAAGTATGTGGTCTAGCATTGTCATGTTGGAAAATGCAAGGTCTTCCCTGAAAGAGACGACGTCTGGATGGGAGCATATGTTGTTCTAGAACTTGGATATACCTTTCAGCATTGATGGTGCTTTTCCAGATGTGTAAGCTGTCCATGCCACACGCACTCATGCAACCCCATACCATCAGAGATGCAGGCTTCTGAACTGAGCGCTGATGACAACTTGGGTTGTCCTTGTCCTCTTTAGTCCGGATGACATGGTGTCCCAGTTTTCCAAAAAGAACTTCAAATTTTGATTCGTCTGACCACAGAACAGTTTTCCACTTTGCCACAGTCCATTTTAAATGAGCCTTGGCCCAGAAAAAATACCTGGGCTTCTGGATCATGTTTAGATATGGCTTCTTTTTTGGCCTATAGCGTTTTAGCCGGCAACGGTGAATGGCACATTGTGTTCATCGAAAATGTTTTCTGGAAGTCTTCCTGAGCCCATGTTGGGATTTCCATTACAGTAGCATTCCTGTATGTGATGCAGTGCCGTCTAAGGGCCCGAAGATCACGGCATCCAGTATGGTTTTCCGGCCTTGACCCTTACGCACAGAGATTGTTCCAGATTCTCTGAATCTTTGGATGATATTATGCACTGTAGATGATGATAACTTCAAACTCTTTCCAATTTTTCTCTGAGAAACTCCTTTCTGATATTGCTCCACTATTTTTCACTGTAGCATTGGGGGAATTGGTGATCCTCTGCCCATCTTGACTTCTGAGAGACACTGCCACTCTGAGAGGCTCTTTTTATACCCAATCATGTTGCCAATTGACCTAATAAGTTGCAAATTGGTCCTCCAGCTCTTCCATATATGTACATTTAACCTTTCCGGCCTCTTATTGCTACCCGTCAAAAAACTTTTTTGGAATGTGTAGCTCTCATGAAATCCAAAATGTGCCAATATTTGGCATGACATTTCAAAATGTCTCACTTTCAACATTTGATATGTTATCTATATTATATTGTGACTAAAATATAAATTTACAGTGGGTACGGAAAGTATTCAGACCCCCCTTAAATTTTTCACTCTTTGTTATATTGCAGCCATTTGCTAAAATCATTTAGGTTCATTCTTCTTCCTCATGAATGTACACACAGCTCCCCATATTGACAGAAAAACACAGAATTGTTGACATTGTTGCAGATTTATTAAAAAAGAAAAACTAAATTTATCACATGGTCCTAAGTATTCAGACCCTTTGCTGTGACACTCATATATTTAACTCAGGTGCTTTCCATTTCTTCTGATCATCCTTGAGATGGTTCTACACCTTCATTTGAGTCCAGCTGTGTTTGATTATACTGATTGGACTTGATTAGGAAAGCCACACACCTGTCTATATAAGACCTTCCAGATCACAATGCATGTCAGAGCAAATGAGAATCATGAGGTCAAAGGAACTGCCTGAAGAGCTCAGAGACAGAATTGTGGCAAGGCACAGATCTGGCCAAGGTTACAAAAAGATTTCTGCTGCACTTAAGGTTCCTAAGAGCACAGTGGCCTCCATAATCCTCAAATGGAAGACGTTTGGGACAACCAGAACCCTTCCTAGAGCTGGCCGTCCGGCCAAACTGAGCTATCGGAGGAGAAGAGCCTTGGTGAGAGAGGTAAAGAAGAACCCAAAGATCACTGTGGCTGAGCTCCAGAGATGCAGTCAGGAGATGGGAGAAAGTTGTAGAAAGTCAACCATCACTGCAGCCCTCCACCAGTCGGGGCTTTATGGCAGAGTGGCCCGACGGAAGCCTCTCCTCAGTGTAAGACACATGAAAGCCCGCATGGAGTTTGCTAAAAAACACCTGAAGGACTCCAAGATGGTGAGAAATAAGATTCTCTGGTCTGATGAGACCAAAATAGAACTTTTTGGCCTTAATTCTAAGCGGTATGTGTGGAGAAAACCAGGCACTGCTCATCACCTGTCCAATACATTCTCAACAGTGAAGCATGGTGGTGGCAGCATCATGCTGTGGGGGTGTTTTTCAGCTGCAGGGACAGGACGACTGGTTGCAATCGAGGGAAAGATGAATGCGGCTAAATACAGGGATATCCTGGACAAAAACCTTCTCCAGAGTGCTCTGGACCTCAGACTGGGCCGAAGGTTTACCTTTCAACAAGACAATGACCCTAAGCACACAGCTAAAATAACGAAGGAGTGGCTTCCTAACAACTCTGTGACTGTTCTTGAATGGCCCAGACAGAGCCCTGACTTAAACCCAATTGAGCATCTCTGGAGAGACCTAAAAATGGCTGTCCACCAACGTTTACCATCCAACCTGACAGAACTGGAGAGGATCTGCAAGGAGGAATGGCAGAGGATCCCCAAATCCAGGTGTGAAAGACTTGTTGCATCTTTCCCAAAAAGACTCCTGGCTGTATTAGATCAAAAGGGGGCTTCTACTAAATACTGAGCAAAGGGTCTGAATACTTAGGACCATGTGATATTTCAGTTTTTCTTTTTTAATAAATCTGCAACAATGTCAACAATTCTGTGTTTTTCTGTCAGTATGGGGTGCTATGTGTACATTCATGAGGAAGAAGAATGAACTTAAATAATTTTAGCAAATGGCTGCAATATAACAAAGAGTGAAAAATTTAAGGGGGTCTGAATACTTTCCGTACCCACTGTATGAGATTTCTAAATTAGTCCATTCCTTTTTTACTGACAATTTGTACAGTGTCCCAATGTTTTTGGAATTGGGTTTGTACATCCAATGAACAGGTATTATCAGCAAAAGGCCTGATAGGAGTGCTGGTGCAATTCTGCACATATACTCGGGTATATCCAGTTATTAACAGAGATACCTCTAGATGAAGTTTGAAGCAAAGTCCAATTGCAGGTGCCCCTCAGGATTATGGGGCATCAATCTTTGTGTTAGAGACATAAAGACAAGATCTGTAGTCATGGGAAGATCCTCCACCTGTTGTCCAACCAGCCTGGAACAGAGCTTCTCACTGGCAGGAACTGTGCTGTGGCATTGGAACTCAGAGTCAGCCTATCTACTTTGCACTTTAGTCTCTCCCTAATATTTTCTTTTCCAATGTCTACAGGTACTGTGGTGGAGGGATCTGGGGGTCTAAAACCCAAACCCCTCCTCTGCACCAAGTTTGGCTTATTTGAATGCTGTACGTTTTTTTAATTCGGCACCGCCAGTACCCGGAAGTGATGTCATGTCATGACATCACTTCCGGGTATGCGGCAGCGCTGAATTCAAAGAAATGGAGACCCAGGTCAGATGGCGGCGGTGAAGGTAGGATTCCCGGGTCTCCCGGTGGGATGGGAGACCCGGGCGAGCCGCGAAAGGCGGTGGGAGGGGGGGCGTCCCCTCCCGCTCCTTGAAATGACAGCCGAGCGGCTTCTCAGCCGCATCAGTTGTCATTACAAGACAGCCGACCCTCGGCTATGGACACCGGTACCAGGGTGATGCCTCTAGCTGCAGGCATCACCCCGGTACAAGCACTTTCCCTGAAATATCAGCAATATTGGTAAATAAAAAGCCGATTCCGATATATCGGGGAAAGTCCATATTGGCCCTTGATATATCGGCTTTGCCGATAATCGTTTGATCTCAAGTTTATACACTTATGCTCAGGCCTATGAGTACCAATCCAGTAGAGGGTATTTTATGAGTGGGTTCTTCAACTCATTTTTATGTACCGTGAATATTTTAAGTGAGTTGTAATAAAGAATGAATTTTTATACAATTGATGGTTTCATGGTGTGCCTATAAAGTCCAAATTTAGGGGTCCAGTCTGGGATTTTTTCCTCATCCTCATCCGGACCTCCCTTCTTCCTTTTGATCATATAAATTTGAATGTGGCACTTGGAAAGTTTTCTTTAGATATACTGGCAGGTGACCACTACACATACAGTACCACAGACCTAGCTATCTGGCACTATGCATGTGAAATAATAACAAGGAGTGGGCAGAGATACAAGAATTTAAATATAAATTTAGCAGCTGCAGTGAAACTATTGTAAGGAAGTTTTTTCTTACACCTCTGAGGGTGTAGACAGGAGGCACAAGAGTACAGAGTGGCGGGAGTACCTGTAGGTCTTGCTAGCAGCAGGGCAGGTGTCCACGATGGGACTGAAAGTTTGTCAGATGGCTTTAGCAAGAAGGCAGGCAGCTGGTACTGGTGATAGCAGACAGAGTAGCAGAGTCAGGCAGGCCGTGTCATACACATTTGAATGGATTGGGTACAGGCCCAAGACAGGAGCGTGGTCAGGGAACAAGCTGGGTCTGGAACTGATCAGTGAAGCAGGAGCAAAAGGAGCCTACAGAAGTGGAGGTCAGGGGACAAGCCTAGTTTGATGCAGGTGGAGTTTAACGAATGGTCAAGACAAGCCGGGTCAGTAACTGGGAGCAGGGCACAGATTCACAGGATCACAGGTTACACAGGAGGCTGAAGAAAAAGCAGCACTGATCCTGATTATTGGCTGAGCTTAAATAGCACTTTTGGCTCCAGGATATGTCCCAGGTGCACGCAAGCTTCGGGGCGCACGAGAATGCGCGACAAGTCGTGTATGAGCGCGCATGTGCATATGCATTAGCAGAAGCCTAATTCTTACGAACATGAAAGGAAATATGTTTTAGCCTGTGCACAGAAGTCTAGAGGAATTATCTTGTCTGCTGGCATGCCTATTCTGACAGGGACACTAATATAAAAGTTCCCCCTTATATCGGTAACTCTCCCTTACATTAGTGTATTTACGCTGCGGAAGGTGGTCTGTTCCCAGAATTCCCCCTTACATCAGAGTCTGCAGCAATACTCTTACATTGCATGAGGGAACTTTGCAGACCCTGATGTAAAGGAGAACTCTGTGGACTCTGATGTAAGGGAGAACTTTGTGGACTGTGATGTTAAGAGGAACTCAAGGGGAACTCTGTGGAGTCTGATGTTAAGTAGAGCTCTGTGAACTCTTATGTAACCAGAGACCCCTTTATATTAGAGTGTCCCTTTACACCGAAGTCTGCAGCATTACCCCTTCCATCAGAGTCTTCAAAGTGCTCATGACACCACCCACTGCCTAGTGACTGACACTATCCACTGCCTACTGACTGACACCATCCACTGCCTACTGACTGACAATGTCCACTGCTCTTCTGACTTACACTGTCCACTTTTAAGGTAGGCTAAGTTAATATTTTTACAGAGACATTTGTTTTTTTATATTTTTCGAAGTTTCCCTTACTTTTTAGTTAGGCCTTAATTTCTTTAAAAACGTTCCCTGTCATTATGTAAATTATGTACATGAAAATCTGAAATAACTATTTAGGCTCTTGGAGTATCTTGGCGCATGGTGGGAGTATTTTGGTGTGCAGTGGAAGTGGCTGGTGGAGGGGACCCCAGGTCAACTTTTGCATTAGGGCCCACAAACTTTAAGCTACACCTCTGTTAAAAGGAATGCATAGTCTGAAGTTTTTATTTGAAAACACATTAAACGGCTCAGCTTGATGCAAATAACTGTATTGTTTGTTAACGTGTTAAAAAAAAACAACTTTATTTATACTTACCATTTCTGTAATTAATATGTTCATGTTGGCAGACATTTTTAAGCATTACATTGCATGCCTTCTAGCTTTATAAATTGCCGTTGATGCCTTTCAATTTTGTAACTAGTAGGTTCTTTTATTAGCTTGTTTTTCATTATCCCTAGGATGAGTCCTCCCTACAGTTCAGTATGGTATGCCTTTGCCAAGGCTTTCAAATTAATGTGCAGTCAAATTGAGAATTATTGAATTGACAAGTAGCTTAAAATGAAATGTGACTAGAAATCACACCACTAATGAATGGGGAATGGTGGTAAACAATCTGGTTTATTCACTAATTAACAGTAAAAAGAAATTTAATGCCATTGGCATTGCATTGAGTCTGACATTTGCAAATAATAATGGCTTCTGTTGTATATCCAGGCAGAGAAAGGAAAATGTAATTGCCATTATGTATTAAATTATATAGAAAGTACTGTTGCTGCTTTAATAACATAAATACTGTATACAAATGTCAGGCTGTTTTTACCCTCCTGATCCTAAATCGGATAAGAATTATCCTATGAGACATGTCATTCTCTAACGTGTTTTTTTTTTACATTACCTAAACATTGATGAGAAAATCAGTAAAGTGAACAATTCATAGCCTCTTAGGACTGATTACATCTCACAGTGTGCTGTATTAACCATGCTAATATGATGACATACAGTTTCAAGTATTTAAAAAATAGTGATGAGCAAATCTGCTTTTGTTCGATTTTAAGGGCAGGTTTGGTAGTCAAGTCCAAAAATCTGCAAACTGTAAACTTTAGTGCAAATCTAACTGAAATCAAAGGGAGGTGAATCTTAAAAATCAATTTTGTCAATTTTTAAAGCTAATAGGCAAGGGATTTTTTTTTAAAACAAAGGGTATGTGGAGATGGGCACTGCCAGGGGAGACATGTGCCAATAAAAAAAACAAACATTCAGAGGGGGGTAGATCTTTTAATAAGGTGCAAAAGGCAACATTAAAATACACAAATCCTTTAAATAACATGCTTGGGGGATGCCCTAAAGTGACTGTAAAATCTCTAAAAATAACAAACATGTTATACTTACCTCCTCTGTTCAGTTGGTTTTGCACAGAGCAGGCCGGGTCCTCCTCTTCTTGGGTCCCTCTTTGGCTCTCCTGGCTCCTCCCTTTGAGTGCCCTCACAGCAAGCAGCTTGCTATGGGGCACCCAAGCCGAGTTACATCTCCGTGTATCCATTCAGACACGGAGCTGTGGTTCGGCCCCACCCCCTCTCTCTCCTCATTGGCTAACTGACTTTGACAGCAGCAGGAGCCAATAGTGCTACTGCTGTGTCTTAGCCAATGAGGAGGGGAGTCCTGGATGGCTGAGACAGTTGTGGACATCGTTGGATCAAGAGGGGGATCAGGTAAGCATTAAGGGGGGCTGAGGAGGGCTGCTACACACAGAAGGTTTTTTTTATCTTAATGCATAGAATGCATTAGGATAAAAAACCTTCTGACTTTATAACCGTTTTAAACCAGCCTGTGAAGTGCCACATCTGTAGGATATACACAGGCAAAAGTGACATTTATAAAGAAAAATACCATTTAAATTACTAGTAGCTAAAAGACAGCCAGGGCTTCTCCTAATCTATACCAGAAACGTATCCTAGTTGAGTGTCTGGTATGGATTTTAAGGGAGACCCCACAAAAAATGGCATGGGGGTTCTGGATTATCCTCTGACAAAGTCACAGGTCGAGTGATGTAAAGCATAAGGGCGGAGACAGGTGATGTAATCGTGTCTTTCCAGAAGTAGGAGGTTTTGATGTGATGTGATCCAGATGCCATAATCATATGATATTTTGAATCCCTTTTAATGTGAGTGTATTTTTAAATAATAAATACTGGATCCATTAATCACTTCTGGACTTGAAGGATTTGCCCCTTAATGACCAGGCCATTTTTTGCAATACGGCACTGCGTTAGTTTACTTGAGAATTGCGTGGTCGTGCGACACTGTACCCTAAAGAAATTGATGTTCTTTTTTCCCCACAAATAGAGCTTTCTTTTGGTGGTATTTGATCACCTGTGCGATTTTTTTATTTTTTGCGCTAAAAAAAAAGAGCGACAATTCTGAAAAAAAACAAAACAATATTTTTTACTTTCTGCTATATAACATTCCCAATAAAAATAAAAAAAATCTAACTTTTTTTTTATCATTTTAAGCTAATTTGTATTTTGCTACACATTTTTAGTGGGACTGCGACATTGCGGCAGACAGATCGGACACCTAACTGACATTTTTGACACTTTTAGGGGAACCAGTGACATTTCTACAGTAATATGCACTGTTACTGTACTAAGGACACTGGCAGGGAAGGGGTTAACACCAGAGGCGATCAGAGGGTTAGATGTTTCCCTAGGGGGTGCTTACTAACTTTGAGGAGGGGGGGTGGGCTTGCTGTATGAACACAGAGACCCGTGTTCCTAAATAAGAGGAACACAGGATCCCTGTGTTCATAACTGACAGAACAGGGGTCTTCCGTGTTTACAACAGCAGACCACTGTTCTGTCTCCATGGGCAGCGATCGCAGCCGCTAGGTTTCGCGTGCCCCCGCTAGCGGTTCTGTGAAGCGACGTACAGGTACGTCATTTCGTGGGACAGAGTGGACCTGCCGCAGTAAAACTACGGTGGCTGGTCAGCAAGCGGTTAAAATATTGCACTTTGGTGAGTGCTCTTTGATTTGAGTGATATAACATACCATAACGTGGTGGTGAGCAGAAAGGAGCAGACCTAATTGATACAGACCCAGTAGTACTTGAAGAAGGCTGAACATTTTTAAAACCTATCTATTTGCCCCTGATGCTGCGGGCAATTTGAATGTGACCTATACTAGCATATGGCTTGCCCAAAAGACCCAGCTACAGCTACTCCTCGATTGCTATGAGAATTTTCCAGTGGAGTGGCATTCCGCCCTTGAGCCTTGTTACCAGAACTACCCTGGACTTCACTGAGATGGATTCTGTCTATGAAGATAATCACAAATAGCTGTGTTTTCCGTACTGTTTTACTGAAGTAGTGATTCTCAGCTTGACTCTAAGGGTCCATGTTTGTGCAGCTTTCATTATTCTGCAGTGTATGGATGTTTGCCATCGTGAGCCTGTTTGCATTATTACATTTACCTTTTCACTTGTTTAGTAAATTGTAATTTACCATTACTCTCTGTCTGCTCATGTGGCTGATTACCCATTCTGTTAAAAGAATAAAGCTGGCCATACATGGTTACGTTTTGTTTTGGTCAGCCAGTAGGCTGAACAAAAAAAAAAAAAAAGGAACTGATTCCCCCATTAACCACTTCTGGACCGGGCCTTTTTCTGACAAGTTAAAATCTGTTTTTTTTTGCTAGAAAATTACTTAGAACCCCCAAACATTATATATATATATTTTTTTTAGCAGAGACTCTAGAGAATAAAATGGTGATCGTTGCAATATTTTTTATCACACCGTATTTGCGCAGCGGTCTTACAAACGCAATTGTTTTTGGAACAAAATTCACTTTTTTTAATGAAAAAATAAGAAAACAGTAAAGTTAGCCAAATTTTTTTTCTCTAATAAGATAATGTTACGCCGAGTAAATGGGTACGCAACATGTCAAGCTTCAAAATTGTGCACACTTGTGGAATGATGACAAACATTGGTACTTAAAAATCCCAATAGACGACAATTTAAAAATTTCTACAGGTTATCAGTTTAGAGTTACAGAGGAGGTCTAGGGCTCAAATTATTGCTCTCACTCTAACAATCGCGGCAATACCTCACATGTGTGGTTTGAATACCGTTTACATATGTGGGCACGGCTTGCATATGCGTTCGCTTCTGATGGGGCACTTTAATTTTTTTTTCTATTTATTTTATCTTTTATTTTTTATTTTTACACTGTTTTTTTAAACAAAAACATTTTGATCACTTTTATTCCTATTACAAGGAATTTAAACATCCCTTATAATAGAAATAAGCATGACAGACCTCTTTAATGTGAGATCTTGGGTCAAAAAGACCTCAGATCTCACATCTACACTAAAAAAGAAAAAAAAAAAAAAAATGGGCTCTTTAAATCCGTTGTTAGGAAATGACGTATGACGTCGCTCTGGTCCTCCAAGGCCATAGAGTCAAGTGAGGGCCATCTTGCCCTCACTCGACTTCCTCCCTTAGGGGACAGTGGACTGGGTCGTTTTCCCCGATATCGACTGGTCTGGCAAGCAGGGAAAACGACCGGGAAGCGATGGGACGGGGCGGGGGTGTGGCGCACCTCTCCCGCCACCCAAAAGGGTGATCCCACGGTGAATCCGCCGCTGGGACCACCCTTATGTTAAAGTGGACTGCCCGCCATTTGAAAAAATTCCGGGGTTTGAGGCAGCTATCTGCAGCCATAACCCCTGTATTTAAAGTCAAAGTACCAACGTAAATGCACGGTGGGTGGTTTGTAAGTGGTAAATACATTCAAAGTTGATGGGGGAATCCTCCCCACTGCGCTATTGTATTCTGACAATGGGGGGGGGGACTCCCCCGCTATTAGAATACATAGATCAACACGCCTGCTGATTGAGTGTCTTTTATCTGACAGAGCAGTTGAACAAAAGTAAATCGGTAGATTGACATCTGTTCAGCTGCAGTGGCCACCCATGGGTCGAGATTCGTCCGGTCCTTGCTGAAATTTTTATCCATCTATGGCCACCTTTAATATTCTAATGAAACAATTGGAACCTCTGTACCAGTGACAACTGTATAAGAGGTAAGAGGACAATTCCCTGGGGAATACCGTTTTGTCTTTGTGTTCATGCCTTGGAAGTTCTAAATTAAAAATGCCACTAGATTTGTATCCTTCCTTAGAGGAACCATGGAGTTGTATTAGGTGATCCCCCAAGGGGCTTTCTCCTTTTTTTCCCCTAAAATATCCCAGGATGTTTTTCAGTTTTGATTTGCAGCTCTAAAATTGAAAGCGTTTGTTACCCCAACATTTCATATTCCTGATATGTGTCTGCTGTACCATGTACTTGTATGAAAAATGATCCTGTTCTCTTTGCATTGCTTCATTTTTGTGAAAACCCTGGTGTTTCTTCCAGTCCTTGTGCTTTCCTAATAAAAACTGACCACACTAAGCAGGAGAGCACAGTGCGGTCAGTTCTCTAGCTAAGCTAGAGAATTCAGCCTGCTCTCCAATGATCAGACTTGTCCTGACTCACCTCTCCTGCACAGCCATTTACTGGCCATTCAGTGTGCTGCTGCTTTCCCATTTTTTTTTATATAAAATAGGAAAAAAGGTATTTATAATTTGTTTATAGCTATACAAAAATGTTTTGCCTTTCATTTCTATTTTAAACTGAATGGGTTGTATAACAAGGTGATCATTTATAATTACTTAAAATTTTCTCACACGGGCATTCGATAAAATATACCACAAAGGATATGGTGCAATTGATGGCTATTCAAGTGCGAACAACTTTGACTAACTATAATCCCACAAAAAGGATGTTTCCTCAACATATTTGCAAACACAACATTGTTAACACGCACACATTCCATTAGGAATTAGTTACAAATTCTAGCAAAAAATGCATTTGAACCAAGATGTCATGATGGAGGACCGAATACATTACAAACAAAAAAGAGGTTGGGGGAGCACACCCTGAACATGCATTTCTAAAGCTGGTGCAGCTATAGACCAAGAGACATGCATATTTACAAAAAAGCGCACACATGCAAAAGAAATGACTATCAAATATAAGGCAATCAATGAATAAATAAAAATGGGGTTTTGGTCCAACCATATGGCCATATCGTGCTCAAGCCCACCACTACGTCAAAGTACCCCATTATCAGTGGGTCCTACACTATCCATGTAAAAAAGGATGAATCCAACTTCTCAAACCCTTGGAGATACTTACTCCTAACTGGGAGAGGAGTCGGGGAATCGAGTTTGGAGATCCGCCCGCTTGTGTAAACAGAGCGGGCGGATCTCCTAAGTGACAAACAGTGACAGATTGTAGGGTTCAGCATAGCATATTTATAGCACTGATTACTGTAGTAATGTCACTGGTACCCCCAAAAGTGTCAAAAATGTCAGTCAAGGGTCCGATCTGTCCGCCGCAATGTCGCAGTCCCGCAAAAAAAATCGCAGATTGCCGCCATTACTCGTTAAAAAAAAAACACCAAAAATGACAGAAATCTTTCCCTTTGTTAGTAAACGCAATAACTTTTGCGCAAACCAATCAAAATACGCTTATTGTGATTTCTTTTTACCAAACATAGGTAGCAGAAAACAAATTGGCCAAAAATGTAAAAAATTTTTGATTTTTAAATTTTTTTGGGGGGGGAATAATTTCATATAAAAAAATGTTAAAAATATTGTTATTTTTTCAAAATAAACGCTCTTTTTTTGTTTATAGCGCCGAATCGCAAAAAGTGGCCTGGACGTAAGACAGCAAAATCCTCCGGTGGTAAAGTGGTTAACAAATCCACTTGAGAACATGTTTCTTATATTCAATGGTTTGCCTCACCATTTCAGGTGCAAACAAACACATGTAGTGCTGGGACACAGGCAGTACCCATTATGACACCTAATTTTTTGCCCTTAGTAAAAACCACTGAATGTAAGAATGTTTTTATTCAAAATTGGCTATAACCTTGATACCTATTTAGTGGAGATTGACATAATCAAAGACCCATGTCCACCCCAACAAAAAGGCATTCTATATTTATCGAGAAGTAGCATTGTCACCCTAGCTGCAAGTTACCAAACTGAACTACCAGCTGATGTGTCGGAAACTGAACAAGTATTATACCTGGTTAAATGAAGAAAGTATTTAAATGTAAATACAGTTAGAAAAATGTAAACTACCACCTCAGTATACATTATATATTTGTAATAAAATTAAGATCTATGTTACGTTTGCAGCAAAAAGTATTTGGCAGCAATGAATAACATTTCTGGCACACCTTCTTACGTTTGTATAGTATGACATTAGGATGAGGCACAGATTACACTATAACACCTGGCACTGTTTTTTTCTTGATTTATTTTGCTCTTTTCATCCCACTCAACACATTACTGGTTATACCTAAAACTGAAGCACAAGCAGCAGAAAAGAATTTTAAGTTACTGAAAATAAAATACAAAACAACTGCAGGTGTCTTCTTTTCAATATAATTTTGCTACTTTCAATCTATTTCATAGGCACACGAAGAAAAATGTAGAAATCATCTAAAGAATCATCTTAAAAAAAAAAAAAATCTATTTCTGCATAAATACATTTTCCTACAGGTCTTCCATGTGAAATTGTCATTTTCTCAGAAATAATTCCTCCATTTCGTTTTGTTTATGCTGATTGGAATTACCAACCAAAATTGTACTAAGCATGGATGTACATTAAATTCTGAGTCAGCAAAGGCTATGTATTGTTTGACAACCCCCAGTGGATGAGACATCCAATTGTGAGCCTGCCATGAATGTATTTTAATCAGAAGTTGTTTCTACTTTTAGAAAGGCTGATTTGAATACACTTCTCTGGAAGCATTTCATGAAGTTCTTCATGCTCCATCACAGTCAAATCCTGTTAAAACTAAACTCAAAGCAGACATAAGAAAAAAAGAATGTTTCAGCTCTGTTATCTATCTATCTATCTATCTATCTATCTATCTATCTATCTATCTATCTATCTATCTATCTATCTATCTATCTATCTATCTATCTATCTATCTATCTATCTATCTATCTATCTATCTATCTATCTATCTATCTATCTATCTATCTATCTATCTATCTATCTATCTATCTATCTATCTATCTATCTATCTATCTATCTATCTATCTATCTATCTATCTATCTATCTATCTATCTATCTATCTATCTATCTATCTATCTATCTATCTATCTATCTATCTATCTATCTATCTATCTATCTATCTATCTATCTATCTATCTATCTATCTATCTATCTATCTATGGAGTAGGGATCGACCGATTATCGGCAAGGCCGATTTATCGAGGGCCGATATGCACTTTCCCTGATAAATATCGGAATTGGCCCCGGAAGTTACCGATGTTGCCGATATTTTCTTGACGTCATTCTACCTTCTTAGGCCACCTCCCTCGCCTTGGAGAGCCTCATCTGGAGTCAGGACTAGTCTTGCGGGAGTGTATCACAGCCATACACCCACCCACAGCAGCCCGGTGCCAGCCAGCCACCCACACCCACAGGCCCTATACCAGCCAGCCAGCCACCCACAGGCCCTGTACCAGCTAACCAGCCACCTACAGCCCCTGTGCCAGCCACCCACCCACCACAGGGTGCCAGTCAGCCACCCACCACAGGGTGCCAGACAGACAGCCACCCACAGGCCCTCTGCCAGACAGCCAGCCAGCCACCCACCCACGGGCCCTGTGCCAGCCAACCAGCCACCCACAGGCTCAGTACCAGCCAACCACAGGCACTGTACCAGCCAGCTGCCCACAGGCCCTGTACCAGCCAGCCACCCACAGCCCCTGTGTCAGCCACCCACCCACCACAGGGAGCCAGCCAGCCAGCCATCCACCACCACAGGGTGCCAGACAGCCAACCACCCACCACAGGGTGCCAGCCACACACCACAGGGTGCCAGCCAGCCACCCACCCACCACAGGGTGCCAGCCAGCCACCCACCACAGGGTGTCAGACAGCCAGCCACCCACCACAGCGTTGCAGACAGCCAGCCACCCACCACAGGGTGCCAGCAAGCCAGCCACCCACCACAGGGTGCCAGATAGCCAGCCATCCACCACAGGGTGCCAGACAGCCAGCCATCCACCACAGAGTGCCAGACAGCCAGCCACCCACCCACCACAGGGTGCCAGACAGTCAGCCACCCACCACAGGGTGCCAGACAGCCAGCCACCCACCAAAAGGTGCCAGACAGCCAGCCACCCATCACAGGGTGCCAGCAAGCCAGCCATTAAACATTAAACAAAAATGAACATGTTAAGCACCAGATTTGTGTGAAAAATTGTCTTTATTTTTTAAAACTTTAAATGTACAAAATATTGTCCGATACCGATATGCGATGGCCAAAATATCGGTATCGGCAACGAAAAACAGATATCGGTCGATCCTTACTATGGAGGGTTTGGCCGGTTGAAATGAGCAAAAAGGGCAAATGAGTTGTGCTGCTCTGCAAGAAGCATGCTTATTCACTGGACCTCATGAAGATTTACTCCACTTCCTGACCAGGCTATTTTTTGCTATATGGCACTGCGTTACATTAACTGAAAATTGCATCATGCAACGCTGTACCCAAATAAAATTTGTGCAATTTCCCCCCACGAGTAGAGCTTTCTCTTGATGGTATTTGATCACCACTGTTTTTTTATTTTTTTGGTTATAAAAAAAAAGACCACCAATTTTGAAAAAAAAATAAACCCAAAACGATATTTTTTACTTTCTGCTATAAAACAAATCCAATACATTTTTTAAAAAAAATCTAATTTCTTCATCATTTTAGGCCAATATGTATTCTGCTACCTATTTTTGGTAAAAAAAAAAACTCCAATAAACATTTATTGATTGGCTTGCGCAAAATTTATAGCTTCTACAAACTATTGTTATTTATTTTGGAATTTTTATTTATTTTATACTAGTTATGGTGGCGATCAGCAACTTATAGCGGGATTGCAATATTGTGGCGGACACTAACTGACACATTGTAAGAACCTGTGACACTAATACAGAGATCAGTGCTAAAAATATGCACTGTCACTGTACTACTGACACTGACTGGGAAGGGGTTAAACATCTAGGATGATCAAAGGGTTAAATGTGTGCCTAGCCAGTGTTTTTGCTTTTACTAAGGAAAGTGATGGATTTTATTTCCTGCTTTGCAGGGACGCAAAATCCATCAATTTACCCTTATCAGAACAGAGCTCTGCCTGGTTTACATATGCAGAGCTCCGTTTTGTGTCTCTGCCCTACAGTCAGCGGTTGTCGGCAGACATCCATTGCCGACACCTGCAGATCGGCTTCTGCTGTGAGTAATCACAGCATAAGCAGCCCGCCGGCGGCCCCTAGAGGAAAGTGCACAATCATGTATATATACCTGATTCTGCACAGAACAGCCACCCTGTAACAGTATATCTGTCCTGATCAGGGGTCAGGCTCGAAGACCAGTAGCTATAGTAGTGGAATCTCACACACAGGAACCCGCAGGATAGGAACACAGGAAGGTAACCCAGGCAGATGACGTAATGACGTAGACTCACCTGTTGTGCGGAATCTAAGTACTAACTGGTGTTCACCAGAGCTCCTGATAGTGGGGATGGATTTTGCTGTGTGTTAGCACCAGGTCATGGTCCTCAGAATTGCCCCACCAAGAGGTGAGCAAGCCAGGGTCCAATAGCAGATATAGCAGGTAGGGATCAAGCAGAAGCGTAGTCAAGGAATAGCCAAGGTTGGTAACGAGTAGTTGTAGAATAGGATTAAGCAGAAGCGAAGTCGAGGAACAAGCCAAATGTAGATAACGAATTATAGCGAAGGTATGGACGGCAGCAGGAGAGACAAGCGAGGTATTGGCTGGGAAGGCACAATTTTCCGGCAACCAGGAAGTGCGCAGTTAAAGCCCAAACTAACTCAACTTAAATAGGCTAAATACATGTGAGATGCATTAACGGTCTTTTCACGCTGGCTTTCCGATCAGCTCCGCCTGTCAGTTTTTCAGGCAGACCTGATTGGACCCTCCAGCCTCCCATATGGAGCAGCGGATGTCTGCTAACATCTGCCGCTATCCGATCCGATCCTGCCCACAAAATCCAGACGGATGATGGTCCTATTCCATCCGTCTGGCAGGTCAGATTGGGTGAAAACAGAAAGGTGGTCTGTTTCCACCTAATTTCCCCAAAGAGGAGAGCGGGACAGTGACCGTGGCTGCTCTGCCCGCTGAGCTAACAGAATCTGCAACACGGAGACGCCTGTGTAAAAGGGGCCATAAACAAAAGATTTTCAGTCCCTTACAGTTTGTTTTCTTTAGAAAACAGCCACATCCTGAATAGAAAAGCCTCTCCCTTACCAGCATGCTGTAGAGAAGGACCCTTGCTCTCTCTGTGAAAGCAGTGACAAAAACATGTAGGCATCATTTAGATTTATGATACTTTTGCCGAGTATCCAGGTCTTACATTTTCTAAAGCCAGCCATAGATGGCTTGAATCTTGACTGGTTCAGCAGAGATCGGCCGAGATTTGAACCTTCTATGGGAAGGCTATCTGTACCCAAGTCAATCCATCGATCGACTTGGGTACAAACAGCATGCTGGGTTTTTACATGCAATTATTGACAGCAGCTATAGCAGCTAGCAAAAGTCACTGTGTTCTACCAGCAGGGATAGCTCCCCATTCTCCCAAGGCTGGGAGAACACAATAGCTCCGTGGGAGGAAATTCACTATCAGCACTGTCTGTGTTGATGGGGGAATTGAACAATTTTCGCATCATTTATGCCCAGCTTTACTGGTCTTTCATATGGAAAATACATTTTTAACAGCTACTATTAACATTTCTTGGACAGTCACAAATCTAAATGGACTGCAATTAAAGGACTGAAGGACTTGGTGTTGATATGTTATTTTATCTCAGTGATCTGTTGTATGCCCACACAGGGAGGGGAATTGGTGATGGACCACAATTGCAGAACTCTTTCTCTAGCAGATGGTCTCTCCCCCTCTCCCTGCTGCCAGCCTTTATCTGCTGAGAAAGAGACAGTTGTCCTTCACGAATGCCCCTCCCTGTGCGGGCCTCCCTACCAGCCCAGGCTCTAATCTTAGCTCTGCTCCTAAGTTTGTTATCTCTGTAATTTTGTTTCTCTCCCTCTGTCTCTCTGATCCCAGAGCTCCAACTGCCCAGCCTGTATATTTTTTCATCTCATTTTTAGTTTTTTTTTTAACTCAGTTCTGTTTTTTTTTGGGGGGGGGGGGGGGCTCTGTCAGGTAGTCTGTACGGGCCCCTTGCGATTTCTATCAGCAGCCCTGTTTAGCCCCCACAGAGCTCTTATCTCAACATCATAGAGTCTGTCTGGGATTACATGAAGAAGGATTTGAGGCAGCCTACATCCACAGAAGATCTGTGGTTAGTTCTCCAAAATGTTTGGAACAACCTACCTCCAGAGTTCCTTTTAAAGCTGTGTGCAAGGGTATCTAGAAAAATTTATGCTGTTTTGAAGGCAAAGTGTGGTCACACCTAATATTGATTTGATTTAGATTTCTCTTCTGTTCATTTACTTTCCATTTTGTTAATTGATAAAAAATAAAAAAGCATTCCTATTTTACAGCATTTTTTCACCCCAGCCTAAAACTTTTGCACATTAGTGTATATACATCAATATAGACACGGGTGTTATTAACAATTAAAGACACTTTGAACTTTCACTTTGTGGTTTGACACCCATTTGTATACTTTTAGTTGCTTCTATGTACCCATTGAGGAAAGCTAGTATATTTGAAAGCTGTCTCAGAACCAGTGAGCTTGTTTAACCGCATGTTGACCGCCTGCCCTATATATACTGGCTCGTATAGGTATGGCGTTTCGCGGGAGCGGTCCTGGGGCAGCGGGGATGCCGACCCATGGAACCAACGGCACTGATTGCCGCCAGGCACTCGTGATCGCTCCCCACTTAGTGAAAAGGACGGTCTTCTGTTGTAAACACAGCAGACCATTGTTCTCTCTAAAATGATCACAGAGCGCATGTGATCCTCCTATTTAGGATCACAGGTCTCTGTTAATTTCACAAGTCCCTCCCCCATACAGTTAGAAAATACTCCCCTAGGCTGACACTTAACCCTTTGATCACCCCTAGGTTAACCCCTTCCCTGCCAGTGTCATTATTACAGTAACAGTGCATTTTTTTTAGCACTGATTACTGTAGTAATGAAGAAGGGGATTTGGGACTTTTTGACAAGGCACATGGAGAACACATGTTTCTCCATCCCTATTAATTAATAACAAAGGGGGAGTTGGGACTTTGGATGAGGTGTGTTAGGGAACCAGGGCAGGGTGTGGTAAAATACCACCCCAATTGAAGCAACAAAAAGATGATGAATAATACCAACAGTATTTATTGCAAATGACATCACATCAGTGTAACACATTTGCAAATTGCATGATGATAAGTACAGAGTGAAAGTCATGCATCACAATAAAATGAGTCATAACAGTGGTACATAAACAGCATGAGCTGTATAATGGAGAACTGGAGGCAGCAAGATCACATAATGAATGACAACACATGCTAACATGATACTGAGTAGGGGGTTGCATTTTGTGTGCTCGACGCGTTTCATGGAACATTTTCCACTTTTTCAAGTGCAAATGTCAACAGGGGTCTGTAAAAAGTATAAAAGCATGTTAACAATAAATAATGTTGCTAAAAATGTGTCTGATAGAGGACTCATGTATAAGTAGGGGGAGGGAAGGAAGTTTTAGGGGGGGCAAGCCCGACCAGATGAGTCCAAACCCTCACTAAATGTTTTACCTTGCAATGCCAGCTCAAAAAATTGAATGGGATTTGGAGTTTTCACGGTGTCTGAAGGTGTCCAACAATTGTCCAACCGGGAACTGAGGGAGCAATGTCAATAAATGTAACATGTACAGGGGCCACATGCTTGGTAATGATGATAGTAGTAAAATCTTCATAAAAGGTATCAAGATACAAGATAATGGTGTGTAGAAAAATCTAAGTGGCAAGAGAGTGTAGTACTAGTTAGAAAAAGAGAAAATCAGAAAGTGTGTAAAATGACTAGAATGCCCCAACGGGTGTATGGTGAGTTACATAATGGTGGAATACCACAAACTCAAGTGAGAAAAAAAAAAAAAATTAAAGGATGGTGATGAGGAGTACTAATGTAAGAAGCCTCCTAAACAGAGAGGCAAAGGGCTGTGATGGGAAGAACCAGAAAGTGAAGGTGTGATGAACAGAGACCACAAAGACATCCCTATAGACCGAGATAAATTGAGATGAAGTTAAAGTGAATGAAATAAAAGAAAAGAAAAAGAAGTGAAAAATGGTAAAAGTTGGAGACAGGAGAAGAGGTGATGAAATACCGAGATATATACTGTGAACACCATATATAGAGGATTACCTGTATCCAAACCATGTAGTAATCATGGGTAATGTGTCCATAAGGGATGAACAAATATAGTCCAAAGGAAAGGGATGCATGTGCACCCCTACACGAGACAGACCTGAATAGCTCTCAGCGTCATGCTGGCATTCATATGGGATGAGGTGCGTCATCCGCTGAGCTGCAGATGCAGCTCAGGTGTGTGGTGCCAAAACTCCCCCATGTAAAGAACGCCCGATGGAAAGCTGTATGCCGGCGTGTACTTATCATCATGCAATTTGCAAGTGTTACACTGATGTGATGTCATTTGTAATTAATACTGTTGGTATTATTCATCATCTTTTTGTAGCTTCAATTGGGGTGGTATTTTACCACACCCTGCCCTGGTTCCCTAACACACCTCATCTAAAGTCCCAACTCCCCCTTTGTTATTGATTACTGTAGTAATGTCACTGGTCCCCCCAAAAGTGTCAAAAATGTCAGTTAGGTGTCTGATCTATCCGCTGCAATGTGGCAGTCCCGCTAAAAATCAACGATTGCTGCCATTACTAGTAAAAAAAAAAAAAAAATGGCATAATTCTTTCCCCTAGTTTGTAGACATGATAACTTTTGTTTTTTTTCACCAAAAATATGTAGCAAAATACAAATTGGCCTAAGAGGATGAAAAAATATTTACATTTTTTTGGAGGGAATGTTATATAGCAGAAAGTGAAAAATATTTTTTGTTTTTGTCGCTCTTTTTTGTTTATAGCGCAAAAAATTAAAAAAAAAAAACACACAGGTGATCAAATACCACCAAAAGAAATCTCTATTTGTGGGGAAAAAAGGACATCAATTTTATTTAGGTACAGTGTCACACGACCGCGCGCAGCGGTCCATTAAAGTAACGCAGTGCCGAATTGCAAAAAATGGCCTGGTCATTAAGGGGACAAATCCTTCAGGTCCAGAAGTGGATAACTCAGACAAAAATGTAACCTATTCTAATGAATAATTATATTTCTTCAGGGCAGGGAATGTATGAGGCCTGTTGTGGTTCCCCTGGATGGCAAGGCTGGATTGGGAATAAAATTCAGCCCTGGAAATAATTTCATACCAGCCCCATAGCATTATTATACCAGCCCAACAGCATAATGCCATTATTTTCTTGTTTATAAAAGAGAAAACCATGCATTTTAAAGCACATTTGAAGAGTGTATTATATATAGATAAGAAAGATATGAAAGCACTTAGGGCTTTATATATATATATTTATAAGAACAAATTCTGATTAAAAGTGGTTAAAATGTGGACATGGTAAAAGAGCTGGTCATAGACTGTGTAGACATGGTACAGGAGGACATGTCAGAGGCTGCGGACATGGTACGGGAGATGCAGGGGCTGTGGGCATTGTACAGGAGATGCAGGGGCTGGGGCTGCAGACATGGTATAGAAGATGCAGGGGCTGTGGACATGGTACAGGAGAACATGTCAGAGGCTGTGGACATGGTACAGGAGATGCAGGGGCTGCGGGCATGGTACAGGAGATGCAGAGGCTGCTGACATAGTACAGGAGATGTCAGAGGATGTGCAGGCATGGTACAGGAGATGCAGAGGGTGCGGGCATGGTACAAAAGATGCAGAGGCTACGGTCATGGTACAGGAGATGCAGAGGCTGGGGGCATGGTACAGGAGATGCAGAGGCTACGGGCATGGTATAGGAGATGCAGAAGCTACGGGCATGGTACAGGAGATGCAGAGGCTGCGGGCATGGTACAGGAGATGCAGAGGCTGCGGGCATGGTACAAGAGATGCAGAGGATGCAGACATGGTACATGAGATGCAGGGGCTGCAGACCTGCCCCTCTCTCTCTTTATTGGCTAACTGGCTTTGATTGACAGCAGCGGCGCTGCTGCTGTGTCTCAGCAAATCAGGAGGGTCCCGGATGGCTGAAGCACTCGTGGACATAGATTGATCGAGAGGGGGGTCCTGGAAAGTATTAGGGGGTCTGAGGGTGGAGCATTAAGATTAAAAAATTCTGCCTTTACAACAACTTTAATGTGTAGCTGACAAAATTGCAGAAATAGCATAATACAATCATCTCAACATGAAACAGAGTCTCAAAGGAATATTTGTGGAATGTGGCTGTTGTGAGAGCAAAGGTAGTCTCTAACCGGTAGTTATTGTGTTTCTACCAAACTTGGTGAATGCATATATATATATATATATATATATATATATATATATATATATATATATATATTGTGACAGGAAGTCAGGTAAATCTGTGGCTGTAGTCACAGACAGGAGATACATTTCCACCTGGTTTAGAAAATTCACCAATTACTATAGGGTGTCGGCTGAAAAGGTAGCCAGGACGGCTTAAGGAAGTTGAAAGGACTTCAGCTGTTCGGAATGAGGAAGTTAAGGCCTCTATAATTTGTCCAAAGGAAGTCTAAGGATTGCTGCCTCCTGACGCTGTGTGAGCTGGGGAGAGGAGGACAGTCAGATGTGTGCCTCCCGACGTTGTGTGGGCATGGGAGAAGGAATGCCCCCTGAAGCTGTGTGTGCATGGGGAAGACCTCCTGGAGCGATGTGCGCTGAGGAGGGTAAAAAGTGTGAAGACTTCTCAAGGTGAGAAAATGAACTATTTCTATGTGAAGAGTGTGAAGAGAAAAACCAATGGATGTTTTCTATGTGAAAGGAAAGTCCAATGAACATGTGCTGTGTGAAGAGAAAGGGGACATTCTCTATGTGAAGAGATAATAAATGGACTATTGATAGTCTGCTGTATGATCAGCCAAGTCTGCCCAACAGTAGGTTGGGGACAGACTTCCCTAGATAGGTTCCTGTGTGTGGATTTATTTTGTGTTTTATTTTATTTTGGATGTTTTTGACGCTTGCAGTCTGGTGAAGAAAATTGCATGAATAAACCAAACTGTTGTTTGCAACCACTTCTCGGCTATCTCCTTGTGTAACGAACCCCCCCAAGGGGTCATACACACCCACCACCGAGCTAATCCCGTCACAATATATATATATATATATATATATATATATATATATATTTACAGTTTCTCACATTTATGTAAATATTTTATTGTATGTTTTCATGTGACAACACAAAAGAAATTACACTTTGCTACAATGTAAAGCAGTGAGTGTATAGCTTGTATAACAGTGTAAATTTGCTGTCCCCTCAAAATAACTCAACACACAGCCATTAATGTGTAAACCGCCGGCAACAAAAGTCAGTACACCGCTAAGTGAAAATGTCCAAACTGAGACTCAATTAGCCATTTTCCCTCCCTGGTGTCATGTGACATGTTAGTTTTACAAGATCTCAGGTGTGAATGGGGTGCAGGTGTGTTTAATTTGGTGTTATCGCTCTCACTTTCTCATACTGGTCACTGGGATTTCAACATGGCACCTCATGGCAAAGAACTCTCCGAGGATCTGTAAAAAGAATTGTTGCGCTACATAAAGATGGCCTAGGCTTGACAAAGAAGATTGTCAAGACCCTGAAACTGAGCTGCAACATGGTGGCCAAGACCATACATCGGTTTAACAGAACAGATTCCACTCAGAACGGGCCTCGCCATGCTCGACCAAAGTAGTTAACTGCATGTGCTCAGTGTCATATCCAGAGGTTGTCTTTGGGAAATAGACTTATGAGTGCTGCCAGCATTGCTGCAGAGGTTAAAGGGGTGAGGGGTCAGCCTGTCAGTGCTCAGACCATATGCAGCACCCTGCATCAAGGGTCAGAAGGAAGCCTCTTCTAAAGATGATGCACAAAAAAGCCCAAAACAGTTTGTTGAAGACAAGCAGACTAAGGACATGGATTACTGGAACCATGTCCTGTGGTCTGATTAGACCAAGATAAACTTAATTGGTTCAGATGGTGTCAAGCATGTGTGGTGGCAACCAGGTGAGGAGTACTAAGACAAGTGTGTCTTGCCTACAGTCAAGCATGGTGGTGGGAGTGTCATGGTCTGGGGTGGCATGAGTGCTGCCGGCACTGGGGAGCTACAGTTCATTGAGGGAACCATGAATGCCATATGTACAGTGACATACTGAAGCAGAGCATGATCCCCTCCCTTGGGAGACTGGGCTGCAGGGCAGTATTCCAACATGATAATGACCCCAAACACACCTCCAAGATGACCACTACCTTGCTAAAGAAGCTGAAGGTAAAGGTGATGGACTGGTCAAGCGTGTCTCCATACCTAAACCCTATTGAGCATCTGTGGGGCATCCTCAAACTGAAGGTGGAAGAGCGCAAGGTCTCTAACATCCACCAGCTCTGTGATGTTGTCATGGAGGAGTTGAACAAGACTCCAGTGGCAACCTGTGAAGCTCTGGTGAACTCCATGCCCAAGAGGGTTAAGGCAGTGCTGGAAAATAATGGTGGCCACACAATATATGGACACTTTGGGCCCAATTTTTAAATGGTCACTTAGGGGTGTACTCACTTTTGTTGCCAGTGGTTTACAAGCTTTACCCTCACTAGTTTTCATTGTAGCAAAGTGTAATTTCTTCTGTGTTGTCACATAAAAAGATATAATAAAATATTTATAAAAATGTGAGGGGTGTACTCACTTTTGTGAGATACTGTGTATATATATATATATATATATATATATATACTGTTTAAGCAGTTTACAAAATTTAGATAATAAAGGAATTTTATTATGGAATATGGAATTCCAGGCACAGTACAAAGTTACATAGGTCCAGTTTGAACCATTGTTACTGTGCATTTACCATAACTGGCCGATGATCCCGGAAGCTGGAAATCGCTATAATAGACGCCACTACTCCAGCAATCTCCACTTGCGTCCTGGTCCTGAGCTGAGTGGCTATCCTGTTGAATTCTGAACACAGGAAGCTGTCCGCTCCGCACATGCCCCCATTCAGAGTGCAATAAATGAATGCATGAATGCAAACTGTTCTCTTGTTAAACAGGGTGGGACATGTAGAGCAGTAATATCACACTCTCCACCTTGTCCAATCAGAGCATGCTTTGCATTCATTCAAAAAATGCAAAGCAACATAGTTGAATAAAATAACCCTACCTGGAACTCCTCTTTATAACCTAAGCATCATGGTTACATTTGAATAAATAGGAACAAAGTTATTATATTGGTTGTAAAATGATGCTCAGTATTACCATTTGTACTAAGATCACTCAAGCTCTTAGACTTGGTGAGTCTGAAGGGCAACATGGATTATTTTTCATCCCTACACAGTCTGATATTGCGTTATCTAAAATTGTGCTTTTTAGCAGTAAAACAAACACTAAGCTACAAAGTTTGCATTGCCTTTTTGTTCCTATCATTTTGAACTGATAAATGACAAGATTTGGATTAGCTAATTACAACTGTCTGAGCCAGGAGCCTTTTTTTAATGTCTTTTGTAGAAAAGCACAAGGGAAGTTTTGCTAAGCTCTTCATGAGGGTTCTTAAACATCAAGCATTCATTCGGTGAACTCATTATTGATTTCTATTCAGTTGTGCAGTAGATGTGCCAGGTCTACTCATGGCATTTTGTGGATGGAATACTTTATTAGTTCCCTTTGACTGTACGATAGTTATGTGAGTTAGAGAAAACAAAAGTTTTTCACTGTAATTGCAGAAACTATTTATCAAGCTTGTGAAGAGAAACAAGTATGTTAAGTTCATTTGCTAGGAGAAAAAAAATGTAGGCTGCCATATCAGGTCTTCTGAAAATAGTAGTTGCTCAGTTACGTCTGGCTTCAATACTTACCATATGCCACAGAAATGGAACATCCATGCAGCAAATGAAAGTCAAAGAAAAGTTGGCATTACCCATCCAGGTTTGTGACTCAAAGAATCCGTGTGGGTAGAACTCCATAGGGAAGAATTAAAGGGAAAGTTAATTGTGGGGGTTTGTTATAGGCCACCCAACCAAAGGGAGGAGGTTGAGCTGGAATTTATATCACTGTTGAATAACAAGCCAAAGTGTTTGCATGAAAGCCAGGCAACCATCTTTCTAGGGAGCAAACGTCACTGGCAGCTTACACATTCTCCTTAAAGAGAATCTGTAATGTGTGAGGCAAGGCAGTGCTGGGACAAGGTCATCCTGACCTTGTCAAACTGTGCCCCCGCCACTCCTAAGTTTATTAAGCATGAGTCAGTCTTTTCAATGCATGAAAGTATTAAAAACATTTTAAAATGAAACAGGTTTAATTAAGTCTATACAGAATTCACCAATAGGAAGCCAGGAGGGTGTGTGCACTTCTTGCAGGAAGAGAGGCAAAGTTTACCTTGCAGAGGATGACTAGTGGCAGTAGTTTGCAGGGCTAGGGCTGGCTGTAATAGGACACATTAGGATGGTGGTTCTCAACGCCTGTCCTCAGGACCCACTAACAGGAGATGCAGACTAGAATACTGCAATCACTGAGCAGAAAATTATATCACTTGTGATGTATTTCAGTAATCTTGCAAACCTGGCCTGCTAGTGGGTCCCGAGGATATGAGCTGAGATCCACTGCATTAAGAGATAAAAAGGGGATGTTTGATAATTGGAGACAGGAGTCTGTGTACAGGGGTTCTCTGTTTATAAGTGACAACAGTGAGCAGCAGAGTGAGGGGCCAGGGCTGTCAGTGGTGAAACGGTGCTCCGCCAAGTTCCAGCTGAGAAAAAGCTATGCTCACAGAGCTGTGTTCCTCGAGACTCTGAGCAGATTTCTGGGTGCCAAGGGTCAATCACTGGCTGGGACTAGGTGATTGGCATGTGCTGTGATGAATCACGGCACAGTCAGGCGGGTAAGTAACCTCTACCCTAGATGTGTGAGTGCTTCCAGCATTGCTGTAGAGGGTGAAGGGGTAGGGGTGAAGTCAACCTGTCAGTGCTCAAACCATACGCTGCACACTGCATCAAATTGGTCTGCATGCCTGTCGTCCCAGAAGGAAGCCTCTTCTAAAGATTATGCACAAGAAAGCCCGCAAACAGTTTGCTAAAAATAGGAAAACTAAGGACATAGATTACTAAAACCATGTCCTGTGGTCTATTGAGACCAAGATAAGCTTATTTGGTTCAGATGGTGTCAAGCGTGTGTGCTGAAGACAAAACTGAAGGGAAAATGCCCCAAGAACAAGCAGGAACTGAAGACAGTTGCAGTAGAGGCCTGGCAGAGCATCACCAGGGATGAAACCCAGCGTCTGGTGATGTCTATGCGTTCCAGACTTCAGGCGGTAGTTGACTGCAAAGGATTTGCAACCAAGTATTATAAAGTGAAAGTTTGATTTATGATTGTTAATCTGTCCCATTACTTTTGGTCCCTTAAAAAGTGGGAGGCACATATACAAACTGTTGCAATTCCTACACCGTTCACCTGATTTGGATGTAAATACCCTCAAATTAAAGCTGAAAGTCTGCAGTTAAAGCACATCGTGTTTGTTTAATTTCAAATCCATTGTGGTGGTGTATACAGCAAAAAAAGTTTAGAATTGTGTCAATGTCAGAATATTTATGGACCTGACTGTATATATATATATATATATATATATATATACTTTAGCTTGTGTCATGTTTTATTAAAAACATAGACGATGGGGTTGATTTAATAAAGGCAAATCCACTGTGCACTACAGTCGCTGTAGATCTGAGGGGAAGATCTGAAATGAGGGGGAGCTCTGCTGATTTCGATTATCCAGTCATTTATAATGAGTTTTATTTTTCTTACATGTCCCCCTCAGATGTACAGTGACTGCACTTCCAAGTGCACTTGCAGTGCACAGTGATTTTGCCTTTAGTAAATAAACCCCAATGTTCCGCATTACATTTTACTCCTCTGTCTACTTTCCCTTCTTCGTGAGACCATTACCTCTTCCATAATGAATACCTCCCAACTGTCACCGTTTGGTGGGACTTGCCCTCACTTTGTACCAAATCTCTCTGTCCCTTGTTATATTGTTTCTCCTTTTGGCTTGATGAAAGTATTTCTATAGAAAATTGCAAAAGTGTATTTTGCACTAAACCTTTTATCTAACCTTCAAAATATTATATTTGTTGTTTTGAAAAGCCAAAATAAGAGAAAAGTAGCGATTAAAAAAACTGGGTTAAATCAATCATTTTTTGCGCATTAGTTCTTATGGTCCGTGTTACTGGAAGCATGGCAGAGTCATGTTATTTGCTTATACTTTGTGCTATGTGTCCCTCTTTCCCATCTCTCAATGGGAAATGTACGAATAACGTGGGTGATAAAATAGAAAGAAATCAGTTGAATGTAAAGCTTATAAACTGAGTTGCTGCAAAGTACAGCTAATGCTCAGCTAGAAAAACTGGCAGAGATTTTATAGCTGGTAAGCGACACAATCTGAAAGGCATTCTGGAGACAGCCACTGAGGGCACAAGGCTGATAAATGATCCTTGTTCCCATCCATTGCTATATATAGCTTTACATTTAGAGCACACAGCTGCTATGTAGTAAACGGACATGAAGGTGAAACGTATCCCAACTTCAGAATATATACTGCAGACAACATGCTGTATTAACCTATATATAAGCCTTCTGTAAGCAGCTCTCTGAGAGATCAGGGTGCTGCTATGCAGAATAGTGTAAGGCAAGGGGATCATTATGCATATAAAACTTAAATGATTTTGAAAAAATACTCACATGCATTATTTCTGCAAAAAAGATAGTTGAATGTGTAAAAAACTTGCATTGTGTGAAAGGTGATGAGTGGAGCTGAATTGGAGCGGTGGAATGTTTATTCTGCCCTCATTTACAGAAGGACCCAGAGCATGTTGGGAAAAGAACGAAACAGGCCAACTGTAGGAATCTGTTGGAAAGCATTGTTCATCCAATACAACCCTCACTAGGAGAATGTGAGTCACTTGAACTGTTTCCTGGAAATTAGCAGTCATTTCATTAATTAATTGAACTGCTTTGAAATTACATTAAATGCAAATGTATGGTCCTGTTCAGCTAGGACCCAAACAGCTAAATAATTGCAATTATAGCAGTGAATCAGAAAGGAGTAAAACTGTACCAATAACTAGAAAAGTGAGCTTCTTGGCAGTATTCTGTGGTAGGAGTAGTTGAAGAAAATAAGTTTTTCCAAATAAAACAGTTCATCATACAGCATTTAATATAACTACTTTTAGTGGTTTGGTTTTCCTGGCCCATTCAGGGCAAAGTGATAGTGTCTTTATGAAATCTAAAGTCCCCCCTCCCCAACCCTTGATATTAAACTTACCAGAACTTCTTTGGTGCTTCAATCATAGTCAATACTAAAATCCCTCATCACTCTGTCGGTCATCTTACAATGTGTCAGACTATTGGGGCTAAAATGAATCATATGAGGCCCCAACATATTTTTTTACACATTGTTATATGGGCATCTTGGCAGCCATCTTTGTCATAAGGTGAATGTAAGTTCATTATACTTGGGTGAAGCTTCTTACAAAAAATTTTAGAGTCTTAGCAAATCCCTTCTCAGGCCAAAAAATTAAAGGGCCCGGACAACATGTCAAGATAAGAACTTGCCATGAGAATTAAGTTTAGTGCTCAATTTTGTTCTGGGGGGGGGGTTTGCTGACATATATTGTTAATACATCTTGGGGGGGGGGGGCATGTTGGCATGTTCGCTCTGGGCTCTAGATGACCTTGTCCCGGCACTGAATTCAGGAGTTGTGAGGGAAAGATGTCACAATAAGTATAACTAGGTAAGAGGATGGGGAGGGCTGGCCTTTACAAAGACTTTATCGCTTTGTCCTGACGTTTTTTTTTTTTAAAGACAAGTTACTTTAAGAAGCTTTATGAATACTGAAATCTGCTGCTATTCGTGAAGTCCAGGCACCCACAGGAATGGTGGCCTAAAAAGGACCTTAGTATAAGAGAAGAGAAGAAGAGGAGACAGAATATTTGAAAGGGGGCTACATTAGCCCCTCTTTCTTATGGGATGGCGGAAGGGAATAGGGACAATTAGCTTTGGCCCAGCCATTTTGTTAGTTAGCTTAATTAGGGTTTTTTATCTTTAATTCAACCATTTGGTTTTAATCTTATACATGAGAGTGACCTTTTGACCCTCCCCTCAGCTCTCCTAGCCCCCTTCCCGATCTGAGGAGCCCTCCTTCCCTGTAGCTGGGCAGTTTATGCTAGGTAGCTAGGCAGCTTCTAATTTCCCCCTTTTTGCATTGAATGAGACCCCTTCCCGCCTTTCCTTTCCCACCTATGAGCCCTCGAGTACCTCAGCTTAAGGCTTATTTAAACAAGGTTCCGTGATCCCAGGGCTCAATCTCTTCAAGGAATCTCTTACCAGCGTTCCGCTCCCTCCCTCCCTTTGGTTTGTCGCGGCTACAATATTAACTGGTTGGGTCACCTCTGCTTTGCAGAGGGGGACGTTTTTTTTTGGTAAAGTATTAAAGGATGGTTTGAATTTTGTGGTTATATGTTGATGGTACAACCTGAGTTGTTCATGACTAGGCTGTTGTGGTGATGTTTAATTACGTAATTGATTATTTATTTATGTTGTTTTACCAGTTAATAAAACAGCCGCGGCCTTTATTTATCCAAACAATTTGTCCGAGTGCCTTATTTCTTAATTAAATATGTACAGTTCCTGTTTCACTTATTTCCTAATATAATGGTATTATATTGTTAAAGTTTTGGTTAACATGCTTAATTTAACTCCTTCCTGCCATTCCATAGCAGTAGATGAGTGGGCCAGGGGCAAAAAGGAGAGGTAGTGGAAGCAGACCATGGCAAGGGCTGGAGGGGAGAGAATAGCAACAACAGACTGTGGAACATTTGTAAAGCAAAGACAGAGTGGGAGCATACTGGGGAGGAAAGAGAGACAAGATAAGGTTTGAGCTGATCAAGGAGGAGAGAATTGTGAATTGGGAAATAGAGAAGGCGTTAAGATTTCATCCCAAATATGATAGGTGAGGTTGAGTGAGATAATTCAGATATCTATACTTGCTATATTTTAAATTATATATTTATATTATTTTTATATTATTTAATATTTTTATATTATATATATTTTTAAACCCCAACCCCAGGCAGAGACGTATTCCATGCAGTGCTCACATTGCAAGGGTTAGTTGCTTGTTTTGTCTAGGGGAAAGGGAAAGTTTTACCCCACGTTCTGCTAGTGGACTGTCCCTCAGTGTCCTCACATCCAGAGTAGAGCAATGGACCCTAATAAATTATAATTACTAATTATAATATTTTTTTAAATTATAGCGCTAACAGTGTTTTATGTCATATGTCAGATATAAGAAAAGCTAAAGAGGGCCTGAGGAATCGGTATTCCCGCCTCTACCTCACCCTTTAAGCATCTAGGACACTTTTAGTGGCAAGTCCTTGGAAGACTCTCTAGACCATTGTGTTTGAACACATGCATAGAACATGTGACCCACAACCGGGTTGTTTTTAAACACATGCATAGAACATGTGACCAACAACCGGGTTGTTTTTATAGAAACAGTATTTTTGTGTATTTGCTGTCTTTTTGATATTTAAATACATTTTGATCTTTTATAAAACATATGTGTCATTCTGGAGGTATACACAAAGTCCCACCTATGTACTTTTTTGCTTTCTGTTTTGCAAATAGGGATGATACCTCCTAAAATAGTAGTTAAATCAATAGGCGATCATCAGTTCACCTGTTTATATAAAGTATATTGTATATGCACTTTGGCCCACATTTTGTTGATCCCATCAGCCTTTGGGGGTTGCCAAGGCATTGATCATACAAGCAGCCAAGGTTATTTCTTGCGTATTCACATTCATGACAACCCTTCACTTCACACAATATTTGCTTGTTTTGGATAATGTCAGAAAGGTTTACAGTCTCTGTCTGTTTCTTTCTGCCTATGTCCACATTGGGCTGATTTCCCATCACATCCTGTTCCATTTATAGAGTGTCATCGGGACTGAAACTGTTGAGAAATCTCTCCATGGCGAACCTAGAATTCTAGCGTTTATTGCGGTTTGATCCTTCCTGTCTCAGTGCCCCTGATCATCTCATTTCCTCTCCTGGTATCACGCCAGTGGGGCCACAGACAGTAGTATCAACCTGACAGAAGCTCCAACCCATACCCACTGTATGCAAACTTTAGGGGAAAAAAATGGCCAGAGTTTGACTTTAAAGCTTACTACATTTCTACCTGCTATTTTATATAGAATAAAAACAAAATCTTTTTTCCTTTGTTTCATTTGCATTTAACACTTTACAGTCACTCTACGAGAAAATCAGTTATTGTTTCTGGAGGAACTTCTTGCAATCAGTGAAGTGTACAGAGAGATATCACAAGATCAGATTAGAGATTGTTACATTAGCCTGTGTCGCTTAACTCACTAGCTACTGACTAGTATTCTATCCAGCAACATCACAAGAATTGTATCCTTAATGGGGAGCAGGAAATTGGGTGTCCCAGTAAGCTTCCTTATACCAGAAAATCAATTCATCATCAGGCTGTTAGCCTACTTACATATTTGTGTACTTTCATTTATGAAGTGAAGTTTACTTTCTTTTAAAGGGGCCCTAAAAACACGCAAGTGTATGTATACCCAACAGCTTAAATATTTGAAGGGATGCCCCGGACGATTGTACATCATGTGGAAAGCTTTTCTGTTATGTCATAGAGCGCCTTTGTTGTTTTGAGAAAGAGAAAACTTCATTAGAAGTGTCAATTCCTAGTAAAAACATTGCCTGGCCCCACAATCGCCTTTCCTGAAAAAACCAACATGCCTTTTTTAGCTAGTAAAATTTCTACTTTAACAGGATTAGGGCACAGTTGACTTTTTTTTTTTTTGAATACTGAATGCTGCAACCATATGTAATGCATGCCTTTGCTGTAACGTAAAGTAACGTAAAATGGCTTCAGCTCTGCTAGGGCCAAAACGTATCTATTGGACCTCTCTTGTGGGTGAAGAGCAAAGCTGAAGCCATTTTACATTACTTTACATTACCTGGCTTAGTTTTGGTCACAGTGAATTGGCGTCCTGTGTGCGATCATGTGTCACTTATTTTTCACAGTGTATGGCTATCTCTGCATCCATATGAGTGCTTATTTTTAAAATTCATGATAGCATTATATATTTTCTTTTTGCTGAAAAGATTCATCTTTCCTGAAGATTTTATAAATTACTTGACTTAGGTTTAACACCTGAAATGTCACCTTTGTGTATACAGACTGGTATGAAATACCACAATGATCATGTCTGTATAAAAACTATTTTATTATTCTAAAAGAAGTCTCGCTTTAAAAGTTTATTAAAGTGTTTTGTTCCCCAAGGAACAAGATACATGTAGTACTTTGTCCCATATTCTGTGCTTTCTAAGACTATACAAAACTGAGACTTTTTTAAACCTATACAGTAGATTAAAATAAATACAATTGTCTGTAATAAAATCTTCACAAGCATATCACTAAAATGTACTATTAGTGGAAAATGAAGAATGAGTCACTTAGTTTTTCAGCAATATTACCCTTTTATTTATAACTGCCACCCACCCACACAGGGTAAATTATATACTTATTAGTATACACATGTGCGCAGGGCCAGACTGGCCTACCAGCATACCAGGAAAGTTCCCGGTAGGCTGGCAAGTCTCCGTGCCCTGGACTGCTTGAAAGGCAGTGGCACACCTAAAAAAATGGCTGCGGCTGGCCCGACATGTCAACAGCGCAGGTGTACCATGCCTGCATCCTCTGCATCTCCTATACCATTAGGGTTGCCACCTCATCCCTATAAACCAGGACACATATGAATTACACAGGTTCTGTGGCTAATACAATGCAGATAAGGGCACTAAGTAAGTTTAATTAATACCTTAATCAGCCACAGAACCTGTGTAATTATTGTGTGTCCTGGTTTAAAGGGGTGTACATTATGTACCATGCCCACAGCCTCTGACATCTCCTGTACCATGTCCGCAGCCTCTGACATCTCCTGTACCATGTCTGCAGCCTCTGCATCTCCTGTACCATGTCCGCACAGCCTATGGCATCTCCTGTACCATGCCTGCAGCCTCTGTATCTTCTGTACCATGCCCGCAGCCTCTGCATCTCCTGTACCATGTCCGCACAGCCTATGCCATCTCCTGTACCATGCCCACAACCTCTGATTCTCCTGTACCATGCCCTCAGCCTCTGACATCTCCTGAACCATGCCCTCAGCCTCTGACATCTCCTGTTCCATGCCCGCAGCCCCTGCATCTTCTGTATCATGCCCGCAGCTTCTGACATCTCCTGTACCATGCCCACAGCCCCTGCATCTCCTGTATCATGCCCGCAGCCTCTGCATCTCCTGTACCATGTCCGCAGCCCCTGCATCTCCTGTACCATGCCAGCAGCCTCTGCATCTCCTGTACCATGCCAGCAGCCTCTGCATCTCCTGTACCATGCCCACAGCCTCTGACATATCCTGTACCATGCCTGCAACCCCTGATATCTCCTGTCCGCAGCCTCTGACATCTTCTGTACCATGCTCGCAGCCCCTGCATCTCCTGTACCATGCCCGCAGCCCCTGCATCTGCTGTACCACATCCACAGCCTCTGACATGTCCTCCTGTACCATGCCCTCAGCCCCTGCATCTCCTGTACCATGCCAGCAGCTCCTGAATCTCCTGTACCATGTCTGCAGCCCTTGCATTTCCTGTACCATGCCCACAGCCCCTGCATCTCCTGTACCATGTCCACAGCCTCAGACATGTCCTCCTGTACCATGTCCGCACTTTTAACCGGAATTTGCTCTTATATGTATAAAGCCCTATGTGCTTTCATATATTTTGTATCTATATAAAATACACTCTTCAAATGTGCTTTAAAATGCATGGTTTTCCCTTTTATGAACAAGAAAATAATGACATGCTGTTGGGCTGGTATAATAATGCTATGGGGCTGGTATGAATTTTTTTCCAGGGCTGAATTTTATTCCCAGTCCAGCCCTGTAAGTGCGAGGTTCATGGAGCAGGGAGAGGAACTTTTCATGTGGCTTCGAAGGCTACATTGAAGTTTCACAAATCTTTTAAATTATGGGTTTGCAAGGTTGTGTTAAAGCTTTACATGGTATTACTGAACAGTGCAATGGCCAAAGACAATTTCAGAGAGGAGGGGGGAAGAAAAGAGCACATTAGTGACGCTGGCAGACAAATGGCTGCTCTGAACCTGGGCAGATCTAGGTATTAAAGGTTTGTGCACTGGTCCAAATCATTTGGTGAAAGTAGGATTATGGTGTGAGGTTGTTTTTCAGGGGTTGGGCTTGGCCCTTTAGATCCAGTGAAGGAAGCGCTTAAGGCGTCAACATACCAAGACATTTTGAACTATTCCATACTCTCAACTTTGTGGGAACAGTTTGGGGGTGGCCCCTTCCTGTGCCAACATGACTGTGCACCAGTGCACAAACACAGTCCATAAAGACATGGATGAGCAAGTTTGGGGTGGAGGAACTTGACTGGCCTGCACAGAGCCCTGACCTCAACCCAATAGAACACCTTTAGGATGTATTAGAGCAAAAACTGCCAGCTGGGCTTTCTCTCCAACATGAGTGCCTGACCACACAAACGCGCTGCTGGAAGAATGGTCAAACATTCCCATAGACACACTTCTATATCCTGTGGACAGGCTTCCAAGAAGAGTTGAAGCTGTTATAGCTGCAAAGTGTGGGCCAACTCACTAACAACGGACTATTATTATTAATATACAGGACTTATGTAGCACCAATAGTTTACGCAGCGATTACCAAAATTACATTACAGATACAATACAATTTGGTACAAAAGGAATCAGAGGGCTCTGCTCGTTAGAGCTTACAATCTAAACAGGAGGGTCAATTGAAACAAAAGGTACTAGCTGTGGGGTATGAACTGATTGAAAAGAAGTGAAACAGTGTATTATTAGAAGCAGGATAGGCTTAAAGAGAAGGGTTTTCAGGGATCGTCTAAAGATGGATAGATTAGGGGAAAAAAAAAAAGATTAGGGAACAGTCAGACAGATTGGGGTAGAGAGTTCCAAAGGATGGGAGAAGCTCTGGAGAAATCCTGGAGGTGAGCATGGGAGGAGGTAACAAGGGAGCTAGGGATCAGGAGGTCTTGGGAGGACTGAAGAGAGTGGCTTGGTTGATATTTTGAGATCAGGTTAGTGATGTAGCTGGGGGCAGAGTTGTGGATAGCAGTTTAAACTATTGTTAGTACTTTGAATTTTATTTGTTGGGTGAGTGGAAATCAGTGAAGAGATTGGCAGAGAGGGGTGGAGGACACTGAATGGTTGGTAAGGTGGATGAGTCTTGCAGCAGCATTCATTATGGACTAAAGGGGGGATAGTCTATATAAAGGTAATCGAATGAGGAAGGAGTTGCAGTAGTCGAGGCGAGAGATAAACAGGCAGTGAATTAGAAGCTCTGTGGTGTCGTTGGTCAAAAAGGGACATATTATTAGAGATGTTGCATATGTTAAGGCAGCATGATTTTGACAGGGATTGGATATGGGCCTGAAAGGACAGTGCAGAGTCCAGGGTTACCCCTAGCATCCTGGCATGTGTAGAAGGACTAAGAGTTCTATTGATTTTGACAGAGAATTCAGGGGAAGGGGCACATTGGGGAGGAAATATTATGAGCTTGGTTTTAGATTCAGTTTGAGGAAGGGGTGTGACATCCAGGCTAATATGTCGGTTAGTAAATTAGTGATGCAGAGGGAGATGGGGTGAGCTGAGGTAGAGAGAGATAGATTTGGGCGTCATGAACATAGAAATGGTAGTGGAAACCATGGGAGGCTATTAGCTGACCCAGGGAGGAGGTGTAGATCGAGAATATTAGAAGTCCAAGGACAGAACCTTGGGGGACCCCAATGGTAAGAGGAGTTGCAGAGAAGTAAGTGGACTTGTAAGTTTCACTGAAGGTGCAGTGAGATAGGTAAGATTCGAACCAATGGAGAGCGCAGTCACAGAGACCAAGCAAATTGAGTTTTTGTTTTTTGAGGAGGGGGTGCTCAACTGTGTCAAAGGCAGCAGAGAGGTCAAAGAGTAAGAGTACGGAGTAGTGACTGTTGGTTTTAGCTGTTAGTAAGTCAAAAGGGAGTAAGGAGATGGGTCTTAGGTTGGTAAGATTGGTGGGGTCTAGTGAGGCTTTCTTTGGTATGGGAGTGACTAGTGCATATTTTAAAGGGTTGGGGAAGATGCCAGTGCAGAGGGAGAGGTTGATGATTGGAGTTAAAGAGTGTGGGATAGAGCTAGAGGGTGACTGTAGTATTTGAGAAGGAACAGGGTCCAGAGGGCAGGAAGTTAGGTGGGCGTTAGAATTCCAACCCCACCTCCTTTCTGTCCACTAAGCCTGGGAGAGTGAGTCCACAGGAGGCCACCATGGGAGAGGGCAGCAGGAGAAGGAAAGTCAGATTCTTAAAACAAGGTCTCAGTAATTGCAAGTAAGTTGAAGGAGTTTGTGATAAATATATGATGGACAGAGGTGAGTTTGTTACAAACAGAGCGGGCATTACAGAGGGCAAAGGAGAAGGGGAGGCTGGCTCTAGGCAGAAGAGGAATAGAAACCAGATTGTATGGATTTTGGATGCTGTCAGAGGATAGGGGGTGCCAGGGTAAGGGGGTGGCCAAGGGTAGATGATGGGGGTCCAGGATTTGGGGAAATATCTCCAGAGGTTAGGAGAAGCAGAAGGGTGAGAGAGGTGATATGGGAGTGTGACTTATGTGGGGGGGACACGTCTCAGTGTCCTGGAGGTTTATTTGTGTGGGTTCAGGATCAGCAGGAGTTGAGTGCGGTATTAAGGTGAAGATCAGAGTGATATATACAAGCTGTAAGGCAGAGAAGAGGGGTGAAGGAGAGCAAGTTTTACGAGAAAGGATGCAAATATGAGAAGGAGAATTAGGGAGTGCATAATACAGAGTGGTGAGATTGAGAAGTAGACTGAATGAGAGATGGAAAAGTTGTATAGAGAATAAGGTCACCTGTAGTCTGTTTAGTGTTTTGCATGTTTTGCAGTAGCCTGCTTTGGCTATTCGCTGTAGTGCTGAGCCAAAGTGTAATACTTAATCCAATATTAATACTTTATCTAAGATGATAGTTACCAATGCAATCCCTACCTGTGTGACCCCTGCCCTGACTAAGACTGGGATGACATTAAAGTTCATGTGCATGTAAAGGCAGGCGTCCAATACTTTTGGTAATATTGCGTATATACACACACACACACACACACACACCCACACCCACACCCACACCCACATATACATATATACACATACACACAGTCATGGACAAAAATATAGGCACCCCTGCATTTCTGTCAAATAATGCACCACTTCGCCAAGAAAATTGTTGCAATTACAAATGTTTAGGCATTGTCATGTTTATTTCCTTTGTTTGGATTGGTATGACACAAAAAAGTGGAGAAACAAAAATCCAAATCAGACACATTCCATGCAAAACATCCTGAAAAAATTGTGCTTAGGTATTAACATTTGTTTTACCCTAATGGCTCGCAAACACAATTAGAAAATCGGGCAAGAATTTTCGTTCAAAGAACTTTCGTATGATTTTCGTATAGTATGTACACAACTTTCGACAGCCGATTCCGACTTTTCGTATGAAAATTCTCAAAGAAACAAACTTTTTCATGTACGGGAACAAAACAAATAATTTTTTTTTTTAATGTGTACCGTTTTTGGACGATTTACTGTATGTACAAGAAAAATCAGAAAAGAAAGACTGCGCATGATCAGAAACAATAATAAAAAAAAAAAAAAAAAAGCCTTTTCGTATGAGAATTTTCATATAATTTTTCGTTCATCAGTTTCGATTTGTTGTGATATGGCGAGGAAAATCGGACGATAGTTTACCCGATGTTCTTATAGTGTGTACCCTACTTTAGTCATTAAAAAAGGGAGGGGGGTCCAATTATTATTACTTGCACCCCCACACACTGGAAATAGCATACCACTGTGTGGTTTCCCCGTGGCTGCTATTCTGGAAAGGTGCAGGTGCCTTTTCCCTGTATTTTCTGTAGGTACAGACACCCATTCAATGGGCTACTGTGCCCACACAAATGCAGCTGCCAGGAAACAGGCATATTGTGAACCTAGCCATAGACTGGATCAAATGTCAGCTGACAATTCCAATTGCTGGCATTGCTTTAAAGAAGTAGACTCACATAAGGTGGAGTTGTCCATTATTCAGCTTTCCCTGGATCCATTACTGCTGATAACAAAAAATTCCAGCTTTGACTGCCAAGACTCCATCTCTACACATTGGGATAGGGAATGTAGGAATAGAAAGACCAACAACAAGGCACCCTTTGACTCATTTATGAATAATTGAACCCCATGGATAGGCTTTATGGGATCTGTTGAAAATAAATCTCTACCATTCGCTTGCTAGCCTTCTGAATTCAACCTGCATCTCCGTCTCTTAAGAGTCATGTGTTATGAGACTTACTCCCCTTTCTCCCCATCCCCCCCCTCAACTGGCCATATCTTTACTTTTCCCCCTCTCTTTTTTCACTGCCCTCCTTCAATGCAATTATGAAAAAAAAATGTCCCCAATTTCTAAATCCTCTCCCCATGTTTATAAAACATTCACATGTTCAATGATCTGAGACTCAACTTTAAAATCTTACAGGTTTCAACATGGCAATGGTCAGAATAAATCTCTAAATTGAATAGGATTGCATAATCTCTTTTACAAATTCATATTTTGAAGTGACACTGTTGTAATTTCAATGCTGTGCACATACACTGATGTTGTTCCCATTCATGTCTGTATTCCTCCCTCTCATTTTGTTATATAACCCTCATTTCGATTTCTTTTGTTAATACTAATTAGGATTGTGAAAAAAGACCAACCACTCAAAACAAAAGCCCATTATTTACTCTAGAAGAAAATAAATTAGAAAAATATTAATGAATAAATCATAAAAAAAAAAAAAAAAAAGTGTGACATAGCAAACAAACATTTGCTGCTGATGCATAAGAAAAATATCTAAAAAAAAGGACAGTTAGGTCTATCGAACTGTAAACACAGGAAGTATACAAGGTACTCTGCGTCCGGAAAGTATTCACAGCGCTTCACTTTTTTCACATTTTGTTACGTTACAGCCTTATTTCAAAATGGATAAAGTTCATTATTTTTCTCAAAATTCTACAAACAATACCCCATAAGGACAATGTGAAAGAATTTTGTTTAAAAGCTTTGCAAATGTATTAAAAAAAGAAAAATCACATGTACAATAGTATTCACAGCCTTTGCTCAATACAAAACAATCAAATGTTGAAGCACCTTTGGCACCAATTACAGCGTCAAGTATTTTTGAGTATGATGCTACAAGCTTGGCACTTCTATTTTTGGGCAGTTTCTCCAATTCTTCTTTGCAGGACCTCTCAAGCTCCATCCAGTTCGATAGGGAGCCTCATTCAGAACATTCAGAGTTGTCCCGTAGTCACTTCTTTGTTATCTTGGCTGTGTGCTTAGGGTCGTTGGTCCTGTGTGAAGATGAACCTTCATCCTGTCTGAGTTCCAGAGACCTCTGGAACAGGTTTTTATCAAGAATGTCTCTGTACATCACTGCATTCATCTTTCCCTTGATCTTTACTACTCTCCCAGTTCCTGACGCTAAAAAACATCCCCAAAACATGATGCTGCCACCACCATGCTGTAGAGATGGTATTGACCAGGTGATGAGTGGTGCGTGGTTTCCTCCAGACATGATTTTTGCCATTCAGGCCAAAGAGTTCAATCTTTGTTTCATCAGACCAGAGAATTTTGTTTCTCATGGTCTGAAAATCCCTCAGGTGACTTTTGGCAAACTCCAGGTGTGCCTTTTATTAAAAAAAATGCTTCCATCTGGCCACTCTACCATACAGGTCTGATTGGTGGAGTGCTGCAGAGATAGTTGTTCTTCTGGAAGGTTCTCCTCTTTCCACAGAGAAACACTGGAGCTCTGTCAGAGTGACCATCGGGTTCTTGGTCATCTCCCGGACTAAGGACCTTCTCCTCTGATCGTTCAGTTTGGCCGGGTGGCCCGCTCTAGGAAGAGTCCTGGTGGTTCCAAACTTCTTCCATTTACAGATGATGGTCTGTGCTCATTTGGGACCTTCAATGCTGCAGACAATTTTCTGTACCCTTCCTCAGATCTATGACTCGACACAATCCTGTCTTGGAGGTCTACAGACAATTCCCTGGACTTCATGGCTTGGTTTGTGCTCTTACGTGCACTGTTAACTATGGGATCCTATATAGACAGGTGTGTGCCTTTCCATCTCAACGATGATTAGTGGAAACAGGATGCACCGGAGCTCTATTTTGAGTGTCATGGCTAAGGCTGTGAATACTTATGTACACGTGTGATTTTTTCATTTTCAATACATTTGCAAAGATTTCAAACATCTTTCATGTTGTCATTATGGGGTATTGTTTGTAGAATTTTGAGGAAAATAATTTTGACTTGCCTATCCTACAGGTGCAGAGCTCTCACCTCCTGAAGAGCACTAGATAGAGAAAGAACCAGGGATTTTTTGATATGTTGTTTCTTCCCAGGAAGCATTAATTCTTAGACTACAGAAGCCATGCATTGTTTTTTTTTTTTTTGCAGGCTAGATGGTGTACTGGGTTTTTTTGGTTTATGATGTGCATTGTCCTTCCATGTTGCACCTTAAGCCTCGTACACACGCAACGATTATCGGCCGACCGATCGGCCGTCTTTTGTCCAGTGTTGTTGTGCTGGTTGAAATGTGCTCTAGACTGCACACAAATTTTCTCGGCCAACAAAAACCAACTTCAGAAGTGATGTCATGTGCTGGTTAACTTTCCGTGTGTTTTTTCTTCTCTGAGCATGCCCAGTCTTGCTCATCTGATTTTTGTCTGCCGAAATCTGTACTGACTGACGGAAAATCGGCCGTTCTGTTGACGGCCAACAAAAATTTTATAGCATGCACACCAGACTTTGTTCAGCCGAAAAGTCGGAGTCGGTTGTCGGAAGCATCATACTAACAAGCCGAAAATCGGCCGATCGGACGTTGGCCGAAAATTCACGGCCAACAATCGTGCGTGTGTACGAGGCATTACTGCAAAGACTAGTTATAGATTGGGATGGTTGCCACTTGTTTGTACAGTTGTTTTTGAACTTGATGCAGGGACACACTGGATGCCTTCAGCTGCCATTGTACTCTTGCTGGGTGTCCCTTTGCCTTTAAGGAGGGGTGGGCTGCCTCCAGGCCAACCTTCCCCTAATCTATCCACTGCTGTATGTGTTCCAACTTGGAGTTAGGACAGCAGTATACAGAGGAGCCTTGATGTAGACACTGCGGCTTATGCACAAATACAGTATTTGCAAATGTGTGCAAACTAAACCTTCTGTTTTTAACACAAATTGTTAGATAGGGAAATTGTTATTATTTTTTTTTGTGCAGGCTAGCTGTGCTGGGAAATGTTAGTTTGCTTGTGAGATGCCATGCTGCGTAATCCTACACAAACAGAACAGAAATTGCTGACAAAGGAATGTGAAGATTTTCTGTACTAGAGGTTGTGTGTACATGGCAACAAATGACACCTTGAAACTACACCATCAATGCACATCTTAAGGAGGGAGGAAGGTTCATAGTCGTTAAAACTCATTCTTGTCATTCCCCTGTTCTTCCTTTTTGAACAAACGATTTTACAAGTACCTTGGAAGAAAGCAGTAAATAACGAATGAAAATGCTGTCCTTTAGGTGCTGACAACTCCTAAGTTTAATAAACAAGTCATAAAAGATCACTGCCTTTTTAATCAACTCAGCTTTTCTCTGCACTGACATTTTAAAATCAGTGAGCACCAGAGGAAGGCTTGGACACATGATCAGTACAGTTGCACAGTGCATTATTCTGTTTGGAGCACCTACAGGCAGAATTCCAAATGGACTGCTGTGCCCTGCTCAATTGTCTAAATGTATTTACAAGATTTGATGTGTACGGAACACTGCTTGTTCTTCAGTGACAGCCAGTGATGGTCAGTGAGAAGCTGGCTTTGAGCAGTACAAATTGTGAACTGAAAAGATCTATTTACTATGACAAACCAATCAGAAAAAAAAAGTACCTTTAGTGTACACTTCCCAAATAGAAACAGCAGGGCACTTACACTCGTCCGTGCCTTGACATCTTCTGATTCTCTAAATTTACAGGTGCCGATCAGGACTTTGATATCAGTAAAGGCATGTTTACCCCGCCCCTTTATGTCAGAATTACATGGAAGTTATCAGGATGCAGGTGCGAGAACAGAAGGAGCTGCTCGGCGATGGCTGGCAGCTCCACTAATAAGACAACTGTCTCACAGCCTCAGTACAGTGTGATGGGATAAGGTGTGCCTAAGCAAAAGAGCATCTCTAGAATACCTACTGTTGGTGCTAGAACATTGTTTGAAGGATCACCTACTGTTGGTGCTATACCATTTACAACATCGTTTGAAGGATCACCTACTATTGGTGCTATACCATTCACGTCATCGTTTGAAGGATCACGTTACCCAAGGCCAGCCCCACTTTGACTCAGAAAATGGCATAGAATTAGGCTTCGCCTCATCTTTGCTTACCGACTTCCTGTCAGTCCCATGGCAGTTTTACTGCTACAGTGTGGCTCTCCTGTGCAAAATCACATATATATAGGTAATTCTGCAATCTCACCTGGAGGGGACGCGCACGCCGCCAGCGGTCCACTTTTGCTGTGCCGATCTGTGGGTGCTGGGTAGTCGATGTCCTCCAGCACCTGCTGATCATCAGTATTACACACAGAATGGGGATCTGCCTATGTAAACAAGGCAGATCACTTATATAAAAAGAATAGTAGCGCAAAAAGTCACACAAAAAGGTTCTCTTCCGGCCGGCTCACCGCTATGCCGATTGGTTGCGGTGCGCTCCAGCGGAGGTATATAGATGGTGGATGGCGACGTCTGGTCACGCCCCCAGTTGAAGTCGGAAATGACGAAACGCATCGGGGCGTGACCAGACGACGCATCCGACATCACGTGGTACGGTAGAGGACCCACCCGGAAGTATCGGGATTGGCGTGGAGTCAACCCAGGAGGCTATACGTGTGAGGATTCCTGCCTGGCCGCTGTGTATTACGATATGGAAGCTTGACTTTTCCCTACATATGTGAGTGCAATTCTCTTTTTAATAAAGCTGAGTTTTATAGTACTTCACTATTGTAGTTATTTTACCTTACATGTGACCATAATGCTGAGTGGAGTCTGTGGAAAGGAGGTCTGATCTAGTGTATACAGCAAGGATACATCAAGGTTGTTTGCTGACACCCATCATCAATATCTTTGATTCCTGCTCTTGTGTGAGAACACCTGAGCCACTATATCTGGTGAGTTGCCACTTCTACTGACCCCTCGGTGTGACACTTGGTGGTGGTTGAAAAGGTGATCCATTAGTAACATCACTCAATCCTGGACGGTCTATGGACTTTAAAGGACTCTCTACCCTTATTTGAGTGTTTTTGCAAACACCCTTCATTTATGGTTGTATTTTTATGCAATTCTTGAGTCACATCTGAGTGACTTTTTGCGCTACTATTCTTTTTATATATGTTTTTCCAATTTATACGATATTTGGTGAAGTAGCAGCAGTTTGTCTTTTAGCAGTTAACCAGCTGACTCCTCCAACAAGCGCAGAGATATCCTGCTTGACATACGTGTGTCCAGATATATATTTTATTGGTTTGTTTTACTCACTTTGCAGCTATGGAGGCAATCAAATTTCTAAGCACTAAAACTTTGGATATCAAAAGTATTTTTTCTGTGAATAATATTCCACCCCTAGTGGATGAGGATATTAGTGTAACACTTAAAACACTATCTCTCACTCTTGAGAAACAAGTAAGAGCATGGTGGAATATCACCACCCTGGAGGCATATATAGCAGAGGGGATCATTAGTCGTGGTCTCCGGTGGGACGTGGCACCACAAGATGGTTTGAACGATGACCTCTCTGTAACAGAGTGGTATGACTTCTTCCATCGAGTGGGGCTCGACCTACAATCTTTGGTTCTTAAAAGAAAGAAAAGGAAAATGGACCTTTTGAATAAAAAGATCCAGGACCTACAAATTAAAATAGAAACCAAAAGTGACTCCCCAGAGGTGAGAGATTTTAGTATCAACACCAAGTCCAAATTAGATAAAATAGATAAAGAAACACGCCTCAAAAAGGTTAAGAAATTTACGAGGGACCGGCGGGATTTTAAAAATGGTCAGGTTTTTTGTTGGCAAGCAACATTACCAGGACCTATTCCTGCAGCAGCCCAGATAGGAGAGGAACCTATGGAGGCTGTGAGTAACGGAGCGGTTGGTGGCCAAGTACCTGTTCCCTCAGCTCAAACCCCAGTGGTGCGCCCTAGGGCAGGTGTAGCACACATTCCCATTAGACCTGTACTCGAGTGGACAGGACCCCCTATTAAGGGGACTAATAGGGGTAATAAAACTAAGAGGGGTGTGTCAAGAGGGAATTTTCAGGGAACAGGGATTCCAACCCATAACCAATACCAGGCCCTTGCCAATAGGTCGAATGGAGGGACAGAGGACACTGGTCCAAAGACCCCCCTTAACCCACCCAGGCAGCCTTTTTTGGGGCGGGGCAGGGGGAGAGGTCGGAGTCGACCATACAAATATCCACAACCCGACAGGCAACTGTATCAAGAAAACACATGCCCCGAAGAGGAGTATGGGCCGGAAGGAGGATACAGTTCCAAAAAAAGAAGGAGAGACTGGTAAACGAGGGAATATTTAATATCAGTAGTGTAAGTTTAACTAAAAGTGAACTTCACATTCTGGACCAAGGGCTTAAATGCGCCCCCAAAAAGCCTGTCAATAAGTTTAATACATACATTGACATACATAAATACATAAGAAAGGTTAACCTAAAGAAACATTTTTTAAACAATCCCATTACATCTATCAGCAATAGAACTAGTGGAGGGATGGTTAATAGTGGATTGCGCAATAAATCCACTTTCAATCCACCGGTGAGTAACAATCACTATGTGGAAGTATTTAAGTCTAGTTTTGCGTGATCTACAATCTCTGGAACCCGGGTATGAGGTCAACAAAAAGTATAAGCATATACATGAAGGCCTCGATTCGTTGGAATCTCGCAAAGAGATTATTATCCGCCCTGGCGACAAGGGGGGCGGAGTGGTAGTCATGGATAAAAGTTTTTACCATGACCAAATCAAAACCATGCTAAGTGACACCTCTACATACACTAGACTGTCTCGAGATCCCACGAACAACTTTGTGACAGATTTAAAATGTTTGGTAGATACAGGTTTTAGGGATGGTGTTTTAACTAAGAAAGAACGCAATTATTTAACACCAAGTGCATGTCGCATCCCTATCCTGTACACATTACCAAAAGTCCACAAGGACGCTACCAACCCACCTCCACGCCCAATTGTCAATGGGATTGGATCAGTGAGTGCACGTTTGGGCCAGTACTTGGACCAGTTTTTACAAAAGAGTGTGGTCAAGACCAAGGCTTTTTTGAAAGACACTGCTGATCTTCTCCTCGTGCTGGATGGTGTTGTGCTGGGGGATGGCTCGCCGGTCTTTCTTGTCACGGCCGACGTGTCATCCCTGTACACCATCATCCAGCATGAGGATGCCTTGTTATCCCTAAATTGGGCACTCTGCCAAAGGGACGATCTACCTAGGGAACAGAAAGTGTTCATTGGCAGGGCTCTGGATTTCTGCCTGAGCCATAATTATTTTTGGCATCAGGGTGATTTCTTCAGCCAAAAAACAGGTGTTGCCATGGGCGCTAAGTTTGCTCCTAGCCTTGCAAACTTGTTCATGTCGGAATGGGAGGACAAGTTTGTGTTCAACCAAGATCAGCAGGAGCTATTACTATATAGGCGCTTCATAGATGATATTGTCTTTATTTGGCAGGGATCGGAAGAAGGCCTGATTGGCTTTATGGAACATCTTAATTCCAATCGGAATAACATTAAGTTAGATTTCCATTATAGTCTTAACCACTTGCCGACCGCCGCACGACTATCTACGGCGGCGGTCAGCCCCTCACAGGCAAAGTGACGTAGGGCTACGTCACTAGCTTGTGAGGGTCTAGGGAGCGAGCGTGCGCCGCCGGAGGGGCGCTCCCGCTCCCGCGTGGTCACGGACCCCCCCGCGCGTGTGACCAGCGGACCCGATGTCCGCCGGCCACTCTGCGATCGGCGGGGGAGAGGGAGAAAGTCAGGCAGCTTGTGTAAACAAGCTGCCTGTCATTCTCCCCTCTGTATGAGAGATGATCATATGGATCTACTATGTAGATCCGTTGATCACTCTGCATACAGCTGAAGCCACAGCCAATCACAGTAAGAATCACGCCCCTAGGGACACACACAGCCCCTCCCTCTCAAATAAAGTTAACCCCTTCACTACCAGTGTATTTTTACAGTAACAGTGCATATGTATAGCACTGATTACTGTAGAAATGTCACTGGTAACCCCAAAAGTGTCAAAAATGTCAGTCAAGGGTCCGATCTGTCCGCCGCAATGTCGCAGTACCGCAAAAAAAAAAATCGCAGATCGCCGCCATTACGCGTTAAAAAAAAAACAACAAAAATGACAAAAATCTTTCCCTTAGTTAGTAAACGCAATAACTTTTGCGCAAACCAATCAAAATACGCTTTTTGCAATTTTTTTTACCAAACATAGGTAGCATAAAACAAATTGGCCGAAAATGTTAAAAAATTTTGATTTTTACATTTTTTTTGGGGGGAATTTCATATAAAAAAAAAGGGAAAAATATTGCTATTTTTGCAAAATTTACGCTCTTTTTTTGTTTATAGCGCGTGATCAAAAAAATCGCACAGGTGATCAAATACCGCCAAAAGAAAGCTCTGTTTGTGGGAAAAAAAGGACGCCAAATTCGTTTAGGTACAGCGTCGCACGACCTCGCAATTGTCCGTTAAAGTCACGCAGTGCCGAATCGCAAAATACCCCCTGGTCGTTTAGCAGCCAAATCCTCCGGGGCTTAAGTGGTTAAGGAAATTAACTTTTTAGATGTTGTAATCAAAAGAGAGGGTGAGAGACTCACTACTAAAGTTTTTTTCAAAACCACAGATAGGAACAGTTACCTGGCGATTCAGAGCGGACACCATCCTAACTGGCTCAGGAATATTCCTAGAGGCCAGTTTGTCCGTGTCAGACGTAACTGCACCTCTGTTACTGACTATATGGAACAGGCAGAGGTCTTGAAGGACAGATTTGTGGCTAAGGGATACGACGAATCTTGTCTGGATAGGGAGATTATTAAAATCAAGAATGCTCCCAGACCTCTTAGACCCTCAATAAAATCTATCCATACCAACGACGATCCCAAACAATGGAGCTTTCTGTCGGATTTCTCCAACGACTATAAAAAGTTAGAGGAGATCTTCAGACAGCATTGGCCCATTTTACAAATGGATAGAACACTAGGTCCAGTTCTTCCAGCCAAACCATCATTTATTTATCGACGCGCCCCGAACTTTGGAGATCAGATCGTCAAAAAGGTATTAGATCCCCCGAATGTCCCTTTCTTCCCGGACATGAGGGGTTCCTTCACCTGTGGTAGATGTAGGGCTTGTTCCTTTACGCCAACCAACTTCAGGAGAAGAGAATCCTTCACAGTTCCGGCTATTGCTAAAACTTTTAAAATAAAAAATTTGATCACATGCGATACCACACATGTGGTCTATGGATTGATGCGTCCCTGCAACTTAGTATATATAGGTCGCACTAAGAGGGCCTTAAAGGTGAGAATAGGTGAACATATCACCAATATCTTGAAAGGTGTGCGAGAACACAATGTGTCCGCACACTTTCGCAAATTCCATCAGAGGGACCCCAGGAGTCTCCACTTTTGGGGCATAGAGCGTGTGACCCCGTCGTGGCGGGGTGCCAATTGGGTGAGAGAATTATCCAAACGTGAGACTAAGTGGATTTTCCTCACCCAGGCCCTCGTCCCGACAGGGTTAAATATAGAATTGGATTTGAATTGCTATATTAGTGATTCATGATACATACATTCTGCTTTGTCTTGGGGCTACTTTTCATGCCTGGGTGCCCCAGAAGAATCGGGTTGTTGATGATTTTTAGTATTATTTTTATTATTACTTTTTATGTAGTTTTACTATAGCCTTACTACAATTTGTATGGGTGTGATTTTGTAGTATTTTAAACATGTATGCCAGATATGGATTACTCCATGTATGCATATATTGATTTATTTGTATATGGTATTCATGATTTTTGAGGTCATGTGTCATGTGCATAAATGCTGATATTGTATTATGTATGCGGTTGGTAGCGCCCTGCAGACCTAATATCGGCATAGGGGAGACCCTTAGAAAAATGCTTCAAGTATGGTAATTGCTATCATTAAGCTGTATTTCTATTTTAGCATCTGTGTGCCCGCTGCTTGTTAAGCTAGGCACTTCCGGCGCTGTTAAAAGATCTTTACAGTGTCACGGCCTTTGTTTGTATACAGAGGATATACGTAATCTAAATGTGTCTGGTTACTTCCGCCCTCGGAAGCGCTGGTTCTCTTCCGGCCGGCTCACCGCTATGCCGATTGGTCGCGGTGCGCTCCAGCGGAGGTATATAGATGGTGGATGGCGACTTCTGGTCACGCCCCCAGTTGAAGTCGGAAATGACGAAACGCGTTGGGGCGTGACCAGACGACGCATCCGACATCACGTGGTACGGTAGAGGACCCACCCGGAAGTATCGGGGTTGGCGTGGAGTCAACCCAGGAGGCTATACGTGTGAGGATTCCTGCCTGGCCGCTGTGTATTACTATATGGAAGCTTGACTTTTCCCTACATATGTGAGTGCAATTCTCATTGTAGTTATTTTACCTTACATGTGACCATAATGCTGAGTGGAGTCTGTGGAAAGGAGGTCTGATCTAGTGTATACAGCAAGGATACATCAAGGTTGTTTGCTGACACCCATCATCATCTTTGATTCCTGCTTTTTGTGCTCTTGTGTGAGAACACCTGAGCCACTATATCTGGTGAGTTGCCACTTCTACTGACCCCTCGGTGTGACACTTGGTGGTGGTTGAAAAGGTGATCCATTAGTAACATCACTCAATCCTGGAGGGTCTATGGACTTTAAAGGACACTTTACCCTTATTTGAGTGTTTTTGCAAACACCCTTCATTTATGGTTGTATTTTTATGCAATTCTTGAGTCACATCTGAGTGACTTTTTGCGCTACTATTCTTTTTATATATGTTTTTCCAATTTATACGATATTTGGTGAAGTAGCAGCAGTTTGTCTTTTAGCAGTTAACCAGCTGACTCCTCCAACAAGCGCAGAGATATCCTGCTTGACATACATGTGTCGAGATACATATTTTAAAGGCAGATCACTGTTCTGATGGGGGAAGGAAAGGATTCAGAGTTTCTGCAAAGCAGGGACTAGAATCCATCTCTTCCCCTAGAGCAGGAGTTCCCAAACTGTGGGTCACGAGCTGCGTTTGAGTGGGTCACGCTGAGCCGGAAATCACTGGGAGCGGGCCCGCTTAAATTGTGCTGTGCGAGCCTGCGTAAATTACAGAGAGCCAGAGCAGTCAAATTGTGGTGGATTCAGGACCCCGTCCACGCAGTTTACGGAGGCTGGTCTGCATTTCCCGTGAGGAGGATACTTGCATCAGTGAGAACATTTGTGGGCTGTTATATAGGATATGTTCATGGAATGCAGAGCCAGCTCCTTGGTCCTGCTGGTGGCAACAGTGGTGGCTAGACTGGCGGTTGGATTCTCTCAGCTATAGCAGGCAGAGACGGTTGCCTCAGTGTCATAGGAGGACCAGGTGGCCCGGCGGTGTCAGGAGTTCATGGCAGCTTCTGTGACCCCAGTAGAGGATCTGAAGGAGAAGAGCCAGGACACCAAGACCAGCATAGAGCTCCTCATCATGGAGACTCTGGGTGAGGTCTGCTGGGCCCTGGAGAGGGCAAACAGGGTCTTTACCTTCACCGTGGACCGCTGGGAGAGGAAAGAGGGGGAGTGCCATATAGCCTGCTGATCATTGTCCTGGGGTGGTTGATTTCTGTCCTCTGCCTGCCTTATACTGTCTATGAGGGCGCTGATTACTTACAACTCCGCTTATATGCCAAACATACCACAGGTTTCTGGCCCCCCTCTTAAAACATCTGGCAAGTGTATTCAATAATAGATTGAAAAGTAGTACATTTATATATTTAATTTAACATCCCCTTCCTTTAAAATATGCATTATTATTATTATTTGCATTTATATAGCGCCAACAAATTCTGTAGTGCTTTACAATATTCAATTACAAGCAATTGGGTCCCGAAAAATAACTGTATTCAGAAGTGGGCCCAAAAAAGTTTGGGAAGCCCTGCCCTAGAGAACACACCACACTGTTTACACAAAAACACTGGCTAGGTACACTGTTAGCCCTTTGATCGCCCTAAATGTTCACCCCTTCCCAGCCAGTACCATTAATACAGTGATCACTGTATTAGCGTCATTGGCTCCCGCAAAGTGTCAGTGTCCGATTGTCGGACACAATATTGCAGTCCCGTCCCACTATAAGTCTCTGATTGCCACCATTACTAGTGTAAAATAAAAAATTCCATAAATATAGCCCATAGTTTATAGACGCTAGACCATTCACGTAAACCAATCAATATACACTTATTGAGATTTGTTTTACCAAAAACATGTAGCAGAATACATATTGGCCTATATTTAGAAAGAAATTTGGTTTTTAAATATTTTTTGGGATGTATTTTATCGCCTGAAAGTAAAAAATATTGTTTTGTTTTTTTGATGGTCTTTTTTCGTTTATAGCGCAAAAAATAAAAAAAGCAGTGGTGATCAAATATGACCAAAAAAAAGTTCTATTTGTGGAAAAAAAATTAAAAATTTTATTTGGATACAATGATGCCGCGCAATTGTCAGTTAACCACTTTAGCCCCGGAGGATTTGGCTGCTCAATGACCAGGCCCTATTTTGCGATTCGGCACTGCGTGACTAACGGACAATTGCGCAGTCGTGCGACGCTGTACCCAAACGAAATTGATGTCCTTTTTTTCCCACAAACAGAGCTTTTTTTTGGTCTTCTTTGATCACCTGTGTGATTTTTATTTTTTTCCCTATAAACAAAAAAATGAGCGACAATTTTTTATATGAAATTCTCAAAAAAAATTTAAAAATCTAAATTTAACATTTTAGGCCAATTTGCTTTCTGCTACATATTTTTGGTAAAAAAATTGCAATAAGCACATTTTGATTAGTTTGCGCAAAAGTTATTGCGTTTACTAACTACGGGAAAGATTTGTGTCATTTTTATTGTTTTTTTTTTTTTTTTACTCGTAATGGCGGCGATCTGCGATTTTTTTTGCGGGACTGCGACATTGCGGCGGACAGATCGGACCCCTAACTTGACATTTTTTACACTTTTGGGGGGACCAGTGACATTACTACAGTAATCAACTACAGTAATCAGTGCCACTGGCAGGGAAAGGGTTAACTGTACTGGTGATCAAGGGGTTAAATGTGTCCCTAGGGGCGTGATTTTAACTGTCAGGGGGCATGGCTTGTGAAGTAATCAGAGACATGCGATCCTATATAGCAGGATCACATAGCCTCTGTGATCACTTCAGGGAGAATAACAGGCGGCTGTGTTTACATCAGCTGTCTGTCCTTCTCTCTCTGCTGCGGGAGATCGTGAGTGGCCGGCGGCCATTGGAGTTGCCGGTCACGCGCTCTGGCTCCCCAGCTAACGAGCGGGGGGCGGGAGCGCGCCGCCGCCGCGCACTCGCCCTCTAGTGTCTCCTGAGCGAGCGACATAGTACTACGTCACACTGTCCAGGAGCGCCTGCCTGCCGCAGTAAATGTGCAGTGGGGTGGGCGGGGCGGAAGTGGTTAAAGCAACGCAAACAAAAATGGCCTGGTCATGAAGGGGAGTAAATCTTCTGGAGGTCAAGTGGTTAATTGAGCTTTCAGGGTGGCATGGTGGTAACTTTCGTTTTTTATATATTCATGGGGGAGTAGTGAAGAAAAAGAAAGAACACAGAATATCCCTGACACTTTGGTGTTCACTGGAAGACCAACATTTGCTAAGTGTATCAGTGGCCTATAATATACAGCGTTAGCCCTCTGGTAACACTATATCACACCAGCACACGTGTAACTGTTAACCTTATATTATCCAGTAGTATTACATCATGTTAACAACAAGCCTTCCCCTGGTAACGCTGTTGGCAACCCATTACCATTACTTAGGCTTTGACAACTGCTAGAGTACCAGGGGAGTGTACTCAAATTAAGAATAATTTTGTGTTAACCAGACGTAAAATATTTTAGTCCAAGTTGTGCTTTCAAAAAATACATTGACTGTTTACATTACATATTTTATCATCATTTTTTGTGTTTTGCCTGGAGTTGCTAAACTTCTGCCATGAGACCATTTCTACCACCCATACATACTGTAAAGCAGGGATCCTCAAAATACGGCCCTCCAGCTGTTGCGGAACTACATGTCCCATGAGGCATTGTAAAACTCTGACATTCACAGACATGCCTAGGCATGAAGGGAATTGTAGTTCCTGAACAACTGGAGGGCCATAGTTTAAAGACCCCTGCTGTAGAGCCACCTTTAAGCAGCATTGCCAGTAGAAACTGAAGTATGAGCAAAATATTTGATGCCAAGAAACCAAAATGACAACTGTAGATGGTTCAGTGCTTCTTTATAACCTCTGTCTTCCAAAACAGGCTTTCTAAAAGTAAACATCACAAATCACAAAAGTAAAATGACAATCCTATTGCTTTTGTTAGTTTAATGTGTTTTGTTTCCTTAACAGCTTCACAGCTATTACATACCAGAGATAGAAACAAAAATTGAGTACAAGGTTTCACAAACACACATAGTTCCATGCCTGTCACAGAAATAATGGCTAATTGGTCATTCGATGTAGTGTTTGCCAATACAGAAGAATGGTGACATTGACATACAGTCAGATAAAAAAAGCATTTGTGCAGATCTTTAGATTTACAACAAAAAGTATAAAATGTATGGCCTGCCATAATGGATTAATAACTATAAAATTTCTTTTACCCTTTTGGTACAATTACACTTTAATCTTACATTGGTTCAAGCACTAGAGGTCTGTGGCTTCTTTCCTTAATATATATCCTCAACATTATACAGAAATTATATAACCCCACTGAAACACTTAAAAGAAAACTAGCATGAAAAAAAATAAATAAAAAAAACAGGCCATCATTGGAAAATGCCAATTGTCATTATATTATATTATATTATATATATATATATATATATATATATATATATATATATATATATATATATATATATATATATATAATAAATAAAATCTCTGGCCTCCATATTTTTGGCGCCTAACCTACAAGTAGTGCGGATAAGAACTTCTAAATTTATTCTGATTTGTCTGATCTGTATACTTGCCCAGATTATTAGAACAGCATTCTACAACTAGCATTTTAAAGATGGTGGTCAGCAATGGCAGGCCCCATAGTCTGTCATAACAGGTTCCCTTTATGGCCTCAATTATAAATGTGAAGAAAAAAATGGAGGTGCTGCCAAGGAATAGAATTGCATTTTAGAAGCGGTTTTATAAAAACACTAGTCAAAATCTGAATGGCTGTTATAAGCAGAAGAAAAAGAAAGGGGGTTTGCCCATATGTAAGTGGTCTTTATGTCCAAGAGTTGCAGGGCAATATTACCTTTCCCTGATCTAAAAAATGCAGGCTTTTTCAAGGTTTTTCAGCTCAGTATTAGTAAGGTGCTCCATTTATAGAACGTTATTCTTGTTTATGTAACATACTAAAACAAACTGTGGAAAATTAAACTGTGCTTAAGTATAAATCCACATCCAAATTGCGACATTCGGCAAAATCTGGGCATGAACGAAGTCTCCTTATGAGGCTTCACAGAGTATGGTCATACATAGTAAAGATTTTCTTTTTTTAGACTTGTCAGTTGAATATGGTAGAATTTAGGTCTGGTGACTTAATAATTGTGATGGGTAAAGTTCAAAGAACAACATAACAGCCAATCCGAATCCATCTGGTACTTGTTTGATTATAGTAAAGTAATTGGCTGCTATGGATTATCATATTGAGCCGTTTGCAACTTGTACACTAGAGAGAAGTTAAGGTAGCATGCCCATCATTATGGAGAGATCTTCTGCCATGCTGCAGTGTATGTACATATCTGATAAATACCGTATTAGTCAAGGGTCAAATTGCTCCTTTTTGCATATGCAGAAGCCCTTCATGTATAGGTCTTTGTTACCAGTGTTTCTAATTTGTATAAATAATTAGGCACATCAAAATGTCTGCAAGAAATGTGGAAAATAAAGTTCAACAGCGGTAAACCTTATCCATTCTAGGGCCCTTTCAAACACAGCCGGAGATGAAGAAGGCATGCTAGGAACCCCTCATAATAGAGCACAATGGATATGTCATTAAGGCCGTATTAGAAACAGAACCTTAACCTGTGACCACTGACAGCATGTCTACAACCAGCTATGCTGATAGGTTTGGGAAGGTGCTTGTCCACAGATTGTTGGTCAGGACCTGTGCGGACTGTTCCTTCCACAGAAGGTTGTCCTGATACCCCACAACGGAGATGCCCTGGGAACATAAAGGCAAGCACAGGGGATCTAGGATCTTTTCAAATACACAGGCCAAACAACAGGGCCACAAACTGGATTTGCTGAAGACCCAGAGCAAAGCTAAGAAATTACTGAAGTCAAGAGAAAAAAGGGGAACATGCAAGAACAAGTACATGTCCTTGACATCTATAGAGGCCAGAATATCTGCAGGACTGAAGGGAGGCTATAACAGAACTGGAGGTCCAAAGAGAACTTGGGATGATTTTTCTCAACTGTAGATCAAGGATTTTTTTGCTGGGGTAGATGCGAGGAGTACTCTCACCTCTACTAACATCATTTAGGTCCACAGCAACTCTGAAGAGGTGTTCACCTTCAAAGGGCATGCATAGCAAACGCTTTTTATATACCTGCTCTGAAACTAATCGACTACAATTGATTATGAAAATATGTCAACTTTTTTTTAATACTCTATTAGTTGGTAAGCCAATTAGTTGGCCTGCATACAGAATGCATTATTTGTTATCAAAACCGATTACACAGTGAAGCACATATACAGCCTAGTACACCGTTCATACATGTCAGTATACACAGTGCAGCACACATACAGCTCAGTACACGATCCATACAGGTCAGTAAGGGCCTGAGAGCTTGTAAATGTGAATGTATGAGGAGCAATGCCTCGTGGGACATGAAGACCTCAGCAGGAGAAGGAAGGGAGTCTAAAGGCAGAAGTTTTTTTTTTTTTTTTACCTTGCTTTAGGAGCAATCTATACTATACTTTGTGGCTTGCTTTAGGGGCACTTTGAAGGCAGGCAGAGCTAGAAAGGCCAGTGCGGAACCCTAGAAGTGGAGAATCGGGCTGCTCTGTGCAAAACCCTTACACAGAGCAGAGAAGACATGCTTGTTGTTAAAAAAACAAAAAAAAAAAAGACACCAACATTTGCAATCATTTTAAGGGATCAGCATCTGAGCCCAGAGAAGCCTAGAGGCTAATAGACTGGAGGTAATATAAGGCATTACAATTGCATTTAAAGTAAGTTTACCAGTATTGTGCATTATATTTAAAATGTTTATATCCATGCAGTTAAAGTTTCAACCTTTAGTACTACTTTAATATAAAAGATCTATATCCCCCCTTCACTCTTCATGTAGCTTCAGGTCTGACTCCAAATACCCTGTTTATCCTACACACACACACACACACACACACAATATATATGTACATACAGTCATGTCCAAAAATATTGGCACCCGAACCACTTCACCCAGAAAATTGTTGCAAATACAAATCTTTAGGCATTCTCATGTTTATTTCTTTTGTTTGTATTGGTAGGACACAAAAAAGTGGAGAAACAAAAAGCCAATCTGACACATTCCACACAAATTTAAAAAATGGTAGGTATTTGGTAGCACACTCCTTGGAAAAAATAACTGAAATCAATTGCTTCCTGTAACCAATCAATAGTTTTTTTTTTTTTTTTTTTACACCTTTCTACTGGAATTTTGGACTCTTCTTCCGCCAACTATTCCAGGTCTCTCAGATTGGTAGGGTTCCTTTTCCCAACGGCTGTTTTGAGATCTCTCCACAAGTGCTCTATGGGTTTTAGATCTGGACTCATTGCTGGCCAGTTCATTACTCTCCAGCACTTTGTCTTAAACATTTCTGGGTGCTTTTTGACGTGTGCTTTGGGTCATTGTCTTGCTGTAAGACCCAACTTTCGGACACTGGGCCCTACATTGCACCCCAGAGCTTTTTGGTAGTCTTCAGATTTTATAATTCCATGTACACAGTCAAGTCATCCAGTGCCTGAAGCAGCAAAGCAACCCAAAACATCAGTGAACCTCCACCATGTTTGACCCTAGAGACTGTACTCTTTCCTTTAAAGGACTCATTTCTTTTTTGGAAACTAGTAGAATGATGGGCTATACCAAAAGGCTGTAATTTTGTTTCATCTGTCCACAGCACATTCTTCCAAAAGGACTTTGGCTTTCTTAGTTACGCTTTAGCAAACTCTTTGATCAAATTTTCTCTTTCGCCCACGTCCAGGGAGATTAGCTATAGTGCCATGGGCTGTAAACTTCTTGACAATGTTGCGCACAATGGACACAGGAACACTCTGGAGATTGTCCATGCTTTTCCACAATTTTTGTTCACAAATCCTAAAACAATTCTTTGCTGGTCTCTCTTCTCCATGCCTTGTGTGGCACACAGAGACACCCAACAGAAAGGTTGAGTCAACTTTTCACCAATTTAACTGGTTGCTGGCGTGACTTCTATATTGTCAGCACCTGTTAATTTTTACATGCGAGTTGAATTACAAATTACAGGAGCATCACAAACTTGAATGCAATAATTTCTTACAATTTTGAGAAGGTGGCAATAATTTTGTCCAGTTCATTTTTGGAGTTTTGCGTGGAATGTGTCAGATTTGGATTTTTGTTTCTCCACTTTTTTGTGTTATACCAATACAAACAGATGATATTTTATTTTACTTTCAGCAACCTAGAATTTCCTTACCAAACCTCATGGCTTCCCTATGCTCCTTTCACACACCAACTCTCAAATATTAAATATTTCCATTCCATCAACTGAGGCTTTGAAGCTTAGCCCTCTATTTCCATTTTCTTGGGAACTAGTTACTTTAAAATACCTAGGTGTGAACCTGACTGCCCATTTATCAGATCTATCTCCCTTTGCTTAATTCAATTAAGACAGATTTAAATATGTGTTCTTCCATTTGCCTCTCATGGTTAGGCAAATTAAATGTTGTCAAGATGAACATACTACCATGTGTTCTGTTCTATTTTCAAATGCTTCTCATGGGGGTCCCTATTGGTTTCTTCACTAAGTTACAATCCCTTATTTCGCACTATACATGGAAAGGCAGACTGGCAAGAATCTCCCAGGAGGTCTTGTTCCGCACTAAACAAATGGGTGGTCTGGCGCTTCCTAATTTTAAATTATTAGAGGCACCGTTGATGAATACTCCAAAATATGGGCCTGTTGGTTAAGTTTAAAACCACAGTTTTTTATGATATTATTTCAGATCTGATGGTTTTCTTTCAACAGTGGCTGCCTTGAAGTTATTAGTCATATAGACCATATCCTTTAAATTCTGTATTTAAAACATCCTGGTATGCATCCAACCCTCCCCCCCTTTTTCTTTTCTTCTTGTCTCTTTTCCTTTTTTTCCCTCTCTAACACAATAATTCACACTCTGGGGATGCAATCGATTTAAGACCTATAAGTATTGTTTAAATTAGATGTTATTTTTTTAAATAAGCAATAAAAATGTATTAACCAAAATGGACAAATCTCGTTTGAATATTTCACTTGCTTTAAACGTTCAATTTCAAAATGAATGTAATTGCTGAAGAAAAAAAACATATACACTGCCCGAAAATTCGTTTGATGATCGAGAATTTGTTTCTATTCTGCTCCTTTGAATCTTCCTGTCACTGTGGTCAAAAACAAACTTTGATTTGACCCCATTAATTACTGGAAAATCAAGCAAACATTCTTAAGAGAAACATTTTTAAAGGAACAAATTGTCTGAAAATCTGCATAATCTACATAATGGTGCTTTAGGTTTTTTTTTTTTTTTTCTCCTTATATACAAATTTTGATCTCAGAGTCTGATGATGTGTACCAGATTTAACCTCTAATAGTATATACATCTCTTCTGTCTCTTATTCTCAGACTGGATTACATAATTTGTTCCCTAATCATATAGCTAGTTTTTTAGATTTACTACTGCATATAGTCAAGAATAAGTTTTCTTTTTTTTTTTTATAAACTTTACATATTAAACCACTTAAGGACCAAGCCTATTTCTGACACGTTGTTTACAAGTTAAAAATCAGTATTTTTTTTGCTAGAAAATACTTAGAACCCCCCAAAAATTATATATATATATATTTTTAGCAAAGACTCTAGAGAATAAGATGACGGTCATTGCAATATTTATTGTCACGCGGTATTTGCACAGCAGTCTTTCAAACGCAATTTTTTTGGAAAAAATTTCACTGCATTTAAAAAAAAACTAAAGAGTAAAGTTAGCCCAATTTGTATATTGTGAAAGATGATGTCACGCCAAGTAAATAGATACCCAACATGTTACGGTTTAAAATTGCGCACACTCGTGGAATTGCGACAAACTATGTTACTTAAAAATCTCCATAGACTATGATTTAAAAAGTTTTTTAACAGTTACCAGTTTAGAGTTAGAGATGGGGTCTTTTTTTAGAATTATTGCACGCGCTCTGGCGATACCTCACATGTGTGCTTTTAACACAGTTTTCATTTGTGGGTGCGACTAACGTATGTGTTTTCTTTCGTGCGCAAGCTCGCGGGGACGCTTTAAATTTTTTTTTCCTATTTTATTTCAATTTTTTATTTTTAACAGTTTAAAAAAAAAAAAAAATCTGATCAATTTTTTTGCTGTCACAAGCAATGTAAACATCTCTTATGACCATAATAGGCAGTGACAGGTACTCTTTATGGGGGGGATCGGGGATCTAAGAGACCCCAGACCCCTCCACTGCACTTTAAAGTATTTAAAATGCAAAAATCAGCATTTTTGAATACTGACAATTTTTAAAAAAATCGGCACCAAGAAGTGACGTTGCTTCTGGATTACATGATCGGATACCCAATCAAAGCCGAATCCAGCTTTGTTTGGGACTCCAACCAGTAGGCAGACCAGCCGGCTGGTTGCTCATATCCCCAGTGGGAAGTCCCCTCCCGCTAGCTGGGATAACAGCTGAGCGGCTGCTGATCTGCATCGCCAGTTATCTCCTGAAAGCCGACTGCTGGCTCTAAATAACAGTACCAGGTTGATGCATGCAGCTGCAGGCATCATCCCGGTACACCCACTTCTGCAAGCTGACATACAGGTATGTTGGTTTGCGGGAAGTGGTTAACTAAATTATAAACTTATTTGGGGTTTTCATCCACCTAATTGAAACAATAAAAAATTTAAATAATCATTAGTTGCAGCCCAACATTTCAGCCAGGAGTTCTACACATGTTTATAGATAGCAGCCTCATACAGGAAACAAGATAGGAGACATCCACTAACTCATCTATACAGCAATGCAAGGCTGTCGGCATAAACTGGTTCCACAAATAGAGAATTAGTGTAGGGTAAAGCCCAGTACACACTATAAGAAAATCAGATGAATGATTGTCCGGTTTTCCTCGATGTTTCACAGCAAGTCGAAACTGAGGATGATACTAAATTGTAAGAAAATTCTTGAACGACAAAGGCTTTTTTTTTTGTTGTTTATGGTTTCTGATCATGCGCAGTCTTTCGTATCCGATTTTTCTTGTAGGAGGACAGTACACATTAATTGAAAATCATTGGTTCTGTTCATGCACAAGAAAAAGTTTGGAGTTTGTCAAAAGTTGTGTACATACTATACAAAAAACCAAACGATCTTGCCTCGTACAAAATTTTTCTTCCTGTTTTCTCAGTGTGTACCGCACTTAAATTTGGATCACTTACCACGAGTTTAGGCGATTCCCCTAATGTTTGACAGATAATTACAGCCATGTCAGGTTGAGATGCAAACCAGGAACACAACATTTTGGAATGTCTTTAGCCTTTTATCTACAAGCTATTCATACATCTGCACATTCTCTATAGGAATCTTCAGATGTTTTTTAATCTGGGTATACACTACTAGAATTTGTTCCACATTTTTCACTGTAAAAACATTGTAAGAACATTCATTCATTTTTCGAATCAATAGCGGGGTCAAATTGCTGGGTGTATTCAACGGTAGTGACTAAAAATTCAAATGAGAAGAATGGAATTTTTTACTCAAATTTACAAACTTATAACTAAAACTAGTGTGTTTTTTGTTTAGTATAGTCGATTCATTCCAAAAATCGAGTGAAAAGCAAACCAAGTCAAACTACTATCAAACATTTGAATGTTCTGAGAACATGTCGGACAGATTTTCATTTGAAACTCTACTAGTGTATAACCAGCTTAAGACTGGACACTGCTGGTTCAACTGCAGTAACACCACAAAACACTTAAAAAGGTGTAAAGTTTCTTTAGGTTTTCTCCAGTCAGTGGGGTACAGAACACCTGAAAATAGCGTGTGCATGGGAGAAGTTTTAGTAGTCTTAGGACCTCCCAGGGATTATAGACAAACCACAAGCTGCACCTCTATCTTTAGGTTGGCCCACACAACATCAATAGGAGCCAAAATGGTCTCTCTAAGCCTGGATGTTATAGCAGCTGCCTAGGACTCCTCAAGAACCCCCTCATCTGGCCATTTTTGAGACTCTTCTTCACATAGAGCCTCTGCAACTAAGGCTTAAAGGGCACTAATTCAGCAATTAAAATTGCAATTTGGTTCATAAAATCCTGCATAACTGCAGTGGAATTCTCTGGAAGTGGTCTAGACCTGATAGTGAGCTCTCAGGAATGTGAAGATTTAAGTAGGGGACAACCTTCCAGGCTGTTGGTATCAGGCCCTTAAGAGGGAACACTGCAGGCTGCCCCAGAATCGTAAGCCTTATGTTTGGGGTCCAATATATTGCACCTCAAATGGGAACAACGTCACCCTAAAACAAGTATAAACCTTAAATCCCTTATGGACTGACTGCTGAAGTAGGAGATGAATAAATAATCCAAATAGATCAGGTCACTGAAGGTGGCAGCAGGGACTAAAATGATTTGTCTCTTCCAATAAAGGCAGAGAACAGAGTGTGTGCAGGTGCACCACTACAGCTAGCGATGCATCACTTAATTCCTTCGAGTTTTAACCCTTTTTGTGAACAAAAAATGGGGTTAATATGGCACCAAAGAGTTCTAATGAAATAAAGTAGCTCCTGGTGCTTGGCCCACATAACATACTGAAACAGGTCTTCAGAGACTGGATCACACCAAAGGCAGGGCCGTGGCTCTGGACCTGGAAAGCGCTCTGCGGCTAAATGTACACAGAAAGAAAATTTAACAAGCCCAGTACCCAAAATTCACATTCCAGGCAGGCCTCAACATTGTCAAGTCCAGTGAGGTCCAGCCTCCAAAGCTTTTGCTGAGGATACGCCACCTCTAGATAGCTGCGTAAAAGACCAGATCAAGCAGCAGGTATATTAGATCTTGATTACAAAAAAATAAAAAAAAAAACTTGAACAAAAGTTAAAAAAAGGCTAATAAAACAAAACTTCTCAATAGTGAAAAGGCAGCCATCCTCTTTGGGCACTAGCAAAAATCTGGAGGTATGCTCCTTTAGGTTTGCAGTATAATCCAAATGTCTCTAAATCATTTGTACTTCAATTAATGAGAAAAAGATTTAAAAAGTGTATATCTTATTTCAACAGCATTTTATAGATGATGGAATGGAAGGGAAGTTACCATCCCTGCAACAGCATACATTTCTTACACTGCTTCCAACTACGCCAAAGCACTCCATATTAATAATTTTAATTACAAGTACAGAAATAGCAGTACCACTAGTCTTCAATATCTCCTTAGTGACCTTAGTATCCTTTAATAAAATGAGAGGTGGTTAAGGATGTGATGATCTGCAAATGGTCATCTGTCATTTTCCTTTATACAGCTATAAAAATGGCTATTAAAAAAGGGAACTGGTAAAAATGTATTATACTTAGAGTTTGATTTTAAACAGCCTTAAAAAGGCAAGCCAAGAATCCTGTGAAGGAATGTCAGAAGACTGTCAGTTGGGCACTACTGTTCTAGACATACAACTCCAATCTGTGCAAGGTGACTGCAAAACTGACTACATACCCACTTTATTTTCAAATTAGAAGGAAGACGTGCTTGAACTGGAACTTTAATAATACTTTAAAATTTCAGACGCTCTAATTTAAAAATATGGCCTAGGATGTGATGAATAGCAAAGTCTAAGAACATTCTGTTCTCTTACTGCACAGTTATACTGCTTCTGGCCTATGCCCAAACTGTAAGTTATAAATAACAATGACAAATCCTGTTTGACAACAAACAGGTCTGTATTTGGGGAGTTCTGTACATTTTCTCGGGTGTGTCTAGGAAAGTATTAACTAACCTTCATATATAGTATGTAATTAGGGAAGAACTATCCCCTCCTCTTTGGCATTTATCGATAGGTCTATGAGCTCAGCTCAAAGCACTACATTACACAGTATCGTCCACTTAGTTCAAAGCATGATCAGTAGAAAAAAAAAAATGGATGCTTATTCTTTTTTTGGCAAAACTGTGATGACTTAACCAAACCTTTCTAAAATAGTAATCTATTTAAAGGACAAAATTGATTGATTTTACACTTGACAATAGAAGAGCAGCACTCTGATTGTCAAATGACAAGGCCCTTGGGCTTACTAATGCATTTGGAAAGCTTATCCAGGGTTAGTTCCATTTCTTGTTGAAGGTGAAATACCATTAAGCAAATGTTCTCTGTCATTTGCAGCCTTCAGCAGTAGAGCTTTTTCAATCTGAAACAATATATACAAATGTAACATAACATTCCATTGGCAGGACATTAAAAAAAAAAAAAAATGAAACCAGTGGGTTAACCACAAAATAAATACATATTTAGAGTCTACTGTATCTATATTTTCTTAGTGTGATGCCAACTTGATTTTCTTATAGTACACCAAAAGAGTGCAGGTGTAATTCCGGTGGGATGTCATTGAATGCCATAAAACTCCATACTATTATCAAAGCTGCAGGTGAGCCAGCCACTAATGATTTTGGGGAGGAAATGTTTTTTTCTAGTAAGGCTAGGTGGCAATTTGTTAACATCTTCTCTATAAGGTGCTCCAAGTGTCTATTAGTGATATGCATAGATTTCCTATCTAGACATGGCTTTCATATATAATACACGTAGTGGGGTTATCTGGGGGAGGTTCAGTTGGTTCAGAAGTCTGAGTACATGCTCCAGTTGTGGAGTCGTCTTTTACACTTGATGATATGCTTTCTTGTGATTCTGTATCCAAATGTTTCTGAGCCATAGGATGTACAGACACTGTTATAGCAATTTGCCGAGGGGGCTCATGTAGAGAGGAGGCATCTGACTCTGCTGTTGGAGAATCACTCCGCTGCAAAGCATTAGGGATGGTGAAGACATCATCCGCATCACAAACTTCCTGACCAACAGCTCCCTGTCTTACAAATAAATGCCCTGGTTCATCCAGGCCAACGACCTCCATGATCTCTTCCATTATAGTCCTGCAGTTCATGATAAGAGGGGGTAAAGGAACACTTCTGGCCAGTTCCTCAATGTATCGTGCAAACTCCATTGTTTTAAATTGAGTGACTTTGGCAAGCTCGAGTGTCTTGGCAGAAGTGATGATGGGAATTCTTTTTGCAATCTCAAAAGCCTTTTGTAATTTCTCTGCACCTTCGGTCCTGAAGAATTCATTAATCGCTTTCTCTGTCTTCTTCAAATGACTGCTCATCATACACAATCTTGTTATATTCAGTACCATCACTATGGTAAATGCCACCAGGCAGACAATCATGTAGTAGATTCCCATGTCACCAGAGGTAAAAATGACTCTCAGAGTAACTGTATTGTTTACGGTGCCATGAGCATTGGTAGCGACACAAGTGTATTTTCCCCTATCCTCGAAAGATACACTGGTGATATTTAAAAGTCCACTATCCAGAATCCATTTTCCAGCTAAAAATCAAAAAAAAAACAAGGAGATTAATATACTGTTAGTTCTTAATAAAACAATATTCTTTCTCATATTTTACCTGCTGAAGCAAGCATGGGCGTCCGCAGAACTTTTTTCAGGGGGGGGGCATCATTTTAAGGTCATCCATGCTCCGCCACTTTTTGAAATTGATCCTGTTAAAGCATGTTATACAGCACAGTGCTTGTGCTGTGTAATTTGTCCCCCATGTATTACCTAAAATACCTGGCTGATCTTGCCTGGCTATGTCCTCCCCTCTGTAAACTGACCACAGTATATCATGGCTGCTGAGCCCTGATACTGTGGTCAGTTTAAGTGCCTCCTGTCCTCCACAGCCCTCCTGTCCTCCTCTGTCCTCTCTCCCCCCTCCCTCCCTCCCTGCCTGTCTGCTCCTGTGTCAGTGCCCCTTCTGCTGCTGTAGTTTCATTTAAAGTTTCATATCCTGTCTACAGTCTGTTTAATAATCCTGTGTGCCCCTGTGTCTGTGTTTTATAAAAAGAAGTCATTTTTTACAAGTTTTCAGAGCGCCAATCGCTGCTCACGTGACCCACTGCCTCTCCCCCTCCCCTCCTCCTCCCGACTGATGACCGCGAGGAATCCTCGGCCCCACCTACTGCAGACAGCTGTCTGACGGGGAGAGGAGAGAGCCGACAGGTCGCGTGAGCGGTGCTCGGCACCCTGAAAACTGGACACCTTATTTTTTTTAAATCCATACATAGGGGCACACAGGATTATTAAACAGACCAAACAGGATGGTATAAAGTGTTTTAACAACCACTTTAAAGGGGAAGTTGAGATTCCAGGGGGGGGGGGGGACGGGGGCATTTGCCCCTACCTGCGGATGCCCATGGAAGCAAGTGTGTATATGAAATACAGTCAAAAAATTACGAACAGCGATAGGTGAACATGGGAGTAAATGTGACAATAAGTCATGAACTAAAATATATGAATTACAATATATAAACGATAACAAGGCATATTAGAACGAAATAGGATTTTTTTTTTATCTCAAATTTTTATTAAAGGTTTCATAATAAGAACAAGTAGAAAAGTAGGAGCGCCAACATTTAAGATCATTCATTAAGTAGTTCCCATAAGCAGGTACATAATAATCAGTCAAAGCATTGACGGAAGAAAACGTGAGCAACATAAGGTTAACAGATAGCCTGACTAATAAAAAAGAAGAGAACAAAAGAATAAACAAAAGAACATAAGCATGAGTGCGCGGCAAATATGCCAAATAGGATTTTTGACTCCTCACATAATCCTTTTCTTGAAGAACATTACAGGACACAGGATGAGAACTCAGGTACATAGGGTTACGATGCAGAAGATTTGAACACTGGAAAAGCAAATCTTCAGGAACAACCCACTATAACCCCTCTGGCTTCCAGGATGCCTTAGATTTATTAGCAAGCAATAGTAGTAGTGGAGACGAGGGGGCCTGTGTTCTGTAATGTACTCTAAGAAAAGGATTTTATGGCAATTCAAAAATTCTATTTTCTTATTTGTACATTATGGAAAACAGGATGACAATTCAGGTACTGTATATAGAGAGGTAGAAAAGCAGTTCAACTGAAGAGTGAGTGAAACAGCAAACAAACAAAATGCTAACAGGCCCACTAAAACCAACAGGTTAGTAGAGGTAGCTCAACAGCGGTCTTAAGAACCAAACAACTGGAGCTGGCAACAGTTGAGGCCTGAACATTCACCTAGTAAAAGTTTAGGAACATGTAAGCAGAATACCAGTGGCAGTCTAGCAAAACTGAGAAACCGATGCTACGAAAAAAGAAAATAATGCAGTTCCTCCAAATATAGAATATTACAAATTTAAAGCATGTGCTATCAAACACGGCATTCATAATGTGCAAAAAGCATTCACAATATTCAAGAATGATAATCAAAATAAATCAGTGTGAATAAAGTCCAATGCAAAAGAGTGCAAAATAACTCCTAGTGGGAGGGGCTTATTACCCATCCGTCTATGATGTAAAGCAACAGCTATGTCCGTCGGTGGACGAAAGAGAAATATGTGATAAATATCACTGCAAAGAAAAGGTCTTCCACCAGCTATCCTCTGATAGAACAGAACTAAAATGCACTTGCCAACAAAGCTGCCAGAGGAAAGCAGCAACATGCACGTTTGTGTCAACAGGATCCTTCACACATGGTCAACCAGCTCCATTCTCGCAATGGGGACACCCCGCAATACCAATTCTCCTCACTGGGAACAGTCAGGTTTGCATGATACTGTCTGGGGAAAAAAAGCGCTCATCACTCGGAGCCACAAGCAGGGGACCACATATAGTGTAGTATATTAAAAATGATAGATTCCACAAAAAAAGCAGAAGGCTTCATCGCTAGTACTAGCATCCCTTGAAGATGTGCATTTGGATGAAGCGCATTGGGGCAGGAGCTACATGCTGACCGCCACTTCCATGCTTGAAACTGGCAGCTCGCTTTGTAAGTGCGCGGTTTTGTCTGTCATGACAATCGTTTTACTGGCATTTGGATGAAGCCTTTTACATTTTTATGCGGAATCTATAATTATTACATATACTACACTAAATGTGGTCCCTGGCTCCATGCAGGCTCCCCCCGCCCCCCCCCCCAGACAGTACCAAGCAAATCGTCTGACTGTCCCCAGTGGTGAGAAGCAGTATTGCGGGGAGTCCCCATTGTGAGAATTGAGCTGGTGGACCACGTGTAAAGGTTCCTGTTGATACAAATGTGCATGTTGCTGCTTTTCTCTGCCAGCTTTAATCTCGGTGAGTGCATTTTAGTTCTGTTGCTCACGTGTGGTGGAGTAATGTTTCATTAGCTGGTGTAAGACCATTTCTTTGCGGTGATAGTTATCAAATTTATTGGACTCTTTTGCATTGAACTTTATTCTCTTTTTTGAATATTGTGAATGCTTTATGCACATTATGAATGCTGTGTTGATAGCACATGCTTTAACTACCTCCCACCCGGCCATAGTACATATACGGCCGGGCGGGAGTCTTGTCCTTCTGAATGGACGTTCCGGAACGTCCTTCAGAAGGAGAGAGATCGCGCCGCCGCGGGCACGCGCAGCGGCGCGATCTCGATGTGCCTGTGTCCCTCGGACACAGAGCGACATCATTCGGCAGGAGGGCCCTGTGATTGGCCCTCCTGATCACATGACGGCTGTGTCCAATCACAGCCGTCATGTAATGTAAATAGAGCCGTTGTAACGGCTTCGATCTCTTCTCCTCCTGACAGATCCTGTCAGTGAGGAGAAGATCAGAGGATCGGTGCTGCTGCGGGGGTGATCAGTGAGTATTTCTAATTACTCACTGATCACAGGGGGGTCTGTGCTGGTAATCAGAACATTGATTACCAGTGCAGCCCTGGGGGGGGAGGGGTGCCACTAAGCCACCAGGGATGCCCACCCATGACCACCAGGGATGCCCACTATGGCCACCAGGGATGGCAAGCAGGGCTCAGAGAGCCCCCCAGTGCCCTCCCTATCAGTGTTGCCCACCAATGGCATCTATCAGTGCTGCCCACCAGTGCCATTATTGCCATCTATCAGTGCCGCCCACCAGTGCCCATTATTGCCCATCAGTGCTGCCTATCAGTGCCCATCAGTGCCCCCCATCAGTGCCGATCATTGCCGGATAACAGTGCCACTATCAGTGCCCATCAGTGCCGCCAATCAGTGCCCATCAGTGCTGCCTATCACTGCCCATCAGCGCTGCCTATCAGTGCCCACCAATGCTGCATATCAGTGCTATCTATCAGTGCCACATATCAGTGCCCATCAGTGCTGCATATCAGTGCTACCTATCAGTGCCCATCAGTGCTGCATATCAGTGCCACCCCATCAGTGCCACCCCATCAGTGTCTCCTCATCAGTGCCTGTCAGTGCGGCATCATCAGTGCTCATCAGTGCAGGAAAAAACATATCTATTTACAAAATTTTATAACCTAAACAAAAAAACTTTTTTTTTTTTTCAAACTTTTCAGTCTTTTTTTATTTGTGCACCAAAAAAGAAAAAACCTGACGGTGATCAAATACCACCAAAAGAAAGCTCTATTTGTGGGGAAAAAATGACACAAATTTGGTTTAGGTACAGCGTTGCATGACCGCGCAATTGTCATTCAAATTGCAACAGCGCTAAAAGCTGAAAATTGGTCTGGGAAGGAAGGGGGTTTAAGTGCCCTGTATTGAGGTGGTTAAAGTGTTACTAAACCCACAACAGTAATATCTGTCTACAGATGCAGAATAGCATGCTTGTTATACTTGCTGTGTAACTTAAGTGATTAATCCTCTGCATTGTGTAAAAAGGCTGTGTGATCCTGTATGCACAGATCCTACCTCTCCTGCACGGTCACTCTGGACAAGTCTAGATAAGACACAGTTTGGTCTCTATTGCTGGAGAGAAAGCTTCCTGGTTTTAGCTGAGCTATTCAGGTCACATTGTATTACCATCTCACATTTGGTCGTGTATACAGATCCTAAATGACAGCCCAGTCCCTCCCTCCTCCTCCAGCCCAGTAACTAAAAAAGAACACAGTGGGTGGGATGTCACATCTTGATTGATGGGTGATCTGCCTCCCATAAAAGCATGAGAACACCGACTATATAGGATTTCAAGAGGCAGTGAAATCTCCTCCAGTGATATCTCCTCCTCTGGACTCGGGGGCGGACCCTACAGAATATCACCTGGCCGTGGTATACAGATCAGCTAACAAGGTAAATACAGTGCCTTTCGAAAGTATTCGGCCCCCTTGAACTTTGTTTGAAGCCTGAAATGTGACAAAAGGTTGCAAAGATATAAAACTGTAATTTTTTGTGAAGAATCAACAAGTGGGACACAATCATGAAGTGGAACTACATTTATTGGATATTTCAAACTTTGTTAAATAAAAAACTGAAAAATTGGGCGTGCAAAATTATTCAGCCCCTTTACTTTCAGTGCAGCAAACTCTCTCCAGAAGTTCAGTGAGGATCTCTGAATGATCCAATGTTGACCTAAATGACTAATGATGACAAATAGAATCCACCTGTGTGTAATCAAGTCTCCGTATAAATGCACCTGCACTGTGATAGTCTCAAGAGGTCAGTTTAAAGCGCAGAGAGCATCGTGAAGAACAAGGAACACACCAGGCAGGTCCAAGATACTGTTGTGGAGAAGTTTAAAGCCAGATTTGGATACAAAAAGATTTCCCAAGCTTTAAACATCCTAAGGAGCACTGTGCAAGCGATAATATTGAAATGGGAGTATCAGACCACTGCAAATCTACGAAGACCTGGCCGTCCCTCTAAACTTTCAGCTCATACAAGGAGAAGACTGATCAGAGATGCAGCCAAGAGGCCCCATGATCACTCTGGATGAACTGCAGAGATCTACAGCTGAGGTGGGAGACTCTGTCCATAGGACAACAATCAGTCGTATACTGCACAAATCTGGCCTTTATGGAAGAGTAGCAAGAAGAAAGCCATTTTTTTTAAAGATATCCATAAAAAGTTTAGTTTAAAGTTTGCCACAAGCCACCTGGGAGACACACCAAACATGTGGAAGAAGGTGCTCTGGTCAGATGAATGAAACCAAAATCAAACTTTTTGGCAACAATGCAAAACGTTATATTTGGCGTAAAAGCAACACAGCTCATCACCCTGAACACACCATCCCCACTGTCAAACATGGTGGTGGCAGCATCATGGTTTGGGCCTGCTTTTCTTCAGCAGGGACAGGGAAAATGGTTAAAATTGATGGGAAGATGGATGGAGCCAAATACAGGACCATTCTGGAAGAAAACCTGATGGAGTCTGCAAAAGACCTGAGACTGGGACGGAGATTTGTCTTCTAACAAGACAATGATCCAAAACATAAAGAAAAATCTACAATGGAATGGTTCACAAAAACATATTCAGGTTTTTGAATGGCCAAGTCAAAGTGCAGACCTGAATCCAATCGAGAATCTTTGGAAAGAACTGAAAACTGCTGTTCACAAACGCTCTCCATCCAACCTCACGGAGCTCGAGCTGTTGTGCAAAACTGATAGAGACATACCCCAAGCAACTTACAGCTGTAGGTGGCACTACAAAGTATTAACTTAAGGGGGCTGAATAATTTTGCACGCCCAATTTTTCAGTTTTTTATTTGTTAAAAAAGTTTGAAATATCCAATAAATTTCATTCCACTTCATGATTGTGTCCCACTTGTTGATTCGTCACAAAAAAATACAGTTTTATATCTTTATGTTTGAAGCCTGAAATGTGGCAAAAGGTCGAAAAGTTCAAGGGGGCCGAATACTTTCGCAAGGCACTGTAGCTGCAGTATTTTATTGTAAAGAATATTTATAAGCTGTGGGCAGTGTGGGGAGGGCTGATGAACATTTTTTATAGTACTGAGTTTAGTAAAACTTACTTTGTAATATTCTATATTTGGAGGCGCTGCATTTTTTTCTTTGTTGGTTTGTTTGGGTACTGTATATTTACCCATTGCAAGCTGCCCAGTTCTTTTCTTTAACGCTGACCCCCTTTTATGTTTTCAGATGCCACGAAAAGCCCATAAAGCCCTAATTGATCTACTGGAGTGCACTTTAACCAGTAATAGGGGAAACCCTGCCCTTGAGGTCATAAGCTTGAATGATGAGCTGTTGAATTCATTTAGTGATACTGGAATGAAAAGTAGAGTCATAGTGTTGAAATGGAGCTGTACCTGAGAGATACATTTAGAAGGATTTCCAGTTTCCGTGTTAAACTTGTGACCCACCATGCCAGAACAAGCTTGGTCAGGCATACGAGACGATCCAGATGGAGGGAAACCAAAACAGTCTAGGAGGATTCTAGGCAGAATTTTTGTGCTCGGGTGTTGAGAAATTTTAGATCTAATATGGGGCGGATGCCCACTTTTGCTTTGGGGATGGTAAACAGGTTTAAATAGAAACCTTGAAACCTCTACTTTTTTGGGTCAAAGGCTATGACCCACTTGAGAGAGGAGCTGAGCTACAGCCCCTGCACATGACTTTTTGGACCAAAAAGTCTAACATTTTCTTGGATCAAATGAATAAACAGACTATACCCGCAATCTGATAAGTTATGAAGTCCCCTCATTGTTAGGAGGACTTGCTCAGGTTTCAGGACTTACAGTGGAACAGAGTTCCAGGCATTGCCTTGGACCTTGAGAGAAACCAAATTAACTCTTATTAGCCTCCAGAGTAGAGGGTTTTACATAGTAGATTTTTTCCTTTTTTAAGCACTTTTCACCCTTTAGCCAGAGGACTACAACAAAATGTTGTCTGTCTGCACATCGCCATAGCATAAAGTGAGCTCTTCTTACTAAAGAAACTGGCTTCAGCTACCCATAGGAGAACCCCCCTCCCTAGCATGTTTCGCCCAGTAGGGGCATAATCATAGAGGCCTCTATGATTAAGCCCTACTGGACAAAACAGGTTAGTAAGGGTATTCCCATGGGAAACCATTTTTTTTTTTTTTACTAAAAAGGAGCTCAATATAGGCCAAGGCAGCGGCGTGGAAGGGCCCCATTTTGTTGTCATTCTATTTTAAAATTTGGCATTCAATATCTGCTATGCCAATAATTCAATATCGAGTGGGGCCCACAGGCAAGTGCTTCAGTTGATGGAGCACAGACTGATTCTTCAGGACAGATGCAGGATCCCAGGATATAAACTTGGACTATTAACACCAAGGTCAGGCATATGTATAGTGGTGATTGAAAGTTTGGGCACCCCAGGTAAAAATTTGTATTAATGTGCATAAATAAGCCAAGCAAAGATGGAAAAATCTCCAAAAAGGCATAAAATTACAGATTAGACATTTTTATAATATGTCAACAAAAGTTACATTTTATTTCCATCATTTACACTTTCAAAATAACAGAAAACAAAAAAATGGTGTCTGCAAAAGTTTGGGCACCCTGCAGAGTTAATGTCTTGTACTGCCCCCTTTGGCAAGTATCACAGCTTGTAAACGCTTTTTATAGCCAGCCAAGAGTCTTTCAATTCTTGTTTGAGGTATCTTTGCTCATTCTTCCTTACAAAAGTATTCCAGTTCTTTGAGATTTCTGGGCTGTCTGTCACGCACTGCTCTTTTAAGGTCTATCCATAGATTTTCAATTATGCTGAGGTCAGGAGATTGTGAAGGCCATGGCAAAACGTACAGTTTGCGCCTCTTGATGTAATCCCCCTTGGATTTCGAGGTGTGTTTAGGATCATTATCCATTTGTAGAAGCCATCCTCTCTTTAACTTCAGTTTTTTCACAGATGGCATCAAGTTACCATCCAAAATTTTCTGAAATTTTATTGAATCCATTTTTCCTTCTACTTGTGAGATGTTCCCTGTGCCACTGGCTGCAATACAACCCCAAAGCATGATTGATCCACCCCCATGCTTAACAGGTGGACAGAGGTTCTTTTCATTAAATTCTGTGTCCCTTCTTCACCAAACGTACCTTTGCCCATTCCGGCCAAAAAGTTCAATTTTAACCTCATCGGTGCACAGAACTTGTTTCCAAAATGCATCAGGCTTGTCTATATGTTCATTTGCAAAGTTCAAACGCTGATTTTTGTGGTGAGGACGTAGAAGAGGTTTTTTTCTGATGACTCTTCCATGAAGACCATATTTGTACAAGTATCTCTCTATAGTGGAATAGTGTACCACAACTCCAGTGTCTGCCACATCTTTCTGGAGGGATCGTGCAGTCAAACGTGGGTTTTGAATGTTTTTTCTCACAATGCTGCGAGCTGTTCTGTCTGATATTTTTCTTTGTCTTCCAGATCTTGCTTTAACTTCCACTGTTCCTGATGACTGCCATTTCTTAATTACATTCCGAACAGAGGATATTGACATCTGAAAAATGCTTTGCTATCTTCTTATAGCCTTCTCCAGCTTTGTGAGCGTCAACTATTTTCAGTTTCAGTTTTCTAGACAACTGCTTAGAAGATCCCATGGTGCTGATTGTTGGGGCAAGGTCAGATGAGTCTGGGCATTTAAAACCTTTGAGATTGACATCACCTGGTCTTCCCAGATGATGATTGAGAACAATCCATGACACTGGCAGGTCTTAGCCTTGCAAAGGGGGCAGTGCATGCTATAAATTCTGCAGGGTGCCCAAACTTTTGCAGACACCATTTTTTTATTTTCTGCAATCCTGAAAGTGTCAATGATGGAAATAAAATCTAACTTTTGTTGACATATTATAAGAATGTCTAATCTGTAATTTGATGCCTTTTGGAGATTTTTTCCATCTTTCCTTGGCTTCTTTCTGCACATTAATACAAATTTTTACCTGGAGAGCCCAAACTTTCGATCACCACTGTACATAGTCTAAAATAGCAGGGTGCAGGAGGGCAGGACTTGGGAGGAAGAATAAAGTCTAACCCAGGGTTCACTTCTATGTTGCTCTGTATGATGCATTTGCACACGCACAGCAGTCTATTCATTTGAATAGGCTACTGTGCCTAAGTTTTCCATATGAAAAATGTCCCTGCACCTTTTTCGAAACACAGCCGCACAGAAACCGCATGGTCCTATGGCACCATGAGTTTGTGTGCATATAATCGCACCATGTTTTTCAGTATGGGGTGTCAGAATTAATGGCAACCTCTTGTTTTCCTAAAGCAGCACAATTCATGTGAGGCTGCAGGAATGCATGCAATTTTCAAGCACACCCTCACACACACAAATGTGAACCTAGCCTTAGAAAGCGCTTCTAGCCTTTTATCTACTGGGTCTTTTATAAACAGAGATTTCCTCATCAGGGACAGTCAGTCCGGTTAAGACAAAAAATGGCTAGGTCCTCAATAGGGACAGGCAACTTAAGGAACCTCTCCTCCATAGAGTATTGTTGGCCAAAACGTTCGGAGGGGCAAAGACCTCTTCCTTGTAAGGCCAATAACTATACAGGAACAGATGCAATAGGGAATGCACTTGAAAAGCCTTAACAGGTTGAGGGCTTTCTAGAGAATCCAGGCTAGTCAATTTAGCCGTGACCAACAAAGACAGCTCCAAGTCTAGGCATGTGTGGACCGGGTCATTAAGGACTGTGGTGGTATCCCTACATTTTGGAGTTTGCAGACTCAGTGGGGGTGGGGTTTGCTCTGATTGGGACCCTAGTGTAAGGGTGGGTGATTCTTATGTAAGAGGGGGGATTCTGGTGGGGTCCCTGATGTAAAAGGAGGGAATTTGAGAGTCCCTGTTGTAAGGAATGGATGGGATTTTCTTTTCAGTCGACAAATATTTGGAACATATATAATGCGGCCCTTGAACTGAAAAGTTTAGAGACCCCTTCTGTAGAAAGTTTTTTTCCCAGGGAATATCCATTTGGATTCAGAGGATTTTTTTCCCCTGTTAAAGCGGAGTTCCGGGCACAGAAAACATTTTTCAGTGAACATACCCCCGGGACAGTCAGGGCTAGTACATTCCACAATGGCTAGCCTCTGATCTGTCCCGGTTCTCACTTACCTGCAAGAAGAAATACTCACTTATAAAATTTCTTCCACAGCGTTGCCATCTCTCTTGTGGGCAGCTGAAGCCGGCGCGGTCCTCTTCTGCGTCTTCTTCCGCGTCCTCTTCTCCCAGAATGCACCTGCTTCGGCCCCTCTCGTCACTTCCGGTGCGGTCGCATTGATTCCTGGGAGCGATGACGTTCAGCTCCCAGGAATCATCGCAAGACATGAAGTGACGGCGGAGCCGCGGCTCAGAGGGAGGAAGTGCACTGAGGTGAGTATTTTCGATCTTCAATTACAAGGTGAGTAAAAAAAAAAAAAAAAACTAACTATCCAATTCCTTTTCAGGTGAAGGAGAACTAGCGGACGGCACAAAAAAAAAAAAAAAAAGAAGATCGATTTTGTGCCCGGAACTCCGCTTTAAAGCCAACTGGCAAGCTGCACACAGAAAAAAAATGGTCAACCTGACTAGGCTTTCTGGTAGAGATACCTTCATTACAAGAACAGCTACATAAAATTAAAATATTTAGCAACAAGACACATGTACGCCACATACATATCTAGCTGCTTGCTTGGTGCTGCAAATTTGAGTTTCCAGCTTTATATTTATATTATTAGTACATATAAGTACCATAGCACATCCACTGTGTAAAAAAGTACCCGGTAATAATCATTCGCTATTGCTGATTATTCTTAATGATTTATCCAACATCTTATGCAGCAGTTCCTTTAAATGCATTTACTTGCTCTCTTCTGCCGTTACACTTTTGAAGAGAATACAAAGTAGTGTACCATGGCTGCAATTTCCTGAGTCCGAACACGCTGTCTGAATGGCAGGAAATAACAGAGATCTGAAATAACACGTTCCATCAGTATTTGTACTAAGTAATGAATGCGCTACAGCACAGACCGTCCCTTCTGGATTATTTTAATACCGGCACTGGCATGACATTTTGCGAGCTACTTTTCCATTAGCAGCAAGACCATCAGTGCTACTTAAATTAAATCTGTTCTAAATTCACAGTTTCATAAAACTCGCAGCCCAATGAACATAGCATGTCAAATTCACTGTACACCAGACTGTTTGGAATATAAATAAGGGTCTGTGCCAGGTGTAATATTGTGAATATGCAGATACTAACAAAGTTGATCAATTGTAAGCTCTAACGAGCAGGGCCCTCTGATTCCTCCTGTATTGAATTGTATTGTAACTGTATTGTCTACCCCCACACTGTAAAACGCTGCGTAAACTGTTGGCGCTATATAAATCCTGTATAATAATAATGTACGCAAGCATATTTTTTTTTCTAGGTTCTTTTTTCCTTAACCACTTTACCACCGGAGGATTTTGCTGTCTTACGGCTGGGCCACTTTTTGCGATTCGGCACTGTGCGACTAACTGACAATTGCGCGGTCATGCGACGCTGTACCCAAACAAAATTTACGTCCTTTTTTCCCACAAATAGAGCTTTCTTTTGGTGGTATTTGATCACCTGTGCGATTTTTACTTTTTGCGCTATAAACAAAAAAAGAGCGACAGTTTTGAAAAAATAACTATTTTTCACATTTTTTTATATGAAATTCCCCCCAAAAAAATTTAAAAATCAAATTTTTTTTATCATTTTAGGCCAATTTGTTTTCTGCTGCATATTTTTTTTTTTTTTTTACCAAAATCGCAATAAGCGTATTTTGATTGGTTTGCGCAAAAGTTATTGCGTTTACTAACTAAGGGAAAGATTTCAGTCATTTTTTGGTGTTTTTTTTTTTTTTTAACAAGTAATGGCGGTGATCTGCGATTTTTTTTGCGGGACTGCGACATTGCGGCGGACAGATCGGACCCTTGACTGACATTTTTGGGGTTACCAGTGACATTACTACAGTAATCAGTGCTATACATATGCATTGTTACTGTAAAAATGACACTGGCAGGGAAGGGGTTAATTTTATTGGAGAGGGAGGGGTTAATGTATGCCTGGTGCTTACTGACGTGTGTGGGGGGAGGTGACTGAGTGACTCAAGGACAGATCGCAGGTTCAGCTATGCTGAACCCTGCAATCTGACCCTGCCTGTCACTTTGGAGATCCGCCCGCTTTGTTTACACAAGCAGGCGGATCTCCACACTCGATTACCCGGCGATCGGGGAAGAGCAGCGGCGATCGCCGCTGCTCCTCCCCTGGCCCGACTCCCGCTGTGACTGAATACAGTGGGAGCGAGCCTCCCGCGCCGCGCGCGCACCGCCGAGAAGGGGGAGTGTCTGCCGACGTAGGTCTACGTCGTCAGACCTACAACAGCCACTTTGCCGCAGTAGAGCTCTAGTGAGCAGACGGCAAGTGGTTAAGACTGGAAGGATTTGCCCCCTTAATGACCAGGCCACTTTTTTTCAACTTGGCACTGCGTGACTTTAACTGACAATTACGCGGTCGTGTGACGCTGTACCCATAAAAAATTGACGTCCTTTTTTCCCCACAAATAGAGCTTTCTTTTAGTGGTATTTGATCACCTGTGTGATTTTTATTTTTTGCACTATACACAAAAAAAGAGCGACAATTCTGAAAAAAAAAAAAAAATCAATATTTTTCACATTCTGCTATATATAAAACATTCCCAATTTTTTTTTTTTTTTTTTAAATTTTATGCCAATTTGTTTTCTGCTAGATATTTTTGGAAAAAAAAAAAAAAAAATCGCAATAAGCGTATTTTGATTGCTTTGCGCAAAAGTTATTGCGTCTATTAACTACAGGAAAGATTTATGTCATTTTTTATTGTTGTTTTTTTTTACTAGTAATGGCGGCCATCTGCGATTTATTGCAGGACTGCGACATTGCGGCAGACAGATCGGACCCCTGACTGACATTTTTGACACTTCTGGGGGGACCAGTGACATTACTACAGTAATCAGTGCTAAAAATATGCACTGTTACTGTAATAATGACACTGGCAGGGAAGGGGTAAACATTGTGGGTAATTAAGGGGTTAAATGTGAGCCAAGGGGAGGGATTTTAACTGTGGGGGGCGTGGCTTGTGAAATGATCATAGAGACCTGTGTTCCTATATAGAAGGATCACAGAGGCTCTATGATCATTCCAGGGAGAAGAATGGGCAGAATGGTGGAATAGGTTACATGTTTCAGCTTCTGCCCCCTTGACAGCAGGCAGGGGTTATTCACGTACCCGCTGTCACTTTTTGGAAACACTGCAGCTGTGCAGGGCTCTGCCCACACAGCCGTGTCATCCATTCACAGATTTCTGTGAATGAATAAACTACAAGTGCCATCTACCACAGCAGCAGACGGCTATAGTTCTCAATGGGCTGCAGGGGGAGGGGCCGACAAGTGCTCTCGTAGTCCACCGACATGTCCTTCAGGTTTCAAAAAGAAAGCCAGAGTTACTGATCATGGGTGCAAGGATTTTGAGGCTCCTGCAGAAAAAAAAAAGTAAATGCACATTTAAAAAAAAATAAAAAATATGTGCATTTATTTTGTTTTCCCACAAAAGGTAAACTTACTTATCCTTTAAATACTTTAGCAGGATGGTTTAAATTCATTAGTGGTAAAAATGTTTTGCATTAACATAGCCCATTTTTAATAAGAATTATGAGATGCCTATATCGGAATTATTAGGGTCTTGCCAAACTACAAGAGTTAATTTCTAAGGATCACAGTAAAAACATACAAATGCGCAAAAACACAACTCTTTTGGCAGTGGATTTAAAAGTAATATTTTCGTTTTAAATAGAAACTGGTGGATTGAGCCAGCAGCTTGTTGCTTATATATCCTGAAAAGGCCAACAGCAAGATCTTCCCAAACTTTTTAAATCTTTTTCCGTGCACCTATCGTTTTATTTAGCGTTAAAGTACAACTGCGGGGTAAACTTTTTTTTGGATAGAGTGGGATTGGAACACTGGTGAAGATTTTTTTGCAGCTTGTATCCCTGTTAGGGAGATTCACACAGTTTTTCCAGTTTACTTTTAAACAGAGTGAAAGTAAAAAAAAAAAAATAGAACCAGAATAGCGGGGAAATCTTCCATTGGGGGACACTAGTTCTGTAGACCCTGGTGACAACCAGGTATTTCCTCTACTTTCCTATTTTGGTTATAGAAGAAGTGAAGGGAAATATCCCCAGTGGGACACAGATGGCAAAATAAACTGACAGGGTTTACAACTCTTACATACAGTGCATCTGGAAATTATTCACAGTACTTCACTTTTCCACATTTTATGTTAACATCCTTATTCCAAAATAGATTAAGCCAAGTAAATAGATACCCAACATCTCATGCTTTAAAATAGCTTCTGCCCGTAGAATGGAAGCAAACTACGGTGCTTAAAATTCTCTCCATAGGCGACGCTTTAAACGCCTTGACAGGTTACCAGTTTAGAGTTGCACAGGAGGTCTGGTGCTAAAATTATTGCTCTTGCTCTAATGTTCGCGACACCGTTTACATATGCGTGCGGGCGTAACGTATGCATTCACATTTACGCGTAAGCACGGTGGGACGGGGGGGGCTTTAATTTTTATTTAGGTTATACAATTTTCATTTTTTTACACTTTTTATTTCTAACTTTATTGCTATCACAAGGGGTGAACAACACCCCTTGTAACAGCGCCATGACAGGTCCTCTTTATGGAGAGATTTGGGGTCTCTCCACTGGCCTCCCATGCAGCCGATCAGACACAGATTGGTCTGATCGGCTGCTTTCCTGGCCGCTGGTGGCCAGGTAAACAAAGGGGCAGAACTGGAAGTGACTAACTACTCATAGCTCCCGGTTTCCAGGATTAAAGAAAGAGGGGAATGACCCCAGTTCGGCTCTTTCTGTACAGGACAACCATCACCACCGGTCGCATCACTCCCAGGCTTTCCTGTCCCATCACGGTGCCCGGGGGTGAGGCATCCCACAGAAGTGATCGAGTGGCTAATTAGCCACTCTGATCACTTCCGCATTCATGATAATCACCGGCTGAAAAGGATACTGGGATGATGCCTGTAGGTGCAGACTTCATCCCAGTATAACCACTGAAACCCAAGGACGTACGGGAACATCCAGGAATCCTTGGGTAGCAAGCAGTGGTGGGATTCAAAAATTTTAGTAACCAGTTCCGACTTTCCCAGCAGAATGACCAGCGTGCCCCCTTTCAATGCACAGTGACCAGCGTGCCCCCTTTCAATGCACAGTGACCAGCGTGCCCCCTTTCAATGCAGAGAGACCAGCGTGCCCCCTTTCAATGCACAGTGACCAGCGTGCCCCCTTTCAATGCACAGTGACCAGTGTACATGCCTCCTTTAATGCACAGTGACTAGCGTGCCCCCCTTTCAATGCAGAGAGACCAGCATGCCCCCCTTTCAATGCAGAGAGACCAGCGTGCCCCCCTTTCAATGCACAGTGACCAGCGTGCCCCCCTTTCAATGCACAGTGACCAGCGTGCCCCCCTTTCAATGCACAGTGACCAGCATGCCCCCTTTCAATGCACAGTGACCAGCGCTGCGTGCCCCCCTTTCAATGCACAGTGACCAGCGCTGCGTGCCCCCCTTTCAATGCACAGTGACCAGCGCTGCGTGCCCCCCTTTCAATGCACAGTGACCAGCGCTGCGTGCCCCCCTTTCAATGCAGAGAGACCAGCGTGCCCCCCTTTCAATGCACAGTGACCACAGCATTGCCCCCAATGATTGCAGAGTGCCAGCCACAGCATTGCCCCCAATGATTGCAGAGTGCCAGCCACAGCATTGCCCCCAATGATTGCAGAGTGCCAGCCACAGCATTGCCCCCAATGATTGCAGAGTGCCAGCCACAGCATTGCCCCCAATGATTGCAGAGTGCCAGCCACAGCATTGCCCCCAATGATTGCAGAGTGCCAGCCACAGCATTGCCCCTAATGATTGCAGAGTGCCAGCCACAGCATTGCCCCCAATTGCAGAGTGCCAGCCACAGCATTGCCCCCAATTGCAGAGTGCCAGCCACAGCATTGCCCCCAATTTCAGAGTGCCAGCCACAGCATTGCCCCCAATTGCAGAGTGCCAGCCACAACATTGCCCCCAATTGCAGAGTGCCAGCCACAACATTGCCCCCAATTGCAGAGTGCCAGCCACAACATTGCCCCCAATTGCATAGTGCCAGCCACAACATTGCCCCCAATGATTGCAGAGTGCCAGCCACAGCATTGCCCCTAATGATTGCAGAGTGCCAGCCACAGCGTTGCCCCCAATTGCAGAGTGCCAGCCACAACATTGCCCCCAATTGCATAGTGCCAGCCACAACATTGCCCCCAATGATTGCAGAGTGCCAGCCACAGCATTGCCCCTAATGATTGCAGAGTGCCAGCCACAGCGTTGCCCCCAATTTCAGAGTGCCAGCCACAGCATTGCCCCCAATTGCAGAGTGCCAGCCACAGCATTGCCCCCAATTGCAGAGTGCCAGCCACAACATTGCCCCCAATTGCAGAGCGCCAGCCACAACATTGCCCCCAATTGCAGAGCGCCAGCCACAACATTGCCCCCAATTGCAGAGCGCCAGCCACAACATTGCCCCCAATTGCAGAGCGCCAGCCACAACATTGCCCCCAATTGCAGAGCGCCAGCCACAACATTGCCCCCAATTGCAGAGCGCCAGCCACAACATTGCCCCCAATTGCAGAGTGCCAGCCACAACATTGCCCCCAATTGCAGAGTGCCAGCGATCCCCCCCCCCCGCGAGACCCATGCACTTACCTCACGGAAGGTCTCGCAGTCGGCTCCCCGCGTCTCCGAGTCCTCCAGCGGAGCCTCCTTCTCGTCCAACGGCACGGTGTTTGCCTTTCGGCCAATCAGGAAGCGGGAGGACCCGCTCCCTGATTGGCCAGGAGGAGGATCATGTGACAATAGCGAATTCTCATTCGCTATTGTCACAGAATGGGCGGGCCGTGGCGCCACGTCTGCCCGATCGCGGGACATTCAATTGTCCTGCGCGTCCTCAGACGCGCAGAGGGATTCAGCCGGTTCTGCGAACTTGCAGAAAGTTAGCAACCGGTTCTATGGAACCGGTGCGAACCGGCTGAATCCCACCACTGGTAGGAAGTGGTTACATGATAAGTTCACCTTTCTCAACATGGTATATAATACACTCGGATTTAGGGTGTAACATGTTCAGCAATCTCCCCCTGCACCTACCCTCCCCGTGACAGCAAGTGGGAGATGCTCTATCCGCTATCACATCTTCAAAATGTTGCAGCTGTGTGGGTTTCTATCGGCACGATACGTTCACAGGAAATCAGAATGGGCCTGAATGGGCCGTGGGTGTACTGATGAGCACGCTCGTAGTCCATTCATTCTCCCTCCAGCATACAAGCTGACAGAGGTACGACCTGTACAAAGCTAAAAGCCGGAAAGAGAGAGTGCAGGAGCTGGAAATTGCACCCCTGACCTGCTGACCACAAGTGCAATACTTTGCAGGCTCCTGTGCAAAAAAATAAATAAATGGCAATTTTATAACCTGCAAAAAAAGGGTGCATTTATCATTTTATATGTATATAGAGGTCAATTAATATTCCCAAGAGTGTGAACAAAGGTGGCCAAATATAGTTCGATTTATGTTCGAATGTTTAGAGAAAATGATTCATCAAAACATTATTTCTTGCTATAACTGAACTCATTTGGTTTTAAGGCCTTATGCACACAGGGCGTTTTTACAGCTGCTTTTAGCTTCAGAAGTTTTTCCTTTTGCAGCTTAAAAACGCCATTTCATGTTATTCTATGGCCTCATGCACACACATAGGCTTTTAGGAGCTGTAAGTTTCAGAGGCCTTTTCAAGCGGCAAAAAACACCCAGGGCCAGTGCGTTCTGGAGCAGCAGCGTTAAGCTTTAAATATGCCTGACGCTGCCAAAGGCTGCATACAGCGTTAAGCCACGCCAGACGTTTTAAGCTGTAGTAGTTGGATTGGAGGTTGGAAAATAGAAGAGGGCAGAGAAAGGCTGCTAAACACCAATGCTGCTAAACGTGGCTAAAACATGCATTAACACCAATACAAGATGCTCCTAAAAGCACGTTTTTACATCTGCTTTTTCCTGGCATCAGAATTGGCTTTGCAGCTCATTTTTTCAAACGCCCTGTGTGCATGAAGCCTTTAGCCAATAGAATTTCATCCTGCTATTTGAATGGAATCCTAGACATATTAAACAGGTTTCATCACAAAATTTATTTTTTTTCACAAACAAAAACCTCTTTCACAGTTAGTTTGAGAAAATCCTGCTCTGAAATTGCCTGTAACTACAGTAGAAAATGAACATGAATTAGAACTCCCTAACCATTACAAAATTGAAAAAATGTTATGAAAATGTAAAATTTTCGAAAAATGTTCTATGGCTAGTTTTAGTTTACAGGCCATTGTCTCATCTATCCCCATACTATCATATCATATGACCACATAATACTGAAATCCGGGGACCTTTACATATACATACAGATCACAGATTTATCTCTGGTCCAAACTGAGAAATGTTCATCTTAATTTATCATAGCGTGAGTCACACAGGCAGGATGCACACAAACATATAAATTAAATGTTTGTTGAATAATTACTATATAGAAGCCTAGTGTGAGGAATTTAAAGGTGTGCCTCTCTGGATTGTTGCTCTTCACTGGTTGCAGCTTCCTTTAGTTTGCCTTCTATATAGACTATGGAGAGACTAGGAGAAAGATGACAGTAGTGGGCTACTTGGATGTATTTATTAAGTAAGCTTACCATTTTCCTCTTTAAGTAGATGTCCATTGGAGTTGTACCACTGGAATTGAGGATCAGGGTGTCCCTCAACATTGCAGTGAATGACCACACTGTTCCCTTCTTTCACAATAATATGATCTACTATTGATGTGACCACAGGTAATGAATCCATTGCCTCGGAAGTATTGGCAGTATGATTATTAGTCTCCGCTGAGTTTATTGCGGTCGCCAAAGAAAACAAAAGGATAACCAACAATGATGGTCTCCACCAAAATTTGCAGCCCGTCATGGCGATGTCAGTATCCACGATTAACCGTGCAGAAGTCCCAAGATGGAAAAAGTGTGTCTGGCCCATCAGAAAATCTTGCCTGTAAAGGAAATAGATATTTAACAATTTGAAACTATGTAGTCAATAGGTCACTTCTACCAATGCATTTTAATGAGGTTACAGTTTATATTTATTTAGCGTTTGTAGGGACAGGTACAAACGGTGGGTTGCATAATGTGCTTTTCTTGAAAAAAACATTTAGAAGTAAAATTCCACTTTAAAGTGGCCAGTCTAGTAAGCTCTATAACACCATATTTCTACCTGGGTATCGGTGCTCTGCACATACAGTCAAGGTCCATAAATATTGGGACATCTACGCAATTCTAATCTTTTTGGCTATATACACCCCCACAATGGATTTGAAATGAAACAAACAAGATGTGCTTTAACTGCAGACTTTCAGCTTTAATTTGAGGGTATTTATATCCAAATCAGGTGAACGCTGTAGGAATTACAACAGTTTGTATATGTGCCTCCCACTTTTTAAAGGGACCAAAAGTAATGGGACAGATTAACAATCATAAATCAAACTTTCACTTTTTAATACTTGGTTGCAAATTCTTTGCAGTCAATTACAGCCTGAAGTCTGGAACGCATAGACATCACCTGACGCTGGGTTTCATCCCTGGTGATGCTCTGCCAGGCCTCTACTGCAACTGTCTTCAGTTCCTGCTTGTTCTTGGGGCATTTTCCCTTCAGTTTTGCCTTCAAGCAAGTGAAATGCATGCTCAATCGGATTCAGGTTAGGTGATCGACTTGGCCATTGCATAACATTCCACTTCTTTGCCTTAAAAAACTTTTTGGTTGCTTTCGCAGTATGCTTCGGGTTATTGTCCATCTGCACTGTGAAGCGCCATCCAATGAGTTCTGAAGCATTTGGCTGAATATGAGCAGATCATATTGCCCGAAACACTTCAGAATTCATCCTGCTGCTTTTGTCAGCAGTCACATCATCAATAAATACAAGAGAACTAGTTCCATTAGCCGCCATGCATGCCCACGCCATGACACTACAACCACCATGCTTCATTGATGAGGTGGTATGCATTGGATCATGAGCAGTTCCTTTCCTTCTCCATACTCTTCTCTTCCCATCACTCTGCTACAAGTTGATATTGGTCTCATCTGTCCATAGGATGTTGTTCCAGAACTGTGCAGGCTCTTTTAGATGTTGTTTGGAAAACTCTAATCTGGCCTTCCTGTTTTTGAGGCTCACCAATGGTTTACATCTTGTGGTGAACCCTCTGTATTCACTCTGGTGAAGTCTTCTCTTGATTGTTGACTTTGACACACATACACCTACCTCCTGGAGAGTGTTCTTGATCTGGCCAACTGTTGTGAAGGGTGTTTTCTTCACAAGGGAAAGAATTATTTGGTCATCCGCCACAGTTGTTTTCCGTGGTCTTCTGGGTCTTTTGGTGTTGCTGAGCTCACTGGTGCGTTCTTTCTTTTTAAGGATGTTCCAAACAGTTGATTTGGCCACACCTAATATTTTTGCTCTCTCTCTAATGGGTGTGTTTTGTTTTTTCAGCCTAATGATGGCTTGCTTCACTGATAGTGACAGCTCTTTGGATCTTATATTGAGAGTTGACAGCAACAGATTCCAAATGCAAATAGCACACTTGAAATTAACTCTGGACCTTTTACCAGCTCCTTTTAAATGGGATGAGGGAAAAACACACACCTGGCCATGGAACAGCACAGCAGCCAATTGTCCCATTACTTTTGGTCCCTTAAAAAGTGAGAGGCACATATACAAACTGTTGTAATTCCTACACCTTTCACCCGATTTGGATGTAAATGCCCTCAAATTAAAGCTGAAAGTCTGCAGTTAAAGCTCATCTTGTTTGTTTCATTTCAAATCCATTGTGGTGGTGTATAGAGCAAAAAAGATTAGAATTGTGTCACTGCCCAATATTTATGGACCTGACTGTACATATTTTTTTTATTTACTTACCCCATGATACACCTTAAAACTGCGTGAAAAAAAAAAAAAATGAAAAAAAAATCTTCCATGTTTGAGAAAGTGCAAAATATACCAGTTGATCCTGTCTGAAATATTTTCAGTTAAATTACTTCCATCTATGCTGCATTGTTATCGATTACATTGATCCCAGATCTCTGGGGGAATACAGAACCCTTCTCATCTAATCTATAGAGAAGAGGAGAGGGAATGGTGTATGTAGACCTGTCCTTTGGCGACAACGCTGCTTCTCCATAGATATGGCATATATACAGTGTGGCAAGTGAGCAGTGTCAACCTAGGGAGGGAAGCGAGTTACTGGCAGGACCCCCCCAGGAGAAATAAAAATAAAAAAAAAAAAACACACACACAGAAAGGATGCAACCACAAAGACTTGCTTAGCAAGCTGTAATATATTCCATTTTTGTTCCTGGTTTTAGATACGCTTCAAAAGGGTGAAGGTTAAAATAACGCATGTCCAAGCTTAGTCACTGGCTTTTCACTACACTTATGCCAGCTGTTTCTAATTCAGCAGGCTTTGAGTTTTTGAAGGAGGAAATAGAAAATATGTTGTGATCATCGGGGATTCGGAATCCCAGACAAGCATGTGAGATACCACCGACTCAAAGTCCTGTTTAGTGTCAAATCAATAATAGCTTTTCTTGAAGGCAAAAATCATCATTATTATTATTAATATGGATTCTTTCAGGGACGGCAAACCAATAATGTGTCACTCGTACTGGCTCACTAGCCAGAAGGTAGTCTAAAGCTGGCCATACACTTTCATATTTCTTTGGTTCAGCCTGTGGGATGCAAGCTGTGGGATGCATGGTTATCTCACTCTGTTACAATAGTTTCTGTCTGCAATAGATGAACATGTTGGGTCTCTGACATAAATCAAGTGTCATGCAACTGGTTCATTCAAGTCCATGCTTCATGGTCAACCTTGTGTTATAAAAAGTTCAAGTCACACATACGTGTCAGCTATTAAATCATCCAAGGCTTAGTTAATCAGTCAAAACAATCATATGTGCCTATATAAACTTGCATCTTATGTAGTTCCTCTAGGTGGTTGTTGTCATAGTTTGCGGCGTTCATGGGGCCATAGGTGGCAGGCTAATCTATCAAACATGCAAAGAATAAAAAACAACCAACACACCAAATGGATTAAAATAGACCACGGCCTGGTTTATTGGTTTAAATAATTTTATCATCAATATTTACCCAAACACTCAGAATTGTTTCTTTAACAATTCAGCCCAGCCACTAAGACTCGTGCCAACCCAGAATTTAGGTTAACCATCTTCTTACATTTCCTTTTTGAGATTATACAGTCAGGTCCATAAATATTGGACATTGAAGCAATTCTAATCTTTTTGGCTCTATACACCACCACAATGGATTTGAAATGAAAAAAGCAAGATGTGCTTTAAATGCAGACTTTCAGCTTTAAATTTGAGGGCATTTACATCCAAATCAGGTAAGAGGTGTAGGAATTACAACAGTTTGTATATGTGCCTCCCACTTTTTAAGGGACCAAAAGTAACTGCTCATGATCCAAAGCATACCACCTCATCAGTGAAGCATGGTGGTGGTAGTGTCATGGCGTGGGCATGTATGGCTGCCAATGGAACTGGTTCTCTTGTATTTATTGATGATGTGACTGCTGACAAAAGAAGCAGGATGAATTCTGAAGTGTTTTGGGCAATATTATCTGCTCATATTCAGCCAAATGCTTCAGAACTCATTGGATGGTGCTTCACAGTACAGATGGACAGTGACCCAAAGCATACTGCGAAAGCAACAAAAGAGTTTAAGGGAAAGAAGTGGAATGTTATGCAATGGCCAAGTCAGTCACCTGACCTGAATCCGATTGAGCACGCATTTCACTTGCTGAAGACAAAACTGAAGGGAAAATGCCCCAAGAACAAGCAGGAACTGAAGACAGTTGCAGTAGAGGCCTGGCAGAGCATCACCAGAGATGAAACCCAGCGTCTGGTGATGTCTATGCGTTCCAGACTTAGGGCTGTAATTGACTGTAAAGGATTTGCAACCAAGTATTAAAAAGTGAAAGTTTGATTTACGATTGTTAATCTGTCCCATTACTTTTGGTCCCTTAAAAAGTGGGAGACACATATACAAAACTTGTAATTCCTACACCGTTCACCTGATTTGGATATAAATACCCTCAAATTAAAACTGAAAGACTGCAGTTAGAGCACATCTTGTTTGTTTCATTTCAAATCCATTGTGGTGGTGTATAAAGCCCAAAACATTATAATTGTGTCAATGTGCCAAAAACATTAGAATTGTGTCAATGTCCCAATATTTATGGACCTGACTGTATACAATATATATTATATATATATATATATATATATATATATATATATATATATATATATATATATATATAAAATAGACATATGCCGGTTTTCGGTTATGCGCTATATCACGGTATCGCATATCCACGGTATTGATATTGCCATCATTTTTAAAATACTGCATATTTCTGTCTGCCCGGCTACCCCCGCGTCTCTCCGCTGTGTCAGACTCCCGGCACAGCTCTCCTCCTACTAGAAAGGAGCCGCTACTTCCTGTATAGGTCCGGCTCACAGGCAGAGTGATAGCAGATGCACTCGCCCGTGACAGGAGGAGCCATAAACCGAAGCAGCGGCTTTGCTCTATACTGTAGCTGCATGCTTCCCGGGCTCAGTCACAGACACATCTTATTTTGTAGCAAAGCCCATCAGCCTAAGCTCACACGAATGTGGTGCTGGAAACACATTTCCTGGGCCGCATTTATATCGCACTGCCCATGCAATTTGCAGCGCATGTCCGTGCACTCTTACCAACACCATAAACACAGGTTGCAAACGTAGTGTTTTTCCCTGCACCCGTTGCAGTGTGGTTCCAAAATTGCTGAATTCACAACTTTGGTGTGATGCGGTGTGATTTGAGCCCATTCAAATTGAAAGGGGTCAAATTGCACCTCACTGAATCGCATGTGACTTGAATAGTTATGTGGTGCAGCTACTGTGCGATTCACATGTGGTTCATAGTGTGAACATGTGTCTACAGTTGTTTGGAGACACAAAGGATCCACTTTTATAGTGATCACCAGTACCAATAGCTGTAGTGATGCGAGTGATTTCTATGCACCATTTTTTCTACTTGTAGAATTGACATTGTAGCAACAAAAATGTCCATGCTTTAAAATTGCTACTATAAAACAGTCTTATAGAGGATTTATTTCAGAAGGACTGTAGTATCTTCAGTTAAGTTCAGTATACTTACTTGTATCTAAAAAGTTAAAAGCAGAACTACGCTGCATCCGAGTGCCACAGACTAAAAACACAATTTAGTTCATATTTAACATTCAAAGAAAACTCACGCATCTATGCTTGTCTCCATACTTTATTTTGCTAACAATTGACTTTGAAAAACACCTCCTAGCATTTCAAGCGGTGGCCATCTTAAGTAAAGGCAGATGATTCATGTAGCATTTACTTCCTGGAATCCATCTGCCCTTCCCGCAGGTAGGAAGGAGGGTGTACTTAGCTGATAAAACCCCTTCTCTCCTCCTGAAGACTACTAGAATGTATGACATCATTTGCCTTGGCTTGGGAACCAGAAAGTAACTGAATAATTTTTTTTTTTTTAAACAAGTACTGTAAATGCGCTACACTTTCCTATATACTTACTTATGCTAGCGGTAGAAGGATTAAAAATTGTCTACGTTAATTGGGAGATTGAAGTTCTGCTTTAAAAGGAAGGGTTATTGTTTGGAGATTTAAAAGTCTGCGGTGTCGAACTGTTGCAAAAAGATCACTGCTCACCCAGTGAAGTCACCTTCCTCTGCTCCCAATGCCTCACACACAAAAGACAGGCTAAACAGCATAGTGATGTGCTTTCTAATCTGTCCCTTTCTATGCTGTAAAAAACCGGGTTGATCTTGCCTCTTCCTGTGTCCCCCTATGTAAACTGGCCACGGTAAATCATGACTGCTGATCCGGTATATTGTGGTCAGTTTATGTGCCTCTGTCATCCCACTGCTCTCCTCTCTCCCCCTCCCTGTCAACTCCTGTGTGCAAGCAATCTCTTCCCCACCCCTCCCTTCCTGCAGCTTTTTCCCTTGATCTAGGGGCTACAGCGGGAGGAGCTGAGCGGACAGCACAGTGATCACATGACCTTCCGGGCAATGTCAGAGTGGGATTTCAGCCCCTCCCGCTGCAGTCTTTAGATCAGGAGGAGGTGAGCAGCTGGAGGTCACGTGACAGAACAGAAAGGAGCTGAAATAAGGTATTTAGCAGCATCATTGCCTAGATCCTAAGGGCCCATTCACACAAGATGCAGTTGGTTAAATTTTTACTGAATTTCACTGCATAGACAGTCCAAAATCCAGCTTATCCTATAGGCATATTTCACCCTATTACAGTGCATTGAGGGTAGGGGAAGCACAGCAAGCTGCATTTCTCTGCATTGCAAATGCACTGCAATTCATCATAGGGCACATAAAAGCTAATGGAAAGAAAAAGGAAGTGACCTTGAAGGGCAAACGCTCAGGGAAAAATGCACTGTAAGTGATGTAAACTCATATAAAAATGCACATCAAATGCATGCACAGTAAACCTGCAGTTTCTGGTGGAAATTGACCTAAATAAAAAAACGGGGAAATCTGCAGTGCACACCTGTGATATGGCATGACTGCCAACCAGCTCAAACAACAGCAATGAGAGGAACTAGAATAATCCCTAAATAATGAAAACTGGCAGCTAGATGCAATAGCCAAAGTTTTAGGACGGTTGCGATTATTGTCCAAAAAAAAAAAATAAAAAAATAAAATAAAACACTACTATAAATTCTATGCCACAGGCACAGCCCTGAGAACCCCTAAAATGTTTGACTTGCCTAATTCAGCCAACACCTTGCATTGCTGGTAGACATATAAAGTGGTACAATAATTCAGGTCTGAATGCTGCAAACATCTAGCTGACACAAAATATAAACCGCCTTATCCACGCATGACACTGAGATATCAGATCAGTATCAGCTAGCCTAGAACTTGTCTTGCTGATAAGTAATAAAATAAAATCTGCATTTTGATAGAAATACTAAACCCTAATTGTAGTTTTGCTGTATTAATTGAATAAATTGATGGTGCATAAAAAATAACAGTTTTTTAAAAATCTTTTAAGTGCCAGCGTGGTAAACCTGTTGCTCTCTTTATGAAAGCAGCAATATCCCTGAAAGAGTCTGACACTCTGCCCCCCAGCTGAGTCATAGCTAGAGCTAGGCAAAGCTTCCTCTCTATTATCTGCAGCTTGCTGCCCCAGGAAAATGGCTTGGTTAAAAGCCTTCTAAAAATGTGACATTTAAAAATTGTATTTTCCTGTAACATCAATGCGTCTACCAAATTTTCTGTGAAACTACAATTGAGCTTTAACCTTACTTCTATAGTCTGCCCTTTATTTTGATTTTATATAGGCTACTCAGGCAGCATTAACTATTTGATACTGCCTAAAGTGATGGTAAAGGATACGCAGTAAAACCTTGGATTGCGAGTATAATTTGTTCCAGAAACGTGCTCCAAAGCACTCTTATATCAAAGTGAATTTCCCTATAAGAAATAATGGAAATTCAGATGATTTGTTCCACAACCATTTATTCCTAAATCCTTCAGTTTATAGTCTATATAAAAAGATTATAGCAATGTGATCCGTTGTGTAACCATAAAATGTCCATCCACAAGGAGAGGAGCCTCTAAGTGTAGCAAGATGGGTACATTTAATGAAGGTACAACATTTAGCAATTCACATGGTTGATGATTAAAAGAGGCACATCTAATGGCACTACATAACGACCCCAAACACACATCCAAGACGACCACTGCCTTGCTAAAGAAGCTGAGGGTAAAGGTGATGGATGGGCTAAGCTTGTCTCCAGACCTAAACCCTATTGAGCATATGTGGGGCATCCTCAAATGAAAGTTGGAGGAGTGCAAGGTCTCTTACATCCACCAGCTCCGTGATATCGTCATGGAGGAGTGGAAGAGGACCCCAGTGGCAACCTGTGAAGCTCTGGTGAACTCCATGACCAAGAGGGTTAAGGCAGTGCTGGAAAATAATGGTGGCCACACAAAATATTGACAATTTGGGCCCAATTCAGGCATTTTCACTGAGGGGTGTACTCACTTTAGTTGCCAGCGGTTTAGACATTAATGGCTGTGTGTTGAGATATTTTGAGGGGACAGCACATTTACACTGTTATACAAGCTGTGCACTCACTACTTTACATTGTAATTTCTTCAGTGTTGTCACACAAAAGATATAATAGGAGTGTACTCACTTTTGTTATATATATTTGGGAGTTCCAGGAAAGTTTGTAGCAAAAAATACTGATTGTTATATGTAAACAAATAAAAAGTGCCAAAAAAGCCTGGAGCTAAAGTGGTTCTAAAGGCAAAACGTTTTATCCTAATGCATTCTATGTATTAGGACAAAAAACTTTGTTTGCAGCAGCCCCCCTCAGACTTACCTGAGCCCATCTCCATCCAGCGATGTTGCACAACAGACTTGGCTGTCTCCCTCCTGATTGGCTGAGACACATAGAGGGCTCCATTGGCTCCCGGTGCTGTCAAAATCAGTCAGCCAGCCAATGAGGAGAGAGAGGAGGCAGGGCCGAGCAGCAGCTCCGTGTCTGAATGGACACACAGGGCAATGGCTCAGCTCGAGTGGCATCATAGCAAGCTGCTTACTATGGAGGCAGAAGGCAGGGGCCAGGAGTGCCGGCGAGGGACCCTAGAAGAGAAGGATCTGGGCTGCTCTGTACATAATCACTGCACAGAGAAGGTAAGGATACCAGGTTTATTTTTAAACAAAAAAAAGACTTTAGTTCCACTTTAGGTTAAAAATTGTTTAGAAAAATGACTAATACTGTATATATTTGGCAGATATTCTCCTAATTCGCCTAGCAACTAGCCCAATGCACTTCTTTTTGGGTACACTTTTCTTTATAAATCAACCCTTTTATTCTCTATTGAGGAGGAGTGAAAGCATTTCTATCCAGCTTGAAGAGGCCCAAAATATGGAGGGGAAAAAAGCAAAACGTCCACATTGCTATGTCCTCATGTTTTCTCATTTGTAAACACACTGACGCCAGTGTCTTTCTAAACAAGGGTATTCCCATAATATAAAGAGCCTTGATGAAACCCCTCTTTGTTCCAAGTCACTGAGTGTCTATGAATGGGCATCATTGTCCTGCACTGGACACTCACCAGTATAATTTGTTCCAATGTGCTGCCCGAACAGTCTACCAGCTATGTGCAATTTACATTACACTGACACTTCAAATATCTGGCCAAGAAAGATTTTAATCTTACCTGTGAATTTGCACACATTACCAACTATCTGTGTGTTCCATTGAACACTTATAGCAAATGCCATTTTTACAACTTTTTCTTCAACAATACTCTAGCTTCATAAACCACTATTTGCACTGAAAAGAAAAAAAAAAAAAAAAAAAGAAGAAGGTGTTGCGCCAAGTAGGAGGTTGGAAGACAGTTTCCAACTTATATTGTACTAACAAAAGAAAGAAAACAGACCTACCTTAGAGCCCATTCACATTAGCGCGACTTGTCAGGCGACTTGTCAGCCTGACAAGTCGCGGTATGTCGCGGTCCATTGAGTAGTACAGGACCCGTTCTAAAAGGAGCGACACACTGACACACCGACTTAGAAAAAGGGTCCTGTACTACTTTGGGGCGACCTCGGAGCGACTTGCATAGACTTCCATTATGTGAAGTCTCTGCAAGTCGCGCCGAAGTCATGGTGCACGCGACTTCACAGGTCGCCCCCGAAGTCGTGTCGCCTCAATGAGAATGGGCTAATGCTAATCTTGGAAATATCTTGTTAAACTTCAATTGGGTTTCTAAAAAGTATTTTCTGATAGGTACAGTGCCTTGAAAAAGTATTCATACCCCTTGAAATTTTCCACATTTTATCATATTACAACCAAAAACATAAAAATGGATTTTTGTAAAATCTTACCGTAAAATCCTTTTCTCTTAAGCTCATTGACAGACGTAGTCCTCGTTGATTAATAACAACTCGGGTTATACTGCCCTCTACAGGAGTAGGACTAGACAGGAAAGAAAACGTTCTGGCCACACCCTAGGGGCAGTCCCAGAGGGTATATCCTCTCACTTCCTGCTACAGCAAATCAGTTATGTCACAAAGCAGTGTTTAGAGAATTTAACCCAACCCAACTCAAAAACAGAGGGGCGGGTACTACGTCTGTCAATAAGCTTAAGAGAAAAGGATTTTACGGTAAGATTTTACAAAAATCCATTTTTCTCTGTCGCTCATTGACAGACGTAGTCCTCGTTGATTAATAACAACTCGGGACGTCCCAAAGCAGTACCACAAATGAGGGGTGGGCTAACAGAAATCAAAATCCAGAAGGCCCAACCGGAGCCTAACCAGAAGCATCAAGGACTCATCGAGCAAAAAGATGAGACCTAAGTGAAACACCCAACAAACCCTTGAGGTAGACCAACAGTCTCCTCAGATTGCGGCCTGCAGAACCTTGTGGCCAAAAGAGGCATCTGACGATGCCATCACATCAACTTTATAAAATGTTGTAAAGGTATGAACCGACGATCAAGTCATCAGCTTGAAAACCTGGATCGCTGACGCCTGATGGCGGAAGACCCAGGAGACACTAGGCGCCCGAGTAGAGTGCGCCTTAACAGGGAACGGAGGATTCCGACCCTTACCCTTAATAGAATAAGCCTGTACCACCGTCTGACTGGTCCATCTAGATATGGTCGCGGCAGACACAGGCAACCCCCTTCAAGGGCTATCCATGATCACAAAAAGTGAGTCAGTCTTACGAAACAAATTCGTAGTAGTCAAGTGTACCCTGATTGTCTGAACCCCATCCAAGGAGTGTAAATGCAAACTCCCAAGGATGGCTAGTCTTAGGACACGGGGAAGGTAACACAATATTTTTATTCAGATGAAAACTCTGAAAACCACTTAGGAAGGAAGGATGGATCTGGAAGAAGAACCACCTTATCCCTATGAACCACCAGATATGGGGAACGTCAAGATAATGCGGCCAGTTCTGACACCCTGCGTGCAGAAGTAATGGCCACCAAGAAGGCCACCTTCTGGGATAATGTAAGCAAGGGAATCTCCCTAATATCTTCAAAGAGAAGTTTCTGAAGAACCGAACACACTAAATTAAGATCCCAGGCGGTAAGGGTGCACGCACTGGCGGAGCCAGATGTCGCACCCCCTGGATGAAATTCTGCACCAAGGAATGATTAGCCAAAGGTTTCTGAAAGAAGATTGCTAACGCTGAAACCTGACCCTTGATAGTGCTCAAGGACAGTTTCTGCTCAACCCCTTGTTGCAGACAGACCAAGATTCGGGTCACCGAATAGGTAAGTGGGGGAAATCCAAAAGATTCACACCACGCCATATAAGACTTCCATGTGCTGGAAGTCGCTTTCCTTGCTTTAACTAGAGGTAGGAATAACTGAAGCTGACACTCCCTTGTCCTTCAGTACCTGGGTCTCAATGGCCAGGCCATTAAGCCAGTGATTGTAAAGCAAGATGGAAGATCGGTCCCTGAGACCGCAAATCCTCCCTGAGAGGAAGTCTCCAAGAAGCGTCCGCGACTAGCCTCACCAAGTCGGCGTACCAGGCTCGACGAGGTCAGTCCGGAATTTCCAGAATAACTGGAATTCCCTCCACCTCTATCCTGCGAAGAAGTTCCCGCAGTAACTTGAGAGGATGGAAGGCATGCCATAGCTGATACTGCTCCCACGGGGCGATCAGCGTTTCTGCTGCGTCCGCTAGAGGATCGCGGGTGCGAGCTACAAACCTCCGCACCTTCCTGTTGAGCCAAGGTGCCAACAGATCCACATCCGGGGTGTCCCAATGAAGGGACAGCTAGTGAAAAACCTCTGGATGAAGAGGCCATACCCCTTGATCCAGAATCTGATGGCTGAAATAATCTGCCTGCCGATTTCCCACCCCCGGAGTGAACACTGCGGGGAGAACCGGAACAAACCGTTCCGTCCAATGAAAGATGCTAGTCGTTTCGATGGCCACCAGGACACTAAGTGCCCCTTTCTTGACATAAGTCACGACCGTGGCATAGTGCGATTGGATCCGAATCGGGCTGCTCTAGAGCTGCTCGGTCCAGTAAATCAGACAAAATCTGATCGCTCTCAGTTCCGATACCCTATTGGTAACCTGGATGCTATCCATACCGGAACCAGGCGGGCGCCAACTCCTGACAGTACCCCTCTCCACCGGGGTGGGAGGGCTGTCGACCAATACGGACGCCGTGACTCATGGTCATTGGCGTTTAAGCGAGACGTTTAACTCGCAGGGTCAGTCCCCGTCCAGTGGGACTATGTCGCGGCTGACCCAGCGCGGAGCTATGGCCTGCACGCGCTCGTAGGCTGAACTGCGGTGACCACTGGATCTCAACATCCAGCCCGTCGCCCAGTTCTAGCTTTCTTGCTTGAAGATCTCACAGGAACACTGGAGAAAAAAGCTGTCTAAAAAATCTTTCTAAGAAAAAAATCCTGCCAGGACTGAAGATCCTAGCAAGGCATCTGGGTCCTTACTCCTAACTAGACAGAAAAAAACTGATTTGCTGTAGCAGGAAGTGAGAGGATATACCCTCTGGGACTGCCCCTAGGGTGTGGCCAGAACGTTTTCTTTCCTGTCTAGTCCTACTCCTGTAGAGGGCAGTATAACCCGAGTTGTTATTAATCAACGAGGACTACGTCTGTCAATGAGCGACAGAAAAATGTATTTTATTGGGATTTTTTGTGATAGACCAACACAAAGTGGCACATAATTGTGAAGTGGAAAGAAAATGATAAATAGTTTTTAAATTTTTTTACAAATAAATATCTGAAAAGTGTTGCATGCATTTGTATTCAGCCCCCTTTACTCTGATAGCTCTAACTAAAATCTAGTGCAACCAATTGCCTTCAGAAGTTACCTAATTAGTAAATAGAGTCCACCTGTGTGTAATTTAATCTCTGTATAAATACAGCTGTTCTAAAAAGCCCTCAGAGGTTTGTTAGTGAACCTTAGTTAACAAACAGCATCATGAAGGTCAAGGAACACACCAGACAGGTCAGGGATAAAGTTCCAGGGAAGTTTAACGCAGGGTTAGTTTAAAAAAAAATAAATTAAAAAAATATCCCAAGCTTTGAACTTCTCACGGAGCACGGTTCAATCCATCATTGAAAAATGGACAGAGTATGGCACAACTGCAAACCTACCAAGACATGTCCGTCCACCTTAACTGACAGGCCAGGCAAGAAGAGCATTACTCAAAGAAGCAGCCAAGAGGCTCATAGTAACTCCACAGCTCCGGAAGCTCCACAGCTTGTCGCTATTTTTTGTGCTATAAAACAAAAAATAGCGACAATTCCGAAAAAAAAATAAAAATAAAATTATATATATATATATATATATATATATATATATATATATATATATATATATATATATATATATATATATATATATATATATATATATATATATTTTTTTTTTTTTCTTCACATTTTGCTATATAATATTCCAACCCCAAAAAAAAAATTTAAAAATCTAAATTTTTTAACATTTTAGGCCAACTTGTTTTTTGCTACATATTTTTGGTGTTAAAAAAAAAAAAATCGCAATAAGCGTATTTTGATTGGTTTGCGCAAAAAATATTGCATCTACTAACTATGGGAAAGATTTATGTCATTTTTATTGGTTTATACTAGTAATGGCGGCGATCTGCGATTTTTTGCGGGAATGCGACATTGCAGCGGACAAATCGGACCCCTGACTGACATTGACACTTTTGGGGGGACCAGTGACATTACTACAGTAATCAATGCTAAAAATATGCACTGTTACTGTAATAATGACACTGGCAGGTAAGGGGTTAACAGTGTGGGTGAACAAGGGGTTACTTGTGAGCCTGGGGGAGTAATTCTAACTGTGGGGGGGGGGGTGTGGCTTGTGAAATGACCATATGAGACATGTGTTCCGATATAGAAGGATCACAGGGGCTCTATGATCATTCCAGGTAGAAGAACGGTCAGCTGTGTTTACAACAGCTGACAGTTCTCTCTCAGTGGGGAACGATTGCGGGCAGCTTACTAGGGCGCATGCTCGGAGGGTATGGAACTTTCACGGTAGTGTGTGTAACGTTACACCGCCTCAGCTGTTGCGGCGGTTACATTAAAAAAGCTCGGCTGCAACATGAATCATCTCCGCTCCTACCCCTGTCCCTTCCCTGATCTCGGCTACTAAATGTAAAAGCGGCGGCGGGTCTATGAAAATCTAAATCACAGAGCCGAGATCTCCGTCATTTAGATTTCATAGACCCGCCGCCGCTTTTACATTTAGTAGCCGAGATCAGGGAAGTGACAGGGGTAGGAGCGGAGATGACTCAGGGAGGGAGCGCCTGCAAATGTTTATCAACATTGTTAAGACTTCTAGAAAACTATAAACATAATGTTTTACAATGTATCTTTTCGTTCTTTTAGATCAAAGGCATGACAGTTTTTTGGGAAAAAAATATATACTTTGAGGAATTAAAAAAAAAAAAAATGAAAAAAAAAAAACAGTAAAGTTAGCCCAATATTTTTTGTTTAATGTAAAAGCAGATATTACGCAGAGAATCGTGATCTTCATTCTAAGCAAAAAAATCGTAATTCTCATTTTATCCAGAATCCTGCAGCTCTAATATCTTCTAAACAATCATGCAGCACTGGGACCACTGACTCATCAATGTTATAAAATAAAGTCACAAATGTAACCAAGCAATTAAAATGTTTCAGCAGGAGATCGGCAGTGGCAGGCCATGTATCAGTCTCATGACAAGTTCCTTTTAATCCGCACTTAATCAGGACAGCAAGTTAACAGCATGAACCATTTTAAAAAGATCTTTTAGTGATCAGATCATGGCTGACCTCCCTCCATGGCTATGGGCAGCTTAAGAATTGGCAGAGTCTAGAAATTCTGCACTGTACTTTCATTTTTCAACAAGATGCATCTCAGAGATGCCAATTAAAATCTCTGTTATGTCTGATTAACAGGGAAAAATATGTGCTTAGAGGCAAAATATGCAACAAAGGGACATTTTATTGATGGTTCATTGCACTACACGATGCAGTCAAAGCTTAGCAATCGGGTCAGTATCCGTTCTGGTCCGTCTACGGTTATCAAACCAAAAGATAAAAAAAAAAAAAAAATACATTGCCTGGTTGCTAAGAGTTGCTGCACTATGCAGTTTGTTCTTTCCCCTTAAAAAAAAAAAAAAAAAAAAACCCACAAAAAACAGAGCATAGCTCTTTAATGTGCTACCCTCTGTGCCAGAGAGATAACGCACTTGTTTCACCTCAGATGCCCCCAGCTGCTTTCAACATCATTTGAACAGAATGCAGATCATGCTAAGGGCAGCTCAGAATACCACTCATGTTCACACATCCTAACCCAGGGGTGACACAACAAATAGTGAGTGCACAGCAAATATTTCTAAATATGGTTACATTTTCAGGCACATACATTGTTGATGAGAAAGTGTCTGCATAGAGGTTTAATAGTCACAGCCATCAAAGAGACACCAGACAAACAGCGGAACACAATATTTTGTATTAAAGCAATACTAATCACACTGTTTAATTTACATTGTCCCTTCTCTTTATGTATGTGGATTGATTGCACTGTAATTATTATTTTAAAAAAAAAAAAAAAACACACCTAAAGTACATGACCCAGATCTTTCCCAGCATGGCTGCAGGGAAACAATCAGGGGAAGCTTCTAGTCCTCTGTTGCTGGTCACATGTTCAAAATAAAAAAAACAGCCTTTGGAATTCAGAGAAAAAAAAAAAAAAAAATCAATAAATAATAAAAAAATCAATAAAGAGTTTTGAATTGGCATACAGATATATATTTGAAATCATTCTTTATTATTCTGTGGAAATACCATGGTGTGGGCAGATTTCTGCCATTTACAGGCTTTGTCACTCCCCTTCAGCCTGCGTCTGAGAACAGGGAGGAGAAGGCTCCATCAATTTATATAGCGTCACATGTGGGTGGATACACAGTAGTAGAGGACAGCCCACTCCCTCCTTACTCTTTCCTGCCCGCTAAGCTGCTAAATTTAACCACTTGCAGACCGCCGCAAGTACATTTACTGCTGCGGTCAGCCCCTCCTGGGCAAAGTGACGTAGTACTACGTCGCTAGCCCAGGAGCCTGTAGGGGGCGAGCGCGCACGCCGCCGGAGGCGCGCTCCCGTCCCTGCTCGTTTCCCTGCATCCCCGCGCGTGTGAATGGCGGGTCCGATGTCCGCCGGTCACTCGCAATCTCCCGGTGGAGAGGGAGAAAGGCAGGCGGCAAATGTAAACAAAGCTGCCTGTCATTCTCCCTGGTGTAACAGCAGAGATCATACGATCCTGCTACGTAGGATCGTATGTCTCTGTGGCTACATGAAAAACCACACCCCTTTACAGTTAGAAGCATGCCCCTAGGGACACATTACCCCCTGCATCTCTAATAAAGTTAACCCCTTCCCTGCCAGTGTCATTTTTACAGTAACAGTGCATATGTATAGCACTGATTACTTAGTCACTGGTACCCCCAAAAGTGTAAAAAATGTCAGTCAAGGGTCCAATCTGTCCGCCGCAATGTAGCAGTCCCGCAAAAAAAAGAAAAAAAAAAAAAAATCCGCCGCCATTACTCGTTAAAAAAAAGCAATAAAAATGACATAAATCTTTCCCTTATTTAGTAAACGCAATAACTTTTGCGCAAACCAATCAAAATACGCTTATTGTGATTTTTTTTTACCAAAAATATGTAGCAGAAAACAAATTGGCCTAAAATGTTAAAAAATTTAGATTTTTACATTTTTGTTTTTGGGAATTTCATATAAAAAAAAATGTGAAAAATATTGTTATTTTTTCAAAATTTTCGCTCTGTTTTTGTTATTAGCGCAAAAAGTAAAAATCGCACAGGTGATCAAATAGCACCAAAAGAAAGCTCTGTTTGTGGGAAAAAAGGACATCAATTTCATTTGGGTACAGCATCGCACGACCGCGCAATTGTCCGTTAAAGTCATGCAGTGCCGAAACGCAAAATAGGCTCTGGTCTTTGAGCAGCCAAATCCTCCGGGGCTTAAGTGGATAATGGGGGAGGGATAATATTACATGTAAATTAATGGTGGCTTCACCTTCTTAATCTAAGACACAGGCTGGAGGGGGCGTGACACAGCCTGTGACTGACAGAATTCCACCACACCATGTTATTTCCACAAAATAAAAAAAAATAAAAAAATCTAATATATATTTATATACTGTGTATTCCAAAGGCTGATTTTATTTATTTTGAACATATGACCAGCAGCAGAAGACAAGAAGCTCCTCCTGGTTAGGGTTCCCCGCAGACAGGGAACCCAAGATCTGGGTTATACGACAGCTGTATAACGATAAGGAAAAAAAAAAGGTACTTGGATTTTATTTTATTTTTTTTAATAATTACAGAGCCATCGTCCATACACTGGAGATAAAAGGGACAATGTAAATTTACCAGTGTGTGCTTAGCATAACTTTAAAGTACATCCTGTGTCTTGCCAGCCCTCCCTTCAGTTTTCCTTCTCCCCTCAAAAAAAACACGCACATAACATTTGAAAAAAAAAAAAAAATCTTTGTACAGACCTTCTTTCCTGGTTGCTTTGGTCTAGCCTGGTGATATCCCCCACAGTCCTTTTGTATCACTTGACCCTCCCTTCTAGATTGTAAACTCTAACGAGCAGGGCCCTCGGATTGCTCCTATATGGAACTGTATCAGTACTGTTTGCCCTAATGTTGTAAAGCGCTGCACAAACTGTTGGCGCTATATAAATCATATATATTAATATAAATAAGTGCATGCAAGCGGATTCAAGATGGCCGCTTAGCCCTGGAACCGTGCACCTAGCCGGCCGTTACTTGCTCTGCACGGAAATCCCAAAGCTTCTCTTCCCGGTGTCTTGAGCTGCCACAGTTCCTGGAAGGTGCCTGCAATAGTGCATGACAGGAGAGAGCAGTCGTAGGGACAGTTTTCACCTGCCACCGATGACTCCATCCTCAGCGGCCTCTGCCAAAATGCCGTCCGCCCCTCCACCTCAGCTGCCAAATGGAGCCTGCTCATCTGACCTCACTGCAGGCACTGGCTGCATCTCAGGACAGTCCTGAGCCAGCATCCCAGCCCAGGTCAGTACATCTCCTGCTTCCACTGAATCTTTAATTGAACAGACCCTGGACGATTTGCTGTTGTCACAGCCCTTGCCCTCACCAGCTAGCCCAGTGGTATCAGACTCGATACACAGCTCTCCCTCTGGGGAAGACATGGATCAGCAGACTTGGTTCACAAGATTTTCTGCACCGTTCCATCAGTGGTTGGCCAAAACTGTGCAGCAGATTACTACTACTTACTTACTATTAAAGCAGACCTGCAGGGCCTGGGGACTTGGATGGATCATATTGAGACCAAGCTGGATGAGACTGTCGCACTAATCAAAATATAGCATGCATTGAGAGCCTTCAACAACTAGATCAAGCCCTGGTAAAGATCGATGACGTGGAGAATCGATCAGAGATATAATTTCCGTATACGGGGCCTGCCAGAGTCAGTGAAGGATGTGAATGCCGCTGTTCATATGCTTATAAAAGATCTTCTCCCTGACCTGCCTTCTCACCGATTGGATCTTGGCCCTGCACCCCCAGCGCCCGGAGGGTCCTCCATGGGACATAATAGTCAAGCCTCACTATTATACCACAAAGGAGCTAGTGATGCACAAAGCTAGAGAAGTTTCCACCCTATCTCACCTGGGTCATAACATCCAAGTGTTTGGGGAAATTCCTCAGTTTAGGACGCAGAAACGCAGAACCCTGAAACTCTTGCTGGCGGTCCTCACATGCAAGACAATAAAATTACAGATGGGCATTCCCCTTCCGTTTGTGCTTTACCTACTCCAACAGCACTATTTTTCCTCCTTTGTGGAGGGGGAAGCCCTATTGGTACGGCTTGGACTCATTTCTTGGGATGGCCCTGCTGTAGGGTCCTACTCTTCCACTGGCCTGGTCTGCCCTGGAGGTTCAACCCGCCTGCTTTCCCCGTTGTTGCACCAAGCTTCCTCTGGTCGCTCTCGGCTGTCCCGACCCTCCTTGAAAATCCTGTTGGTCTCTGCTGGCGAAAAGTTGTACCTTCTATTCTTTACCATTGATACCGGTGACTTTTGAAGCCTTCATGGGCTACACCTTCAAAAGTTCATGGTACTTTCGTGTCCCTTCTCAACTACTCGTTTTTGTTTTTTGCTTCCTGCTTGGATACCCTATTTTCATGTGACACTGTATACTTTTGGTTTTTGTATTATGTTTTCCTGCAGTCCTACCCCATGATGTTTGTGTTCTTCTACTGGGTTGCATGGCCTCATTTATGGCACTTGAAGAGGTTTCCACTGCAGCAGAACTCAATTTGAACCCCTTTTTTTTTTGTTTTAGTTTAGAATGGCCTCTGCAGGTGGGGCCATTTGCCCGACAGACACAATGTCGAGGACATAATAGTTTTATTTGTGGCATTTAATACCGAATGGGTTTCCACTGTTCCATGTTGTATATGCTTACTCGAGCTCAGGCCCGGACGGGTGGTCGTGCGCACTCCCTTGAGCCGACTCCCTGATTCAGGCTTTTTACCTGATTTTCACGCCACGCCGGCTTGGGGCGAAAACTTTTGCCCCAACGTCTGGTCATTTTTTTTGGCCTCTGGCTGTGGTGTTTGTGCATATACACTTTCTTATCCTCCTTTTTCTTTAACTTTGTCTAAATCCTGCTTTTTCTTTTTTTATCTGGAGACCGTGATTTGAGAAGTTTTGATAGGCTATATAAACTAGTTTGATATCTGACACTAGAGAACCCCTTGATAACCTCCTATTGGATGAAATGCGTTGGGGAGGAGACACTAGTGCCGACGTCAAGCCACTGTCTGATACCAGGTTGGTAGTGGCAACCATTGTCCTATGGTTTTATTTTGGCTTTTAACATACACATCCAGTAAATACTTCACTACGGAGACTTCATCTGGCTCCCAGTGAGTTATTTACCACAGCTACATTTGGATGGTGCGAGTTGCTGAACAGCCTTTCCCACAACAGATGGCGGATCTACAAGAGTGCCTGTTTGCTGCTGTAATGGCAGCCAGCTTTTACGGAGTGTGTCAATTTCACAGGGGTGCGGTGGATGATTCTGGAGCACTGATGCGTAGCATGAATCACATCTTGTTATGAAAGATTATACTTTTTTCTCAGCGACACATTCCACGTATTCGCATATTGACCATATTTTTGTCTCATCCTCTGTTGCCCAGTATTCATAAGACTTTCATTAAGGCTGTAGCGTGTTTGAACCACTCTACGGTTACCGTAACATTGTCAGCGCTATCGGTCCCCCTGCGTTCCCAACAGTAAAGGCTCAACTAATCTCTTTTGGCAGATTCCAGCTGGTGTGAGGACATTCGAATCATTCTGAAACATTTTTTTAGTGAAAACTTAACGGAGGAGGTTTCCCAAGTAACGGTTTGGGCAGCACATAAAGCTATTGTACGTAGAAAATTGATTCAGTTATCTTCCCAGCTTCACCAAACCACACAAAAAAATCAAGCTCTTGACGAGGAGTTACAATTGCTGCTTAGACATCATCAGCGTACCCCGGACAACTTGCTACTTCAGCGTATTGATCAAATCTGGCTGGAACGGAATCTGGCCTTAATAACAAAGTCCGAAAAGAGTATGCGTTGAGCCTCTACTAAATTTTACATGCACAAAGACAGGATAGGGACACTGTTGGCGCAAAGATTAAACCCACGCGTGTGAACTTTTGCAGTGCCCAGGGTGTGATGCTCAAATGGCACGTATTCACAAAACTCTCATAAAGGAGTTGGAAGACTTCAGAGGCATCTATGCCTCCCTATATAAACTCCTGGGTGGGGAGGATTCTCAATTCCCAAGATCTCTGCGAAGCATGGAGGGCACATGGAGACCCTTTTCACATGACAGGAGATTATAGCGGCTATTAAATCCACAAAGACGGGTTCTGCTCTGGGACTGGATGGTTTTCTGGCTCTCTACTACTGCAAGTTTCAAGAATTTTTGATTCCCCATTTGGTTCTGTATTTTAATCCTTTACGGGATGGGGCCGCTTTAGATCCCAACTCCCATATGGCATATTATATATATATATCTGTAATTTCGAACCCTAATAAGGATACAGGGGGAGGTTGAAAACTACCGACCCATCTCCCTAATAGATAAGGATCTTAAACCGTTTACCAAAGTATTGGCTAACAGACTGTCATCCTTTATCAGCTCCTATGTACATAGGGATCAAGTGGGCTTCATCCCGGGTCGCCAGGGGCCAGATCAGATTAGAAGAGCAGTGGGCGTTATCGCGCTTCTGCGGTCGGGATGGGCTGGGGGCATCTCTCAAGAGGGACTCCTCCTAGCCTTGGACTTGCAGAAGGCTTTTGACTGGACGTGCATGTTTCAGGTCTTAGAGACCTGGGGCTTTGGTCCTCTCTTATGTATACTGGGATCACTATACTCTTGCACACAAGCCAGGGTTTAAACTATCAGGATACCATTCTGATCCCATCACAATTAAAGGCGGTATGCGACAGGGGTGCCCACTATACCCACCGCTCTTCGCTATCGCGATCAAAACTGTGGCCATCGAGATACTGGATAACCTGATTAAAAGGAGTGCTATGTGGTCCCAATACACATAGATGTGCATTATTTGCATATGATATGCTATCATTTGTAACCTACCCCTTACCTCACTCCCGAACATTCTTCAGATCACTGGGCTCAGAGTGAATGAGAAAATCTTCTGCTATGAATATTAATGTATCTGACTCACTACTCTCACGTATTTGGGAATCCATTTCATTGGCATGAGGTAGCTCCTCCATATTTAGGGATTAAGATCTCCCCTTCATACTCGTCCTTATATGAGGTGAATTATCCTTCCTGTTTTAGGTGCCTGGAGCAGCTACTTTCTAGTTGGGCCTTGTATGATCTCATGGCTTGGTAGAATTCATGCAATTAAAATTATCTAAACTTTTATATTTCTTCAGGTCTTAACCGGTAAGGGTCTCTAGGGTGGACCTTTTCTGCTTTCAGGCTAAAGTGTTAAAATTTATATGGGGCAGTAAAAGCCATAGATTGGCCTGCTCCACTTTGTTTGGCCCGCTCCACTTTGTTCGCTCCCCGATCAAAGAGGGGTTTTGGTGTTCCCGATATCTACACCTATTATAAGGCAGCGCAAATAATGCAACTGTCGACTGTTTACTCTCGCCGCATTCAAATGGAACGTCGGGCTATTCCATTCTTCACGACTGATTTCCTCCTATGGCGCCCTCTCAAAGAGAGGCCCTTAATGCAGTCTCCCAATCTTTTGCTATATGGGATAGATCACACTCTAGTCCTTTGCAGACCTCCACATTCACCCCCCTAGCTCATATTTCATAACCCTGATTTTCCTCACGGTATGGACATTAGGGTGTTTAGGTGGTGGACGGATAAGAGTCTAGATCGCATTGATCATTTTTTTTTTACTCCTGATGGCCCCTTTACCCTCTCCCATTGTTCCTCGGTCCTGGAGATGCCTCCAACGGAACGATTTCGTTTTTATCAAATAGCCCATTTTTTGCAGTCAGTATGGCCCTCGGGGGATCCCTCTGCTATAACAACGTATGAGCAATGGTGTACTAAAAGATCAGTGCTCTGGGGGGGGGGGTATATCCTTGTTATACAAGTTGCTGCTCACTCCATCTCAGAAGCAACCATACATGTTGGACAGGGAGAGGGACTTTGAATGTACTGAAGACTTGGAGTCTTGGTGTTCCAGACTTCAAACTTCCTACAAAGCCATCCTGAACTTTTCTTTGATAGAAGCTGGTTTGAAAGTACTGACCAGATGGTATCTAGTCCCTGCACGCCTGGCCAGGATGTATAACACAGCCATCGCAGAATGCTTCAGGGACTGTAATCTGCGCGGCTTCTTGCTTCACATTTGGTGGGAGTGTCCCAAAATCAGGACCTACTGGAATCTGGCTTTTTTGATGCTCCAGAAAAGAACAGGGCTGTATTGAACAACCCTGTTTATATTTACTTAAGCACATTCTGCACGCCCACTGTCAAATGACGGCGGATCGGTGTGGCTCTTGTTGTGGGACATCATACGACGGTGCCCCAGAATGGCCCCTATCTCGATCGCGCCCTGTCCCTAGGACACGGCGTGCCCCCTGGTCTTGGTAAACAGCCAATGACGTGGCTCTTTACCCATGTAATTGGCTGTGACCAATCACAATCCAGTCATATGTAAATGAGGAAGTGACGTTTATCGACGCTCCGCGCTTTCCACTGTCAGAGTGTGTGGCGAGGAGAGCAAATCAGGGGCTCCTTCTCGAAGCGGTGACCAGGACAGGTAATCAGGGCACTGATAATCAGTGCCCTGATTACAGTAAAGCCCCAGCAGTGCCCATCAGTGCCACCAATCAGTGCCCCCAATTAGTGCCCATTAGTGATGCCAGTCAGTGCTTGCCAGTGTCTGCTCCTCTGTGCTGCCCATCAGTGTCACCTATCAGTGCCACCTCATCAGCGCACATCAGTGAAGGAAAAAAAATTACATTATTCTCAAAATTTATTGACCGAAACTAAGAAAAACTGTTTTTTTTTTTTAAATTAAAAAATTTCGGTCTTTTTCCTTTTTTTTTTTTTTTTTTTAGTAAAAATAAAACCCAGCAGTGATTAAATACCGCCAAAAGAAAGCTATATTTGTGTGAATAAAAATGATAAAAAATGTAATTTGAATACAGCATTGCATGACAGTGCAATTTTCATTTAAAATGTGAAAGTGCCTAGGAGGCAAATGGTTATTGACTCACCTTTGGGATAGCCAGGCCCACTGAAACGCCCAATTTTCTTTATTTTGCTAGCAGTTAAGATTATTATAGCAGGAGCAAGGAAGACAACCTCAGTATCGTTTAGACGGTTGAAACATAAAATCTCTTGGATCATGGTCCATGAAAAGATTGCAGGGATTATTAATGATCAAAGTAGGCTGTTTGACCAGACCTGGGAGCCTTGGGCGAACTATATACATGTGCCTTTGTCCTTGACTCCTGGGGTGGTACAACAGCGGAACTCGTCTCTTATGACACCGACCTCCTCTCTAACCTAGGTCTCCTTGTATTTTTTGTATTTCTTCTGACCTTCATCTTCTTTCCTTCTTCCTCCTCTTCTTGGACTCCTTGTTGTGCCCTTTTAATACTCATTATACTGTCTTTGTTGATGTGATATCAATAATGACCAATGATACTCTTTCAGGAATACTTTTCGAATGCCTTGTGTGACAGTACTCGCCGTCACTGGAAGTTAAAAACAGATAATGGTTTGAATTGCTTCAGATGGGATGGTCATATTTGCCAGCAATATCTCCATATAGAAATATGAAGATGTATTCCCATTTGCCATGAAATCTGTAAATCCTAAATTCTGTGTATATTACATATCTTTCAATGTCAGACAGGTTTTCCTTTTGTTTGTGTATTGGGAGGGAATGTGGATTGCCCTGTCTCATTGTTAAGTGTTAATGACCTCACATTGTTCTGTCTGTCTGCCTTAAGAGAAACGTATTATCGGATGTACATTAGGTATGTGGATTGCATACTAAGGGGGAATTGTCCCACATTGTATATTTTTGTGTACATTGTATGAGAGTGTAAAACTCTGTTCCTATTGGATTGTGAATATCACGTCCAGTCTTCAACAAGGTCCACCTAAGCGGTAACCTTGTGGGTGAAAACTGTATATACGTCTTGTTCAATAAAGTTGTTCTAGAGTTACTTCACCCTCAATCTAGAGTCCTGTCTCTTATTGGGGGAATATGCTGCAAGGGATTGCTATGGTCTTTCATACTCCCTTAGATAATCACTAAGCTCTTGTAAGAGCTTGTGTAGAGCTTGTTCTCCTGCACTCTAAGGAGGAAAGAGAGGTTCACCCACAGGAACCTGGAGCCTTGTCAAAGGTCCAGGGTGGGTAGGAGACGGCGAGACCCTAACCAAGCTGCGGCGGTTCGTGGGGTCTGAAGTGGTTACGGTGTGTGGTGGAGTGCTTGGAGCCCTCGGGAAGCACTAGGAGCATCCGTCAACAGAGGTACCCAGTACAGGGGTGTCCTGTTCGTTACACCTTGGTATACAACATGTTCTGTAGCAGTACTGAGAATTACAATCTGTGCTACCATGCATTTTTGGGTTACGGTTTGTGGTTCTTGCTATTCAATTTAGGCATGCAACCAAATGCCTATATTGTTATAATTACAATCTTATGGTTTCTGAACTTTGCTACATGTGTTGCTCTTGACAATGTGTCATTGTTGCCATGTGGCTGTTTGTTTTTTCTATGCGGATAGGAATAAAAAATTTTGAATGTAAACTTCAGGACGCAATAATAATGTCACAAGTCCTCTTCTTTCTCTGGTTATGGGTGAAATATAAGTGCTGCAGAGAGCTTTCTGCAGCATTCTTGGAAGGGTCCAGGTTGGAGGAGTGATGGACTGATGCCTTGGACTCACAGCAAGTTGGTTGAATGACACTTGGGGGTTGATTTACTAAAACTGGAGAGTGCAAAATCTGGTGCAGCTGTGCATGGTAGACAGACAATTTGCTTCGAACTTCATTTTGTTCAAATAAAAATTGTAAAGCTTTCATTTTTTTTTTTCATTAAAATAATAAACATGTTATACTTATCTGCTCTGTGCAGTGGTTTTGCACAGAGTGGCTCGGATCCTCCTGTTCTCGGGTCCCACACTGTTGCTTCTGGCTTCTCCCTCCTGTCGGGTTCCCAACAGCAAGCAGCTTGCTGTGGGAGCACTCGAGCCGAGCTGCTGCTCTGCGTGTCCATTCACACACGGACACACAGAGCATCACACACACCAATGGCTCCCGCTGCTGACAATAGCTAAGAGTGCGAGTTTCTCATGGACAGAGACAAGGCTCTTGTGGACATCGCTAAATTGAGAGGGGGCTCAGGTAAAGCCCTGTACACACGTACCGAATGTCGGCCGAACGATCAGCCGTCTTTTGTCTGGTGCTGTCCTGTCGGCTGAAAACTGCAAAAGACTGCACATGAATTTTGTCGGCCAACAACAGCCGACTGCAGAAGTGATGTCATGTGATGGTTAACTTTCCTTGTCTTTTTTCTTTTCTGAGCATGCCCAGTCTTGCTAATCTGTCGGCCGAAATCTGTACTGACTGGCGAACAATCGGCCGTTCTGGTGTTGGCCAACAAAAATTTTAATGCCTGCACGACATATTCTCTTCGGCCGAAAATGCGCTGTCGGAAGCATCATACTGTCAAGCCTACAATCGGCCGATCGGTCATCGGCCGAATATTTACGGCCGACAATCGGTACGTGTGTACGGGGCTTAAGTCTTGAGAGAGGCTGAGTATTGAATCCGGAGCCATTTTTTATTCTTTTTTTTTTAAGCTGCGTGGGGGGGGGGGGGGGGGGCTTGATTCTCTTTATGAAGTCTGGCTTTGGGCCTCATTCAAATCTCACAATTTGGGATCCTGGGCAGAATCGCCTGAATTTCTGCCACAATCCCAAAATCGCTGAAGAACACTCAACGCGCTTTTTGGGGTCATCCTTTAATGACACCGTAAACGTATTACAATTCTGTCGCGATCAGCAGGCAATGCTATTGCGGCAAAAGGCAAGTTTTAAAAAAAGCGGTAGGCTTGTCACTTTAAAGGGAGCATTAGCTTATTTTCAGTTGACAACAAACGCGCAAATGGCAGCCCACAAAGTGAATTTGTATTTTTTTTTTTTTTAATCCCTGCATTTCTCTTTTAATCCTATACCTTGTATTGCACAACCTGAGAGGCAATGGCTGCATAAGAGGTTTTGTGGCTCTCAAGGATACTTCTGTACCTGCCAAGAGGTAGTTTGTCCCAGTCTTCTTAACCCTTTAGTGCCAGCGCCTCCCAGCAGGCATTTTGGTTCTGTGACCGCTGAGATCACATGATCAGCAGCAGCTTACTGATCTCCGCTGGCTACTGAGCTGGGAGTGTGCACAGAACGTACTCTCAGAACGGTAGTTTACACAGGGCCACATATATGCAGCTGCTCTGCATTGAGGCCCACCCATCGATAGAGAATATATACGTACTGTTGGCGCCAAAGAGTTAAGTATACTGTTTCAGCTGTCTCAGGTTGGAAAGGTGCCGTTTACAGATAGCATGTTTCAGCTCTTTCCTTGGATGTTTGATAGGATTCAGATCAGGGCTCATAGAAAGCCACTTCAGAACAGCCCCATGTTTTGTTATTTTAGCTGTTTTGGGTCATTATCCAGTTATCCTGTTCAAGGACCTATGAGCTGTGACAGAGCTTTATGGCACTAAAGCAGTTTGTTTCACTCCAGAATTTCTTGACAGTCTTGCAGAGATTAAGGGCACCCATTGCCAGACATAGTAAAGCAGCCCAAGCTTCTTCCATGTTTCACCGTAAGTACAGTGTTTTTTTATTGAAAGCTCCATTTATTTTATCTATGAACATAGAGCTGATGCGACTTGCCAAAAAGCTCCAGTTTTGTCTCATCTGTCCAAAGAATGTTCTCTTATGAGCATTGTGACTTGTCAATATAGCAAATTCCAGTTTTGATTTTTTTAGGTTTTTCCTTCAACAGTTGAGTCCTTCTGTGTTTTTCTTTGAACCCCCTCATTCAAAACACGAAAGATTGTGCAATCAGACACTAATCTACTTAGACCTTGGAGTTCTGCTAGCATCTTCAGCATTGAAATTTTCTTTGGCCATTGGTCTACCATTCTCATTATCCTTCTTTTCAACCTGTGGTTGATTTTCCTCTTCTGGCCATATATAGAGAAGAAGTTGGGTAACCTTCCTAAGACTTGCAACTGTAGTCACAGGAACATGTTCGGTGTGGTGCGCACAATACTACTTCACAGCAGAATGACTACTTTTTCTATTTTTTTAATAGGCTGACTGACTGATTAGACGAATAAAGACAAGTGTTATAGTAATTATGTAAAACAGTTTGAAATATAATTTATGATCCAATTATTTAGAACCTTTTCTAGGGGTACCAATACATCTATGCATTGTTTCAATGAGTTATAGGGGCATCAACTAGTCCATGTTTGTATAGGACTGCTGTAAAGTCTGAGAATTGCAAGAGTTGGATTATAGTTGCTAGCTTCTACGTTTTGTGAAGCTTTATCCAGGTCTGGGCCTACTTTTTCTAGGATAACTAGTCAGCTTTCAGGTCAAGAAAACAAGGTCTTGCCTCCAAAGAATTAGAAAGAAATTACAGCATGCCTTCGTAAAAGGGGTTGTAAACCCTGTTTTTTTTTCCCCTTCTCTAAAATTAACAAACATGCCTATACTTACCTGCTCTGTACAATCGTTTTGCACAGAGCAGCCCCGATCCTCTTCTTCTGGGGTGCCCAGCCGGAGCCCCAGGCCCCTCCTCTTCATCGGGAGCCCCCACAGAAAGCTGCTTTCCCTGGGTCACCCATGTGGGCTCGCTCCAAATTCCCACTGCTACGCCCATTGATACAGACAGCGGGGACTCGGCCCCGCCCTCTGCTCCTGTGTCACTGGATTTGATGACAGCAGCAAGAGCCAATGGCTCATGCTTTTATCAATCTGTCCAAGGAAGAGAGAGAAAGCAGCTGGAACCGCTGCGCTCATGCACATCGCTGGGTTGGATCGGGCTCAGGTAAGAGAAAGGGTGGTGTCTGGGAGGGATGATACAAACAACACAGAAAAAGCTGCTCAGGCGAGGCAAAGGCACCCAGGTGCTGGTCGGATCCGCCGTCCAGTGATCAGATATCCAAAGAGAACAAGTGACCGCACTCAAAAGGTAGATAAACTTGAAGTATTTATTCCCATTCGTAGAAAACAAACAACGGTGCATCGAACAGACATGGACACGGTTAACGCGTTTCACGACTCTATGGGTCGCTTACTCATAACCTGGGAGGGAGCTGCATTGCAGAAGGTTTTTCACCTTAATGCATTAGGGCGAAAAACCTTGAGGCTTTACAACCACTTTAAAAAACGTCTGTACTTTACTAGTCAAATTTAAAAAAGGGGTTCTTGCCTTTGAGAACTGGTTCACACTTACGTGAATTCTATGCTTATAAGATGCAATCTGAAAAGCATAGATTCTCGTTTCATCTAAAAAAGCATTATTTCCAATGAAGGCGGTTTACATATATGCGGTGCAAATTTCACTCAGTTCAAAAAAGGTCCAGTGTTCAAATCACTGCAATTTTTTTTTGCCTACTTTTTATAGAAAATAAAATTGCAGATGTGACCACTCCCCTCACAAATTTGCACTAAATTCAAATCGAAAAAACGCACATGTGAATTCGCACGGTGTACTGCTTTCAATTCGCACCGCACCAGTGTGAACCGGGGCTAGAGAACTTGCTATTGAACAGAAATGTTCTCATCTAAATCAAACAACAACCCGATTTTATACATTCTAACCAGAAGGCATCAGAACCAAATCCCAATACAGCAGCTGACAACTTATCTTCTTATGATCATGAAAATACTGACCCCTGATTGAACTGAAAAGCTCATAAAGCTTTACAATAAATTAATGTGGCACAGTAAGCAATATGGACCTAAAAAGAAGCCTTGTAACATACAATTTCCCCACAAATAGCAAAAAAAATAAAAAACATATGCCATCTAGCTTTGACCTTGCCAATTAAAATTAGAATAAATATTATGGGTATGCATGAAAACTGGTCATAAAAACAGCGGTCAATCAGGAAATATAATCTATAAGCACATATTAAGAAGGATTTTAAATGTCAACACAACAGATAAAATCAATAGTGGAATATTGCAGCGTAAACAGACTACTTACACAGCACATATACCATGCTAGTTGCCTCGTTTCACGAATTCTGCCTCCATTCAAGCGAATCAAGCCCTCTCATTTGCCTGAGTGCTTGCTTTTTCCCAGCTGACTGCAATGTTGAGCTCAGCAGCTGCAATGCCCTTTTATGTCAAAAAAATGAGTCTGAGCTGGCACAAATCTAACATCTCTATGGAAGAAGAAAAACTTGCCAGTGAGAAAAATGATACAGACCACCAAGCGATATCAGCACACAGCGAGCAAACTAACCACACGACTATTCATTAAAAGAAAAAAAAAAATCACAAGAAAACCAAGGACTTTGCAGACTACGTACATTCTGTCATCTACACTAAATTCCTTCTCAGCTCTTTAACAAGTCCCATGCTGGGAAAATACACTGTACAAAAACAATATAAAGCTTTACTTTGTAACTACAAACTAAAAAACAGAGCGATTGTCATTTGAAGTAGGACCTAGTTGCAGGAAAATATAAATCTCCGAATTGGACCAGCACAGCTGCTTAACTGCTTCAAGACTGGGCCATAGCAGATTTACTGATACAGGGTGGCTCTCCTGTGCAGAATCACGTACAGTGCCTTGCGAAAGTATTCGGCCCCCTTGAACTTGCGACCTTTTGCCACATTTCAGGCTTCAAACATAAAGATATAAAACTGTCATTTTTTTGTGTAGAATCAACAAGTGGGACACAATCATGAAGTGGAACGAAATTTATTGGATATTTCAAACTTTGTTAACTAATAAAAAACGGAAAAATTGGGCGTGCAAAATTATTCAGCCCCTTTGCTTTCAGTGCAGCAAACTCTCTCCAGAAGTTCAGTGAGGATCTCTGAATGATCCAATGTTGACCTAAATGACTAATGATGATAAATAGAATCCACCTGTGTGTAATCAAGTCTCCGTATAAATGCACCTGCACTGCGATAGTCTCAGAGGTCCGTTTAAAGCGCAGAGAGCATCATGAAGAACAAGGGACACACCAGACAGGTCCAAGATACTGTTGTGGAGAAGTTTAAAGCCGGATTTGGATACAAAAAGATTTCCCAAGCTTTAAACATCCCAAGGAGCACTGTGCAAGCGATAATATTGAAATGGAAGGAGAATCAGACGACTGCATATCTGCGAAGACCTGGCCGTCCCTCTAAACTTTCAGCTCATACAAGGAGAAGACAGATCAGAGATGCAGCCACGAGGCCCATGATCACTCTGGATGAACTGCAGAGATCTACAGCTGAGGTGGGAGACTCTGTCCATAGGACAACAATCAGTCGTATACTGCACAAATCTGGCCTTTATGGAAGAGTGGCAAGAAGAAAGCCATTTCTAAAAGATATCCATAAAAAGTGTCGTTTAAAGTCTGCCACAAGCCACCTGGGAGACACACCAAACATGTGGAAGAAGGTGCGCTGGTCAGATGAAACCAAAATCAAATTTTTTGGCAACAATGCAAAACGTTATGTTTGGCGTAAAAGCAACACAGCTCATCACCCTGAACACACCATCCCCACTGTCAAACATGGTGGTGGCAGCATCATGGATTGGGCCTGCTTTTCTTCAGCAGGGACAGGGAAGATGGTTAAAATTGATGGGAAGATGGATGGAGCCAAATTTGGGACCATTCTGGAAGAAAACCTGATGGAGTCTGCAAAAGACCTGAGACTGGGACGGAGATTTGTCTTCCAACAAGACAATGATCCAAAACATAAAGCAAAATCTGCAATGGAATGGTTCACAAATAAACATATTCAGATGTTAGAATGGCCAAGTCAAAGTCCAGACCTGAATCCAAATCGAGAACCCGTGGAAAGAACTGAAAACTGCTGTTCACAAATGCTCTCCATCCAACCTCACTGAGCTCGAGCTGTTTTGCAAGGAGGAATGGGAAAAAATTTCAGTCTCTCGATGTGCAAAACTGATAGAGACATACCCCAAGCGACTTACAGCTGTAATCGCAGCAAAAGGTGGTGCTACAAAGTATTAACTTAAGGGGGCTGAATAATTTTGCCTGCTCAATTTTTCTGTTTTTTATTTGTTAAAAAAGTTTGAAATATCCAATAAATTTCATTCCACTTCATGATTGTGTCTCACTTGTTGATTCTTCACAAAAAAATTACAGTTTTATATCTTTATGTTTGAAGCCTGAAATGTGGCAAAAGGTCGCAAAGTTCAAGGGGGCCGAATACTTTTGCAAGGCACTGTATATATACGCAATTCTGCTCTCCTGCCTGCAGGGGGCGCACGCGCCACTGGTGGGCCACTTCTGCTGTGATTAATTACAGCGGAAGTAGATCTGCGGATGCCGGGCACTGGATGCCCACCGACACCTGCAGATCTCCATTCTGGCAAGGGGGGGTGGATTTTGTGTTGCTGCAAAGCAGGGGAATACAATCCAAGCAGCACAATACATATTGGTCTAAATTTATAAAGAAAATTGTTTTTTTATAATAATTTTCTTTTTTTTGGAAATGTTTTATAGCAGAAAGTAAAACATTGTCTGTTTTTTTGATTATAGCCCCAAAAAAATAGCCCCCCCCAAAAAAAAAAAAAAAAAAAAAAAAAAAAGAAATGCAGTGCTCATCAAATACCACCAACAGAAAGCTCTATTTGTGGTGAAAAAATAACAAATTTTATTTGGGTACAGCGTTGCATGACCGTGCAATTGCCAGTTAAATAACGCAGTTGTTCAGTTGCTTTCTGGTTTCAGGACAAGGTCAAAATGGGATCATACATCCTAGTAGTCTTCAGAGGCATTTTTTTTCCCTTTCATCTGTAGGAGAGGCTCTCAACTAAGCACAACCCCCTGCTTGCATACATGGGCTAAGCAAAAATCGGCGATCAGTGGTCTTTGATCGCTTGGTTCTCAGTCTTTTGGCTCGTTTCCACGGAGCTTTCTGGTACGGTACGGTACGCTATTTATGCCGTTTCCATTATGATTGGTACCCTAATTTCCGAACCGTACCACTTTTTGGTACCCTTTTGTTGGGGTACCAAGCACATTAGTACCGTACCAACAGGGTGGAGCTACACTCTGCAGAACTTTGATTGGTTGACAGAGAATCCTCCATCATAGCTTTCCTGCTACACCACGCCTATCATGAAAGGGTACTATTGGCAGTGGAAACGCAATGTGTACCATTCCGAACCGTACCGTACTGAACCGAACCGTACCGTACCACTCAGTGGAAACGAGAGCCTGTGGGGGACAGATGCTGCATCTACCTAGGCAAGTATAGTTCTTTAAAAAAATGTTTTCCCATATTTCTCTATAAAAAATGAACTAAAATAGTCATTTCAGTTTATGGAGCTCAGATACAATTTGGCTTCGCTTTAAGTGGTGAATCTCCCTGATGTGAAGATTCACCCTTTTCTTTGTTTAGGTGAACATGGCCTCTGAAACAGCAAGCAAGGTGAAATCTCTTACATTTTAACCACTTTAAGACCAGAAGGATTTGCCCCTTCCTGACTAGGCCCTATTTTGCGATTCGGTACTGTGTTACTTTACTGGACAATTGCGCAGTCGTGCGACGCTGTACCCAAATAAAATTGATGTCCTTTTTTCCCCACAAATAGAGCTTTCTTTTGGTGGTATTTGCTCACCTGTGTGTTTTTTTTTTTGCGCTATAAACAAAAAAAGGTAGCGACAATTTTGAAAAAAAAAAACAATATTTTTCACATTCTGCTATATGACATTCTCAAAAAAAAAAATTTTTTTAACATTTAGGCCAATTTGTTTTCTGCTACATATTTTTGGTAAAAAAAAAAAAAAAAAAAAAAAAAAAAAAAAAAAAAAAAAGAATTTTGCAATAAGCATTTTGATTGGTTTGCGCAAAAGTTATCGGGTCTACAAACTACAGGAAAGATTTATGTCATTTTTATTGTTTTTTTTTTTTTTTTTACTAGTAATGGCGGCAATCTGTGATTTTTTGCGGGATTGCGGCAGACAGATCGGACCCCTAACTAACATTTTTGACACTTTTGGGGGGGACTAGCGACATTACTACAGTAATCAGTGCCAAAAATATGCACTGTTACTGTAATAATGACACTGGCAGAAAAGGGGTTAACACTATGGGTGATCAAGGGGTTAAATGTGAGCCTAGGAGAGTGATTCTAACTGTGGGGGGGCATGGCTTCTGAAATGACCATAGAGACCTGTGATCCTATATAGAAGGATCACAGGGGCTCTATGATCATTCCAGGGAGAAGAACGGTCAGCTGTGTTTACAACAGCTGACCGTTCTGCTCTCTCAGTGGGGAATGATCGTGGGTGTCAGGCGGCAATCGTAGCCACCTGCCCGCTGCATCGGCTTCCCTGCGCTTGTCCCCTAGCCTCCTGCGAGCAAGCAACATACAGCTATGGCAATTTGCCCAGGAGCAGCTGCCTGCCGCCGTATAACTGCGGCGGGCAGTCGTAAAGTGGTTACGTTATTATCACAGCGAGAGGCAAGTAAAAATCCTCCAATGGGGGATACTTGTTTCTACAACTCTAATATGGGAATCTGTTCATGTTGGGGAGATTTCTTCTCATTTTCCTTCCCCACTTTACAAAAAAAAAAAAAAATTTTTTTTGGCTTAACATGTCCTGTCATTTTCAGACATGCAGATGGTATGCCTGATTTATATTTAAAGTATCTAAAACATTCCCCCCCCCCCCCCATTTTGGGGAGCATAGGGGAGGGTTAAATCCACTCCCAGGTTTTTTTTCCCTTAAATCTGTGTCCTTCACTTCCTGTCCTGCATATTTAAAGGGAAGCGAGGTAATATCTTTCCAATATTAGGGATATACCCTCTTAGTTGCCACAGGAACAAATGTTCCTATTAGACAACTTTCCCTCTACTCGTGTTCTGGTGGCAACTCAAAAGTTCGGATTTACACTCCTTTTCATTCCCGTGATAAGGACAATTAGAGTGAATGTCTCCATCAAGCACAGACAGCAATAAAACATGACATAGGTTCAAACCCCTTACCACTCTATACAAATCTAAACAGGGTGGATAAAAATTGATGATTTTTTCATTTAAAATTATATATTTTTTTTTTTTTAAATCACATTTTTTATTAAAATAAAATGCTTTTGGAGTAAAAAAAAAAAAAAATCTATCGGCAGTTTTCTATTCAAGATACATTAATATTTTAGTTTATTCAGCATGAAATGGAGCTTGGTTATGTAGCATGAGGCTGTATATTCTGCAATACTGTATTTACATTTTTTATAAACCCTTTTAATGAATCCAAGCTCTGTAAAATGAGAGAGCATGCACTCACTGCATTGATAAATTCACACAATTTCACACTAACTACCATCAAGAATGAGGCCTTACATTTAAAGAGCACCTGTCATTTCAGATCCATCATGGCAACGCCTGTAGCGGACATCTGCTACCCTGCTGCTGCCACGTCCCTCACCTTGGTGTGCGACTGCCGCATCACCAGACATCCCATTAAAGTGAGTCAACAGCGGGTCAGAGAAGGAGCTGCTGCGGGGCAGAGATGACAGTTGTTCTTTAAAAATGATTTAAAAACAAGTTGGATTTAAAATCAAATCCACCCTGAATCTAAGGCTCCGTTCACATGTTAGCGTATGGATCACGGGCAGAACCGCCGCGGTTCTGGCCGCGATCCGGAGATTATTGCAAATCGCGGGACGCCTGTGCGTTGCCCGTTGATTTGCAATAGACCCCCAAATGCTGAGCGATGTTGCCGCGATTTCCGCCTGCCGAATCGCTGTAACATCGCGCAAAAAAAAAAAAGCGGGACGCAATACGATCCAAAGAAGCTCTTGTACTTTTTTGGTCGTAATGCGTCCCGCGATTTTTTTTGCGCGATATTACCGCGATTCGGCAGGCGGAAATCGCGGCAACATCGCTCAGCGTTTGGGGGTCTATTGCAAATCAACGGGCAACGCACAGGCGTCCCGCGATTTGAAATAATCTCCGGATCGCGGGCAGAACCGCGGCGGTTCTGCCCGTGATCCATACGCTAACATGTGAACGGAGCCTAAAAATTAAGTTTTGCCTTTAAACTAGATGCCACTTTACCAGTTTCTGGCAGCTATGGCAGACATATTATTGAACTGTCAACGGTTGGAAAAAATGTATTAAAAACAGATTACTTCTGTAATTTCCAGGACCTTTGACTGACTCATTTGCAGGAAAGTCTGTGCCCTTCTACTAGACATGTAGCTGCAGTTTATGTCTGAACTGGGACAAGTACAAAGCTCGGCTCTAATGATATAATAGAAGCTATTTTGCCCTATGTTCATAGTGCCGTCAATCAGCATGCTTTAATGGCAGGAACAGACACAAATCTTAGCAGCATTTTCATTCTCAATAACACATTTTCTGTTCTTCCACAGTCAGGCAAGAGATGTAAAATAATTCCTTGGCTTGGTCACAGTTCTTCATTTTAGCAGATCCTCATTTTCATTTTTTTTTACATAACCTGGAGCTCTCTAATAAATGCAAACAACCTGCATGAGTTTACAAGACATGTAGGCAACAGCTGCTCTGCATACTTGTTCCAGGGTAGTGACTCCATGCAATGAAGCCTTTGGGCAGCCCAGCTAATTTCATAGTACTGACTTTAACATTAGAACATAGAAGCCCAAGGTAGAGCTACAAACTAGATACATTCCTAAGGATGTGTGCCAGAGAATCTTCAAACACTATACTTGTTCAAACATGATTTTTACTGCAATAACCTACGCGTCACAAACCCTGAAAGGAAAATAAGTCCGACTTTGACTTGTCAACCACTGTTTGGTTTTACAGGGGCTCCATTAGCAAGATTAACCTTTACTTCCTATCATCCTGACAACAATTTCATTAAACAGAAGTTATTAAAAATCTACAACAGAGCCACCGGAAAAAAGAAAAAAAAAAAAATCTGACAGGGGTTCTAGCCTACCCCAACCCTACTAAAGGGAAGCATTTTTATTTCTGTCTGTGTAGCTGTTGGAAAGGACCCCTCACCTCCTGTCTGGTAAAAGGCTGTCACCAGGACAAGAAACTAATGCCTCGTACACACGCAACGATTATCGGTCGACCAATCGTCCGTCTTTTGTCCAGAGTGGTGTTTTGTTGGTTGGAATGCGCCTAGACTGCACACGGATTTTCTCGGCCAACAAAATTCTACTTCAGAAGTGATGTCATGTGCTGGTTTACTTTCCGTGTGTTTTTTCTTCACTGAGCATTGCCAGTCTTGCTCATCAGATTTTTGTCTGCCGAAATCTGTACTGACTGACGGAAAATAGGCCGTTGTGTTGACGGCCAACAAAAATTTTATAGCCTGCACACCAGATTTTATTCGGCCGAAAAGTCGGAGTCAGTTGTCGAAAGCATCAGACTAACAAGCCGGAAATCGGCCGATCGGACATTGCCCGAAAATTCACGGCCAACTATCGACGCGTGTGTACGGGGCATAAGAAATAAATCTCTCTCAAGCAGTCTCATTAAAGCTGACCTCCATGTTTCCGCTCACTTTAGTTTGTTTGGATCAAGCTGGTCTAAACCATTTCCTTTAGAGGTGCACTGGAAGGCAATTTGGTGCCGAAATCGAAAATTCAGGAAGCACTTGACCAAAACCGAAAATAACCTTTTTCTTTTTATTTTAATTTAAAATAAAGGGGAGTAGGAGAAAGGTAGGGTAGAGAGATTATATATATATATATATATATATATATATATATATATATATATATATATATATATATATTCAATTTTTTAATATCATGAATTTAAAAATTACAATAAAATTTTCAGCCATTGTTGGCACCACCTTTAGCAAGAGAAAAGCTCAAGAAAAACGCATTGCTTTAAATTCTATGACAGTCTTCACACTGGTCCATTGCGCTTCCATTGTGGTATGGACTCAAAAACGTCACAACTGTGAATGAATACAAAGCTTTCTTCCACTGGCCGAGTCGGAGATAGTGACGTCATCAGCCCACCTCTCCAAATCAGGTTTGTACTCCCTGACACTTAGATTATATAGTCTTGTTTTTTTTAGTTAAAAATAACAAAACCAAGTCATTGCTATGGGGGCACCCGAGCCAAGCCACAGCTCCATGTGCCCATTCAGACATGGAGTCGCAGTCCGCCCCCTTTCTCTCTTCATTGGTTGACTGACTTTAATTGAGAGCAGTGGGAGCCAATGGCGCCGCGGGGATGTCTCAGCCAATGGGGAGGGGAGTCCTGGGCAGCCAAGACACTCCTGCAACATCGATGAATTAAGATGGGGCTCAGGTAAGTATTAGGGGGGCTGCTGCACACAGAAGGTTTTTTTTATACACTGCATCAAGATAAAAAAACCTTCTGAATTTACAACTACTTTAAACTAGTGATCGACCGATATCGATATTTTGACCAATGCATATCATTATTGGCCGATATTTTCGTACAAAAAAAACAAAAAAAAAACCCCCTCCTCTGCACATAAAAGCATTCAAAACGCCAAGTTTGGCTGTTTTGAATGCGGTCATTTTTTTTAATCTGGCGCCAAACAGTACCCATTAATGATGTCACTCATGACATCACTTTCGGGTTTTTACACGGAGACCCGGTCAGAGCCGAATACGGCTTTGATCGGGTCTTCGGCAGTCGTGAGGGCTGGTTGCCCGGGTCTCCCGGGCGAGCCGCGGAAAGTGGGGGGAGGGGGCGTCCCCTCCCACTCCTTGTAAGGACAGCTTCTCAGCTTCATCGGTTGTCATTACATGACAGCCAACCGTCGGCTATGGATGCCGGTACCTGGGTGATGCCTCTAGCTGCAGGCATCTTTCCGGTACAAGCACTTTCCCGAAATATTGGCAATATCGGTAACCTCAGGGGCCGATTCTGATATATCAGGGAAAGTGCATATCGGCCGTCAATATATCGGCTTTGCCGATAATCAGTCGATCTCTACTTTAAACCAATTTTTTTTCTCGCTTTGAGGATCAAAATCTAAGATGAGAAGAACCTATAGAGGGGGGCGCATATATATTGGTATTAAAAACACATGAGAGCCGATCAAGTTTGAGGAAGATTGACATCAGATAGGCAACAGGCCCAGACAGCGTGTCGGGCCGTATATTGATGGTCCGTGCAGATCAGTTAGCAGGTGTTTTTATTGATAAATTTAATTTGTCGCTGCGACAAGCTTCTGTACTCTCTTGTTTTAAATCTACTACTTTTGTCCCAATACCTTAAAATTCAGCAGCAACGTGCTAATATGATTATCGTCCATCTGCGCCAACTCCTGTCATTATGTTTTCAGAGGCTTGTATTATCACAGCTTAGGCCAAGCATTCCTGTTGATCTAGATAGGATCAGTTTGCCTATCCTGCAAACAGCTCCACAGACGAAGCAATTTCTATTGCTTTGCATACTGTTTTGCACATGTTGGAGCACTCAAACACACGTTAGGATGTTATTTATTGAAGTTATTTATTGATTTTAGTTCAGCATTTAACACAGTAGTTCCTGACATATTAGTGAAAAAGTTAAATGCTTTGGGCATACCCACTGCTGTGCTTATGGATTACAGATTTCCTAACAAATAGACCACAAATGGTGAGAATAGGACATACAGCATCCAATACTATTCTTTTGAATACAGGGGTACCACCGTGACGGGTGTTGATTTCGGCCCTGTTTACATTGTTACACAGTAATGTATTCTCACACTAATCAAAAATGAAGTTTGCTGATAACACCACAGTTGGATTCATACGAGATAATGATGAGACTTATATGAGCTTATAGGCAGGAAATTCAACATTTGATACGGAAATTGATTTAATATCGAATGCTGTAAAAACCTGAGAAATAATAGTGGATTATAGGAGATGAAGAAAGATCAATCATTGCCTGGTATAAATAGGCAGTGAGGAGATGGAAAGGGCAGACACTATCACATTTTTGGGTGTGCATATTACAAGGGAGTTGTCATGGTCTCTAAATACTTGGTAAAGCCAAAGTAATGACGCCCTAGGTGAGTGACCGACTCTCACATGTTGTGAGCTGGAACCCAGGGTTCTGCACAGCTCGTCTCAGTAGCATGCAAAAATCCAAAATATTGCTGCACTCCTTGCAGGCTGGATTTCTTTTTAATCGTGTTGATTTAAATCACTAGTAAAAAGGGTTGATTTAAATCAACTCGATTTAAATCATACATTTTTAAAGAGCAACTGTTATCCCTGTCCCGCAGCGGCTTCTCCTCTGACCCGCTGTTGACTCACTGACAGTCTCATTTATTTAATGGGATGGCTGGTGATGGCGGCAGTGACACAAGTTGAGGGACGTGGCGGCAGCAGGTGAGTGGATGCCCACTAACAGGCACTGCCATGATGTCTCTGAAATGACAGGTGCTCTTTAATTGTAAGACCTTTTTCTTGCATTAAAGATTGAAAACCGATTCAATCATACAGTTTGTAGTGTACATGGATTTGAAAAACAATGGAATAAAAGGAATATTCCTGAACATTGTTTTATCTCATGGTTACTGTGAAATTGTGTGAATGCATCAATGCAATGCATGTTATCTCAGCTTGCATTCATTGAATGAGTTTACCAAAATTGTAAATATTTCAGTATTTCAGAATATACAGCCTCATGCTACACAACTAAGCTCAATTTCATGCTGAATAAACAAATAATGTATCTTAGAAAAAAAAAAAAAAAAAACTATCTTTAGATAGATTTTTACTCCATTTAAAAAAAAAAAAAATTTTGATATTGATAAAAATCCAAAAAATCCAATTGGAATTTAAAAATAAATAAATCTGATTTTTTTTTTTTTTTAAAGTCAGATTTTTATCCACCCTGATCTACTTGGTATATTTATTGAAGCACTAAAATCACATCACAGGTATGACGAGAACATTAAAGGTAATGCGTTTCACGCTAAAGTCAGCGATTACACAAACCTCCTACACATACATTGCATGAAATCTATATATATATATGCATGATACAAGGAAGCATGGTTTGGCAAATAAACAATTAACCAATAAATGAGAAATGCACTCCCACTACACTAATGAGAGCCTATACTCCTTGCCTTCCCATACTAACATGTCATAGAACACATAAATAAAAAAAAAAAAAAAAAAAAAAATCACAAACAAAACAAGCCAAACAATCTCCTCCAACCTGTCACCTATCAACACAGATCCAGCAGCCACTGCTGGATGACCGTGTGGGACAGCACAGGGAAGTAGACAGTCCGCAACCTACAGCAGGACACCCTCACAAACTAAGTGCACATAATGTCACAATATGAGGGATACACAATTACACATGAGGTCGTTTCCTCCTCCGACAGGCTGTTTAGCTAACAAGCCATTCACAGCACGCCAGACAGCCAATGATGACCCATAACAAATTAAATACAATGGTTTGGAAAAATTACAAAATATGTTAGGTTAAATAAAGTGTCCAGAAATTAAAAAAAAAAAAAACAAAAAACAAACAAAAACAAAATATGAATGATCAAAAAAAAAAAAAAAAGTTCAAAACAATCAAACCCTATACACAAAAGGTACAGTTGGACAAAAGACGTGGTACAGTTAGATGAAAGAATGATCCTTGTATAAACAAAACAGATGTAATACAAAACCTACTTACTGACTCTATTAAGGCTACATTCACACCTGAGCGTAGCGTTTTTCGCGCGTTTTTACCGCGATTTTTGCGGCGTTTTTACCGCGATTTTTGTGCAGGCGTTTTTAGATTGAATAGAGATCAATGGAAAACGCCTGTAATCTGCCCAAAAAGAAGCTCATGTACTTTTTTGAGCGTTGGGCGTTTTGTATACAGCGTCAAAACGCTCAGATGTGAGCAGGCGCCATTGAAATGAATAGGATTTGTCTTGTTGGGCGTTTTGAGAGCTGATCCTAGAGCAGAAAAACGCCCCAAAAACGCCCCAGAACGCCTACATGTGAATGGAGCCTAAATGTGGTGTGTTATAAATCAACATCAGTGCCACATGTTCATAAAATTATTCAAACTAAAACGCCACTGTGTTCATATAATAGTGTTAGTGCCATCTGGAGGGTGTGTTGGTGTGATAGATCATATAATAGTGTTAGTGCCATCTGGAGGGTGTGTTGGTGCGATAGATCATATATATGTGAACATGGTGGCGTGGCGTTTTAGTTTGAATATTTTTATTAACAGCCATTATGGCACTGACGTTCATTTATATCACACCGCATTTAATGGAGTCAGTAAGTAGGTTTTGTATTAAATTGTTTTTTCTTCTTACAAGGACTCCTTCATCCAACTGTACCTTTTGTGTATAGGGTTCCTAGGGGTCTGTTTTTGTTGGATTATTTTACATTTTTATTCATATTTTGTTTTTATTGATTGTTTTTGAAATTATTGACACTTTATCTCACCTAATATATTTTGTTGTTTTTCCAAACCATTGTAATAGTGGTTAGATGTCATCATTGGCTGTCTGGCATGCTTTGAATGGCCTGTTTATGTGCACTTAGTTTGTGAGGGTGTCCTGCTGCAGTTTGCTGAAGTCTCCTTCCCTGTGCTGTCCCACATGGTCATCCAGCAGTGGATGCTGGATCCGTGTTGGTGGGTGATGGGTTAGAGATTTGTAGATACATATTTGCCAGCACACCAAGGATCTTGCAAGAGCAGTCCAAAAACTTTATTCCAGAGAAGATCATATCAAAAATAAAAAGTGCAAAGTTTCGGAGCCACGCAGGGCCCCTTCGTCAGGCATGTGAGGGTTGGAGATTTGTGCGGCTTGTTTTGTTTGTGATTTTTTTTGTGTTTTGATTTATGTGTTATATGCATTTCTAATTAATTTATTGGTTAATTGCAAAGCCATGCTCACTTGTATCATGCATATATATTTCATGCAATGTATGTGTATATGAAATTTGAGTAAGCGCTGACTTTAGTGCGAAAGGTACCCCCTTTTATCTTCCCGTCATACCTGTGATGTCATTTTAACCACTTTACAACAGCCCGCCGCAGTTATACTGCAGCAGGCAGCCGCTCCTGCGCAAACCGCCGTAGGCATACGTTGGTCGCACGCAGGTAAGCCGATGCTCGGGGCAGGATGCTCCGATTGCCGCCTGACACCCCCCGATCGCTCCCCTCTGAGAGAGAAGATTGGTCGGCTGTTGTAAACACAGCTGACCGTTCTTCTCCTTGGAATGATCACAGAGCCCCTGTGATCCTTCTATATAGGAACACAGGTCTCTATAATCATTTCACAAGCCCCCCCCCCCCCACAGTTAGAATCACTCCCCTAGGCTCACATTTAACCCCTTGATCACCCACAATGTTTACCCCTTCCCTGCCAGTGTCATTATTACATTAACAGTTCATATTTGTAGCACTGATTACTGCAGTAATGTCACTGGTCCCCCCCCAAAAGTGTCAAAAATGTCAGTCAGGGGAGTCCGATCTGTCCGCCGCAATGTTGCAGCCGGCAAAAAAAAAAAAAAAAAAAAACGCGGATCGCCACCATTACTAGTAAAAAAAAAAAAAAAAAAAAAAAAAAAAAAAAAAAAAAAAAGACAAATCTTTCCCAAAGTAGACGCGATAACTTTTGCGCAAACCAATCAAAAATATGTAGCAGAAAACAAAAATTGGCCTAAAATGTTAAAAAAATTTTGATTTTTAATTTTTTTTTTGGGAATGTTATATAGCAGAATGTGAAAAATATTGCTTTTTTTTCAGAATTGTTGCTCTTTTTTTGTTTATAGCGCAAAAAAAAAAAAAAAAAAAAAAAAAAAAAAAAATCACACGGATGATCAAACACCACCAAAAGAAAGCTCTATTTGTGGGGGGAAAAAAAAAAGACATCAACTTTATTTAGGTATAGCGTCGCACGACCACGCAATTGTCTGTTAAAATAACAGTGCCGAATCGCAAAATATGGCCTGGTCATTAACAGGGCAAATCCTTCCGGTCCAGAAGTGGTTAATGCTTTAATAAAAAGTTACAAAGGACTGCAGCAATATTCCGGATTTTTTGCATGCTACGGTCGCTAAATACTCGCTTTCTAGTGAAAAAAAAGCTCAGCAGAGGCTTTTTCCTTAGGAGAAACAGGCTGGATTGCCCCTAAGGCTTTTGGTTCATTTCTATCAATGCACCATTGAGAATATTCTTCTCCAATGTGCTGTAGTGCGATATGCCAGCTGCAGAGCGCAGGATAAGAAGTCAGTCTAATGTAGTGGAAGATCTCATTAGGTACAGATTTCCCAAATTTGGACACAGCAAATGTCAGCCAATAAAAAAGCAGACGAATGCGCGGCCCCTGTCATGTCATTTGGGATGCAGAGACTGCACAGACACAGCTGCTGCTCCCAGTTTGAGTCATGCGAGTGTGCGGCCCCAAACACAGACAGTGTGCATTCAGGGCCGCTCTTCCAAACCCACACTGCTGTCAAACTGGGAGCAGCCACTGCGTTCCAGTTAAATGATAGGACAGCCTGCATGGGAATGCGCAGTTATTTGCTACAGTATGCCCATGTGAATGAGGCACTTAGAGCCCATTCACATTAGCGCGACTTGTCAGCCTGACAAGTCGCGCTCAGTCGCGGTCCATTAATTAGCACAGGACCCGTTCTAATAGGAGCGGCAAGTCGCTCCGACTTAGAAAAAGGGTCCTGTACTACTTTGGGGCGACCTGGAGGCGACTTGCTTAGACTTCCATTATGTGAAGTCTCTGCAATTCGCGGCGAAGTCGCGGTGCACGCGACTTCACAGGTCGCCCCCCAAAGTTGTGTCGCGCTAGTCTGAATGGGCTCTTAATGTAAGTTCATTACATTATTAGCATATCAATAGACACTTTGTACACCAATTAACATTTATATACAAATTAATGTAACCACCTGCCTACTGGGCACTTTTACCCCCTTCCTGTCCAGGCCAATTCTCAGCTTTCAGTGCTGTCCTACATTGAATGACAATTGTGCGGTCATGCAACGCTGTACCCAAAACAACATTTTATCCATTTTTTTGAGACAGATAGAGCTTTCTTTTGGTGGGATTTAATCACCACTGGGTTTTTCATTTTTTGCTAAACAAAAAAGACCGAAAATCAAAAAAGGGAAAACGGTTTGCTTAGTTGGTTATAAAATTTTGTAAATAATAATAATAATTTTCCTACTTCACTGATGGGTACAGATAGGCGACACTGACAGGCAGCACTGATCATCAGTGCCCCGATTATCACTGTAGATGTCCCCTATGTCGATTTGCCGGTTATCAGCTCAGTGTAAGGATAGGAATGCCGATAACCGGCAAATCTGGTTTAGGGCTCTTTCACACGGCCGCTCTGTATGTCCGTATATCACCCCATCCGTTTGCAGGTGATATACGGACATAATGCTTGTCAATGGGATTGCGGATGTCAGCGGATAACCATCCGCTGACATCTGATTTTCGTCCTTTCAGTTCTGTTCCGTTTTTTGGAACGGAACCCTATTTTTCTTCCGTTTAAAAAACGGAACGGCTGCAATATCGGATGTCAGCGGTGTCATCCGCAATCCCCATAGACATACATTATGTCCGTATATCATCCGCAAACGGATGGGATGATATGCCGGTATACAGACCGGATGACACAAGTGTCATCCGTGTCCGTGAAAAAAAAAAAAAAAGTGTCACAGCGGAGGAAAAAAATCAGAGCGGCCGTGTGAAAGAGCCCTAACACTGTAATCAGCTGTGATTGGACACAGCTGATCTTGTGGTAGAGAGACGCTGTGATTGGTTCTTTACCCCGGTTTGTGATCACAGATCCCTGTGGATGCGCACCACAGGGGGGAAGGGGGGAAGCCTGATCATGGGAGGACGCCAACAGATGCCCTCCTGGCAATGTGCGAACTGCGCTGTAGCGGTGATTCGGCAATATCATGGTTGTGAAAAGGTTGAAGCAGTTTTAAACCCAAAAGCAAACATTAAATTGCAGCTTACAAATTCTTACATGTGATGGCTGCATTCATTTTCTTTTAGGCTTTCTTTCTATCTGGTGATCCAGCCAGTAAGTCTGCTGCTTTTCGAAAGAACAAGCTCTCCTCCAAATGTATCAGTTTACAGGGATGAGACAAACCATTTAACTCTGACAGGGGTGCTTACAATGATCAGCTTTTATGTAAAACCTTTATCGAAAAAGGAAAAGGAAACCGTTTGCTGCTACTGTTAGCTGAAGTTTGGCTTCAATTTGTTAGTGTATTTAAATCTGCTAGTATGGCTAACTCTCCCCTCCTCCCTGATTGACAATGCTGCTGTCCAAATGTGCCTCCTCTTCTCATTCATCCAGAATGGGGGCACTCAAATACAAGAGGTGTGTTATTGGCCAGAGCAGAAGGTGAAAAAAGCCTAAAAAAAATAAAACAAATTCAGCTAACACATCTAATGATTGGTAAGCTGCAATATATTACACTTGTGGCTGTGCACACACAGCAATGTTAACTTTTTTTTTTTGCTTTTAAAGGCCCCTTTGTTAGCCTGTATGCCCATACACACATCGGCAAGTTGGCATTTAACCACTTGCCGACCGCCGCATGACTATTTACTGCAGTGGTCAGCCCCTCACAGGCAAAGCGACGTAGTACTACGTCGCTAGCCTGTGAGGGTCTAGGGAGGGAGCGAGCGCACTCCCGCGCGGTCACGGACCCCCCCCCCAGCGTGTGACCGGCGGACCCAATGTCCGCCGGTTACTCGCGATCGTCGGGTGGAGAGGGAGAAAGGCAGGCGGCTAATGTAAACAAGCCGCCTGTCATTCTCCCCTGTGTAGGAATAGTGATCATACGGTTCTACTATGTAGGACCGTTGATCACTGTTCCTACACCTCAAGCCACAGCCAATCACAGTTAGAATCACGCCCCTAGGGACACACATAACCCCTCCCTCTCAAAAAAAAGTTAACCCCTTCACTGCCAGTGTAATTTTTACAGTAACAGTGCATATTTATAGCACGGATTACTGTAGAAATGTCACTGGTAACCCCAAAAGTGTCAAAAATGTCAGTCAAGGGTCCTATCTGTCCGCCGCAACGTCGCAGTCGCCGCATTACTCGTTAAAAAAAAAAAAACACCAAAAATGACAGAAATCTTTCCCTTAGTTAGTAAACGCAATAACTTTTGCGCAAACCAATCAAAATACGCTTATTGTGATTTTTTTTACCAAACATAGGTAGCAGAAAACAAATTGGCCAAAAATTTAAAAAAATGTTGATTTTTACTTTTTTTGGGGGGGGGGGGGAATTTCATATAAAAAAAATGTGAAAAATGTTGTTTTTTTATTTAAAATAAACGCTCTTTTTTTTTTATAGCGCAAAAAGTAAAAATCGCACAGGTGATCAAATACCACCAAAAGAAAGCTCTGTTTGTGGGAAAAAAAGGACGTAAATTTAGTTTGGGTACAGCGTCGCACGACTGCGCAATTGTCAGTTAAATTCGCACAGCGCCGAATCGCAAAAAGTGGCGTAAGACAGCAAAATCCTCCGGTGGTAAAGTGGTTAAAGAATGAAAGGCAAACCAGCCATTGTTATAATGCAGCAAATAAACAGCCAGAGAAAGTAAACACTGTTAATTAGAGAAGAAAGAAGTAGGCATGCCAAAGCAAAAAAACATTATTTCATCTACTTCTGTGTGATGTGAATAAAGAATAGACAAGTAAAAATGAACATGCCTGGCTGCGAAATTCAACGTCTCCCAGGATTTCCTACCGAGTGTGGACAGGGTGAGCTACCGGACTGGTTTTCCTCCCGCATGCAAAGACATGTTTTTAGGACGGGATAATTAAAATGAAATTCAGGAGATGACGGCACGCATTGACTCAGTAGTTTATGGTTGTTTGGGTGGAGACACAGCACGCACTTTCTTCTAAAGCCCCAAAAAATGCATACAAACAAATAAAGCCTCATTTATTAATAATTATGAATTTCAATACACCACAATAACGATCACCCATCATGGACTTTGGTTAATTATCCCCTTTTCCACTGACATTACCTGAAAGTGGCAATGTCTGGGAAAGCAGGTAAATCAGCACTCCTGCCAGCATATTATCTATGGTTAGTAATAAATAGTTTTGATAAATCATTTGCAGCTCCCTAAACTTTAGAACCTGAAATCACTGATTAGAGAAGAATTTTCACCAAACATTGTCTAAGTTCTTACCGTCCTCCAAGTGACAAACTGAGCACTTTGTCTTGTCTTTCTTTCTAGGTGATGTTCCTTTGTGGTTGATGGAAAACATTCAATCTCTTCTTTACAGATATGTGCTTTACCATGTGGATTATCTACATGACAGCTCTCTATTTGGCTAACACTCAGGATTGGTCAATTCAATTTGTTGAAGGACATCTTAAAGAGAAGCTCCAGTACAAAAAATGTAGCTGCTGAGTTTTATTAAACACAATCACCTGTGCCAGGATCCAGCAATTTGGTCACCTGAACTGTCGCTTCTCTCCCCGGCATTTCAACTGTGGGCATCCGGCTGTGACAGCTGGCGGCTTCACAGCCGGGTGTACACTGCGCATGCTCAAATCGTGCTGCCTCTGCTGAATGGTCCGGCAGTCCTCTGGGACCTGTGATGTCCCAGAAGACTGCAGGCAGGGAGGGGGAATGGAGAGCTTTGCTTGGATCGCCTAGGTGATCCGGGCCAAAGTGGGAGTGGGTACCTGTCAACACTAGGCACCTGCTCCCCCCACCAAAAAAAAAAAAAAAAAGGGCATGCCAAATGCGGCAGGGGAACGGGGTAGGAATGCTTAAGGGCCGGTTTCCACTAGTGCGACTTGCTGTGCGACTTGACACGTCAAGTCGCACAGCAAGTCAAAAGCCATTCGTTTCAATTGGGCCCGTTTTCACTGCCGCGACTTCAGTTGCGGCGACTTCAAAAGTAGTTCGTGCACTACTTTTGAGCCAACTTCAGTGCGACTTCCCTCTATAATGAGGGACAAGTCGTTCACTACGAAGTCGCGCTAGAAGTAGCACGACTTCGTAGCCGCAGTAGTGGAAACGGAGACTAAAGCAGAACTTCCCCTTTTGGGTGGAGCTCTGCTTTAAGTGCTGGCACATGTATACGAGTGTCAGATTTTCCCTTTCCCATCACTGTGAATAGCCAAAATCTGTTGGGTCTCAGATGACCTCCCTAATGAGACGCAGACACCTCAGACAGTTTTTTCTGCAGCTGCAGAGTTTAGGACCACATTTATTTAGGAAGTTCTGAAGAAAATCTTTTTTGGTGAAAAAAAAAAGAATGGAACTAATGGCCGGTACACAGGTTAAAAACATCAGGCCAACCTTTCCATAAGAGGAATGATCTGTCAATTATTGGTTTGTTAGTATAGTGCTTTCGGCAGCTGATTGCGACTGTATGAACTAAAAAAAAAAAAAAGCTTTTGTATTCTGGATCATTAAAGAGCTACAAATGGTAAACTGTAGGCTATTTTTTTCTTTGATGATGATTGATGGACGATGATTAATGAATGATGGGAAGATGGATGATTATGATGAGAATGTTTTTAATGGGATATTATCATTTGTATGCCTTTGTCGTTTGAGGATTTTTTGATACATCATGATATGCACCTTTGTTGAAAATCTGATAATCATTTGTCTGATTGTCTCATAGTGTTTACTAGGCCTAAGAATGGGAACTCGCAGTTTATGTTATAACAGGTTCAGTGCCGGTTCACACTAGTGCGATGCCAGACATTGCATGTGATTCGTACCGCATTGTTGTGCAGATCAATGTCTGTGCGATGCGATTTCAGCCATACAATGTATGGCTGAAATCCCATCACATTCACACCAAAATGGTGCAGGACCACTGTGCAATGCGGGAATCGGCACTGATCCACAGGGTTTCCCGCATCGAACCAGTGTGAACTGGGACTTAAATTCAGTAAATATGCTAGTAAGAAAAGATGGTATGCAGGTGTCATAACCAACATACTATGGTAACCTTACACTTACTATTTGTATTAGTCCCAGTTCACACTGGTGCGATGTGGGAACCCCTGCAAATCAGTACCGGTTCCCGCATCACACCAGAATTGCACAGTGGTTCACCCTGAGATCTGCGAATCGCTGGGTGTGTCAATGTAAAGTTAATGACACCCCCAGATTGGTTCGCAGATTGCAGTGTCAACTGTGAAATGGTGCAGGTATTGGATCGCCTAGGTGTGTGAACTGTGAAATGGTGCAGTTATTGGATCGCCTAGGTGTGGAAACCGTGAAATGGTGCAGGTATTGGATCGCCTAGGTGTACGAACTGTGAAATGGTGCAGGTATTGGATCGCCTAGGTGTGTGAACTGTGAAATGGTGCAGTTATTGGATCGCCTAGGTGTGGAAACCGTGAAATGGTGCAGGTATTGGATCGCCTAGGTGTACGAACTGTGAAATGGTGCAGGTATTGGATCGCCTAGGTGTGGGAACTGTGAAATGGTGCAGGTATTGGATCGCCTAGGTGTGCGAACTGTGAAATGGTGCAGCAATCTGATCACCTAGTTGTGCGAACTGTGAAATGGTGCAGGTATTGGATCGCCTAGGTGTGCGAACTGTGAAATGGTGCAGGTATTGGATCGCCTAGGTGTGGGAACTGTGAAATGGTGCTGGTATTGGATCGCCTAGGTGTGCGAACTGTGAAATGGTGCAGGTATTGGATCGCCTAGGTGTGGGAACTGTGAAATGGTGCAGGTATTGGATCGCCTAGGTGTGCACTGGGAACTGTGAAATGGTGCAGGTATTGGATCGTCTAGGTGTGCGAACTGTGAAATGGTGCAGATATTGGATCGTCTAGGTGTGGGAACTGTGAAATGGTGCAGATATTGGATCGTCTAGGTGTGGGAACTGTGAAATGGTGCAGGTATTGGATCGTCTAGGTGTGGGAACTGTGAAATGGTGCAGGTATTGGATCGTCTAGGTGTGGGAACTGTGAAATGGTGCAGGTATTGGATCGCCTAGGTGTGGGAACTGTGAAATGGTGCAGGTATTGGATCGCCTAGGTGTGCACTGGGAACTGTGAAATGGTGCAGGTATTGGATCGCCTAGGTGTGGGAACTGTGAAATGGTGCAGGTATTGGATCGCCTAGGTGTGCGAACTGTGAAATGGTGCAGCAATCTGATCACCTAGTTGTGCGAACTGTGAAATGGTGCAGGTATTGGATCGCCTAGGTGTGCGAACTGTGAAATGGTGCAGGTATTGGATCGCCTAGGTGTGGGAACTGTGAAATGGTGCTGGTATTGGATCGCCTAGGTGTGCGAACTGTGAAATGGTGCAGGTATTGGATCGCCTAGGTGTGGGAACTGTGAAATGGTGCAGGTATTGGATCGCCTAGGTGTGCACTGGGAACTGTGAAATGGTGCAGGTATTGGATCGTCTAGGTGTGCGAACTGTGAAATGGTGCAGATATTGGATCGTCTAGGTGTGGGAACTGTGAAATGGTGCAGGTATTGGATCATCTAGGTGTGGGAACTGTGAAATGGTGCAGGTATTGGATCGTCTAGGTGTGGGAACTGTGAAATGGTGCAGGTATTGGATCGTCTAGGTGTGGGAACTGTGAAATGGTGCAGGTATTGGATCGCCTAGGTGTGGGAACTGTGAAATGGTGCAGGTATTGGATCGCCTAGGTGTGCGAACTGTGAAATGGTGCAGGTATTGGATCGCCTAGGTGTGAACACCCATGCAATCCTATTCCGGTGCAAACCAAAAAAAGGTTCCTGCACCATTTTGTAGAGAATGTGATGCAATTTCAGCCATACAATTTGTAACTCACATCGCACAGACCACATGTGATCTGCACAGCGATGTAGTGCGAATCACATGCAATGTCTGCCATTACACTAGTGTGAACCGGCACTGAAAGTGTAAGTTCACCTTTTCAGAAAAAAAAAAAAAAACTAAAGATAAGCTAACACCATACACTCTCCCCACCCAAACCCCCACCCCCAGTCCTTGCAGTACTTATCCCCCTGTGTAATAAGATGTCAGTGCCCATGCAGCTGGTGTAGCGGTCCAGGGATTTGAAATCCCTGCTCTTCTCCCTCTTCTTTCTGCAGTGCTTCTGGGACAGTCAGAGTGACTCCCTGTGCTGATCCCGACCAATCAGAATCACTCTGATCAATCCAAAAAGCCCTGCAGGAAGAAGAAACCATGACAGCTCATCGCCCAAAGAGGCAACTTCAGTGGAAAGTGGAGGGGTGGGAAGGGTGTATGGGGGTTAGGTCACCTTTTCATTTTTTTCTGAAAAAGTGAACCAACCATTTTGTTTTAAATGCAGTACGAACGCAAATGCAAGAGAAATTAATGCATTCTAGTGCGCCTAGTTTACCCCATTTCTCTTATGTGTGTTTAAAAACAAAGAAAACCAAAAAAGTCAGAAAACAGAATATTTCGCATTTAGCAGAACACACATGAATGCACCAAAAACACGTGTAAATGCAATCCAATCGGCAGTGGATCACTATTCAGAGGCATATGACAGGTGGTTAGGAGAGGATATGGCACCTCATCACCACCTGTATTAAAGTGTTTGTTACACCAACATTTCATATTCCTATAGGAATACATGCCTGCTGTAGCATGTACGTGTACCCTGTTCTCTTTGTATTGCTTCCTTTGTGTGAAATCCCTGGTGTTCCTGCTAGTTCCCTTGCTTTCCTATTAAAAAAGGGATCACACTAAGCAGAACACACCATGGTCAGTTCTCTAGCTATACTGGGAACTCAGCCTGGTCTCCTCCAATTATCAGATTTGTCCAGAACCACCCCCCAGCTATTTACTGGGAAGATCAGTGTGCGGTTGCATCTCCTTCTTCAGCTCTGATGTCTTTTTTTTTTTTCATATACCTATACACACATATTTTGCCTTTCATTTCTATTTTTATCTGAATGGATTGTTTTACAAGGCAATAGTTTACAAATCACTTTATTTGGCACCCTACAAGGAGGTTGTAGCGCAACCCTATTCACATGAATGGGTCATGTTTTGCTGCAGTAGTGCCCGTTGAATGTGACATGACATATCAAATAAAAATCATCGCAGCCACAGCTTTGTTTATTTGGGTGGTCAGTGGGCGGTGAAATTGCAGCCTAACCACCCGGTTTTACCACCTGCTGGCCTCCCATATGGCACCGACGTTAAGACTCCGTTCACATGTAGGCATTTTGGGGCGTTTTTGGGGAGTTTTTCTGCTCTAGGATCAGCTCTCAAAACGCCCAACAAGACAAATCCTATTCATTTCAATGGCCCCTGTTCACATCTGAGCGTTTTGACGCTGTGAGCAAAACGCCCAATGCTCAAAAAAGTACATGAGCTTATTTTTGGGCAGATTACAGGCGTTTTCCATTGGTCTCTATTCAATCTAAAAACGCCTGCACAAAAAACGCCTGTAAATCGCGGTAAAAAACGCGCGAAAGCGCTACGCTCAAGTGTGAATGTAGCCTAAGACAAGCATGCAGACCATGGGGTTCCATAAGGAGTAAGTAGTGGCTTCCATATTTCCTGCCCGACATTGGCTACATAATTCTGGTGCAAATGTTTCTCTACTGACCACTAATGTAAGGGGTCCCCACCATTTACACTGTCTGCTTTCCTATATAGTCATTTTTATTGGTTTACTTTTGGATGGTTAAAAAGAAAGCATTAAGTGGGGTACAACTAGTAGAAAATCTGCCAAAAATTCCCGTCGAGGTAAAGCCGTACGATTTTCGGCTAGTATGTACACAACTTTCAGCAGCCGATGCCGACATTTTCAAAAAACGGAGGGACAAACACCAAAATTTTTATCGTCCGTCCCCAGACGACCAATTTCCGTTTAAGGTGTATGCAGTACGTCCGCGAAAAATCGGATACAAAAGACCGTGCATGATCTGAAGTTGCGGAAGTCTAGGAACATATGTCCCCCCCCCCCCCCCCCCAAAAAAAAAAAAAAAAAAAAAAAAAAAAAAAAAATCGGAGGAGAAATTTCGTGAACATTATGCACTGTCAACTAAAAACAGTTATGACCGCTGAGCATAAGAGAGAAAGATCGGAGGATAGGATATTTTGTCCGATTTTCGTCAAGTGTGTACGAGGAAGTAAATTTCCTTCTTTAATTCTTACATTTATTATTATATCTACAACTTAGTGATCATGGAAATGTACTGTACCCTATAGATTTTTTTTTTCAGGGGTTACCTGTGAACTAAATTTAAGACCGCATTCACACTGAAGCAGCACGACTCCTGCACGACTTCGGGGGCGACCTGTCAGTCCCGTGCACCACGACTTCGGCACGGACTTCATATAATGAATGTCTATGAAAGTCGCTCCGAGGTCGCCCCGAAGTAGTACAGAACCCTTTTTCTAAGTCAGAGCGACTTGTGTCGCTCCTATTAGAACGGGTCCTGTAGCACTGCATGGACCGCGAGGGACTGCGACTGGTCAGGCTGACAAGTCGCGGTAGTGTGAAAATGGCTGGTCTGGGCAGCTACAAGCATTAAAATACTATGTACCAATGTAACACGCATCATTAAATAACTGTAACAAGGTGTCAGAATAAAAAAAATACAAAGAATGAAACAATAAAATTACAATCAAGGTGAGATAATTGCAAATGAATAGAAAGATAATGTGAATAGCCCCAGGCCCTTATCACAAAGTATAAGATAATACAGTTATAAAAACAGAAGGCGAGAGAAGTACAGAGAGGGAAAGCCGCAAGGTGAGCTAAGGCTGCAAGCAACTGATAAGACATGAAGTGAGGATATACGCAGAAAGATGATAGAATTACTGGGCTGTATCAGACATGCGTAAGAACTGCATCAAGTGACAAGACAAAGTATGTGACCCCTTGGCATTAACTGGTTTTCTGCAGTAATTTTCCATAAAATGTGATCTGATTTTTAATCTAGTGTAAGTCACAATAAACAAAACACAATGTGCCAAAGCTTGTAATACACAAAACAATTCTAATTTATCATATCTTTATTGAACACACCCATTAAACATTCGCAGTGCTGGAGGAAAAAGTAAGTGAATCATTGGAGTGAACAGCTGGTCAAACTTCATTTGGCTACAACAACATTTAAAAGCTTTTAATAGCTCTGGATCAGCGCTGCACAACCTTCAGGAGGAACGTTTGACCATTCCTCTTTACAAACATTCCTTTTTAGGATGTCTGGTGTGACCAGATCGAGGTCATTCCACTGCACTTCTATGGGATTTAGGTCTAGTCTTTGACTGGGCCACTCCAAAGGGTGCATTTTCTTTTACTGAAGCCAGTCTGTTGTGGATTTACTTTCCTGCTTAGGGTCATTGTCTTGCTGCATCACACAACTACGAATCCTCAGTTCAGCCATCATACTGTAGGATATTTTGGTAAACATGGAAATTAATTTTCTTCGATGATGGCAAGTGGTCCAGACCCTGAGGCAATGAAGCAAGCTCAAATCATGATGTTCCCTCCACTATATTTTCACAGTTGGGAAGATGTAGGTAAGCTGTGGCCATTTTGCACTATACATAGTGCTGATTATGGTTTCCAAACTATTCAACTATTGTTCCATCAGTCCACAAAACAGTTTCCCAGTAGCGTTGAGAGTTGCCAAGGAGCACTATGGCAAACTTCAGGGACACTGCAATAGCCTACCTGTTCAAAGGCTTACGTATGATAGACTCATGAACAGGGATGTTTGCCAGTTCCAATGATATCTAACAAGCCTTTAGCGGTAACCCCTGGGTTCCTATTTACCTCATTGAGGATTCTGCATTGTGCCTTGCAATTTATCTTGGCTGGGCACTCGCTTCTTAGAAGTGTAGCCACAGTACTAAACTGTCTCCATTTATTCAAACTGTCAACTGATGGATCCCTAAACACTTTGAGATTGCTTTGTATCCCCTTCCTGCCTTATGTAGATCAACTACTCTTTAGTGTATGTCTTCAGAGAGCTCCTTTTTGCAAGACATGGTTCACAACTGATGCTTCCTATGAACAGCAATCTTAAAATGTTGTGACTATCTTATCAGTCAAATAGCCATAATTTTATTATCTGGACTTCAGGTGTGCAAACTAACACTCACTTAGCTTTCGCTGAAGTACTTAGTCTATGGGTTTCATTACGTTTTTATCCAGAATTCTAAATGTTAAATGCGCGTTCAAAAAAGACAAAAGAAATTGGAATGGTTTGTGTGTTATCAGCTTGAAGCAGTTGTAAAGTCAGAAGGTTTTTTTTTTCCCCACCTTAAATACATTCAATACATTAAGATAAAAAGCCTTCTGTGTGTAGCAGCCTCCCCAGCAACCCCTTATACTTACCTGAGCCCCATCTCTGTCCAGTGATGTCATCGAGTCCCTCAGCCATCCAGGACTCTCCCTCCCGATTGGCTGAGACACAGCAGCGGCACCATTGGCTCCCGCGGCTGTCAAAGACAGTTAGCCAATCAGGAGAGGCAGGGGGCTAGGCAGAACGGCAGCTCCGTGTCTGAATGGACAGACAGAGCTGCAGCTCAGCTCGGGTGCTCCCATAGCAATCTGCTTGCTGTGGGGGCACTCGATAGGAGGGAGGAGCCAGAAGAGGATCCGGGCTGCCCTGTGCAAATCTACTGCACAGAGCAGGGAAGTATAACATATTTGTTATAAAAAAAAAAAAAAACTAAAAAAAAAAAAAAAAAAAGCACACAAGACTACGCGGTATTTATGTCAAAGTAGTCAAATAGTAGTAGTTCACCGAAGAACATGCATTATTATAATAAATGTTCATGTTTTGTGAAATCCATCACTTAAATTTTGCATTTTTTGGTGTTGTTTAAGACAATTCTATGAAGACGAACACTGCCCAAGATTACACACAGCAATATTGTGAAACTATAAAAATATTCTGGTGTGTTTACATTCACAAAATGTTCTCCCACTGATAAAATGCTACATTCCTTAGCTCAGAAGAGAACATTTTTACACTGATACATTGTATACTTTTTCACTTACTGACCAGTGCAGAGTTCCTCAGAGCCGGTTCACACTGAGGCGACACGACTTCGGGGGCGACCTGTGAAGTCACGTGCACCGCGACTTGCAGGGACTTCACATAATGGAAGTCTATGCAAGTCGCTCCCAGGTCGCCCCAAAGTAGTACAGGACCCTTTTCCTAAGTCGGAGCGACTTGTGTCGCTCCTATTAGAACGGGTCCTGTACTACTCAATGGACCGCGACCGATCGCGACTTGTCAGGCTGACAAGTCGCGGCAGTGTGAATGGGCTCTTAATTGTTATTTTGCACATTTTTTAAATACCGCCAGCAAACACCAGGTGATAAGTAATGAAGGTGTGTGTTTTTAGCGAATTGATCTTAAATGCCGATTCACACTATAGCGATGTCAGACATTGCATGTAATTCGCACTGCACTGCTCTGCAAATCACATGCGATGTCTGTGCAATGTGAATTCAGCCATACAGATTGTATGGCTGAATTCGCACCAAAGTCGCGCAGGACCCTTTTTTTTTGGTCCGCACCAGAATTGGATCGTATGGGTGTCCACACTTATGCGATCTGATTCCTGTCCAAATTGACAGTTCGCACTGCGATATGCGAACTAATCTAGGGGTGTCATTAACTTTGTATTGACACTCCCCAACAGTTTGCATATGGCAGTGTGAACTGCCTGCAAGTCGGGTGCAATGCGGGAATCCACAGTGGAATCAAAGGGTTCCCGCATCGCACCAGTGTGAACCGGTACTAATGATTTCTCACTTTTTTTTTTTGTGGTATTTGCCTCACAATTGTTATTTTATTTTGATGAATTGACTCTTATTATTTCAGGTTATATTTCCCAAAAATGGGTCACATGACCTTTATAGTGCATGCAGTAACCAGATGTGTCAGGAAGGTAAGATCCTGCATAACAGGACATCATAGAATATACCAGCCTTTCTCAACCGATTAGGCTAGGGTGACACCAGCCTGTTCTTTGAAAAATGATCAACAGTGAACTGCATTTCAGAGTACAGCTAAACAGCTGCTGTCAGGTATACAGGAGCTGATCCTGCCACCTCCTTTGTACAATTAATATGGGACGAACACAACTAAGAGCCAAGCATTTGGCTGTGCCACCTTTCATGCCACATTAAATTTGCCATGGCGCAAAGCATCATAGCCATGGCATGTAAACTGCCACCTGTGTAAAAAAAAGACGCCTTATCCCTGAGGAAACCCTGAAATAATTATTTAAGTCTCAGGGAGTCCCTAACATGTCTACAGCCCACAATACATTAGAATAATCAATAGGGTAATAAACTAAAGAATACTGGCATACCTAGAGTATTTGACACCCAAAATATATTGTTTTAACAATCCCTTGCTCTATATGATAAGGCCTCTTGCACATGGATGTACTAATTTACTTACATTTACACATAGAATCTTTCTGGCAGAAAGATCCTGAGTAAAAAACCACTATGTTCAATAAAGACCTCGTGTATACACCCATAAAAGGCGCATAACTGCTAGTATGATTCAAATTCTTCATCCTTCTCTAGCTGTCAGTGTTTCAATTATCGCATATAGATGTTAATTAAATTGTTTTTCATGGCTCTGAACATATATTTACGCTACACATGTGCATTTTCCCATAGACGATGCACCTGTGTATAGATCTTCAGGGGAAAAAGAAAAAAAGAAAAAAAGAAAAAAAAAAAAAAAGTTACCGTTACCTGGCTACAAATACAGGGTCTTTGCGAGAGGCTTAAAATTATTTTCAGTAATACTCACAAAATTAAAATGGAAAATATTATGGTCCGAAAAGAAAAAAGGTAGATACCCTTACATTGGCGATCAGTAGGGAAAAGCCTCCTTAGATCGGAGGTCGTTGGAGAAAGGCCTCCTTAGATCGGAGGTCGTTGGAGAAAGGCCTCCTTAGATCGGAGGTCGTTGGAGAAAGGCCTCCTTAGACCGGAGGTCGTTGGAGAAAGGCCTCCTTAGACCGGAGGTCGTTGGAGAAAGGCCTCCTTAGACCGGAGGTCGTTGGAGAAAGGCCTCCTTAGACCGGAGGTCGTTGGAGAAAGGCCTCCTTAGATCGGAGGTCGTTGGAGAAAGGCCTCCTTAGATCGGAGGTCGTTGGAGAAAGGCCTCCTTAGATCGGAGGTCGTTGGAGAAAGGCCTCCTTAGATCGGAGGTCATTGGAAAAAGGCCTCCTTAGATCGGAGGTCATTGGAGAAAGGCCTCCTTAGATCGGAGGTCATTGGAGAAAGGCCTCCTTAGATCGGAGGTCATTGGAGAAAGGCCTCCTTAGATCGGAGGTCATTGGAGAAAGGCCTCCTTAGATCGGAGGACATTGGAGAAAGGCCTCCTTAGATCGGAGGACATTGGAGAAAGGCCTCCTTAGATCGGAGGACATTGGAGAAAGGCCTCCTTAGATCGGAGGACATTGGAGAAATGTCCTCCTTAGATCGGGATTGGAGGTCATTGGAGAAATATCCCCTTCTTTGCTGGACAGTGGAGAAGTGCCAAATACCATCAGACGAGCAGTCAATCAGCTACTACTCAAGGAACCCTGTAGTACCCTCTGGAGGAACTCCAGGATTCCACAGAACCCTAGTTAAGAATGGTTGTATTATACAGATGAGTTGTTTTTTTTTACGATTATCATCATCATACAGGATTTATATAGTACCAGCAGTTTGTGCAATGTTTTACAGTTACAATAAAATTCAATACAAGAGGATTAGGAGTCATAACATCAACCTATAACTACAGACTGCTCAGGAAAGTTGGATCCTATATAACCCGACATAGGAGCAAAAGGACAATATATGGCATAATATACAGACAAGAAGCATCACTTCAGACTAGTCAGGATAGTTAGATGCTATATAACCAGACATAGGAGCTGAGGACACTATAGAGCAGGGATCCTCAAACTATGGCCCTCCAGCTGTTGTGGAACTACACGTCCCATGAGGCATTGTAAAACTCCGACATTCACAGACATGACTAGGCATGATGGGACTTGTAGTTCCTGAACAACTGGAGGGCCGAAGTTTGAAGACCCCTGCTATAGAGTAATATTCTATGTGGGCACGGCAGCACAGTGGTTTAGGGGTTGACATGCCGGCTTTGCAGCATAGGGCTCCTTCGTTCAAATTTTAACCTGGGAACTAAAGGCAGCGGGTTCCCACCATCTTGGAGCAACTAAGCGTGAAAGTTTTTTGCACATGTTCGCCAGCCCATGAATTCCAATGATCTGCTGAAAGTGCAAAAAGCACAGCAGGGGTGAATTTCAAAATTGTGCCACACCAAACCACATGCTACCGTGCATTATGGTGGCCATGAACGCACCAGATGCATGAGAATGCCATGACAACTTAATATCTGCACAGATCTGCAGAGGGCAGCACGTTCCCATGCTGGGAAAAAGCATGGTTCCACGCACAACATTTGGTGTGGACCGGCCCTTATTGCCTGGAGTTTGCACATACATTTCAAAGAATATGCTGGTAGGTTTATTTATGGCACTTTTCCACTGCAAGTACCGGCTAGTACCGGCTCGGCTCTACTCGGCCCTGCTTGGCCCTGTTTGCTTTTCCACTGCGGTACCGCATGGTATAGGGTCGGAACGGTTCGGTACGGTACGGTATAGGTTTGCTTTTCCACTAAAGTAGTACTAAAGTTAAGTGGGTGGGATAACAACGGGGTGGGTGTGATTCTCTGACCAATCAGTGGCTAGTAGTGACTGCATGCAAAGGATTGTGGGATATGGTACCAGTTTGGTACCTGTTGGAACCACAATCGAGTAGGTACTGTTTTTTCAGAGCCGTACCGTACCGTACCGTTCGGTTCCATGCAGTGGAAAAGCAAACCTATACCGTACCGTACCGAACCGTTCCGACCCTATACCATGCGGTACCGCAGTGGAAAAGCACAAAAGCGTGCCGAGCCGGTACGGTTCTATGCAGTGGAAAAGCGCCATTACTCTTCTCTACATGTGAGGACAAGAACAGATGTGAAGCTGTAATAAATAATATACAGATGAGTTACAGTATCACCTTCTAATTGCAGATAGTATGAGGTGAGTGCAGACATGTCAGGTAGGTGAGATCCTATAGAAGAGCTGGGGCCCATATGGAGGTTATTATACAGAGGAGTTCTATAGGTCCCTTGTGATGTGATGAGTGCAGACATGTCAGGTAGGTGAGATCATATAGAAGAGCTGGGGCCCCTATGAGGCTAATTATACAGATGAGTTCTACAGGTCCCTGTGATGTGATGAGTTTATACATATATGGTAGGTGGGATCCTATAGAAAAGCTGGGCCCCTATAGGGGTTCTTATACAGATGAGTTCTATAGGTTCCTTGTGATGTGATGAGTGCAGACATATCAGGTAAGATCCTATAGAAGAGCTGGGGCCCCTATAGGGGGTATTATACAGAGTTCTATAGGTCCCTTGTGATGTGATGAGTGGAGACATATCAGGTAGGTGAGATCCTATAGAAGAGCTGGGGCCCCCTATAGGGGTTTATTATAGAGGAGTTCTATAGGTCCCTGTGATGAGTGCAGACATGCCAGGAAGGTGAGATACTATAGAAGAGCTGGGGCCCCTATAGGGTTTATTATACAGAGGCGTTCTATAGGTCTCTGTGATGTGATGATTGCAGACATATTAGGAAGGTGAGATCCTATAGAAGAGCTGGGCCCCTATAGGGGTTATTATACAGAGGAGTTCTAAAGGTCCCTGTGATGTGATGAGTGCAGACATATCAGGTAGGTGAGATCCTATAGAAGAGCTGGGGCCCCTATAGGGGTTTAGTATACAGATGAGTTCTATAGGTCCCTGTGATGAGTGCAGACATATAAGGAAGGTGAGATACTATAGAAGAGCTGGGGCCCCTATAGGGTTTATTATACAGAGGAGTTCTATAGGTCCCTGTGATGAGAGTGCATTTATGTCATGAAGGTGAGATCCTATAGAAGAGCTGGGGCCCCTATAGTGGTTTATTATACAGAGGAGTTCTATAGGTCCCTGTGATGGGTGCAGACATATCAGGAAGGTGAGATCCTATAGAAGAGCTGGGGCCCCTATAGGGGTTATTATACAGATGAGTTCTATAGGTCCCTTGTGATGTGATGAGTGCAGACATATCAGGTAGGTGAGATCATATAGAAGAGCTGGGGCCCCTATAGGGGTTTATTATACAGATGAGTTCTATAGGTCCCTGTGATGAGTGCAGACATATCAGGCAGGTGAGATACTATAGAAGAGCTGGGGCCCCTATAGGGGTTTATTATACAGATGAGTTCTATAGGACCCTGTGATGAGTGCAGACATATCAGGGAGGTGAGATACTATAGAAGAGCTGGGGCCCCTATAGGGGTTTATTATACAGATGAGTTCTATAGGTCCCTTGTGATGTGATGAGTGCAGGCATACCAGGTAGGTGAGATCCTATAGAAAAGCTGGGGCCCCTATAGGGGTTATTATACAGAGGAGTTCTATAGGTCCCTGTGATGAGGATCAGGAAGGTGAGATCCTATAGAAGAGCTGGGGCCCCTATAGGGGTTATAATACAGAGGAGTTCTATAGGTCCCTGTGATGAGGATCAGGTAGGTGAGATCCTATAGAAGAGCTGGGCCCCTATAGGGGTTTATTATACAGATGAGTTTTATAGGTCCCTGTGATGAGTGCAGACATATCAGGAAGGTGAGATACTATAGAAGAGCTGGGGCCCCTATAGGGGTTACTATACAGAGAAGTTCTATAGGTCCCTGTGATGAGTACAGACATATCAGGAAGGTGAGATCCTATAGAAGAGCTGGGGCCCCTATAGGGGTTATAATACAGAGGAGTTCTATAGGTCCCTGTGATGATTGCAGAAATATCAGGAAGGTGAGATACTATAGAAAAGCTGGGGCCCCTATAGGGGTTATAATACAGAGGAATTCTATAGGTCCCTGTGATGAGGATCAGGAAGGTGAGATCCTATAGAAAAGCTGGGGCCCCTATAGGGGTTATAATACAGAGGAGTTCTATAGGTCCCTATGATGAGGATCAGGAAGGTGAGATGACATATGAGGACATAATACAGAGCAGGATGATGCTACATCTGCAGACATCAGGAAGGTCAGATTGTATAGAAGATGTGAGCCCACCATAGGACACAATGTAACTCCATACATCTACCATAGGGGTGACCGGAGCTAATCATCAGAAGGGGGGATAAGTTGTGTGGCTGAACACATACACAGCGCTGTAAGTACCGCTGCTTACTGACAAGTATGCCGGCTGTGACCTCCATGAGATGACAGCCTCCCCCAGACATAGGCGCCCATGCACGGCTAACCAGCTCACCTGTCCTCCGCTCTCCACTCTAAGCCCCCGGTTCCAAAATGCGTCCAGCTCCCGACCACCGCACCGCCCCCACAACCGCTAGCCGCACGCACCGCCCATTCATCCAACAGTCCCACCCACTTCACGCTTCTCCCATCTATTACTTTACTATTTACACGCCCCACATTGCGTATAGAAACCCGCCCATCCGCGGCCAACCGGCCTGAGGCTAGACCACGCCCCAAACTCTTAGAAAGTATCTTTATCAAGCCCCGCCTACACAACCTATAAACGAGCAGCGTGCCTGACTGTCCCGCCCCTGCCAAGAGAAAAAACTCCACTGGCTCATTCGGTGAGCCGCCCACAGGCTTAAAGTGTTTTTTTTTCCTCCACAGTCAATCCCACCCACTTTGGCTGTAGCTGCATATACTGCAGAGCGGTGGCTGAGGCGCATGCGTCAGTGTCTTCTGTCACTTCGGATGCTGCGTGTTGTGGCGTGAAGGAGAGGGAGGGATGTGCGAGCGGACTGTACATAGGACTGTGTGTACCGAACAGTACTCACTGCTGACACATTCCTGGGGTGCAGTCTGAGCTGTCTTTTCCTGTCACGATTAATCTTTTCCTATGAACATTTTGTAACTGCTGGAGGTATTTTGTCATTTTTCACATTTTAAAATCTGCGTTTATTTCTAGAAAAATACATGACCTTATTAGAAAGCAGAGGCCCTAGAGAATAAATTGGGGGCTGGTGCAAGAATTTTACATCTGGGGTGCCAAGGTTCGCCATCACTGCCCTAGGCAAACCTAATTTTGCCCCCCTCCCTGCTTTGTCTCTGACTCTACCCCCTTTGCCCTGCCCATGTGTACGGTTGAGGTGGCGGGGTGGAGATTTTTGCAGGGCCTCACTATTTCTTCAGCTGTGGTCCGCAGGCCCACAACAGCACCTCTGAACTCAGCCTGAAGACAAATAGTGGCAATTCAACGCCTCTTTACAAAACCGTGCCTGCTTTACATCACAGACCTCTTTACAGCCAAGTCTCCTTTACATCAATGTCCTCTTTCCCCCTTTACATCATAGACCTTCCCCCTTTTACATCAGTGTCCTCAGCCCCCCTTTACATCATAGACCTTCCCCCTTTACATCAGTGTCCTCGGCCCCCCTTCACATCATAGACCTTCCCCCTTTACATCAGTGTCCTCAGCCCCCCTTTACATCATAGACCTTCCCCCTTTTACATCAGTGTCCTCAGCCCCCCTTTACATCATAGACCTTCCCCCTTTTACATCAGTGTCCTCGGCCCCCCTTCACATCATAGTCCTTCCCCCTTTACATCCGTGTCCTCAGCCCCCCTTCACATCATAGTCCTTCCCCCTTTACATCCGTGTCTTCAGCCCCCCTTCACATCATAGTCCTTCCCCCTTTACATCCGTGTCCTCAGCCCCCCTTCACATCATAGTCCTTCCCCCTTTATATCAGTGTCCTCTTTCCCCCTTCACATCATAGACCTTTCCCCTTTTACATCAGTGTCCTCAGCCCCCCTTTACATCAGTGTCCTCGGCCCCCTTCACATCATAGTCCTTCCCCCTTTACATCAGTGTCCTCAGCCCCCCTTTACATCCGTGTCCTCAGCCCCCCTTCACATCATAGTCCTTCCCCCTTTATATCAGTGTCCTCAGCCCCCCTTCACATCATAGTCCTTCCCCCTTTATATCAGTGTCCTCGGCCCCCCCTTCACATCATAGACCTTCCCCCTTTACATCCGTGTCCTCAGCCCCCCTTCACATCATAGTCCTTCCCCCTTTACATCCGTGTCCTCAGCCCCCCTTTACATCATAGTCCTTCCCCCTTTACATCCGTGTCCTCGGCCCCCCTTCACATCATAGACCTTCCCCCTTTATATCAGTGTCCTCGGTCCCCCTTCACATCATAGACCTTCCCCCTTTACATCCGTGTCCTCAGCTCCCCTTCACATCATAGACCTTCCCCCTTTACATCAATGTCCTCTTTCCCCCTTCACATCATAGACCTTCCCCCTTTACATCAGTGTCCTCAGCCCCCCTTCACATCATAGTCCTTCCCCCTTTACATCAATGTCCTCTTTCCCCCTTCACATCATAGACCTTCCCCCTTTACATCCCCCCTTTACATCAGTGTCCTCGGCCCCCCTTCACATCATAGTCCTTCCCCCTTTACATCAGTGTCCTCTTTCCCCCTTCACATCATAGACCTTCCCCCTTTACATCAGTGTCCTCAGCCCCCCTTCACATTATAGACCTTCCCCCTTTACATCAATGTCCTCTTTCCCCCTTCACATCATAGACCTTCCCCCTTTACATCAATGTCCTCTTTCCCCCTTCACATCATAGACCTTCCCCCTTTACATCAGTGTCCTCAGCCCCCCTTCACATCATAGACCTTCCCCCTTTACATCAATGTCCTCTTTCCCCCTTCACATCATAGACCTTCCCCCTTTACATCAGTGTCCTCGGCCCCTCTTCACATCATAGACCTTCCCCCTTTACATCAGTGTCCTCAGCCCCCCTTCACATCATAGTCCTTCCCCCTTTACATCAATGTCCTCTTTCCCCCTTCACATCATAGACCTTCCCCCTTTACATCAGTGTCCTCGGCCCCCCTTCACATCATAGACCTTCCCCCTTTACATCAATGGGTTCTTTCCCCCTTCACATCATAGACCTTCCCCCTTTACATCAGTGTCCTCGGCCCCCCTTCACATCATAGACCTTCCCCCTTTAAATCAATGTCCTCTTTCCCCCTTCACATCATAGACCTTCCCCCTTTACATCAGTGTCCTCAGCCCCCCTTCACATCATAGACCTTCATCCTTTACATCAATGTCCTCTTACCCCCTTCACATCATAGACCTTCCCCCTTTACATCCGTGTCCTCAGCCCCCCTTCACATCATAGACCTTCCCTCTTTACATCAGTGTCCTCAGCCCCCCTTCACATCATAGACCTTCCCCCTTTACATCAGTGTCCTCAGCCCCCCTTCACATCATAGACCTTCATCCTTTACATCAATGTCCTCTTACCCCCTTCACATCATAGACCTTCCCCCTTTACATCCGTGTCCTCAGCCCCCCTTCACATCATAGACCTTCCCCCTTTACATCAGTGTCCTCAGCCCCCCTTCACATCATAGACCTTTCCCCTTTACATCAGTGTCCTCGGCCCCTCTTCACATCATAGACCTTCCCCCTTTACATCAGTGTCCTCAGCCCCCCTTCACATCATAGACCTTCCCCCTTTACATCAGTGTCCTCGGCCCCTCTTCGCATCATAGACCTTCCCCCTTTACATCAGTGTCCTCAGCCCCCCTTCCTTGCAACTCAAGTCCACTTCACATCCCCTTTCTATGCACCTTGTCCCCTTCACAGCCCCCCCCCTGTACCCTAGTCCCCTTTTACCTGTACCCCAGTCCCTTCACAGCTGCCCCCGTTATTTGCACCACAGAAACCTGCAAAGCCCCATTCCTTGTATCCCAATCCTGTTTACTGCACCCCTTCCTTGAACCCCAAGTCCCATCCACAGTGCCCCTCCTTGCATTTCATCCCCTCCTGTGTATCTCAGTTTCCTACACAGCCCCCCTCCTTGTATCCCTGTCCCCTCCACAGCCCCCCCTCCTTATATTCCAGCCCCCCTCCTTGTATTCCAGTCCCCTCTACAGCCCCCTCCTTGTATCCCTGTCCGCTCCACAGCCCCTCTCCTTGTATTCCAGCCCCCCTCCTTGTATCCCAGTCCCCTACACAGCCCCCCTGCTTGTATCCCAGTCCGCTCCACAGCCCCCCTCCTTGTATCCCAGTCTGCTCCACAGCACCTCTCCTTGTATTCCAGTCCCCCTCTTTGTATCCCAGTCCCCTCCACAGCCCCCCTGCTTGTATCCCAGTCCCCTGCACAGCCCCTTTCCTTGTATTCCAGTCCCCTCTACAGTCCCTCTCCTTGTATCCCAGTCCCCTCTACAGCCCCCCTCCTTGTATCCCAGTCCCCTCTACAGCCCCCCTCCTTGTATCCCAGTCCCCTCTAGAGCCCCCTCCTTGTATCTCAGTCCACTCCACAGCCCCTCTCCTTGTATTCCAGTCCCCTCCACAGCCCCTGTCCTTGTATTCCAGTCCCCTCCACAGCCCCTGTCCTTGTATTCCAGTCCCCTCCACAGCCTCTCTCCTTGTATTCCAGTCCCCTCCACGGCCTCTCTCCTTGTTTTCCAGTCCCCTCCCCAGCCTCTCTCCTTGTATTCCAGTCTCCTCCCCAGCCTCTCTCCTTGTATTCCAGTCCCCTCCACAGCCCCCCTCCTTGTATTCCAGTCCCCTCCACAGCCCTCCTCCTTGTATTCTGGTCCCTCCACAGTCCCCCCTCCTTGTATCCCGGTCCCCTCCGCAGTCCCCCTTCCCTTTTTACCAGGTCCCCTCCACAATCCCCCCTCCCTGTATCCCGGTCCCCTCCACAGTCCCCCCTCCCTGTATCCCGGTCCCCTCTACAGCCCCCCTCCCTGTATCCTGGTCCCCTCTACAGCCCCCCTCCCTGTATCCCGGTCCCCTCTACAGCCCCCCTCCTTGTATCCCGGTCCACTCCACAGCCCTTCACCTTGTATTCCAGTCTCCTCCACAGCCTCTCTCCTTGTATTCCAGTCCCCTCCACAGCCTCTCTCCTTGTATTCCAGTCCCCTCCACAGTCCCTCTCCTTGTATTCCAGTCCCCTCCACACTTCCTCTCCTTGTATTCCAGTCCCCTCCACAGTCCCTCTCCTTGTATCCCAGCCCCCTCCACAGTCCCTCTCCTTGTATCCCAGCCCCAAAAACAGTCCCTCTCCTTGTATCCCAGCCCCAAAAACAGTCCCTCTCCTTGTATCCCAGCCCCCTCCACAGTCCCTCTCCTTGTATCCCAGCCCCCTCCACAGTCCCTCTCCTTGTATCCCAGCCCCCTCCACAGTCCCTCTCCTTGTATCCCAGCCCCCTCCACAGTCCCTCTCCTTGTATCCCAGCCCCCTCCACAGTCCTTCTCCCTGTATCTCATTTCCCTCCACAGCCACACTCCTTGTATTTCAATGCCCCCCCTAGTATCCTAGTCTCTTCCACAGTCCCCCTACTTGAATCCCAATCCCCTCCACATCCCCTCTCCTTGTATTCCAGTCCCCTCCACAGCCCCTCACCTTGTATTCCAGTCTCTTCTACAGCAGCCCCTCTTCCTTGCACCTCACTCCCTTTCAAGTCCCCACCTTTCTGGTATCCCAGTCCCCTTTACAGCCGCCTTCTTTACCTTCAGTTCCCTTTATGTGAATTTCCCCTCCCTTAACTTACACAGCTGGTAGAAGATCAAGCAGAGGGCAGGAGCTGTCAAACTGTGCATTTAACAGGCAGATGGTTGGTAGCTAGGACCGCCCCAGCAGCTGTGTAAGGATGAAATTGGTGGCGGGGGAAGGAGGAGTTACAAAGGGAGGGGAGAGGAAACATTTACTGATACCACATACCACAGCACTTGCCACTTGCACATACCCCCCCCCCCCCCACTCACCCCCTCCAGTAGCGATACTCTGTAGCTAGTACTGAAACTAGCAGTGCAGGGAGCTTAGTCTGCACTGAAGAGCCTCACGTACCTGAGAAGGGCGAGCTAGGCGGGCTGGACGCAGTCATCTTGGAAGCGGCAGCACCTTCTCCCCTGCTGGAGATGGGGAAGAGAGTTCCCTGTGTCATCTTAAAGTGGAGTTCCGGCCACAAAATCAACATAATCGACATAATCGATTTTGTGGCCATCTGCTTGCTTTTCGTCACCTGAAAAGGAAATGGAGAGTTACGATTTTTTTTTTTTTTTTACGTACCTTGTTATTATAGAAAAATATACTCACCTTTCTTCCACTTCCTCCGTCGGCGGCCGCAGCCTGCTCCGTCAGTTCCCGTTTGCAATGATTCCTGGGAGCTGAACGTCATCGCTTCCAGGAATCAATGCGATGGCACCGGCAACGCTCGTCACTTCCCGTGCGGCTCCGCATTCCCTGCTAAACAGCTTCTGGGCATGCCCAGAAGCTGTGGAGGAATGTGGCGCCGCACCAGAAGTGACGAGCGGGGCCGGTGCAGGCGCATTCTGGGAGAAGAGGACACGGAAGAGGACGCAGAAGAGGATCGCGCTGGCTTCAGCTGCCCACATCTCAGATGGCAACACCGGAGAAGAAATTTTAAAGGTAAGTATTTCTTCTGCAGGTAAGTGCGACTCGGGACAGTACAGAGGCTATCCATTGTGGAATGTACTGGCCCTGACTGTCCTGGGGGTATTTTTATTGAAAATTTTTTTTCATGGCCGGAACTCCGCTTTAAGCAGTCCATCTTGCAGCACATTTGAAATGCTCACATCTCACACCACATGCAGTCAGCAGGACGCCAGTGCAGCGCTCCTGGCTGATGTGGGCTCTAGGCCAACGCCTACCTTGCCTATAGGTAGCACTGGCCTTGGCTGGTTTATTTTGTTACGCCACATGTAATCTGTGTAATTGTTTTATCAAATTCGAAATTTCAGGAGAAAAAAAATACATTGAGTAAGGTGCAGTAGAACCTGAGTTGCTCCGACTTAGAAAATGGTTACTTAACTACTTTGGTCCGACTTCGGCACGCCTTGCATTGACATTGCATTGTTAAAGGGTAAGTCCAAGCAAAACCTAACTAACACCTGCTCTGTGCCACATTCTCAACCTAATCTATCCAACACTGTAAATCAAAAAACGCTGTACTTACCTTTTCTGCACCTGATCCGGTCCGGTTTCCAGCGCTTGAAGCTCTGTGCAGGAGAGGACTGACAATGGCTGTAAGATCAATGAGAAGTGACATCAGAATGGGAAGTGACAGAGCAGTGGCTCGGCTCAGGTGCCCCCATAGCAAGCTGCTTGCTGTGGGGGCAATTAGCAGGAGGAAGGGGCCAGGAGCGCCAGGGAGGGACCAGAGAAGAGGGGGATCGGGGCTGCTCTGCGCAAAACCACTGCACAGACCAGGTAAGTAGAATATGTTTGTTATTTTTAAACAAAAAAAACCCAAGACTTTAATATCCCTTTAACCTCAGAGTGACACTGCCCCGCTTGAACCCAAACAATTACTGGTTCCAACACTAGTTTCCGATTCTAGTTCTCAGACAGATTACGACCTTAAAGGGGTTGTAAAGTCAGAAGGTTTTTTTTATCTTAATGCATTCTATGTATCTTAATGCATTCTATGCATTAAGATAAAAAAAACTTTGTGCAGCAGCCCCTCCAGCCCCCCTAACACTTACATGAGGTCCCTTTCTGTCCTGCGATGTCCACTAATGCCATCCAAGATTCTCCCTCCTGATTGGCTGCTGCTGCTGTCAATAATCGTCAGCTAGCCAATCAGAAAAGGGGGGGGGCAGGGCATATGAATGAATATTTTATTTAGAATACAACTTAGATGACATATCAAATGTTTAAACTGAGAACATTTATAATTTTAAGGGAAAAATAAGTTGATTTTAAATTTCATGGCATCAACACATCTCAAAAAAAGTTGGGACAAGGCCATGTTTACCACTGTGTGGCATCCCCTCTTCTTTTTATAACAGTCTGAAAACATCTGGGGACTGAGGAGACAAGTTGCTCAAGTTTAGGAATAGGAATGTCCCATTCTTGTCTAATACAGGCTTCTAGTTGCTCAACTTTCTTAGGTCTTCTTTGTCGCATCTTCCTCTTTATGATGCGCCAAATGTTTTCTATGGGTGAAAGATCTGGACTGCAGGCTGGCCATTTCAGTACCCGGATCCTTCTTCTACGCAGCCATGATGTTGTAATTGATGCAGTATGTGGTCTGGCATTGTCATGTTGGAAAATGCAAAGTCTTCCCTGAAAGAGACGACGTCTGGATGGGAGCATATGTTGTTCTAGAGCTTGGATATAACTTTCAGCATTGATGGTTCCTTTCCAGATGTGTAAGCTGTCCATGCCACATGCACTCATGCAACCCCATACCATCAGAGATGCAGGCTTCTGAACTGAACGCTGATAACAACTTGGGTTGTCCTTGTCCTCTTTAGTCTGGATGACATGGCGTCCCAGTTTTCCAAAAAAGAACTTCAAATTTTGGTTCATCTGACCACAGAACAGTTTTCCACTTTGCCACAGTCCATTTTAAATGAGCCTTGGCCCAGAAAAAAATGCCTGCGCTTCTGGATCATGTTTAGATATGGCTTTCTTTTGGCCTATAGAGTTCTAGCCGGCAATGGCGAATGGCACGGTGGATTGTGTTCACCGATAATGTTTTCTGGAAGTATTTCTGAGCCCATGTTGTGATTTCCATTACAGTAGCATTCCTGTATGTGATGCAGTGCCGTCTAAGGTCCCGAAGATCAGAGGCATCCAGTATGGTTTTCCAGCCTTGACCCTTACGCACAGAGATTGTTCCAGATTCTCTGAATCTTTGGATGATATTATGCACTGTAGATGATGATAACTTCAAACTCTTTGCAATTTTTCTCTGAGAAAATCCTTTCTGATATTGCTCCACTATTTTTGCCGCAGCATTGGGGGAATTGGTGATCCTCTGCCCATCTTGACTTCTGAGTGACACTGCCACTCTGAGAGACTCTTTTTATACCCAATCATGTTGCAAATTGGTCATCCAGCTGTTCCTTATATGTACATTTAACTTTTCCGGGCCTCTTATTGCTACCTGTCCGAACTTTTTTGGAATGTGTAGCTCTCATGAAATCCAAACTGAGCCAATATATGGCATGACATTTCAAAATGTCTCACTTTCAACATTTGATATGTTATCTATATTATAATGTGAATAAAATATGTTTATGAGATTTGTAAATTAGTCCATTCCTTTTTTTACTCACAATTTGTACAGTGTCCCAACTTTTTTTGAATTGGGTTGTATTTTCCAAGACAACCTCTGGATATGTTGCTAAGCAGGTGCACTCAACTCCTTTGGTCAACCATGGTGAGGCCTGTTATGAGTGGAACCTGTCCTGTTAAACCACTGCATGGTCTTGGCCATCGTGCTGCAGCTCAATTTCAGCACCCCCAGATGTTTTGGAACTACATTTCCCATGATGCTCATGCACTCTGCGGTGTAGCTGACATCCTGGGAAATGTAGTTCCAAAACATCTTGGGTGCCAAGGTTTGCCATCAGTGGCCTAGGCCATCGTTATGTAGAGCAACAATTCTTTTTTTCAGACTCTCAGAGTTCTTTGCCATGAGGTGCCATGTTGAACTTCCAGTGACCAGTATGATAGAGTGAAAGAGATGACACCAAATTTAACACACCTGCTCCCCATTCACACCTGAGACCTTGTAACACTAATGAGTCACATGACACTGGGGAGGGAAAATGGCTAATTGGGCCCTATTTCAACATTTTAACTTAGGGGGGTACTCACTTTGGTTGCCAGCAGTTTAGACATTAATGGCTGTGTATTGAGTTATTTTGAGGGGACAGCAAATTTACACTGTTATACAAGCTGTACACTGTAAGTATAAAATTTTTGTTATTTTTATTGGGAAAAAAAAATGAGACTTTACAATTCAGACATTACAATACACTTTAATACAGGGCCCAAAAACCCAACACCTTTTCTACTCCCATGTTTCGGATCTCAATATGCTGGTTCTAAAGGAAGCAGATACAAAAGGGAATGAAAAGAATATTGGGCACTATTGGAGGAAACTGCCGATGATTTTTCTTTCCCAGATTGCAACTATATTGAAGAGAACGCTTCATGCAACATGCTTGCTAACATTAAAAAGCTCATTCCAGCGTTCTTGTTAGACAGAGTTAAAGAATACCCTTAACCATCCGTTGCCCCAGGATCATTGTGCCTTCTAGCAGACAACCCCTATTCCCAACAGAACTGATCTGCTATCTCAAGGCCCTCTATTCCATCCAGCTTCTCAGGCTCTAGTTTTATCAACATGGCAATTGAAACCCAGGTCTTAAAGGAGATGTACAGCCAAAGCTTGTTTGGCTGTAGATCTCCTATGGATCAGAGGAGTGCAGTTTGTTTTGCACTCATGTGACCTGTTTTCAGCAGAGAGCGGGCTGAAGTCCTCTCTGCAGATGTTACAGATGTTGGTCCAGGAACGGTGCCATCACGACCACGGAGTCGGGGTCTGCCAGGGGCCTAGACCGACACCCAGCTCAGCCTCTCAGTGAGCCGATGAGAGCCTGAGCCGGCCGCTCCTCGCCCCTCCACAGCTCAGCACTCCAATGAGTGAGGAGAAGGCAGAACAGAGAGCTGCTGACTGACAGTGAACAGTTCTCTGCTCTGGGAGCTGTCAGAACCAAGCGATCAGTGGTGTTCAATCGCTCGGTTCTCGGTGCAGAGATGCCGGGGGAACAGATGCAGCATCGAACCGATGCTGCATCCAACTAGGTAAGTATAAATGGGGAAAAAAGGAAACCCCCATACTTCTCTTTTAAAGGATAGAGATGTTTCTGTGTTGTTTAATCCTACCTTGCTAAAAGCAGAAAAGTCTCTCTTCCCGAAGAATCTTTTATCATACCTGGAAATCTTTTTTTGCCTGGTGTGAACGCAGGCACTCCAATCCCAGAGATTACTCTGTGCCTTGCATTCTAGTCTTCCTACAAACAGGCCTTGAACATAACTTGGCCTTATGCATTCTCATCAAATCTCGATCTTCTCTATTCTTTTTCAAAGGACCCTGGCTTTACTCTCCCTTGTAAGAACCTTTCTTCAAGATACATCTCGTATTAAGCTACTTAGGATCTCTCTTTTAAAGTAGCCTTTTTTATGTCATAAGGGCTAGCAAAATCTTGTGGAAGTTCAGTGTCTAACTGTAACCCAGACCTCCCCAAGATGGGGCCCGGGGCCCACAGCAGAGGACACATGGACCTCTCTTTAAACAATTCTACACAGATGACACCTGGGGACATCTAGTGAACAAGAACTTCAATGAGAACTACATTGATATATTAAGCAATAATACTGTGCCCTAATACACTGTTACATACCCCAATAAAGCAATACATGCACTCAATTTAGAGACGGGCGAACGATTCAGCCTGAGCAAGAGTTCAGGCTGAACATTTGGCTATTCGGCAAACACCCAAATTTGCAGGGTGTTTGCCAGTTGTTCACCCCGACAAATACCCTGCAATGCACCGAGCACTGCACAATGCATTCTGCACCCTGATTGGGCAAAGCTTTTTAATTCATTACCCCTGTTCTATATTTAGGTAAAATTAGGAGTCACTAGAATATTTGCAGTAGAACTGATAGAACAGAAGATTTACAAGCTTAACAATGGAATTGGGCTATTCAGTTTACTGGGGACATGTGAGATTGGTGAATTGTACAACCCCTGGCCAGTATGGAATCATCATTCTTGAAAAATGTTCATTCAATTGTTTAATTGTGTAGGAAGAAAAAACTAATCACAAACATGCCTCAAAACTATTTTCATTTAACATTCTAACCTTCTGGCTTTAAGAAAAAAAAAAAAAAAAACTGTAGGCAATTGCAACTGTTTTTGCAGATCAAGCACAGGAAAAAAAAAATGAAATCACTTGATTCTGAGGAAAATATTATGGAATCACCATGTACTTTGCAGTTCTAAACCAAACATCTGCACCAGATTACATCTGCTAATTAGTCTGCAGTTTAAAAAGAGTGCTTGAACACCTTGGTGAGCTGTTGCACCAACCTGATTGATATGAATCATGGCTCCAACACGAGAGATGTTAGTTGAAACAAAGGAGTGGATTATAAAACTTCTTTAAGGGTCCTTTCACACGAGCTCTCCGATAAGATCCGCCTGTCAGTTTTTTAGGCGAATCTGATCGGATGCTCCATGCATCCCTATGGGGCAGAGGATGTCAGCGGAGACATGTCCACTGAAACCCGCTGCCATCCGCATCCGATCCTGTCTGTGAAATCCGGACGGATGGAAACCCTATTTTCCATCCGTCCAGGGGATCGGATGAGAGCGGACAGGCGGCCTGCTCTTATTCGATTCCCCATAGAGATGCATGGGGCTTTGACACCTCCCTCTCCGCACACAGAGTGGAGAGGGTGCTGTCACCTTCCTGCTCAGCGGGGATCTTTGTTTACGATCCCCTGCTGAGCAGCACAGATCCGCCTAGGGAGGCGGACCGTGTGAAAGAGCCCTTAGAAGGTAAACCATCACAGAATGTTGCACAAGATGTTGGTTGTTCCCAGTCAGCTGTGTCTAAAATCTGGACCATGTACAAGTCAAATGGGAAGGTTCTTTAAGGGAAGCGTACTTGTAGACATCAAAGCATCAAGATAGAACACTTAAAGCAATATGCCTTGAAAACAGAAAATGAACAACAAAAGAAATGAGAAATAAATGGTCAGAAAAGGCAGTCAAATTTGTGTGACCAAACTGTAAGATATCGCCTAAAGGAAATTGGATTTACATACAGAAAAGCCAAACGAAAACCATCATTAAAACCTAAACAGAAAAAAAAACAAGGTTACAGTGGGCTAAAGAAAAGCAATCATGGACTGTGGATGACTGGATGAAAGTGATACTCCGTGATCAATCATGAATCCGCATTGGCCAGCAGGGCTGGCGCTCCCGCTAGGCGAAATAGGCAGCCACCTAGGGCGCACTGCTGCTTAGGGGGCGCAGCCACGCCCGCTGGTTTCCCTACTAGCCTGGCTGCCACCCTAGGGTGACCAGACGTCCATGGTGTACTGTGAACTGGAGCAGGGTCTTCCATAGTTCCCGCTTGGGCTGCCTCCGGAGGAGAAGGGGGGGAGGAGATGGGGAATAGAGCGCCGCCAGGAGGCGAGACTTAGTATGACAGCCTCCCCGCCTAGTAAGCAGAACTTGGCTTTTTGTAATCATGTGGTGCTCTAATCCCCATGCACTGGTCACTCTGCATTGTTGGGGGCATTGGTCACTCTGCATTAATGGGGGCATTGGTCACTCTGCACTGGATTGGGGCACTGGTCACTCTGCACTGGATGGGGGCACTGGTCACTCTGCATTGGATGGGGGCACTGGTCACTCTGCATTAATGGGGGCACTGGTCACTCTGCATTGGATGGGGGCACTGGTCACTCTGCATTGTTGGGGGCACTGGTCACTCTGAATAACAGGGGCACTGGTCACTCTGCATTAATGGGGGCACTGGTCACTCTGCACTGGATGGGGGCACTGGTCACTCTGCATTGGATGGGGGCACTGGTCACTCTGCATTAATGGGGGCACTGGTCACTCTGCATTGGATGGGGGCACTGGTCACTCTGCATTGTTGGGGGCACTGGTCACTCTGAATAACAGGGGCACTGGTCACTCTGCATTAATGGGGGCACTGGTCACTCCGCGTTGGATGGGGGCACTGGTCACTCTGCATTAATGGAGGCACTGGTCACTCTGCATTAATGGGGGCACTGGTCACTCTGCATTCGAAGGGGGCACTGGTCACTCTGCATTGGATGGGGCATTGATCACTCTGCACTAATGGGGGCACTGGTCACTCTGCATTAATGAGGGCACTGGTCACTCTGCATTGGATGGAGGGCACTGGTCACTCTGCTTTGGATGGGGGCACTGGTCACTCTGCATTGTTGGGGGCACTGGTCACTCTGCATTAATGGGGCACTGGTCACTCTGCATTAATGGGGGCACTGCGAGTGATGCAAGTATAGGGGGGAGTATAGGGAATGATTGGAGTGTGCTGCGAGTATAGGGAAATTTTGAAGTTTTTTTAAATTTATGGGGGGGGGGCAAGTAGCTGATCCTGCCTAGGGCTCTGCATTGGATGGGGGCACTGGTCACTCTGCATTAATGGGGCACTGGTCACTCTGAATTAATGGGGGCACTGGTCACTCTGCATTGGATGGGGGCACTGGTCACTCTGCATTGGATGGGGGCACTGGTCACTCTGCTTTGGATGGGGGCACTGGTCACTCTGCATTAATGGGGCACTGGTCACTCTGCATTAATGGGGGCACTGCGAGCGATGCAAGTATAGGGGGGAGTATAGGGAATGCTTGGAGTGTGCTGTGAGTATAGGGAAATAGGGAAATCTTGAAGTTTTTTTTAATTTATGGGGGGGTGGGGGGGAAGGCAAGTAGCTGATCCTGCCTAGGGCACAGAATATTCTAGCACCGGCCCTGTTGGCCAGAGTAATGATGCTGGAACTTTTGTTTGGTGCCGTTCCAATGAAATGTATGAAGATGACTGCTTGAAGAAAATGCAAATTTCCACAATCATTGATGATATGGGGTTTCATGTCAGGTAAAGGTATGGGGGAGAGGACTTTTATTAAATTTTCAATAAATGCACAAGTTTATATTGAGATTTTAGATACTTTTTTTCTTCCATCTCTTGAAAGGATGTTTGGTGATGATGACCGTTTTTCAGGATGCATCTTGCCATAGGGCAAAAGCCTTGAAAAATGTAATTCAAGAAAGACATATAATGTCAGTGGCATGGCCTGCAAATAGTCCGGACCTAAATCCAATTGAAAATCTATGGTGGAAATTAAAGAAAATTGTCCATGGCAAGACTCCGACCTGCAAAGCTGATCTGGCAACTGCAATAAGAGAAAGTTGGAGCCGGATTGATGAAGAATACTGTTTGTCGTTAGTTAAATCCATGCCTTAGAGAATTCAAGCTTTTATAAAAGCCAGAGGTGGTGCAACAAAGTCCCTCCCCCATACAGTTAGAAAACACTCCCCTAGGCACACTTAACCCTTTGATCGCCCCTGGGTTAACCCCCTTCCCTGCCAGTGTCATTATTACAGTAACAGTACACATTTATAGCATTGATTACTGTAGTATTGTCACTGGTCCCCCCAAAAGTGTCAAAAAAGTCCGTTAGAGGTCCGATCTGTCTGCCACAATGTCGCAGTCCTAAAAGGATGAAAAAAATTTGATTTCTCTATTGTTCATTGACACATGCAGCTCCATGTAATTCTTGACCATTGGGTTATGCTGCCCCCTACAGGAGTAGGACACTAGGCAGGAAAAAGCTTTACCACACCTATGGAGCCGTCCCTGAAGGCATACACCCACACACTCTGCTATAGGCTTTAGTTTGTTTCTGCCTAGTTTAGGAGTAGGACCTAGTTCCCTGCTGGGACTTCTGTCTTAGCTGTTTTTTTTTTTTGGGAACCTTTTTGACCTTTAGACTTTACTTTTTAGTTAGTTTTGTTCCTGAGAGAACTACAAGCAACAGCCAGCTGGGTTTCGGACTGGATATGCTAGATCCTTAAGGTCTCCCAGCCTGGCCAGCGAGCGTGCACAGGTTATAGTCCAGCACTAGGCCTCGCCACAACAGAGCCCCGATGGACGGGGGCTGGCCTGCGAGTGAAACACCTCGTCGGGACGCATATGACCTGGGTTGCCGCGTACCCCCTGGCCGGCAGCATTCCCACCCCAGGTGAATAGGTAGTCTGTTCGGAATGGTGCCCACCTGATGCTGTTGGTATGGTGAGTAAGTGTCCCACCATTTCTCTGGCGGTCTCAGAGTGGATATGGGCCCCTCCCTGGGAAAGTCAGACCCTTGGTTATCCCTTGGTTCTCTTGGCCTCTGGGTGATACCAGGCCTCCCCTTAGGCTCCCCCCCCCCCCCATAAGCAGGTTCCTACCTCAGGGGGGCGGATGTATTGCGGCCACTGCGGCAGTTCTGCAGGGGGTGTTATCCTGCTGGGGGCCCCTTCTGGGGACCCCCTGAGGCCACTGTCTATTGACCCCCTTGGGGGTCCTGGAGAGCGCATGGCGCGCCGTGGGGGCTGCCATTTTCTCTGCATCAATGTAAAAATATTGCCATTGAAATGCATGGGCGGCCATGTTTTGGTTGTTCCCCTATAGGAATGCATGGGGCGGGCATTTTCTTGGAGTCCACGATCACTGAACAGCAGGAAGAAGCTAGGGTGACTCTAGTACATGACCCAGGTATTTCTTGTTCCTGTGTCAGGTCATTTTTCTCTCTGCACAGAACGTTTCTATATCCCTCCGTATCGCTTTGGTGGTATGTCACTGGGGTCCCTGTAAGGTACCTAAGATTAAAAACAATTTCATAGGATCTTAATACCATACGGACACCCAATCAGTATTGGGAATGGTACTTCCCAATAATATTATAACCGTTCGGTCAATTTAGACCGGGAGCTTCAGCAACTATTACAGTAATCAAAAGAAAAAAAATCGGAGTCCTGCCTAAGCAGATCTACGGTGGAAAAGTTGCAATTGAAGCTCAACACCGACAAATAGACTGGCACATTAAATCCAGCCGCTTAAAATACAGCAGGCAAATAACCCTGAGACAACCAGTGTAAACACGTATAACCCAGTCACACATAATATGCTAATAAAGATCAAATTCATAGACCCTTAAAAAGGGGAGTTCAATCAATTAATTCCATCGCTCTGTGGCATAGTCATATAAGCAGAGCAGTCTCCAGTCTTTATTTCAAGAGCGGAACAGGTCATAGACAGGAACAGATGGTAAGAATGGTCCTCAGAACATATCCGGTCTGTACTCATAACATTCTTTATCCGGGGGGTGGTCACAGTGCAGTTAAGCAGTCAGCAGATCAAGGCTTCAAAAGTTTCAATAGCAATAGCAATACTAATTTCAGGCTGTGGTGCCAGTTCTCATTCACCCTGCTGCAGGCTGTGCTAGTCTGGGACTTGTGGTGCCGCTGGTGCAGCGGTGCCGATCGTTTTTTTTGCAGTTTTTTTCTTAAAGTGACACTGTTTTTTTGTATTAAGTAAATATGGAGTCCCAGGACCAAATCTCACCCAAAGATCTCCTCAGTGCGGTTGCGGGACCCTCAGGGACACAACCCCTGTCTGCTTTTACAGCAGTTTTGGAAAACCTGGTGTCAAAAGTGGATTTAGTTTTAAAAAAATGCCACTAGTAGAAAGCGCCCTATGCCTTCCCCTGCCTCTTTAGTATGCTCAGATTCTGAGGTAGATATGGCCGCTGCGGATGCCATCCTGGTGGATCTGCGTCTTCGCATTCTGATGGCAAGGAGGATGTATTCTCGTCAGCAGCCACGCGGGAAAGCGCTCTGGTGGAGGCACTTATAGTGTCAGTGCGGGAAACCTTAAAAATGGAGGATGATTCTACAGCGTCAGGGACGCGGGTGTCTTTTGGCACCCGCAAATCCCAGAAGCCGGGCAAGGTTTTTCCCTGTCTGCAACTTTTTGACAACATTGCCAATGAACAGTAGGGGCGCATCATACAAATGTTAGTGGTGCCTAAGCGCTTTAAAAGGCGCTACCCTTTTGCGGACGCGGTATCCACTGGATTGACCTGTAACACCAAAGGTGGATCATCCGGTTTCCAGACTAAACAAGTCCGGTGGAGGAGTCCCCAGTATTTACAGACCCTGTGGATAGACGGATTGATTCTCTGTCCTGCCATTTGCATGTGATAGCGAGTTCTATACTGAAACCGGTATTTGTGATCACTCTGGTGTCACAGACCATAACGAAATGGGCAAAGTTGCTGAAAGGTGACTTGGAATCGGAGCAGCTCTTGCCGGGCCTGATCGAGCTAATGGACCAAATGGTCCAAGCCGTTCAGTATATATGTAATGCGTCACTGGATGCGGCTCCACTGGTAGCCAGAGTGTCTGCGGTGGGGGTTGCTATTAGACGCATATTGTGGCTAAAAAGCTGGTCTGCGGATCAGGCTTCCAAAAAGGCTCTTTCTGATCTTCCCTTTATGGGGGACAGGTGGTTTGGATCCTCCCTGGATGAGTTGATCAAAGGCTTTATGGGTAGGAAGAGTACTCTTCATCCCCAATCCACCAAGGGCAAGGCACCATGTAATAGACGGGGGCTATCATTTACTGCTCATAGGCGGCCATTTCGTACCTCCGGGTCGCAGGAGAAAGGAGCTAAACCATTCAGGTCTTCTGGGGGTTCCAAGAAGACATGGTCGGGTAAGCCGAAAACAGGCCAATCTGGATCTGCGGAAAAAACCTTGTCTGCATAAAGGGACGCCCTCACCCGTTTCTGGGGTTGGGGGGAGTCTTCGCTTCTTTCCCGGAACCATGGGCTTCCTTGATTCAGGACAAATGGGTTCACAAAATTATCCGGTAGGGTTACAAGATCGAATTCAGGTCCCAACCGTCAGACAGGTTCTTCCCGTCCAACCTCCACCTGTCTCCAGATCGGTTAAACAGACCTACGAGAGGCGGCGCAAGATCTGTTGTCACAGGGAGTGATTGTGCCGGTTCCCTCTCGGGAAAGTTTTCAGGGGTATTATTCAAACCTGTTCACTGTGCCCAGGAAGGGTGGCAAAATGCATCCAATCCTAGATCTCAGAGCTCTGAACCGCTTTGTGCGGGTACAGAAGTTTTAGAATAGAGTCTATTCACACGGTGGTGGCATCCCTACATCAGGGAGACTTGTTGGCCTCTATCGATATCAAGGATGCATATCTACACATCCCTATCTATGCTGGACACCAGCGTTTTCTTCGCTTCACTGTGGGAGTGGAGCACTTTCAATTTGTGGCGTTACCCTTTGGTCTCGCCTCTGCTCCCAGGATCTTCACAAAAGTGTTGGCTCAGATACTGGCACTTCTACGTCAGAGGGGGACTGCGGTCCTGTGGTACCTGGATGATCTCCTGTTAGGAGCAGATTCTCATTCAGCTCTGTTGGGGGATTTGACAATCACTGTAAGGACTCTGCAAGAGTTCGGCTGGACCATCAATTTCGCAAAATCAGCCCTGGTACCATCCTCAAGACTGGTCTACCTAGGTCTAACTCTGGATTCTGCTCCGGCAAAGGTTTTTCTTCCCCTGGACAAGCTGCAGCAGTTGCAGGGGGGAGATTCATTTGTTGTCCAGCAATCTGTCCTCTCTGCGGACTTGCATGGGAGTCCTAGGCCTGATGGTGTCGACCTTCAAGGCGGTCCCATTTGCTCAGTTCCACACCAGGTCATTGCAGAAGGAAATTCTGGTCAAATGGAACAAAAATCTAAAGTCGTTGGATTCTATGATTCGTTTGAGTCACAACACAAAAACTGCTCTTCTATGGTAGCTTCGCTCGTTGGCATTGCGCCAGGGCAAGTTTTTCCTTCCATTGTATTGGACCGTGGTCATCACGGACGCCAGCCTGTCCAGCTGTGCCCAGGGGTCTTGGACAGTGGAAGAGTCCAGACTACCGATTAATGTTCTGGAACAGGGCAATAAAGCTTTGCCTTTGTCACTGGACAAATTGTCTACAAGGTTGTCCAGTCTGGGTTCAATCAGACAATGCCACAGCTGTGGCTTACATCAATTATCAAGGGGGCACCAAGAGTGTCTTAGCAGCCTGGGAGGTGGCCAAAATCTTGAAATGGGCAGAGGATTTTGTTCCGGCTCTCTCCACTGTACACATTCCAGGTGTGGAAAACTGGCAGGCGGACTACCTGAGCCGTCAGTTGTTGGATCAGGGGGAATTATCTCTACACCCAAAGGTGTCAAAGAGATGTCGACCTCTCTGCTCAACAAGAAGGTTCAAAGGTTTATAGCCAGGTCACGGGATCCACTAGTCGATGCTATAGATGCACTGGTGGCTCCTTGGGGGTCATTATCGGCTGATCTATGCGATTCCAGCGCTGGAACTTCCGCCGAGACTTCTGCACAGAATAGAGGCAGGGAGGATTCCAGTCATTCTGGTGGCTCCAGACTGGCCTCACCGGTCTTTGTATGCAGATCTGGTAAGATTGGTCGCCGATGCTCCTTGGAGACTTTCTCTCAGGGAGGATCTGCTGTATCAAGGGCAGATCTTCCATCCTGCTTTACAATCACTGGCTTTAACGGCATGGCTGTTGAAAGCCAGGTGTTGAAGGATAGGGGTCTTTCTGATTGAGTGAATCCTACACTGTTGAAGGCCAGAAAGTCAACTTCCAGGAAGATCTATCATCATACATAGAAATCGTACATTTCATGGTGTGAATCCATGAAGGTGCATTCTCGCTTTTGTTCGTTGTCTTTTCTATAAAGAGGTGTCGAACAGAAGTTGGCCTTGGCTACTATTAAAGGCCAAGTGTCGTCCTTGGCTGTGTTTTTCCAAAGTCCTTAAGCCATGCATGCGTTGATTCCCCTTTTTATCCAAGGGGTCCTTCATGTGGCCCCTCTGAGGCGATCCCCATTTCCTCCGTGGGATCTGAATTTGGTATTGTCTGTTCTTCAAAAACCTCCTTTTGAGAACATGAGGGAGATTCCTCTGCTTACCTTGTCCCCGAAGGTTGCCTTTTTGGTGGCTATTACTGTTGCTCGCAGAGTATCAGAATCGGCGGCGATTTCCTGCCGTTTGCCTTATTTGGTGGTCCACAGAGATAAAGTGGTACTTTGACCTAGTCAGCCGTTTCTTCCTAAGGTGGTTTCTGATTTCCTTCTAAATTTAAGACATTGTGCTGCCTTCTTTATGTCCTAAGCCCAAGCATCCTAAGGAAATTGCTTTGCATACTTTGGATGTGGTTAGGGCTATTAGGGTTTACCTGGCGACTACTGAATCTTTCAGGAAATCAGATTCCTTTTTTGTCCTTACAGGAGGACCTAGAAAGGGATTGGCAGCGTCTGCTGTGACCATTTCTAGGTGGATCAGGCAGACGGTGGTTCCCTGAAGGGTCAGGTTCCACCTTTCCCTGTGAAGGCGTGTTCTACTAGTGCTTCTTGGGCTTTTTGGCATCAGGCGTCAGTGATGCAAGTTTGCAATGCGGCAACTTGGTCGTCTGTGTACACGTTCCAAAATATTTTATAAAGTAGATGTGTTGGCATCCTCGGATGCTTCTTTTGGCAGCAAGGTTTTGCAGACTGCTGTTTGAAAGAGACTTAGGAGTTTGTCAAGGTGAGCTCCTGTTGTTCCTGGTTGAGCTCTATATTCTCTGGTTGGCTAAAGTTTTAGCCTTGTTGGGAATTACGTTCTTTTTCTGCATTGTTTTCCCACCCCTCATGCAAATACTGCTTTGAGACGTCCCAATGGTCAAGAATTATATGGAGCTGCGCCTGTCAATGAACGATAGAGAAAACTGGATTTTCGTCTTACCGTAAAATCCTTTTCTCTGAAGTTCATTGACAGACGCAGTACCTGCCCCTCTATCTTGAGTGGGATGGGGTTTTTCCTCTAGAAACTGCTTGCAACTAAACTGAAGCCTATAGCAAAATGTGTGGGTGTATGCCTGCAGGGATGGCCCAATAGGCGTGGTAAAGTTTTTCCTGCCTAGTGTCCTACTCCTGTTGGGGGCAGCATAACCCAATGGTCAACAATTATATGGAGCTGCGTCTGTCAATTAACTTCAGAGAAAAGGATTTTATGATAAGACAAAAATCCAGTTTTTTTAAAGTTTTCTTTTGGGAATGTTATATAGCAGAAAGTGAAAAAATTATTTTTATTTTTTTTCAGAATTGTCGCTCTTTTTCCCCAGTCATCCTCCAGGATGGTCAGATGAGAGATATGCTCCACCTCCTGCAGGAAACACAAGCACACAAGTTTAAAACAGGCCGCCCTAGGCTGCCCCTTCAGTTCTTGTGTTTCCTGTGTCCTGCAAACACTGGCACTGAGGGGATAATTCCCCAGTTTGTTAGTTCTTGGCCTGGAAAACAGGTCTTTACCCATGGCAGGCGTCCCCGGGTACCTCCTTCACCCCCCTGTGCCATAGCTGATGAGGCAGCCAGTCACAGGTCTCCAGGTGAAGGATGGGGGGGGGGGGGGAGAGAGAAAAAAACCCCAATTCCCTGGAGCCCGCAAGACTCTCCCTGCTGGTCAGGTAAGTGGATCTCCTGTCGTTTGGGATCGAGGGGGTTGTGGGGGGGGGACTTTTATTCCTCCCTTCCTCACTTTATGCTAAGATAAGGATGGGAGGAGAGCCAAGAGGTACACTTATTGGGGCAGCAGGGCGTGTTCCCGCAGTTTGCCGCTGCATCCTTCAGCCTCCAGGCAGGCTCGCGCAGGAAAAATCTGCGACAGGTTCCCCTCCTTTCTCCCGCTCCACGCCGCCCGGCAGCTTCTGGTCTATCCAAACATGACCGGCGGAAGCGGAAATGATGTCACTAAGATGGCGCCACTACAGGAAGTGGACGGTCGTCATCTTGGCTATGGGCAAATTCAGACGCAATCAGGGCGGACGTCCTCCCGCCGGCCGGGAGCAAGACATTCGGGGCGTGAAATTTGAAAATAAACCAGGCCCTGAACACATCAGCAGCAGCAGCTATCGCTTCTGACACCAGACGAGCTCCCCCTCCAATGGTGGAGGACCAAAGCCAGCTACCGGAGGCTGCGGAGCCAAACCCCAGCTCTCACATGGTAAGGAGGAGGGGGATGAAACAGGAAGACTGGTGGTCTGCTCTCCCATGTTTGTTTTTATTTATCAGGGGGTATGTTTTAATAGGGGGAGAGTAGGTTGCAGGTCGCCTATGCTGACTCTTTCTTTCTCTCCCCCCTCCCCCCTTCTCTCGCCCCTTCACCCCCTCCTCTACCTTGGCTGTGATCTTTGTACTTTTCTCACAGCCTAAAGGTCAGGAGCTGACCGAGGGGGCGGACAAGCCTAAAAAGAAGTACTGCCGTACACGTGGAGTAAAGATCCCACCCGACAACGACAAACTGCTATGCAGTAGATGCATCAAAAAAATAGTGGACAAAGAGACAAAGCCTCTAGCGAAAGACTTCATGGATTTCAAAAAAGAGATGACGTCCACTTTACAATCTCTACAATCGACCATCAATGCGATGAAAGGGGAAGATCAGCCATCCACTTCATCCCTAGGATCTAAAACCCCTAAACTAAAGGGGAAATTCAGGAAACGGTCACCTCAACCGCAACCAAGCCCCTCAGATTCAGACTCTGACTCAGAGGAGGAAGGCAAACTACTATACAAAGATAGTTCAGATTCCAATAACGACTCGGCGCAAAAGATTCCCAAACACCTCTTCCTGGCAGAAGAGACAGAAGAAATTCTGAAGGCAATTTATATCACGGAGGACATCAAAGAAGCGCTGCCTACGGATTCCATCAGGGACAGATCTTATAGGAAGAGAAGCACAAAACATTTCCGGTCCATCAGGTTATCAAAGGCATTATAGACAAGGAGTGGAAGAACCCGGAAAACAAACTGTTTTTCCCAAAAGCTTTTAAAAAAAAAGGTTCCCATTTGACGAACTTCAAAGTGTCCTCACAAAATGCCCAAAATTTGACGCATCCTTGGCTAAGGTATCAAAAAGATCGGATCTCTCATTTGAAGACATGGGCCAGTTAAAAGAGCCAATCGACAAAAAAATGGAGTTCACACTTCGTCGCCAGTGCAGCAGAGTTTCAACCCAACATAGCGAATACGTGCGTAGCTAGAAATGTCTCCTTTTGGCTGGAACAGCTCAGAGGTCATCTGCATAAAGTTCTGGGGACAGATGAAGCTCTAGATTCCCTCCCCATTGAGAAAGGAGTGGCCTATATGGCCGACGTTTCGGCGGAGGCAGTAAGGTTCTCTGCTCGCACCACGGGCCTTGTTTACATGGCCAAAAGAGCCCTGTGGCTAAAGACCTGGGAGGGAGACTACACCTCCAAAAACAAACTTTGCAACATCCCTTTCGATGGTAACTTACTGTTTGGCTCTGAACTTGAAAAAGTGTTAGACAGATCAGCGGACAAGACAAAAGGGTTCCCGCTCAAAAAACCAAAACAAAAAGAAAGGAAGTTTTTTCGTCGGCCAAGACGTGAAACGCAGACAAAAAGCGAGAGACCTCAGACCCAGCGTAGATGGGTCTTCAACAGGAACAAGGCCAAACCTAATGCTTTATTCCCAAACTCTGCATCTTCCAACAAACCACAATGATGCCAGCAGGGTCATGGGTGGCAGGCTGTGTCATTTCCTTCCCCAATGGAAAGAGTTCTGCTCAAACCAATTTATATTACAGACGATAGCCCAAGGCTACAAGATAGAATTTGGGTCAGAGCCTCCAAACAAGTTCAGGGCTACAAAAGTCCAAATCGGGTCGAGACACAAAATACTCATGGATACAGCAATCAGGGAGTTACTAAGGGAAGAAGTGATAGCAGAAATACATCCATCTCTTTTTTCCCAAGGACACTACTCCCATGTATTCTGGAGAGAAAAACCCTCTGGCAGATCCCGCTTAATCTTGAACCTGAAAAACCTGAACAAGTCATTACGCTACAAAAAAATTCAAAATGGAAACAATTTTCTCGATCCGAACGCTCCTTCCAACAGCAGCTTTCCTGGTGACTCTCAATCTGAAGGACGCTTACCTTCATGTTCCAATTCACCCCAGCCACCAAAAGTTCCTGTGATTCGCCATCCAGGAGGGGGGTCAAAGACTCATCATTTCCAATACCAAGCTCTCCCCTTTGGCATTTCTTCAGCCCCGCGCATATTTACCAAAATTATAGCAGAGATTGTACAGGAACTCAGGCTAAGAGAGGTTCAGATAGTATCTTATCTAGACAACTTCTTAATCTATGGGACTTCCGGAACGGAAACCCTAGCAGGTCTACAAGAGACTGAGCAATTTCTCACCCAACTAGGTTGGCAAATCAATTACGAGAAAAAAATCAGGATTCCTTCCCAGAAGACTATGTTCCTGGGTTACATTATTAATCTGACGGAGCAAAAATCCTTCTTCCAGAGGAAAAAGTAGTAAAGTTGAGCGACATGGCAAACCAGGTAAAAATAGCGAAACAAGGGACAAGGAGAGCCATTATGTCCCTTTTAGGACTCATGCCTGCGTCGATTCCTGGGGGGACAGTGGAGCCAACTGCATATGAGGGCCCTACAGTATCACCTGCTGAATGGCTGGGACAAAAGTCTAGACTCCCTAGAAAAAAAACATTCTAATTCCCAGAGCGGTCGGGGAAACCCTGTCTTGGTGGACAGAGGACACACTAAGAAGAGGCAAACTATGGCTACCGCAAACCCAAGTCCGGGTCACCACAGACGCAAGTGCGTCCAGATGGGAAGCGCACATTGGCCAGCAGGTCAGACAAGGAACCTGGGACCCACTTATAGCAAGAGCATCCTCCAACTTGAGGGAGCTGACTGCGGTACGGGGGGCTCTTCTAGCCCTTCAGGAGATGGTAGTAGGAAAGCATGTTCAGATTCTGTCAGACAATGTCACGACGGGGGCATACATCAACAGACAAGGGGGTACCAGGTCGAGGATCCTTATGAGGACAGTGCATACGCTTCTCTCCTGGACAGAAACACACCTTCTGTCTCTGTCAGCGGTACACATAAAGGGCTCGCTCAATACACTAGCGGACATCCTGAGCCGGAGACAGCTGGACCTGGCAGAATGGGAACTGAACCAAAAATTTTTTTCCAGGCTCGTCAAAAGGTGGGGGGCCCCGGAAGTCGATCTCTTTGCCTCAGCAAACAGCAGGAAGGTGGAGAAATATTTATCTCTAAAAAGGGAGGAAGGCTCTCTCGGGATAGATTCACTGGGCTTCCCATGGCCGTTCAGTCTGGGGTACCCTTTCCGCCTATACAGCTGCTCCCCAGAACAATCAGGAAGATCCGAACGGAAAAGGCAAGAGTGATCCTAGTGACGCCTTTCTGGCCGAAAAGATCCTGGTTCTTGGTCCTGAGGAAAATGACAGAGGAAGAACCCTGGATTCTACCAACCCAAGGGGACCTTCTCTTACAGTCCGGAGCCCACCACCCTCAGCTTCAGACCCTAAAATTGACAGCATGGATTTTGAACCTATTACGAAGAATGTATTGGGAAATCTGGAATAGGTACTCTGCAAACATGCGTCTGAAAAACAGAGACTTACAAGACGTGGGTACAGCACTGGAGTTTTTACTGGACGGAGCAGAAGCTGTTCTGGCAGCAAGCACTCTTAAAGTACATACCGCAGCACTTTCAGTTTTTTTGGACACTCGGCTTAGCGTAAACCCCTTGGTCAGACGTTTCTTCAAATCTATCTCAAGAAAACATCCAATTGAGACCATGATGGTGGGCCCCTTGGGACCTTTCCCTGGTACTCAGGGCGTTTACTCAAGCCCCTTTCATACCAATCTCGGAATCTTCATTAAAAAACCTGACGCTTAAAACGGCCTTTCTAGGGGCAATTAAGTCAGCTAGAGGGGTTAGTGAACTTCAGGCTCTCTCTATAAAAGCCTTTCTTCACAGTCTTTCCAGACAAAATAGTACTCAAGACGGACCCACTGTTCCTTCCCAACGTCTCATCAGCTTTTCACCGAGCTATTTCTGTCAAAATCCAGCTAACCAGGGGGAGGAAATGTTTGCAACCCTGGATGTCAGAAGGTGCGCCCTTGCCTATCTGGAAGCCACCAAACAATTTAGGGAAGTCCCAAAGTCCCAAATTTGTCCGTTTTGTTTGGAGGGATCCATAAAGGGAAATCAGTTTCTAAAAACTCCATAGCTAGATGGATTAAAACCGCAATAAAATCAGCTTATTGCAGTCAAGAACAAACCAGTCCACCAAACATGAAGGCACATTCCACACGTTCTATGGCTACATCCTGGGCAGAGAGAGCTGGGGTCTCTATTGATCAGATCTGCCAGGCAGCTACCCGGTCCAGTGATTCCACCTTCGTGAAACACTACAGGATCGACTTGGTCTCGGCCCAAGATCTAACCTTTGGTCAAAAGGTCCTGCAGGCGATAGTCCCACCCTATGTATGAATCTTTGGGGTCTCATGTGACCTTCCTGGAGGATGACTGGTGAAAGCTAGAGTTATTACCTGATAACTCCTTTTCCAGGAATCCTCCAGGATGGTAGACCCCCACCCTTATTGATGTAAGATACTAAGTCCATATAGCAGCATGCTCATGTTTGACGACAAGGCAATCTTTGTACAACTGAGGGGGCAGCCTAGAGTGGCCTGTTTTAAACTTTTGTGCTTGTGTTTCCTGCAGGAGGTGGAGCCTATCTCTCATGTGACCGTCCTGGAGGATTCCTGGAAAAGGAGTTATCAGGTGATTAAAGCTCTTTTTGTGGGGAAAAAAAGGAGATCAGTTCTATTTTGGTACAGTGTTGCATGACTGCGCAGTTGTCCGTTAAAATAACACAGTGCCGAATCGCAGAAGTGGTTAAATCATCAAAGTAATCTGGATCATGGCAGAAGATAGGATAAATGTTAAGAATGTTCCTTGGTTGAATATGGTAGGCATTTGTTAATTATGTGTGGTGAGAGGGATTGGGCAGAGTCAAAATTAGCCAAGGTATATCTCCAGTTTTATAAGCCACATACAGTGCATTATTGTGCGGTTGAACAAGTATAATAAGCTGATCTCAATGCGTTTCTCAAGAATTGCTATGTTCAGCTGCCTATACCACGATGACAATTGCTTTTAAGCAAGTGTATTGAAAAGCACCGCACTCTTTCTGAAATCAGTGCTGTACAGAAAGGGAAAGATAATTACAGAAGGAAAGGTGTGTAACCTGGAAACCTTCCCAATATTGTCGAGAAATAATCCTCTAGCTGTGGTTAGTGCCAGGAAGCATCCCAGATGGGATCTAAACATACTACTCCCTGAGGAAGCTGATAATATTACTTATACAAGGGTATGCAAACACATATATTTTCTGTATGAATGTATCACGTTTGTTGTGCACTGTAACAGAAGAAAACATTTTTCATGAAATGTGATGTTTACAGGACGCGTACACATTCAGTTCCAAACATCTTCTGTCTAGATCTGAATTTGGGGTGGCTGATGTTTACAACCATAAATATATGTACACAATATGCGGTTCTCATTAAAACTAATAGGACATATTTTACAGTAAATCTATTTGAGGATAAAATAAACACACCATAAGAGAAATGCAGGGTTTGCCATTTCTGACAATCTAAAAGTGCTAGCTACGTGGCTGTCATGCTAACTCGCTGGCTTTGATATTCCCTGAGTCACAAGTATACAGATCAATAAAGTCAGAGAAATGTTAGCTCGCTCTGTGAAATCCAAAATAAGTATTTAACAAATAACTTTACTGATGTATAATAAGCGGTGTGTTCTCTTGTTTAGTGTGGTCAGTTTTTAATAGGAAAGCAGAGAGACTGGCAGGAACACCAGAGATTTCACACAAAGGAAGCAAAACAAAGAGAATAGAATACCTTTTCATACAATGTCATATAGATGAGTAGTAAACTCATGTTTCTCTCAGTGTCATTAAAACAAATAATATACTGTATAACTTACTCATAGTTTTCTTTAAAAACTTTTCAATGTACACTGTTTAGGTGATATCACCTTCTCTGATTATCTCTATCCCTCGGTTTACGTCACTTGCACATGCGTATTACCATTTGGCTTCTCGCCACTCTGATTGTGAAAATGTTAACCAATGTACTGTGGTGACGTATGCCTTACTGCCTGGCATTGTAGTATAATTGGGCTATAGAATGATGACACTTGCTTCAGCAGCATCTGAACTAATCAAACTTTACCTGAAAAAAAAAAGTGAGGACACTGATATGGCGATGTAACATTTCCTTTTGTATTGTCATGATATAAGCGGTGCAGCTCTGTGTTTATTACGATTCTGAATTTACTAGCACTTTCAAGTAGCATTAGCAGCTATAGCTTGGTTCAATGTTCTCAGGTCATTTTGACCTGCCATTGACAGGAGCTTCTCAAGATATCTAGAAGTTTTATGCAGGCACCTTGTTTCAGAGTAGGGATGAAGTTGAGGTTCGCAGCTACCATGGGTTCAAGGTGAATCCAGCAGGCTGGTGTTTGTGATTCCTGCTTTTTTTTTCATATTATCTTCTTTAAACCATAATGCACTACTTGCCCTTGACCTATGACCAGTAAAACAGCTTCAGGATAAGGCAATGAAAAGGGGGAGGGGGGGGGGGGCAGGTCAGCCATAGTGTCAGGGAACTACAACATAGAAGCTGTTTTTTTAGAGGAAGCTGAGTTAAGGTAAAAAAACTCCCAATATGGTTCCCCCTACTTTCTTCCCTAAACACGTACCCGAGTTATCTCTCGATCCAGCACTGTGCCCTATCTGCAGCTTCACTGCTGCCAATGGCTCCACTGCTTCACTGCAGTGGAGCCATTGGCTCTTGTGAAATCCTGTGAGGAAAGAGTGGGCCGTGTGGTTGAGCCCCACTGTTTAGCTTGGTTTACAACTATGCAGTTTGCTTTTGATCCGTTTCTGCAGTGATTTTTGCGGTGCATTTTCTATTTTTGCACATGCGTTTTTGATTCATTTTTTGCAAGCTCTTTTATGCTTTTTATTTTGCCCACTTTGTTGTTCGGTGGATTAAAAAAAACGCAAAAATGCAGATAGCAGTAAAATCGCAGCAAAAAAATGGTACACGCTTTTCTGCAGCTTCTCCATTGAAGTCAATTGAACCAAAAATACACCGTTTTGTGTAAAAGAGCAGAAGACCAGAAGACCGGAGAGGGAGAAGAACAGAGCAGGAGAAGACCGGATGAAGATTTTTAATAAACCTTCCAAAACGTCTCCTGTCGTTAAACTGCCTTTTATGGGGTGAATGGGTAGGGGTACAATGTACCTCATACCCATTCACATAGGGAGGGGGTCCGGGATCTGGGGGGCCCCCTTGTTAAAGGGGGCTTCCAGATTCCAATGAGCCCCCTGCCCGCAGACCCCCACAACCACCGGCCAGGGTTGTGGGGATGAGGCCCTTGTCCTCTTTAACATGGGCGCAAGGTGCTTTGAGCCCCCCTACCCCAAAGCACCAACACCCCCCCATGTTGAGGGCATGTGGCCTGGTGTTGTCCAGGGGGGGCGGGGCCGCTCGCTCGTCCCCTCCCCTTTCCTGGCCTGCCGGGCTGCATGCTCGGATAAGGGCCTGGTTTGGAAACTGGGGGGACCCCCACGCTGTTTTTTCCCATTTTGGCGTGGAGTTTCCCCTCAAGATTCTCACAGCGCAAGTCGCGCCGCAAGTCGGATCATCCTGATCCGACTTGCGGTGCGACTTCCATTCAAATCAATAGGCTCCCATAGGGAACCATTGATTTTGAATGGAGGCAGAAAAAACATATAACGTGGCTTAACGCACGTTAAGCAACGTTATAGCAACGTTATTCAGCCTTTAGCAACGTCAGACGTTTTTACAGCTGTAACGCTGGTCCTCATAACGCGCAGGCCGTGGGTTCTTCTTGCAGCTTAAAAACGCCTAGGCCACTTACAGCTCAAAAACGTCTGTGTGTGCATGAGGCCATAGAATAACATGGAGGTGCGTTTTTAGGCTGCAAAAAGACGCTACTTACAGCGGTGTTAAAAACGTCCCGTGTGCATGGGGCCTTAATGTTATACACTGATTTGGGTTAGTTTCACCAAAGAAATGTAGCAGAATCAATTTTGGCCACAATTTATGAAGCCTATTATTTATTTGCAAAATTGTTTTTTTCCCAACATTTTCAGTATTTTTGTTTATTTAGCAAAAAATGGTGGTGAATAAATACCACCAAAAGAAAGCTCTATTTGTGTGAACAAAATTATACAAGTTTAGTTTGGGTACAATGTTGCATGACCGCTCAATTGTCATTTAAAACATGACAGCGCTGAAAGCTGAAAATTGGCCTGGGCAGGAAGGGGGTAAAAGTGCCCGGTACTGAAGTGGTTAACCACTTGCTGACTGCAATATGTATATACTGTATATGTTGTGGTTTGTAAGTGGTTGACCAGGGTTATGGCTGAAGCTATCAACCATAACCCTGGTATCTTTTTTTTCAGCTGGTGGTGGGTTTTCCCATTAGCCGAAGGGTCCCTTCCCGCCGCTTGGCGATGTCTCTCGGGCTTACCGATTTCACCGGCACACATGAGAAATAATCCGTCAGTGCGGCCGGCTGGTCATAGAGGCAATCAGAGACTAAATCGTCTCTGATTGCCTCTCTGGCCTTGGAGGACCAAAGTGACATCATGAAGTCACTTCTGGTCTAGTGTGGTAGTAAACAAAAAACATTTTATTTAAAGGAAAAGATAAAAAAAAAAATGTTTTTGATCTTTTTCTTTTAAAGGTAAAGGAGAGATTTGGGGTCTTTTTTTTATCCCAGATCTCTCCATAAAGAGGGCCTGTCATCCTTATTTTTATTACAAGGGATGTTTTCATTCCTTGTAATTGGGAATAAAAGAGATAAAAAAAAAGAAAAAAAAAAAAGAGATAGTGTAAAAAAAAAAAAAAAAAAAAAGAAAAAGAAAAAAAGTAAAGAGCCCCCTTCTCTCAGTGCTCGCACACAGAAACAAACACATATGACCTCATCTGTATCATCGCCTATGGAAATTTTGTAAGTACCATAGTTTGTCACCATTCCACAATGCGCAACTTGAAAGAGTGACATGTTCGGTATCTATTAACTCAGGGTAACATCATCTTTCGTATTATACAAAAAAATTGGGGTATATACTGTGTTTTTTTTATTTTATTTTTATTCATTAACCATTTCCCGCAAACCGACGTAACTATGTAACTAGCCTTGAAGAAGTGGTTGTACGGGGGCTAGAGGCATCACCCCGGTGCTATTTTTAGAGCCGGTGGTTGGTTTTCTGGTGATAACAACAGATGCGGCTCAGCAGCCGCTCGGCCGCTGTCACAGGGAACGGGAGGGGTGGACCCCCCCTCCCACCGCTCTGCCCAGGTCTCCCATCCCTCTATATATAATCATTATCATAATAAAATGTACAATTGATGTACACATTTTACATTTTATTATGATTATATATATAGGGGGTTCACCACTTTTTTTGCACATTGCAGCTTTGCAATATTTCTTACATTTTGCAGAGAGGGTGACACCATCACTACTATGTTCTAATACACTGCTTGATTTGCATCTCTGTTATTATTATTGCATGTGGGGGATTTCACCATTATTTTCACATTGAAGCTCTGCAATTTCTCAAAATATTTTGCAGAGGGGGGTGACACCATCACTACTATTTTGCAATACATTGGTTAATTTGCACTGAATAATAATTTTTAGGTTTTATCATTGCACTTATAAGTCCATTTGTACAATTGCATAGATGAAGTGTAGGGCAGTGCTGCATTTTTTGCTTTTTCATTGATTTGCATTAGATGAGGGGACCAGCTAACAGGATTTGCTTATTGCTTTTGAGATTTTTTTTTGTTGCGTGGTAGTTGTTTTACTTGATTTGTTATGTCCTCTGTGTACTGGTAACCATTGGCCCTGCATATTGGTGGTCAGTTTGCCCCTCCATGCTGGTGGTCAGTGTGGCCCCTGTATGCTGGTGGTCAGTGTGGCCCCTGTATGCTGATGGTCAGTGTGGCCCCTGTATGCTGGTGGTCAATGTGGCCCCTGTGTGCTGGTGGTCAGTGTGCCTCCTGTGTGCTGGTGGTCAGTGTGCCTCCTGTGTGCTGGTGGTCAGTGTGCCTCCTGTGTGCTGGTGGTCAGTGTGCCTCCTGTGTGCTGGTGGTCAGTGTGCCTCCTGTGTGCTGGTGGTCAGTGTGCCCCCTGTATGCTGGTGGTCAGTGTGCCCCCTGTATGCTGGTGGTCAGTGTGCCTAGGAGTCTACGTGCAGGGTTCAGGAGGAGTCTACGTGCAGGATTCAGGAGGATGCTACGTGCAGAGCGCAGGGTTCAGGAGGATGATACGTGCAGAGTGTGGGGCTCAGGAGGATGCTACGTGTAGAGGGCAGGGCTCTTAACTACTTTTTTTTCTTCTGTATGTAATGACAGTATACATGTGATTTTTATGTGTGTGTGTGTGTGTATGTTTTGTATATGTGTGAATATTTTTTTCGGTGGGTGGGTGTGTCTGTGTAATGTCACTCACAAGCAGCCTGTATGAAACATATACACCTCACATCACTCACACACCACAGAGACACTACAGGAGATGGTCAGAGACTGCAGACACATTACAGGAGATGGTCAGAGACTGCAGACACATTGCAGGAGATGGTCAGAGACTGCAGACACAATACAGGAGATGGTTAGAGATTGCAGACATGATACAGGAGATGGTCAGATACTGCAGACACATTACAGGAGATGGTCAGATACTGCAGACACATTACAGGAGATGGTCAGAGATTGCAGACATGATAAAGGAGATGGTCAGAGACTGCAGACACGATACAGGAGATGGTCAGAGACTGCAGACACATTACAGGAGATGGTCAGAGATTGCAGACATGATAAAGGAGATGGTCAGAGATTGCAGACATGATACAGGAGATGGTCAGAGACTGCAGACAGGGCTGCTGATAGGGGGAGACCACCAGTCTTGTAGGGGGGCCGAGCAAACAGGGGACCCACATGGAGGGGGATTAGTGATGAACAACATTTACAGAAATCTTCCTCCAGCACCTGAAAGCTGATCTCTCTCCCTCTCCCTGCTGCCAGCTTTTATCTGCTGAGAAAGAGACAGTTGTCCCTCACTAATCCCCCTCCCTGTGTGCCCCCCCCTCCCAGCCCTGGCTTAAATGTTAACTCTGCTCCTGAGTTTGTTATCTCTGTAACTTTGTTTCTCTTCTTGCAGTTCTTCCCATACTCCTTGTCCCAACCTGTATATTTTTTTTTCATCTCTCTCCCCCTTTGCTCTGTCTTCCTGACACAGTCACAGGTGATCAGCTGCACTCCCATGGGGTGAAGAATTTACTGATACATCAGTTCCATAGCTGTCTGTTATCTTGTCCTTGTGCAGTTTAGTGTGCTTTATGTTGCTGGGCTCCCACTCCTCTCTCCGACTGCTTCCTGATCTATGCAACTTTGCTTCTTCTCCCCTTCACTGTCAGTTCCCTCTGCATCCATGTATAACCACTTAATCCCCAGAGGATTTGGCTGCTCAAAGACCAGGGCCTATTTTGCGATTCGGCACTGCGTGAATTTAACGGACAATTGCGCAAGCGTGCGACGCTGTACCCAAACTAAATTGATGTCCTTTTTTTCCCACAAACAGGGCTTTCTTTTGGTGGTTTTTGATTATTTTGCGCTATAAACAAAAAAAGAGCGTCAATTTTGAAAAAATAATATTTTTCACATTTTCTTATATGAACCCCCCCCCCCAAAAAAAAAAAATGTAAAAATCAAATTTTTTTAACATTTTAAGCCAATTTGTTTTCTGCTACATATTTTTGGTTAAAAAAAAATCGCAATAAGCATATTTTGATTGGTTTGTGCAAAAGTTATTGCGTTTACTAACTAAGGGAAAGATTTATGTCATTTTTATTGGTTTTTTTTTTTAACTAGTAATGGCGGCGATCTGAGATTTTCTTTGCAGGGACTGCGACATTGCGGCGGACAGATCGGACCCCTGACTAACATTTTTGACACTTTTGGGGGTACCAGTGACATTATTACAGTAATCAGTGCTATAAATATGCACTGTTACTGTAAAAATGACACTGGCAGGGAAGGGGGTTAACCTTATTAGTGATCAAGGGGTTAAGTGTGTCCCTAGGGGCGTAATTCTAACTGTCAAGGGGCGTGGCTTGTTATGTAACCACAGAGACATATCTCTGCAGTTACACCAGGGAGAATTACAGGCGGCTTTGTTTACAGATCGCGAGTGGCCGGCGGACATCGGAGCCGCCGGTCACTCGCGTGGGGATATCAGGGAACGAGCGGGGGGTGGAGCCTCCGGCGGTGCGCGCTCGCCCCCAAGAGGCTCGTCGTATCGGTACGTCACTTTGCCCAGGAGGGGCTGACTGCCGCCTTATATAGTTGTGCGGCGGTCGGCAGCTGGTTAAGATTCAAAGAAATGTTTACCACACTTAAAGGGACCCTGTTGCCATAAATTGTTGCTCCCATTGACACTGCGGCATTCTGACTCCCCAAGAAATAGGTCTTCGGCCATGGCATGACTTGAGGCATGAGTCAAAATGTCCCTCTTTTTTGATTTGGGAGGTATGAATCATTTGTTAAATACTCCAAATGACCAAAGAAGCATGTGATTAATGGGAACGGCGTGCACCTACATCCGGACCAGATACTTTTTTTTTTTTGTTTAATACTGACAAGATGTAATTTGTAAAGCCCAATGCTAGCCCAAACCTTTTATTCTATATTGGATACAGCAGGAAAAGGTTAAACCATTATAAGGTATTTATTGTTTGGCTCCCTATTGAGAATATTTCCATCACTTTCTATGAATACAGAGAGTAATGAGAAATCTCTCCAACGGTGATACAGACAAAAGCAAAAACATATTCATATTGTTAGGGGAAGGGTTGAAAACCCAGACAATGTTTTCATTTGTCTCCCTTCTGCTCTGGTAGCATCAGCAACCCCATTTCTTGTTTTGACATCACAAAGAAAGTGAAAGGAAAATCTTCCCAGTGGGGTCACAGTAAAGAGTAACAGAAATTATGACTCCTATCCACTCCTTATCCAATTTAACGCGGTTAAAAATCTCAGACATGAAATATGAACAAAGCATATCCTTCTATAGTGTGTGCTTATCTCAATTAAAAGCACTAAGTGTCATTTGTGTCTGCTGCTTTGTTCCTCTGCTATCACCATGAGCCACTTCTGACATGTTTTCCTGACACCAAGAGAAAAATGGTGACAGGGGAGGGACCTCCAGCTGATTGAGAGCCTTAGCTCTGCTTCTGTAAGCTGTTTGAAGGAGAGGGGGAGAGATGTGCTCCTTCCCTTCAATCAGCTCTTAGAGCTCTCCTCCCTGAGCTCTGCAGAGTGTAATTTCAACTCTCTGCCCCCTTTTTTCTGAACTCTATAGAAAGACTAAAAAATCAACAATTTGGATGGATGTAGAGAGGGGAAGACTGCAGATAAACATGTACAATTTGTGTAGGAGGATTTATTTTATCTCTATGTATCACATGAGGACAGTTACTTTCCTGTGTATATCATATCTAAGGGTTTACAACCACTTTAAAAAAAGTCTAATTTTAGCCTTTATTAATATTTTCTTTTTTTTTGTTTTAATATTTTATAAAACAAGCCATCAGATATGTGAAGGCTATTTAAAATGAAGTTGAGAGAAAAAGAGGTGGAGTTGTTATTTATGGTAAACAATTAAGGTCCAACTTTTATTCTTTGGAGAAAATGACATAAAAAATCTGATCTGTTTCAAAAAAAGTTCCACCTCTGTTCTATTTCTCTTCTGTGTGTTGATTTTAAATTAGCATGATATTGTTTTTTAAAGAAGGATGTTGGAGCTATGTATACATTTAGTATTCAGCCCGTTCCATATATAATTGGACTTCCTACATTATATGGTCAGGGCTGTAATCACTAAAGTGCTTTTTTAGCGGATAGATGATGGTAAAAAGCCAGAAAATTACATGTCGTATATAAAGATATCATGACAGTGACAAGTATTCAATATTTTAAAATGCACTGTAATTTAAAGGATAATAGCTTTTCAGATTTTATGCTCTCCTGAGGATAAAACCTTTTAAACTGCAACATATTTCTCTTCTTTCAATTTAAATAAATGTTATTTCTTAAAATCCCCAGTGATCTATTTATCTCAGGACCAGCTAAAGTGGAGTTCCAGCCATTTACTCACCTGTCCAACGGTCCAGCGATGCGGCCGCCGGAAGCCTCGATCCTCTCCCTCGGCGCCGGCATCACTGCTGTGGGCACCCGCTGTTACAGTTTGCGGCTTCACAGCCGGGTACCCACTGCGCATGCGCGAGTCGCGCTGCGCGCCGTGATTGGCCGGCAATCTTCTGGGACCTCTGACGTGTCCCAGAAGATTGCAGGGAGGGAGGGGGAGAGGAGAACTTCCGCTCAGGGCGCCGCGGCGCTCCGAGCGGAAGTGGGAGCGGGTACCTGTCAAAACTAGGTACCCGCTCCCCCCTCCAAAAAATGACATGCCAAATGTGGCATGTCGGGGGGTCAGGACTCCCTAAAGCGGAAGTTCCACTTTTGGGTGGAACTCCGCTTAAAGAAAACGGCAAGGCCTAAAACTGTGCATATTAGCCTACACTCACATGGGCGGCCAAGGTCGCATAGAGTTCTGCATTCAGAGGTAGCTAACTGCGGCCTCTAGGTTAAGGAGACCAGATTTTTAAATTGAAATCCGTGGACATATTTTTTTTTTTGCATATGGCACAGGACTGCATAATACACAAAGCGCTGGGCACAGGACTGCATAATACATAGAGCGCTGGGTGCAGGACTGCATAATACATAGAGCGCTGGGTACAGGACTGCATAATACACAAAGCGCTGGGCACAGGACTGCATAATACATAGAGCGCTGGGTACAGGACTGCATAATACACAGAGCACTGGGCACAGGACTTCATAATACACAGAGCGCTGGGTACAGGACTACATAATACACAGAGCACTGGGTACAGGACTGCATAATACACAGAGCGCTTGGCATAGGACTGCATAATACACAAAGCGCTCGGCACAGGACTGCATAATACATAGAGCGCTGGGTACAGGACTGTATAATACACAGAGCACTGGGCACAGGACTGCATAATACACAGAGCGCTGGGTACAGGACTACATAATACACAGAGCACTGGGTACAGGACTGCATAATACACAGAGCGCTGGGTACAGGACTGCATAATACACAGAGCCCTGGGCACAGGACTTCATAATACACAGAGCGCTGGGTACAGGACTACATAATACACAGAGCACTGGGTACAGGACTGCATAATACACAGAGCGCTTGGCATAGGACTGCATAATACACAAAGCGCTGGGCACAGGACTGCATAATACATAGAGCGCTGGGTACAGGACTGCATAATACACAGAGCACTGGGCACAGGACTGCATAATACACAGAGCGCTGGGTACAGGACTACATAATACACAGAGCACTGGACACAGGACTGCATAATACACAGAGCGCTGGGCACAGGACTACATAATATACAGGAGGGTGTTAGGCATAGAGTACAGGGTTCAGAGGTTTGCAATGCACAGAGGACACTTCTGCCCCCACATCCATAGCTCATCTCTGCACCCTTCTCCTACAGACTATCTCTGCAGCCACCTCTTAGCCCTTCCTCCCACAACAGCTCCCCCTGCTCCCCCACTGCCCTCACCTGTGTACAAACAGCCCCCCCCCCCCATCTGCTCACCTCCCGTTCTCAGCCCTCCACACAGACAATTTTTGGCTCTGTCTCTCCTCCACTGAACAGCAGCAGGAGCGGGAACGTCCAGCAGGGAGCGTCTGCATCTGAGCCCCCAGGCCATTTCTCAGCCACCATGGGATGCCCTGTCTACATTAATCTGGGGACAGACTTGGACTGGGGACAGTGTCCTCAATCCGGGGACTGTCCCTGGAAACCAGGGATGTCTGGTCACCCTACTCTAGGTGCAGTGAAACTCTGTGCTATGGCTGCATACAAACTGGCCAGTTAGCTGCAGACAGCTTAAATGCAGCCGAAACTCAGCAGAAACGATGACCCTGGACACACACTATCTGTCTCCAGGGTTAGCTGGCAGTGCCAGCCATTAGTATACACAAATCTGAGTACAAATCTTTTAGCTGCTGCTGTTCGCACACAGTGTGTGCAGTCAGCATTTAGAAATGCAGCCAAGGATCTACCTTGTTTTTTGGCATCTGAAAATTAGTCTTCATGCCCACTAAGCTTAAAAAAAAATGCCAATTCCCTCGGCAGAAATGTTGAGACGAGTCTAGGAGGGTTTCGCGTTTTTTCTGCCAGAAAGCTCCAATCAAAAACACAAACCAGAAGGTTTTTTTCCCCCTAACTCTAAGCTCAAAAAATGCCTCTAATCATCCTAATATGCATGGACACATAGGATAACATTGAGCTGCTTCTACAGGCAAGACACACAACTCCTGTAGAAGCAGCAATTTTAAAGACAATTTGTATTGACCCTTAAAATATTTGTTTTGACAGAGTTGTATTAACACTAATTTGTCACTTGTCTGGCTCTGACACTATACGTGACACTGGTTTTATCAGCAAAAAAATACATATATCATGACAAAAAAGTAATACAAAGTAATAAAATTAAAAGTAATACAAGTTACATAGTGTTAAAGTGGTTCTAAAGTCAAACGTTTTTTTTACGTTACATGGTCATAAACAAATCATATTGTAATTGAATGTTAACAATTACCTTTCCTGCAGCCGTTGTAATTTCATGAAACTGCAATGCAATATGGCTACCTGGAGTTGTTCTGTACACAGAATGTGTATTTACGACACCCCAGAAACATCATTTCCTGCTTTTGTGATTGGTTCACTGATTTTCCCAGAAGTCTGCACTAAGATACAAGTCAGATTTCTGGCATCCCCTGCAACAAAAATGTCATTTTTGGTGAGATACTCCCAATAGGAACACGTCTAAAGGGATGCAGGCCCAGCAGCTTTTCTCATTAGTGCATTGCAGCTGCCACAGCTGATAGATAATTATGAAACCACTCCTATTAGACCCACCCAGCACAGAGGAACAAACAGTTAGTTCTTCAGAATAACAAAAGGTCGGAATCTGCATCAAAGTTTTTTAAAATCCTTGCAATGTACAGAGATCACCCCGAGGGGAATGTTTTTTTTCTCAACAAAAGTGGAGTTACGCTTTAATGAATTCCCTGCATTAAAGTGGCAGTAAACTAAAAAAGATTCCCCCCTCTCAAGGTAAAGTCATAATGTGCTAGTATGTATTGCATACTAGCACATTATGAAAGCCTTAAAGTGATTGTAAAGGCACAAGGTTTTTATCCTACTGCATCCTATGCATTAAGAAAAAAAAAACCTTCTGTGTGCAGCAGCCTCCTTCAGACCCCCTAATACTTATCTTAGCCCCACCTCGATCCAGCGATGTTGCAGGAGTTTCTGGGCTGCCCAGGACTCCCCTCCTCATTGGCTGAGACAGCAGCACGGCACCATTGGCTTCTGCTGTTGTCAATCAAAGTCAGTCAGCCAATGAGGATAGAAAGGGGTGGGGAGGGCCGCGGCTCCCTGTCTGAATGGATACAGGAACCTGCGGTTCGGCTCGGGTGCCCACACAGTAAGCTGCTTGCTGTGGGGTCATCCAACAGAAGGGAGGGGCCAGGAGCACCGAGAAGGGACCCGAGAACAGGAGGGTCTGGGCTGCTGTGTGCAAAACCACTGCACAGAGGAGGTAAGAATAACATGTTTATTATTTTTAACTAAAAAAAAAAAACGAGACTTAAGTATCACTTTAAGCCTCGTACACACGATCAGATTATCGGATGAATATTTATCCATTTTCTTGTTGCGTGCTAGTCTCATATCAAAGGTAAAGAGGTTTCTCGACATACGAAACATTTCATATGACAGAATACAACTTCAGAAGATATGTAATGTGTTGAATTGTTTTGTATGTATTCTTTAGTTTCTGAGCATGCGTAGTCTTGCTCTTATGTTTTTTTTTTTTTTTTTTGGACGAAAAACTGTACTAAACAAATGAAAATTGGATGTTATGTTCACGGACGATAATATTTTTATAGCCTGCACCTTCAGCGAGTCGGAATCGGCTGTCGAAAGCTCTATACTAACAATCAGAAAATCGGCAGATCGTTCCTCATACAAAATTTTACTTCTGATTTTCTTATCGTGTGTACAGGCTCTGAAGGAATGACATGGCACAGAGTGCATGCGGCAATGACATCGCTGGCTGCTGCTCACTAGAAAATCTACGTTGCACATTTAGGGGATATTAATTTGACCTACAAATAAACTTTATTAAAAGGTTTCCTGTAAAAAGTACAGTTTACTACCACTTTAAGGTAAAACCCATTTCACCCCTTGTCTCCCCCCTCCAAACACCCAAGTCCTCTATCGATCCAGGGGCATGGCTGAGCTGTGCTGTAAGTGTTTAGAGACACAAACAGGCCAGGATGGGTGTGTGCCAGCATACGTGCCCCCATAGCACACAGCTTGCTACAGGGACACTCGCAGTGCCGGTTCCCACTAGGGCGACCTGTGAGGCGACCTGGTCGCCTCACAGGTCGCCTCCCATAGGGAAGCTGCGGACCCGTTCTAATAGGAGCGACACAAGTCGCTCCGACCTAGAAAAAGGGTCCGGAGCTTCTTTGGGGCGACCCGGAGGCGACCGCCATAGACTTCAATGTTATGAAGTCCGTGGCGGCCGCTCCGAGGTAGCGGCGCGCTGCTCGCTGCAGTGTGAACCGGCGCTAAAGGAGGAGTGCACAGTGGTGACAGGGGACTCCAGAAGAAGAGGTAAGGGGCTGCTTTGTACAATACCTTTGCACAAAGCATGTAAGTATACTCTCTTTTTTTATTCAACAAAAAAAATGTTGGCTTTGCAACCACTTTAAAATTAGCCTAACCCTTAATGGAAATCTATAGACAAAATTGCATGTCAGTATGACTTGGAAGACATCTGGAAGACATCTGAGCGACGTCATGCACAGATGGTTATGCAGGTCGCACCTGAACTTGCAAAAAGTAGTGCAATAACTACTTTGAAAATCGGTGCGACTCCAATGGAGTCGGAGTCGCACCGATTTAACCGCTTCCATTGTGGACAATAGGGTGCGACTTGTCATGGAGATTTGAAACTATCACCGGTGTGACTGGGGAGTAAAATATTAAGAATTGTAATAGCAATGCAAGCAAAAGTTATATTTCACAAAACAATATAAGCTTGCTTGAAACTTAAAACACCTCCTCTATGTATTTAGGAAGGCAGGCTCTGTAAAGTATGTAACACAGCAATACCTATCAAAAGGGCATAGTGAATACTGTCACAGAATTCAAGAAAGTAAATGTATGGGGATCTTCACAAAGTAGGTTTACAAAACTAGGGGTTTTGGCCAGGAGTCCCTTAATGGGTTCTTACCAGTGTTAATTTTGGCAGCAAATTTCAATTTAGTTTTAGTCTTAGTCTTAGGACTAAAATGGCATTTTAGTTTTAGTCCCATTTTAGTCTTCTGCAAGTGTTTTAGTTTTAGTCGTATTTAGTCGACTAAAACTCCAGTACAATTTAGTCGACTAAAACGTCCTACATTTTAGTCGACTAAAACTCATTTTAGTCACCTATAATCGAATGGGTGTAGTTCAATTGTAATTTATAATGCATTATTTAGGCATTTCCAAAATTTCCAAACTCATATACTACTGCTGGTCCTGGAGTGAAAAATCTAATATGATATTATTAATGGTATTAGGCTTTGAGCATGCACCAGTGTTAATTTTGGCAGCAAATTTCTATTTAGTTATAGTCTTTTGACTAAAATGCCATTTTAGTTTTAGTCGTATTTTAGTCTTAAGACTAAAATGCCATTTTAGTTTTAGTGGTATTTTAGTCATCTGAATTGTTTTTGTTTTAGTCGTATTTTAGTCGACTAAAATTGTGTTAATTTAGTCGACGAAAACGTTTTAGTCGACAAAATTAACACTGGTTCTCCCAGTAGTAGGAGCACTCTCTGCTATGGTGGTGGCTTTGGCCTGCAAAACATAACCAACCCCCCCTTTACTAAGGGTAGAAGGACCTCAAAAGCACACCCTCTTGACAAAATTTAAACAGGTGCTACCCCAGTAAAAAGACTAAAGATAAAAAGAGAGATATACCCCCCTGCCACTCAGAGCCCCTATATCCCTGCTGACCTGCCAATAAGATATCTTCTGGCATCTAGGGCATGAGGGCGAAAGGAAGCACAAGTCAGAAGACCCCCCTCTTCCCCCTGTGTTCTAGCGACTGCAAAACCACTTGCCACACGCTCGCGCTAGAAGTCCCATCGATCGAAATGACATCACCCGCCTTCCGGGACTTGATTTTGACATGCTGAGAGCTCCGGACTGCATCTCTGCATGCATGCTGACCCAGCACACCCCCGGCTTCCGAGCACGCAGGCGGGTACCCCCCCGATTGCCATCACTCCCCTGAGCTGGAGGATGAAGAAGGCACCAGAGCACCATGGCGGAGGAAACACCAAGACTGACAGCATGGTGGAAGCAGCTGCATTTATAGAGGCGTTGTCATGGCAGTGTTTCCTGTGAAGGGGAGGAGCTGCACTTTCTCCAAGGTGCTGTTCTGAAAGGCGAGGTGAGAAAATGGCTGATCATAAGGGGGGGTAAATCAATCAAGCGGTTAAGGAAAATGCATCTGATCACTGCTTGTACATTTCCAAAGCAACCAATGCATCATATTGTAAAGTCACTAATACTGAGAAAGGACACATCAAAGAATCTATGCAAATACTGTCTACCAGAACAGTCAAGTTGCCAAATAAATGCTTTATTACACTTTTCATAAATATAATTCATAATAATCAGTATTTAAATAGTTAAGATATTTCAAAATCTGATGGACCTGTGGAGGAAAATGTTCATTAGAATGGCTTTTGCATATTCAATGGTTTAAGTTCTTTCTTCAACACACTCTTACTTTTTATGGGCTATTTATTGCCTTCACTCTTTTTATGTATTGTTTTTATGTTTTATAGCAGATCTTGCTCTATGAAATATCAAATAGTGATAATGATTTTAAGTGGGTGTAAAAAGCACCAATATTGGAACGCTGATTTGTAAAAGGGCTATAATGTAACATGTCCCTGGTTTCTGTCTCCAGCAGCATTCATTTTCTTTCTGCAATGATGAGAGATGCCAGTCTTTGCAGTCCCTGAAAAAAAAAGAGAATGTCTATTATAGGGTGTCAAACACAATTTATAATAATATTCAACTCAGTGTTTGTGTATCAGCAGGTTTTTACTAAGGACTTACCCCTACCTAGCCCCAATGAGTATCAGTTATTTTCTGAAAGTCTAAATCATTTGGTTTCTGTGGAGAAATCAGTGTATTAGAGTGCCCCTACTCTAGGTAAAGGAGCGCAGAGACACCTTTGGACACCAGCATTGTTAATCTGGGGGGAGGGGAGTGTTTGATATACTAGCAGATTTGGATACACTGAAACATGAAGCTAAACTCCAGCTCACATGGCAGTTACAGCAACAGTTTGGTCCTTCTGGGAGAAAGGTTTTCCATAAATGAAGAAAAGCTGATCATTGTAAGCACTCCTGTCAGTGCTAAATGGGTTGTCTCAACACTCTACAGCTTGTTCTGTTGAAAAACAATAGACTGACAGTTCATACTGAAGCGGCACGACTTCGGGGGCGACCTATGAAGTCGCGTGCACCGCGACTTCGGCACGACTTGCACGGACTTCATAAAATGAATGTCTATGCAAGTCGCTCCAGGTCGCCCCCGAAGTAGTACAGGACCTATTTTCTAAGTCGGAGCGACTTGTGTCGCTCCTATTAGAACAGTTCCTGTAGCAGTCAATGGACCGCGGCGGTGTGTGACTTGTCAGGCTGACCAAGTCGCCTGACAAGTCGTACTAGTGTGAATGGAGACTTATTGGCAGAACCACCAGGTGAAAATAACCTGATAAAGAAAACTAGTGCAGGTATCAGATTTATAAATTGGTAATCAGCAATATAATAAAGGTTTGCTTTTGGGATTAATATTGCTTTAACTTAAAAAAATGCAGTTTACTTCTCTTCAATTCCTATCTGGTTAAAAAGCTATCCCTAGGACATTTAGAATGAACCTCTCTCACACTTGGCGCCATCATTGCTGTCCCTCTGAAAAGCGATCCTTGGTTTATTGCTTTTCAGAAGCATTTGACAGGCTGCTTAGAAGTTATATGTTGCCTCCTGGGAGCCTGTTTTAACCTTTGAAAGCCCACAGCAGTGTTGTAACCACATGTATAAGGCTGCATTCACATGTCAGCGTATTGATCGCGGGCAGAATCGCCACGGTTCCTCCCTCGATCCGGAAATCATTGCAAACCGCGGGACGCATGTGCGTTGCCCGTGATTTGCAATAGCACCCCAAACGCTGTGCGTTGTTGCCGCGATTTCCGCCTGCCGAATCGCGGTAACATCACGCAAAAAAAAAATCGCGGGACGCATTACGCTCCAAAGAAGCTCTTGTACTTTTTTGGGCGTAATGCGTCCCGCGATTTTTTTTGCGCGATGTTACAGCGATTCGGTAGGCGGAAATCGCGGCAACATCGCACAGCGTTTGGGGTGCTATTGCAAATCATGGGCAACGCACATGCGTCCCACGATTTGCAATGATTTCTGGATCGCGGGCGGAATCGCGGCGATTCTGCCCGTGATCAATACGCTGACATGTGAATGCAGCCTTACAAGCTGTATGAAAAAACAAAACAAAAAAACAAACAAAAACAACACCTATCTATGGCCAGCTTTAGTTTACACTGCCCTCTGCAGAACAGCTGGATGCAGCTTGATGTAGGTGGGGCTTGAGCAGCCTCTTCAACAGCCATTACACATGTCCTTAAGTGCTTGAGGCTGAACCCCAAGTACAAGTACTTTAACCACTTGAGGACCGCCCCACGCAGATATACTGCAGCAGGGCGGCCCTTCTGCGTGTAATCACTTACACGTACGTGATTTCATGCACAGGGTGTGGGGCACGCGCCGCCGGTGCCCCACTTCTGCTGTGATTGGGCACAGCGGGAGCCAATCAGAGGTACCCGCGGCTCATTCACAGGAGAGGCAGAACAGTGGTCTTCCTACATAAACAAGGCAGACTGCCGTTCTGTCACAGAGGAAGATGGAGATATTGTGTTTTTGCTAAGCAGAAACACGGATCTCTGTCTTCCTCCAGTTAGGCCACCCCCCGCACAATTAGAAAGCACTCCAAGAGAACCCTTTGATTGCCCATGATGTTAACCTCTTTCCTGCCAGTGTCATTATTACAGTGAAAGTGCATTTTTTTTTCTAGCACTGATCACTGTATTAGGGTCACTGGTCCCCAAAAAGTGTCATTTAATATTAGATTTGTCTGCCACAATGTTCGCAATCCTACTAAAAATCGGATATCTCCGCCGTTACTAGTAAAAAATACAAATAAAAATTCCACAAAAATATCCCATAGTTTGTAGATGCTATAAATTTTGTGCAAACCAATTAATTTACGCTTATTGGGATTTTTGTGACCAAAACAATTTAGCAGAATACATATTGGTCTAAATTGATGAATACATGTGATTTTGTTTTACATTTTTTCTATAGGATGTTTTATAGCAGAAAGTAAAAAAAATATATATTTTAGTTTTTTCAAAATTGTCAGTCTTTTTTTGTTTTATAGCGCAAAAAATAAAAACTGCAGAGGTGATCAAATATTTGTGGGAAAAAAGGACATCAATTTTATATGGGTACAGCGTTGCATGTCTGCGCAATTGTCAACGCAGTACTGTATCGCAAAAAATGGCCTGGTCATAAGGGGGGGGGGGGGTAAACCTTCCGGGACTTAAGTGGTTAAGGAAATTTCTCAATAGCCATAAAGGATATTATTCAACTTTATGTGCACCAAATCGCTTCCCAAACACAGATATGACCTTGTAAAAATAGTGGTGACCTCATCACTGTGCTGTACATAGCCTGTGCAGAGAGCAGGCCTGAGCAGGCTCCATCCACTACAGGTTGTCTGCAGAAAACTACAGGAGAGGGCAGAGACAAGACCAGTCACCCGGCACAAACAGACAGCAGCAGTGACTGGTCTTTATTACAGGAAGCTCCTGGTAAAGGTAGAGGTAAAGGTTTATATTGGATTACTGCCCAGATCTGTGAGAAATACACAAAGCACACCAAGATTCAAGAAAGAATACACATGCCTTATGTACAGTGTTTACCCATTTACTTCTCCCAGAGTTCAGCTCTAAAGGGGTTATAAAGTCAGGAAGGTTTTTTTATCTTAATAAATTCTATGTATTAAGATAAAAAGTATTCTGTGTGTAGCAGCCCCCCATCACCCCTAATACTTACCTGTTCCCCATCTCTGTCCAGCGTTGTCTACGAGTCCCTCGGCCATCCTGGGACTCTCCCTCCTGATTGGCCGAGATACAGCTGCGGTGCCATTGGTTCCAGTGGCTGTCAATCAAAGTCAGTGAGCCAATCAGGAGAGAGAGGGGCAGGGTCGAACAGCAGCTCCATGTCTGAATGGACAAATGGAGCTGCAGCTCGGCTCGGGTGCCCCCATAGCAAGCTGCTTGCTGTGGGGGCACTCGGTAGGAGAGAAGGGCCAGGAGCAGGAACGTGGGACCCGAGAATTAAAAAAAAAAATAAAAATTAAAGTATTTGTTTACTAGGCTGTTTTTTTTTTTTTTTTTTTTTTTTAACAATCGTGGCGTTAAGTTGACACTTTGGGCAAGCAGTTTAAGCTGATAAGACTTATCTCGGCAGTATGATTTTGGGGATGCATGAAAAAAATCTTATAATATTCACTCTGCACAGTAAACTAGTTTGTGTTGAGCTCAGTCCCTTCAGTTCTGCCCAGCTGCAACTGGGTAGAAATATATACTACAAAACTTTTCTTACCAGGTCCATTTGTTCTGGAGAAGATAAAGAGAAAGAAGCTCTCACATAGGAGCTTGGCTCCGAACTGTCAGTATTGAACGCAGAACCAGGAACTAAAAGAACCTGTATATATAGGACAAGACATTCAGCATTTCTGCACATGGTATGGTAAGCAATATATTACAAAGGAAGGTGAAGAGGAAGGAGCAATTACAAAATACACATTATTCAGCCTATGAAGTGTGATAGAAAATGCCTAACAGACACTATGGGGTTGATTTACTAAACCTGGAGTGTGCATAATCTGGTGCAGCTCTGCATAGAAACCAATCAGGATCCAGGTTTTATTGTCAATGTTAAATTGAACAAACTAAAGTTAGAAGCTGATTGGCTACCATGCACAGCTGCACCAGATTTTGCACTCGAGTTTTAGTAAGTCAACCCCTATGTGTATAGTATCTCACAAAAGTAAGTACACCCCTCCCATTTTTCTAAATATTTTATTATATCTTTTCATGTGACAACACTGAAGAAATGACACTGTGCTACAATGTAAAGTAGTGAGTGTACAGCTTGTATAGCAGTGCAAATTTGCTGCCCCTCAAAATAACTCAACACGCAGCCATTTTTGTCTAAACCTCTGGCAACAAAAGTACACCCCTAAGTGAAAATGCCCAACACTTTTGTGAGATATTGTATATGTATAGACTATAGGTCTAGCTAGATACTTCTCTATATTTGCAATTTGATTATGATGGTAAAATATTCTCCTGAACTTGCCTGAATTCAATGCATCGTGCATTCAAATGCAAAATTTCCTGTTTATCAATCCCAGCATTTCTATGTGTATCTATAGCAAGAAATTCCACAGTAAACTAACTCAATAATTCTAGCAAATGTGCCCATTCCCCAAAGAAGTATTTCGGAATGTGCACTGCCTGCTAGGTTCCCAGAGAGCTAAGAAGATAACATGATTTCTCTATCGTTCATTGACAGACGCAGTTCCTGATGCATATCAGTAGGGTTATACTGCCCCCTACAGGAGTAGGACACTTGACAGAAAAAAAGTTCTGGCTACTCCTTTGGGCAGTCCCAGGGGGTATACCCTCTCTCTTCCTGCATAGGATGTCAGTTTTACCTGCCTAGTTAGGAGTAAGGACCTAGTTCCTTGCTGAGATCTCTGGTCCTGGCAAAGTTTTTTCTAGTTATTTTTTTTTTAGTTAGCTTTTCTCCGGATTTTTCCTGTGAGATCTACTAGCAACTATGCCAGGTCTGGGGAACGGCTCGATATATAGATATAGTGGTCACCCCAGCCGGCCAACGAGCACACGCAGGCCTTAGCTCCGCGTGGGTCAGCGGCGACATATTTGCACTGGACGGGGACTGGCTCTGCGAGTTAAATGTTTCGCCCGGTCGCTTACGGCTGGATCTAGGCCCGAGTTGCAGCGGTCCTATTTGGCCGACAGCCCCCCACTTCGGCGGAGATGGGTCCTGCCAGGAGATGGCGCCCGCTTGTGTTCCTGGTATGGTGAGTAAATGTTCCCCCCTCTTCCACTGGCAGATTTTTTTTTTTTTTTTAATTCTTTATTTATATTAGAGGAATAAGGCATACATAACAGTTGAGAGCAATTGTCTAAAACAGACTTGTATGACTAGTGATACAGAAAAATTTCAGAACACCTGTGAACAAATAAGGTAATCGAGTAAGTATCAAACAAGCGGTCCTGTGAACTCAGTATACTGCGGGGGGAGCAGCGCTCCCGAGCATAAGCAGTTAACATACATCATCTGGAGTTTGACTTATCAAGGAACATGGGAAATGCTGGTAGAGTGGGATAGCTCCGGGACAAAGTCCCGTATCCACCGGCATCTGTCAAGTGGCCGGTATACAGGAGCAGGGAAGCATGTTCCAGATTACATGGGGATGTAGCATTTTCCAAGTGGCAGATCAACTGCCAAGGGGAAAGGAAGTATTTTATGCCCGAGAGTCAGGCGTAGAGTAGAGAAAGAGCAATTATGAGAAGTATAGTCCAGGAAGTGGAGGGGTGGAGAAAAGAAGACAGAAGGAAAAGGACAAGGAAAGGCAGGGGAGGAGAAGGAGGGGCAGAGATGGCTCCCAATCAGCTTTGTTGTGTCTAGACAACCATGTCTCTGTATTCAGCGGAAAACGTTAACTCGTGTCAGTAGTATTATCGCTTGGGGAACCTGTCCCTTGTGCCCCGTTCAGTAGCCACAAGATCCTCCATCTCATTGATATATGCCACCCTCCGTAACCACATTGCTACCCACTGGCGGATTCTGTCGTGGACGCGGGCCCTTCCCTGGGACGGTCGGAACCTCACAATCCCGGGTTCCCCTGTGTCCTGTCACGCACCCCCTCTGTTACCTGCCCCCCCACGCTGGGTACTGTTAGGCCTACTCCCTGGGCCTGAGGCCAAAAGGGGGGGTCAGGGGGGTGCGATGGCGGCGGACAACGAACGATCATGCGCGGGCGGGGTCTCGGTCTGTACCTCTTGGGCCCACCTGCTGATCGATCCCACTGTGGAGTCCCCCTGAGTGTCCTCGTGTGCCCTGCAGGCCGCGCATGGCCGCCATTTTCTTGTAGCAACATGTGCTGAGATTGGTGGCCATCTTGGTACACCCGGCACGGTCATATTGCAATGGATTCTTCTGCTAGGAATCTGTATGGGAGTTCCTGGAGGCATTGTTCTGTGGGTGGAGCCCCTCCCTATACCCCGGGCAGTTTCTCAACTCATTACCTTTTGGATCAAGCTTGCTACTGACACGTGCAGACATTCTGGGCCTTCTGGTGCATCTTGGTACAGTGAGTCTGGGGGTCTCCAGCACAATTGCCTGACCTTCATGGGGCGCTGCAGCGCAGTGGGACTTTAAAAAAAAAATGTTTTCTGTTACTTTTTCAGCTTTTTGCTGACGGGTTCCCCTGGTACAACATGGACTTTACAGATCATGTGTCCCTACCTGACCCCCTCAGGGAGGCTGCGCATCCCAGCTGTCTACCAATGCAATTTCGGCGGTCGCTGGAAGCATTTGTGTCCCGGGTGGAGGTGGTCTTTAAAGGACGAGGTGCTAAAAAACTCCCTCTGCCTACCCCTGCCTCATCTGATGCCTCAGGTTCTGAGTCTGAGTCAGCCACCGCAGACGCGAGTCTCCCTGCTGGGTCTGCTACCTCGTGCCCTGTCTCCTCTGACAGTGAGGATGACATTTCTACCTCTGCTGCCACGCAAAATAAGGCACTGGTGGACGCAATAGTTGTTTCTGTGCGTGAGACCCTGAAAATGGAGGACTGTGACTGGGGTGCAGGTTACGTTTGGCACTCTCAAGCCATACAGAGCGGCAAAGGTTTTTTCCTTTCCTGCGTATTTTGACAACATGCTCAAAAAAGAATGGGACCGCCCAAAGCATTCCCCTGGGGTGCCCAAGCGGATTGCTAGATGCTATCCTTTTGAGGAATTCCTTATAAAGAAGTGGATTGTGCCAATGGACCCTCCGGTCTCAAGACTGAATAAGGCTACTGCTATCCCAGTGAATGATTCCCCATGCTTTAAGGATCCGGAGGATAGGAAGGAGGAGGCTGTGGCCCGCAATATGTACTCCCTGGCGGGGTCTGCACTGAGACTGGTGTTTACGGTTGCCCTTGTCATGCACACGTTGACTGAATGGGCTAAGTTAGTATGCCGTGACCTGGAGGGGAAACAGGCTCCATCTGACTTTGAGGAGCTGTTAAACCAGCTGGTGCAGGGGCTGCATTTGTTTGCAAAGCCGTGCTGGACACTGCTCCCATATTGGGCCGACTGTCGGTTTCGGCATATACTTTGGCTGAACTGTGGATCTGCGGCCTACTCGTGGCTCGGATCTTGGCTTTCCTTCTACGGGGAGTTGATCAAAAGCTGGCCTTGAGTACTATCAAGGGTCAGGTCTCGGCCTTGGCAGTTTTCTCCCAAAGGCCATTGGCCACCCATTCCCTGGTGTGAAACTTCATCCAGGGGGTGCGACACTTGGTACCTCCGGTGCGACTTCGGTTCTCACCTTGGGACCTTAATTTGGTGCTGTCGGTTCTCCAGAAAACCTCCCTTTGAAAGTATTCGGGAGATTCCCCTGCTTACCTTATCCCAGAAGGTGGCCTTTTTGGTGGCTATCACTTCTGCGTGCAGGGTGTTGGAACTGGCGGCATTGTCCTGACGTTCTTTCTTACCTAGTGGTTCACAGGGATAAAGTGGTACTTCGTCCAGATCCGTCCTTCCTTCCCAAAGGTAGTTTCCAGTTTTCACTTAAATGAGGACATTGTGTTACCCTCTTTGTGTCTTAAGCCAAAAAACATCCTAAAGGAGTTTGCACTGTGTACTCTGGATTTGGTTCGGGCAATCTGGGTGTACTTGGCGACTACTGAGTCTTTTCGAAAGTCAGATTCGCTCTTTGTGCTCACGGATGGTCCAAAGAAAGGGCTGCCAACGTCTGCTGCGACTATTTCCCAGTGGATCAGAGAAACAGTTGTGGAGGTTTGTTCAATTAAGGGTAAGGTTCCACCTTTCACTGTTAAGGGGCCTTCTACTTGGGTGCCTAGTGTTTCCTGGGCTTTTCGCCATCAGGCATTTGTGCTTCAGGTTTGCAAGGCGGCTACCTGGTCGTCTGTTCACACCTTTACCAGATTTTATAAGGTGGATGTGCTGGCATATGCGGATGCCTCTTTTGGCTGCAAAGTTTTGCAGGCTGCTGTTTAGGGGGCTTTTTGGCCTTCCTTGAAGGTGTTTACTTTTTGTTTCAGGTGGACCTCATCTTTTGTTCTGATGAGTCCTATGTAGCCTGGTTGGCTATGTTTAGCCTTGGGACTTGTTTTTTTTCTGCTGTTCCCACCCCTCATTTTATGGCACTGCTTTGGGACGTCCCTACTGATATGCATCAGAAACTACGTCCGTCTATGAACGATAGAGAAAACTGGATTTTGACTTACCGTACCCGCCCCTCTATTTTGAGTTGGGTTGGTATTACTTCTCTGACACTGCTTTGATACAAAACTTACATCCTATGCAGTAAGAGTGAGGGTGTACCCTCTGGGACTGCCCATAGGTGTAGCCAGAACTTTTTTTCTGTCTAGTGTCCTGCTCCTGTAGGACACTAGAGAGCAGTATAACCCTACCGATTTGCATCAGGATCTGCATCCGTCAATGAATTTAAGAGAAAAGGATTTTACGGTAAGTCAAAAATCTAGTTATCCTGTTTCCTCATTTAGGCCTCATTCACACAGGGTGTTTTTACAGCTACTTTTAGCAGTGTCAGTCAATTTTTTTTCCAAGCCTAAAAACGCCCCTCTATGTTATTCTATGGCTTCATGCACACACAGGCTTTTAGGAGCTGTAAGTAGCATAGGCATAGCATTTAAGCTGTAAAAAAAACCCAGGGCAGGTGCGTTCTGGAGCAGCAGCGTTAAGCTGTAAAAACGCCTGACGCTGCTAAAGACTGCATACAGCGTTAGGCTACGTCAGACGTTTTTAAACTGTAGTAGTTGGATTTGAGGTTGGAAAATAGAAGAGGGCAGAGAAAGGCTGCAAAACACCAGCACTGCTAAACGTGGCTAAAAAGTGCATTGACGCAAATACAAAATGCTTCTAAAAGCACGTTTTTACAGCTGCTTTTTCCTGGCATTAAAACTGGCTTTGCAGCTCGTTTTTTCAAAAAGTAGATAAGTCTATGTGTACATTAACAAAAAGTCCTAACGGAGACTCCTCTTCCACTAGTGCTGCCTTGCATATATGATGCTCAATAAACTTGTAAATACTTTTGCTTAAAGCAGTAGTAAAGTCTGGGAGAAAAAAAAAAAAAAAAACTTCCCCCTGCATGTAAAGGGCATAATGTGCCAGTATACTAATACTTTATCAAAGACTTACCTTAAAACGAAGCCCTCCTGTCACCGCTGACAGGGCTTCCATCTTCACCTGTTCTTCCATCTGGGTTAGTAGGCTCCAGTCCTTCGAGTGGCCAAACTGTGATGATGGCTTGCATGTGCAAGGTAGTCACGGCAGAGGCACAGACCTCTGAAGGGACAGCATGCTCATAAGTGCGCAAAGATACTCCTTGTTCCTACAGGTAAGCTTTATTATAAGCTTACCTGTAGGTACAAATCACAAAGAGGTGTTTACTACCGCTTTAATGCAATGTCCATTCTCATATCTCGCATCCCCACTGGTATTCACACACAAAAAGTTAATTTTGGAAAAGACCATATTTTGTATCTAGGGCTTTGCATGTATGACTATTTGGAAAATCATGAGTGCTTTTTCAATAAAACAGTGTCCTTTTGCATTGCATGACTCTTCTGCAATAAAAAGCTAGCCTGTTTGCAATTTTTTTTTTTTTACCTTTAGTTCCAATTTAAGCATTACTCCAAAGTTTAAAGGATACCCAGCAGTTTTTAAACTTTTTGGGTTTTGTAGGTATAGTGCCAATTTGGCTGCAAAAGTGGTAATACACTTAGAAAATGGCCCAGATGGGCACATTGACTTGTGTACAACCAGCCTGTTGGATTTTCTCAGAATGATCAGTCCTGCCGGATATAGCTGGCAACACTGATTATTGTATTCTGCCGGCAGGCAGATAAAGCACAATAGTGCTGCGGTTTTGAATTCCCCATCCACCTTGATTGTGTGGATGGGGGAATCGGATCATTTTATTTTCAACCCAAAGGTTGATTAATGTATGGCTAGCATACAGGGTGAGATAAGTGTCTTCTAGTGCAGTTCTCCAGATGACAAGGCTACCAGGAAGAAAGCTTTGCATTTTGCTGATCAGATCCCACTGGTCATTGAAAAGGGGAAAATGCAGGAAATGAATGGCTTTTGACTTGTAATATGTAAGTACCATGCTGCAGGGAGATTCAGGATGAAAAGTGGTATTTCTACTTTGTTTAATATTTACCTGGTTATTTAATGCTTTTTGCATGATCATTTGATGAGTATCGGGTACTCCCTTGATCTTCAGCCACAGGAACATGCCAGCGGAAGGACTGTGCCACTCAGCCAAACCTTTTAAAAAAGACAAAGAAACAATTTGTCAATAGGATATGGGTGCCTACTTTTACTGTATCCCTGCACAATCCCAAATCCCCCAATGCAAGATACTAATTACTTATCTTAATTGGAACACTGGCTACCGTATTGATCGTGGAAGACTAATGTCAGCAGTGCTAGCAATTGTAAAAGTTGGAATATTCAATGTAATTTTCTGCTGATCTCTATTGATAAAGCAGAAAAATTCATGGCTCTTGATTTCTGCCTCACAAATACTACTGCGTACTAACATGTACTGAATAGTCTAAGGCAGTGGTTCTTAACCTTGTTGGAGGTACTGAACCCCACCAGCTTCATATGCGCATTCACCGAACCCTTCTTAAAGCGGAGTTCCAGCCATTTACTCACCTGTCCAACGGTCCAGCGATGCGGCCGCCGGAAGCCTCGATCCTCTCCCTCGGCGCCGGCATCACTGCTGTGGGCACCCGGCTGTTACAGTTTGCGGCTTCACAGCCGGGTACCCACTGCGCATGCGCGAGTCGCGCTGCGCGCCGTGATTGGCCGGCAATCTTCTGGGACCTCTGACGTGTCCCAGAAGATTGCAGGGAGGGAGGGGGAGAGGAGAACTTCCGCTCAGGGCGCCGCGGCGCTCCGAGCGGAAGTGGGAGCGGGTACCTGTCAAAACTAGGTACCCGCTCCCCCCCCAAAAAAATGACATGCCAAATGTGGCATGTCGGGGGGTCAGGACTCCCTAAAGCGGAAGTTCCACTTTTGGGTGGAACTCCGCTTTAATTGGAAAATTAAAATATGATTTTATGAGTCTAGTCTCGGGAGGGGCACTGCCAGAAAATAAGGTGTTGTTTACAGAACTGAATTAAATGTATCATACAAAGTAAAATGTACAGAGGTCAGTAGGTTGTAGGGCAGCGTACAGAGGCCAGTAGCATGTAGGGCAGTGTATACGGGTCAGTTGATTGTAGGGAAGGATAGAGTGGTCAGTAGGCTGTAGGACGGTGTACAGAGAATAGGGCAGAGGACAGGAGTGGATAGGACAGTGTACAGGGATCAGTAAAGCCACACACCAGGGGGCTGGGAGGGCACACACCGGGGGGGTTATGAGGGCACACACCAGGGGGTTGGAAGGGCATACACTGGGGGGAGGGTCAGGAGGACACACACTGTGGGGGAGGGTAGTGAGGGCACACACCTGTGGAGAGTCAGGAGGCCACACACTGGGTGTCAGGAGGGCACACATCAGTGGTTGGGAGGGCACACACTGGGGGAGCCAGGAGGGCACACACTGGGGGGGGGGGTTCAGAAGGCATACCATGGGGTATCAGGAGGGCACACACTGGGGGGGGGGGTGGTAAGGCATACCATGGGGTGTCAGGAGGGCACACTGGGGTGGGGTTGGGAGGGCATACCATGGGGTGTATGGGGGGCACACACTTGGGGGGGTTGGGAGGGCATACCATGGGGTGTCAGGAGGGCACACACTGGGGTGGGGGGTTGGGAGGGCATACCATGGGGTGTCAGGAGGGCACACACTGGGGGGAGGTGTTGGGAGGGCATACCATGGGGTATCAGGAGGGCACACACTGGGGTGGGGGGTTGGGAGGGCATACCATGGGGTGTCAAGACGGAACACACTGGGGGGAGGGGTTGGGAGGGCATACCATGGGGTGTCAGGGGGGCACACACTGAGGGGGGGTTGGGAGGGCATACCATGGGGTGTCAGGACGACACACTGGGGGGAGGTGTTGGGAGGGCATACCATGGGGTATCAGGAGGGCACACACTGGGGTGGGGGGTTGGGAGGGCATACCATGGGGTGTCAAGACGGAACACACTGGGGGGAGGGGTTGGGAGGGCATACCATGGGGTGTCAGGGGGGCACACACTGGGGGGGGGGTTGGGAGGGCATACCATGGGGTGTCAGGACGACACACTGGGGGGGAGGTGTTGGGAGGGCATACCATGGGGTATCAGGAGGGCACACACCAGGGGGCATTCACAATGCTTATTGAGCTAAATGAAAAGGACATGATTTCTATTTGTTAGGTAACAGAACCTCTATGCTAAGCTGCAGTAACTCAGCAGACTTAGCATAGAGGTGCTTGCAAACTAATCCACCATGTACATCTAGCTGAGCCTACCTCCAGGAACATTCACTCGGCTCCCTCTGCTCAGCTGCTCACACTTCCCTCTTCCAGGCGGGCGCGATCTCCGTGGTCAGGTACATCCCCACCCCGCCCACTCAAGCAGCAAGCAGCCTGCAGGAGATAGGCTGGAAACCTGCTGGGGGAGGTACAGGGGGCAGAGCGTCAAGTGTCTGGGGGGGAGTCCTCACAATCAGTAATATTTTCTCGTGGGGAGCAATTGCCCTGTTGCCCCTCCGCCGAACCCCTGAGACTGACTCACCGAACCCCTGGGGTTCGATCGAACCCAGGTTAAGAACCACTGGTCTAAGGTGTCCTTTTATGAAACGGAGATGACCAGTGATCCTGCTGATCACAGCTCATTTCCGATCATTCTCAGTTTATGAAACAGAAATGATCGGGGGAGAACATGTTCTCCGCTGATCATCTCTTCACACGGGAATCTGTCATTGACAGACACAGAAACAGCCAGGCTATGAAGCTGCGATCCCCGCACTTCACTGCTGATCTGGGTCAGAATTCACACTCCCGGGTTCACCAGCCTGGAGCTTGTGAAGCGGGGAGTGAAGACAGAATCGGGGGAGAACTGAGGGGGAAAAAGGAAGATTATGGACTTCCTTCTTCCTCGTTCAGACCCCCCCAACACAGTAATCATGTCCCCCTGCCATATTTATGTATATATATACATGTATATATATATACACACATACATGTAGATATATATTTAATGTGTATATATATACAATGTATGTGTGTGTGTATTCAGTGTATATATATATATATATATTTATGTAAGGGGACTATTATTTATTAACCTCGTGTACTCAGCAGTGATAATTTATCACTGCTTGTTAAAGCGCGCCAGGGATTTTCATACTACTGTAATCTCGCTTTGTCTCACGAGATTACAGACGCCCCATTGACTTCTACACAGATCTCCGAGAAAACCGTTCTCCTCTGATCACCCTGGGCGAACTGAAGTTCTCCGATTCATAAAAAGGGTGCCAGATGTGATCATTTTCCCTGGAGAACTGTAGAGAAGCCAACAGAGAAAAAAATTCACCCGTTCATAAAAGTACACCTAAGTCCATTAAAAACTCATCATATGGTTGTTTTTGGCTCAAACTCCCCATTTTCCCTCTTTTAATTGTTAAAGGATTATGTGTATTTTTCTTTTTGATAGATGCTGTAAAGCTAACCCATTTTAACGCATGTTATATTTCCTGGGGGCACGGTCAGTGATATATTTTTTATGTTCTTGACATTTTGGTTCTACACATCATATATATTCAAAACATAATTAAGTTAGTTTTTTAAAGAACATCACATTAATTAATTGAGCAGTCCACCAACCTGTCAGCCACTTATCTGCAGAAGTGAGCATGGCATCCTTCTGTGATTTGTAGAACTGTATTACCCTGAGAAACCCAGAAACATTAACAAATGTAAATGATTCTTAATATAAAAACTGTTTGTTTTGCTTTACTTCACCATTGAGGATAATGTCTTAGTTTTGTTTTGCCACTGAAAGATTCTGCCTCCAGTAGCAAGTTCTCACCACTGCATTGTGTCTGCACCCACTTTCTCTCAGTACCCAATGCATTGTGCCTGCAAGCCTCTTTTCTCGCCAACTACCACGCTGCACCCACCTTGCCTCAGCGCCCACTGCATCTGCAGCTATACTTTTCTCACCAACCCTTGCACTTCTTCTTTAGGCATCCTCTATGCCTGCATTCCCCCTTCTCTCCCTACTCATTGAATCTGCAGCCCCCTTATCTTGGCATGCATTGTGCCAGCACCCTCTTTTCTCAGCATTATTTGCACCTGCACTTCTCTTCTCTTGCCACCATCCATGCTTGCATCCCCCTTTTCTCAACATCCTATGTGCCTGAACCTCCCTTCTTTCACCACCTGCCTGCACCCCCCCACCTTCAATTTTCTCACCTCTATCTGTGTGTGCACTTCCCTCTCTAACCACCATTCACTGCCCTCTTCTCAAACAATCATGCCAGCAACCCTCACTCTCAACACATCACCCGCTTTTCATCACTATGCATGGACAGTATGTGTAAGCAAGGATATGCAAAACTTGAATATGATACAAATTAAACTGTCATATTTACACTGTGGGAAAATAGACACAACACTTACACATACGTATTATCATTTGGACCTAAGCAATAATATCCTTGAGTAGCATTTTGCTGGTGGTGCTGAAGCCCTGCCCCCATGACCCCTGCCCCTGCTGTTACAAAATGCCTGCTAGAAGCTCACTCCAACTTTACACCCAGTGCCCCTACGTCTAAAACACCCCAATTTTCTGTGCTCTGGAACAAGCACCCCTTAGTTAGTAGTAGGGATGATCGAACTTTTCAAAAGTTCAGTTCGACCAGAACACCCGAACTTCCCGAAAGTTCGGCCCGGATTTAAGAACCCCATTGAAATCAATGGGACCCGAACTTCAGTAATCACAAAACACCATTTTGAAGCCCTAAAACCCAATAAATGCCCCTAAAAAGTGCCTAGGGTTCTGGGTCATGCCCCAGGGACTATTAATCACACAAAAAAAAGTTCTTAAAAATTGTCATTTTTGATAGAGAGCCAATTATTGAAAAAATTATTGAAAAAAAAAAAAATGAGATTTCTTTGGATTTAGTGTCTGGGGGGTCGTCTAACAAGTGTACCTGTGAAGTTTCAGCTCTGTAGCATGTCCAGAACCAGAAAAAAAAAGTTTGTTTGTATTAGAATTAATATAGAACAGGTTAGTAGCTTCGCTACTTTTACACCCGGCTTTTTGTTGCAGGCGTTTTATTGGGCTTTTTTGAGGACATTTTTGGAGTCAGGCATGACATCAGAACTTCTGTGTAGAGGTATATATACACACACACATGTATGTATATATACACATACACATATATAGGTGTGAAAGTAGCAGAAACCTATGCTTGCGCTAATGAAATAATTAACAGGCATATGTCTCCGCTCCTATCACACCTATATATGTGTATGTGTATAAATACATATAAGTGTGTGTGTATATATACCCCTATACAGAATTTCAGATGTTTTGCCTGCCTCCAAAGACCCCCAAAATATGCCCCAAAAAAACGCCTGCTGCAAAAACACACCTGTGCGTTTTTGTAGCTGGCGTTTTTTTGGGCATTTTTTAGGCATCTATGGAGGCAGGCATAACATCTGTACTTCTGTGTAGGGGCATATATACACACACACTTATATGTATTTATACACATACACATATAAAGGTGTTATAGCAGAGAAGCCATGTGCCTGTTAATTATTTCATTAGCGCATAGGTTTCTGCTACTTTCACACCTATTTATGTGTATGTGTATATATACATACATGTGTGTGTGTATATATACCCCTACACAGAAGTACAGATGCCAAGCCTGCCTCCAAAGACGCCCAAAAAATGCCCAAAAAAACGCCAGCTACAAAAACGCCCAGGTGTGTTTTTGCAGCAGGCGTTTTTTTGGGCATTTTTTGGGGGTCTTTGGAGGCAGGCAGAACATCTGAACTTCTGTATAGGGGTATATATACACACACACTTATATGTAATTATACACATACACACATATAGGTGTTATAGGAGCGGAGACATATGCCTGTTAATTATTTCATTAGTGCAAGCATAGGTTTCTGCTACTTTCACACCTATATATGTGTATGTGTATATATACATACATGTGTGTGTGTATATATATACCCCTACACAGAAGTTCAGATGTCATGCCTGACTCCAAACATGTCCTCAAAAAAGGCCTATAAACGCCTGCAACAAAAAGCAGGGTGACAGGGGAGAAGCCACCATCCTGTTCCGTAAGTGTTCTAAGAGAAATGATCTTTTCTCTATAGCGGTCACCCTGACATGGAAGGGTTTTGTCACCCTGCCATAGCAGTCAGAGTCAGTTAACCCTAAACTACACTACGGTCCCCTTACACTTAACACTTTCCCTACAGAAACTAGATTATTAAATTTAACTATAGTGGAAAATAGTACCCTAACTACACTAGATATCCCTTTCCTCACACTAATAATTGCTAAATGACACTTTGACGCAGAAGTAACAGAACTGCTTCCACTATCTTCCACATCCCTGTATTAAAATGGTAGAGATTTGGCGGGGCTATCTTATATACTGGGGGGCGTATTCACTAATGATTGGCCTCTGGACCCCCTAGTCACTCCAATCACATTCCTAGCATTCTCCTGCCCCCTCAATGGGCTTTTACTGATGGTTCTGGTCCAATCACGGGCTTTTAAAGCCCAGTTCCTGTCCCATTGCATTTTGGTCGGTTCTGGTTGCCGAATTCCGAACTTATTCAGTAAAAATTTTGGAATTCGGCCGAACCTCGAACAGTCAATGTTCGGGTCGAACCGATGGTCGACCCGAACCGTTCGATCATCCCTAGTTAGTAGTTGAAAAAAGCTGAACAAGCTCAAACACAGGGGAGGCCAGATGTACAGACCTTTTACTTAGGAGCATATAGTAGAGTCCTATTTATGTAAGGTAGAAAAGGATGAACAATCACAAAGATTTTCCAACATTGTGAAAAATCTCTGCACATTAAGGGCTTGTTTACATGTGCAACCGTCATTGGTGCCTATCTGAAAAGCTATCTGCATTTTCAGAGGCATTAGACAGGCAGCATGGAGGCAATATGACACCTCCTCAAAGCCTGTGTTAACCATTGTAAACCAGCCGCACTGCAGCCAGGTGTGTCACACATGACCGCATAGCAGTTGTAATGCAGGCCCATTCACTTGAATAGATTACTTTTTGCAGCAGTACTACCTGTCGAGCACAACCTGTGGTATAAAGTATTTGTTGCGCTGTGACAGTGTCCACTAATGTGACTACTGGCCACATTACCTGTTTCTTGGTGGTCAGGGGAGATAAAACCGTGGCTCAACTGTTTGTTTTTACTGTCCTCCCAAAATGCTTAAAGAGAAACTCTGGGTACATTTTTTCTTTCCCCTGTGCAGTGGGGCTGTGCTAGCACTGCATAGGTTAACTGCTCGTTTTGTTCTAGGGGAGAGAACAGCATAGATATACTTATTTGACCCGCCAATTCTTCTTGCACAGGATCAGTGTGATTGGTGGATCAGCTGAGTATGAACTAGAAAAAAAAAGCAGTTGACCTATGCAGTGCAGGCACAGCTCCACTGCGTGAGAAAATAAATATTTTGCCCGAAGTTGGCCCTTAAACAAGACATTAATCTTCTTAAAGCGGAGCTCCACCCAAAAAGGGAAGCTCCACTTATTTGCGCCCTCCCCTCCTCCACTGCCACATTTGGCACATTTTGGAGGAGAGGGGGGAGTGGCTACCTGGTTTTTGCGAGGTACCCACTCCCACTTCTGGCTCAGATCACTGCGGCGATCTGAGCCAACATTTTGTATCCCCTCCATTCCCCGCAGTCTTTTGGGACACATCACAGTTCCCAGAAGACTACAGGACCACAGGACCAGTCACATGGCGCAGTGCAGCTCACACATGTGCAGTAGGAAACCGGCTGTGAAGCTGCAAAGCTTCAGTTCCTGTTTCCCTTAATTGCTATGCCGGCACCTGCACCCAAAGCCGACTGAAGAATTGGTTCGGGTGAGGACATTGCTGGATTCCTAGTCAGGTAAGTGTCCTTATATAAAAATTCAGCAGCTACAGTATTTGTTTTGGGGAAGCCTGGAGCTCTTCTTTAGGGTTCAACACTTTTGTGTTCCAGACTCTTGACCTGATAACCCTTAGACAACAAATTGGCTGTGGATAATTGAATTTGTGCTTAAAGTACATGTAAACACTAATGCCTAGTACACACGGGCTAAATGTCAGGCGGCATTGGCCAGTTCAACAGAAACTGTCCATCATTCCCCGTGTATACTGCAGCCGGGCTGGCTTCTGTCAAAGGGGTATGACCAAAAAAGGTCTGCCGATCGGCTCCCGATCAGTGCTCTCAGCCAATTGGCTGAAAGCGCTGACCGGAGTGTTCTGGTGGGGGGCTGTCCCCTGTCAGAACACAATAGAACAGCAGGGGAGATAGCTGTTCTAACATCACTAACAGCGGCTCCGACCTGAGCTGCCAGGTTGAACTATAAAAAAACTACAAGTGTACAAGTGTGTCAAGGCTTTAGGCTTTATTCACACTGGGGTGACTTGTCATATCACTTAGTCGGCTGACAAGTCGCGCTCCAGTCAGTGCAATGAAACCGTTCTAATTGGAGCAACTCAAGTCGCTCCGACTTAGAAAAGGGTTCCTGCACTACTTGGGGGCGACTTAGGAGTGGCTTGCATTGACTTCCATTAAAGAAGTCGTTTACAAGCCACACTGAAGTCACACTGTACAGGGCGGCTTAAGAGTCGGGCGACTTTGAAGTCGCCCCAGTGTGAACCGAGCCCTACTAAACAATTATGGGATTTTTGACTTACCGTAAAATCCCTTTCTCTGATGTTCATTGACGGACACATCTTCTGATTCTTGACTAGGCCTATGGGTAGTCCCAGGAGGTATACACCCACTCTCAGCTATAGGCACTCAGTTTTGTTACAAGCAGTGTCAGAAGAAAGCCAACTCCACAGAGGGGTGGGTGCTGTGTCCGTCAATGAATATCAGAGAAATGGATTTTAGGGTAAGTCACAAATCCCATTTTCTCTTTCGTTCATTGATGGACACAGCTCCTGATTCTTTTTAACCATTGGGACGTCCCAAAGCAGTGTTAAACATGAGAGTTGGGAAAACATCGGAAAAAAATTCCCAAGGCTAACCATAGCCAACCAGGTAACATAGAGCTCAACCATAAACAACTGGAGCTCACCTGAAAAACCATACAACCATAAAGAGGACCAGGTCCTCTAAACAGCAGCCAGGAAAACCTTGCGGCCAAAAGAGGCTTCCGCAAATGCCAACACAACCACTTTAGAAAAAACTTTGTAAAAGTGTGCACCGACGACCAGGTGGCCGCCTTGCAAAACTGACGCTTGAAGACGGAAAGCCCAGGAGACACTAAGCACCCTAGTAGAGTGCGCCTAAACAGGGAAAGGAGGAACCTATCCCCTGGTGCAATAACCTAAACCACCGTGTGTCTGATCCATCTAGAAATGGTTGCAGAAGAAGTGGACAACCCTTTGTGAGGTCCGTCTGTGAGCATAAATAGAGAGTCTGACTTCCTAAAAGACTTCGTAGCTGTCAGGTACACCCTGATTGTCTTGACCACATCCAAGACATGCAAGGCAATTTCCTTCAGATGTTTAGGCCTGGGACACAGGTAAGGCAACAGAATGTCTTCATTCAAACGACAGTCAGAGACCACCTTAGGAAGGAAAGACGGGCAGAGGCAAAGCACCGCCTTATCCTTGTGAAGCACCAAAGGGGAACGACAGGATAACGCCGTCAGTTCTGACACCCTGCATGCAGAGGTGATAGTCACCAAAAAAGGACACCTTCTGGGGCAATGTAAGCACGGAAACTTCCTGAATATTTTCAAAGAGAAGCTTCGGTAGAGCTAAAGGAACCAAATTAAGATTCCAGGGCGGGAACGGAGCCCGCACTGAAGAAACCAAATGTCGGACACTCCGCTTGCAGAAGAAGATCATTCAGGTACCCCAGTACCGCGATCCCCCGCTGACTCAAAAAATGCCATCACTGGGGCAAAGTCTCCTGTGAAGACCTGAGGTGCGGAGGTGAGACCAAAGTTCAGCGCCACAAACTGATAATGCTCCTCATCCATGGCAAAACGGAGGAAGCGCGGATGTGCAGGTAGGCATCCTTCTTGTCAAAAGAAGCGAGAAGAAATCCCCCTGATGTAGGGATGCCACTACCATGTGAATAGACTCCATTCGGAACATCTGTACTTGCACAAAGCAGCTTAGCTCCTTGAGGTCTAGAATTGGACGTACCTTGCCTTCCTTCCTGGGAACTGTAAAGAGTAAAAAAACCCTTGAAAATGTTCTGAAGTCGGAACTGGAACAATCACCCCTTGAAATAACAAGTCTTGCACTGCCCCAAAGAGACTCTGTAAGTGGTCTGGGAAAAAGTTGGCAGGTTGGAAGGGAAAAAACCTTTTGGGAGGACAAGACTCAACTCGATCTTGTAACTTGACCAAATAACTTTCTGGACCCACTTGACCAGTGCCAGGGAGGTCCACTGATCCGGAAACCAGCAAAGACATCTCTCCACCCCATATGCAGTTGAGGGCGCCCCTTCATGCAGAGGCAGCCTTGTCCGCAGGTCTGGAAGAGTTGCTCGTGGCTTGCCAGACCAGGTCCTCTTGGAACCTCTGGTGGAGGACCTGACTTTTGATCCCTATTCTTGAGATCCTGAGAGACGAAGATGCCGCTTAGGAGCCCAGGAGATCGGCCAACGTCTACAACACACCTCCTGCCCTTTGTAGCCTTTGGAAGAAGAGTACTCTTCCCCCTATGAGACCATTAACTATGTCATCTAAGGAAGCTCCAAACAGGCGACCCCCTACAAGAGGGAGATCAGTTAAGGCCTTCTTAGAAGTCTAGTCTACAGACCAGCATTTCAGCCAGACAATACGCCGAAGGACCACTACTGATACAGACAGCTTAGTTGTGCACCACCCCACTGTTTGTGACAATGTTGTCAAGGTAAATGGAAAGAGGAACCTGTGGAGGGCCTGTGGGTGCCAAAAGGAACCGGTGGCTCCGATGCGGCATCAGCCGCAACTTCCATTTCTAAAGTTTCACGTACTGACACAAACAGTTCATCCACCAGCACCTATTTAAGAGCAGCTAGAGGAGCAGAGGAATCATCCTCACTATCTGAGCACTCAGGGTGCGAGGACGCAGACCCAGTAGTGTTGCTATATACCAAGCTCACCCCGAAAACATAACAATCAGGGGAGGCCGTTGACTGTGATCCCAAAAGGGGGCACCGGCCAAGGGTCCACAAATGGACCACCTTTTGGACCCTGTGGACGCGCAGGCAGGGTACCCTCACTAAAACAAGGCAGGTGCCCCACACAATAATGGTAGCAAGACTGTCATTAAAAATGAAGTGCCCCCACAGCGCCACCTGGTCAAAGGGAGGTGTTAAGCTGACCATATGGCCCAGCAAGCCGCAAGCCACGGCCTACATTTTGTGGGGGCCCAGCCGCAATTGCACGGATCTCCAGCCTGGGAGATGCCCAAAGGCGTGGGGGCTTCAGATCCACGCACTGGGGGTAACCCCCCAATGGTGGAGCCTGACTCGGCCGCATGGCCTAGTAGGTGGTAAAAACATCCGTTCCCCCAGCCAAACAACTGCCGCAGGGAGCCCAGAGGACATCCCTGCCCTAGTCACCAACCCCCCCACATTGAGCACAAGGAAAACCTGGTCAGCAGCAACTCCAACCAGCCCCCTTTAAGAGCATGTGGCAAAACCAGCTCCTCACCTCACCCAGGGGGGGTCCAAAAGACCCACAGTGACGAAATTTTAGAGGGGCTTGGAGGAAGGGAAGGCAACCCGGGGGGTTTGACTATTCCAGGGAAGGGCCCACGTCCACTCCAAAACCCTCCAGGGTTAGTGGGAGGACAGCTACCGCTCTGGACAGGACACCACTCAATCGTAATGTGAGTGCTGTCGGCCAGAAGGAAACGCTGTGACTCAGGCTGAAGCCAGTTCGTATGCGTCCTCGCGAGACATTTAACTCGCAGGCCAGCCTCTGTCTAGTGGGGCTATGTCGCAGTCGACCTACCGCGGAGCTGCAGTCTGCACATGCTCTCTGGCCAGACTAGGGGGACCCAAAGGATCTATATTATCCAGTTCGCTGCCCAGTCTGGCACTTGATTGTAGTTCTCACAGGAACAAAATAATAAAAGAGGAAAAAAGTTCAATTTGAAATAAAAAAAATTGCCAGGACCAGAGATCCCAGCAAGGAACTAGGTATTTACTCCTGACTAGGCAGAAAAAATGGAGTGCCTATAGCTGAGAGTGGGTGTATACCCCCTGGGACTGCCCATAGGCCTAGTCAAGCTTTATCCTGCCCAGTGTCCTACTCCTGTAGGTGGTAGTTTAACCCAATGATTAAGAAGAATCAGGAGCTGTGTCCGTCAATGAATGAAAGAGAAATTTAGTTTGCTAAAGCACTGTGTACCATAAACAACTGCCATCTGTTTTTTTTTATTAAATATTGTTTTTACATCTTTTGTTTTATCTCAAAACTGCTAACCTCCTGCAGTCACATTGAAGAGACTTTGGGGTTCATTTTCTAAAGCTGAAGAATGCAAAATCTGGTGCAGCTCTGCGTAGGAACCAATGAGCTTGCAGTTTTTTGTCAAAGCTCAATTGCGAAAGCTTTGGAAACAGTTTTGAAATGGTCGTAAACACATTTTCTGTTCATGGCTTCCGTCCTATACACTTCCACAAACATTTCATGCATCTCCGTCACTGTTTTCACCAATTTGTAGCAGAACTTGATGTTCACTCCTTGCTCCATTGCACTGTGACCCTACCTCTCACACTGACTATGTTCGACTGCCCGCAGCGGGTTTACCCTGCTGGTCACGTGTATTTCATGCTAGGTGGCCCTTTTTCGATGGATATCAAACCACTCACCAAACTTTTTAGACACAACTCGTATATTTCTACATGCAACCATTATGCTTAATATCACGCAACTGTGACTGGACATTGAGCATCTAAGCTGTTGTGAATCTTTTCCTTTGAGCTCTACTCGTATCTGTCAGCTTCGCAGCCTTTCTCTGCTATTGTCACTGGTGGACTTTGACAAGTGAGATTGCAGATACCAGCCTGAAGGCAGTTTTGATATGCTTAATAGTGATGGGTCGAACACCCCCCAGTTCAGTTTGCATAAGAACTCCCGAACATGTAAAAAGTTTGGACCTGAGCCGCAAATTCTACTAAAGTCTACGGGACCCAAACTTGAAAAAGGTCCCCATTTTGAAGGCTTATATGCAAGTTATTAGCCATAACAAGAGTATGGGGGCCGAGATACTGCCCTGGGGGACACGTATCAATACAAAAATGTTTTTTAAAAAATATTGTTTTTAAAGGAGCAGTCATTTTAATAATGCTTACAGTGAAACAATAAAAATTAAAAATTCCTTTAAATATAGTGCCTGGGGGTCCCCTTAGTCTGCCTGTAAAGTGGCGCATCTGTACCATGTATAAAACACGCTGCAGAAAAACTGACTTGTATAAAGAAATAAAATTACATTTTCAATTGATTTTCCGTGCTGCAAGCCATTTCCGACAATACAAAAATGTAAAAAAAAATGGTGTGGGGCCTGGTATGAATACTAAGGGGAACTCTGCACCAATTTAAAAAAAAACGTCACCCCCCCCTAAATTTCAAGCCAGACACTTATCCGAGCATGCAGCCCATACCAGGCCAAATGCCTCAAAATGGGGGGATGCTTAGGGGTGAGGGGGGCTCTGCTTCCCTCCACCCTCAAGCCCCTTGTCCCCATGCAAATGGGACAAGGTCCTCTTCCCGACAACCCTGGGCTGTGGTTGTGGGGGTCTGAGGGCATGGGGCTTATTGGAATTTGGGAGCCCCCTTTAACACCCATTTGGGTGTTTGTACCACTCGCCCATCCCTAATGCTTAATATTTATGAAAGCACACAGATTTATAGATACATAAGAAAATGAAGTTTCATAGATCCCTTTTTATTAGGGTTATTAAGAAGTGTGCATGTACGGCCAAGGAATTTTTAATGGCGGCATAGTACCACAAGTCAATTAATACTAGAATATCAAAGTTACCAGCACCCAATCAGTGTCTGTTTGAGTAACTGACTTGTGTTATATATACACTAGTATTTGCGACCGGACATCTTTTTGGGTGTGGTTAAGACAACATTGTCTTATTTTAAGGGGGGGTGTAGAGGGTATAGTTTTTTGTTTAATTGCTATTTAATTGTATTATACTTGGACTAATAGAGAATATTTAGATTTATTTAGGTGTATTTTGCTTTATACACCACATAGGGCCTGATTCATAGTACGGAGAATTGGCGTTTCGGCTGGATTTTGCGAACCGGTGAATTTTTAAGTCTGAAATTGGTATTCAAAGAACGGCGGGCGGAAAATAAAGCCAACTGTGAGATTCATTAAGATCAACTAATGTCAGGACTGGACTTAAAAACAGTCCAGCTAAAAGGTGGACTAATTTTTTCAAAATCACAAAATATGGCAGGAAAAAAATAAAAAATGTGTGGGAAAGATGTGTTATATGATTTTGAGCTAAACTGCTTTTAAACTGTGTGAAAATGTTAAGTAGAAAAAAAGATATTAATAAAAGTGTAAATTGCAAAAATAGCTCCAGAGTCAATTTCTGGCAGATAGCTCATGTGAGCATGCTCCAAACCAAAAACTAGGCTGAAAATAACGTTTTTGAAAACGTTAGTGGGAGTTTTATTGAATTTGCGGCAAATACCGCCGCAAATTCGCGGTAAAACGGCGCTATTCCGGCGCTAATAAACTTTTTTTTTTTTTTTTTTAATTTTTTTTTGCACATATCTATGTATGTCTATATATATATATGAATCACAAAAATAAATATATATATATATATATATATATATATATAGATAGATATATATGTGTGTGTGTGTATGTGTATATATATATATGTATATATATATATATATATATATATATATATAGATACCCAAAAAATAATTATATGTGTATGTATATATATATATATATATATATATATATATATATATATATATATATTATATATATGTTTTTTATTTATTGATTTGCCTATGTGTATGTATGTATATATATATATATATATATATATATATATATGAAAAGGAACACTAACACGGCTCCTCCCCGAAAATGAAACATTGTATATGTGTGAAATTAATATATTTTTGGGTTGGTTAGATATAGAAAGTAACAATAAATGTTTTTTTGCATATGTATATATATATATATATATATATATATATATATATATATATATATGCAAAAAACAATATATTATTGTTACTTCCTATATCTAACCAACCCCAAAAATATATTAATTTCACACATATACAATGTTTCATTTTTGGGGAGAAGCCGTATTAGTGTTGCTTGTCATATATAACAACATACAGTTGTAGGTAGTTCAGGGATTCGAACACCCAAATACACTGTTGCAAGGCAGCGGTGCTAACCACTTAACTACCTAAAGCTAATGACATTTTTTCAAAGCATGTGTGATTTGTACTTTAAAAAAAAAATAATGATATATATATATATATATATATATATATATATATATATATATATATATATATATATATATATATATATATATATATATATATATATATATATATATATATATATATATATATATATTCTATTTAGACCCAATTCAAGCTCAAATAATTTTTATTTATTAAAATTTTTTGATGGACTAATTTAATCAAACTATATTAATTTTTAGAGCCCATTCACATTAGCGCGACTTGTCAGGCGACTTGTCAGCCTGACAAGTCGCGGTATGTCACGGTCCATTGAGTAGTACAGGACCCGTTCTAATAGGAGCGACACAAGTCACTCCGACTTAGAAAAAGGGTCCTGTACTACTTTGGGGCGACCTCGGAGCGACTTGCATAGACTTCCAGTATGTGAAGTCTCTGCAAGTCGCGGTGCACAGCGGTGCACGCGACTTCACAGGTCACCCCCCGAAGTCGTGTCGCCTCAATGTGAATGGGCTCTTAAGGTGCCAGTGCATGTATGCTTGGTATAAAGATAACAAGAAACAAAAAAAAAAAAAAAAAAAACCTCAGAGACCACAATTCCCAAATAATTAACCTAGTTTAGTAAAACTGTATATAATCAACAAATTTTTAAAAATAATCCTGCATGCTGGAAATTATATATAGGTGTTTAAAACATTTATTTCTGTGAAAAATTAGTATTTTAAACTTAAATTGATAGGCTAAGAAACTATCAGTGGCATATATTATGAAATAAATGTAACAAAGTGATTATGTTTGTGTAAATTGTGTTTTGCAAAAATGTTGCAAATATGTATTGAGCTTGAGCTTGATTAAATAAACTGACCAAAATATCCAAGTGGTTAGCACAGCTGCCATGCAACAATGTATTTGGGTGTTCAAATCCCTGAACTACCTACAACTGTCTGTTGTTATATATGACAAGCAACGCCCCAAAAATAAAACATTGTATATGTGTGAAATTATTATATTTGTTGAGTGGGGGGCCATATTACTGTTGCTTCCTATATAGAGCCACATTACACTCTGAAAAATAGCAGTGTTTGAGCTTGCAAATCTGAGAATTTGCAAATTGATTGAACATATGCAGTGCAACCCCAGAACTCAGAATTCAACAACCCCAAAAAAAGATATGTAGATATATATATAAAAAAATTACTACATCAAGTCAACACACATAGGAAATGCTTTCAGTAATCTCAGAATGAGCACAAAGTGGCTTTTTCATTTAGACTAATGGGCCATACACACTATAAGATTTTCTGAAGATTTTTTCCTTTAGATTTACCAAAACCAGATAATATGAGGTCACACCTAAACACTTTCAATTTGTATGCAATCTGGCAGGCCCTTGCACTACATAGAAAAGGTAAATCTGAAGGAAAAAGTCTTCAGAAAACCTTATAGTGTGTATGGCCATACATGATCCAATTTTCTTACAATTTTCTGTCCAATTTTCTTGAAATTTACCTTCAAGTATGTAGTACAAAGGCCTGCCTAATTGGATAAGTGAAAGTGTTGTTTAGCTTTGACATCACATTATGTGGTTTGTGGTTAATCTATCAGAAAATTGTACAACAAAAATTGAACATGTATGGCCATACACACTATAAGATTTTCCGTAGACTTTTTCCTTCAGATTTACCTTTTCTATGTAGTGCAAGGGCCTGCCAGATTGCATACAAATTGAAAGTATTTAGGTTTGACCTCATATTATCTGGTTTTGGTAAATCTAAAGGAAAAAGTCTTCAGAAAATCTTAAGCCCCGTACACACGTACTGATCGTCGGCCGAACGATCGGCTGTCTTTTGTCCAGGGCTGTCCTGTCTGTTGAAAACTGCAAAAGACTGCACACAAATTTTGTCGGCCAACAACAGACGACTGCAGAAGTGATGTCATGTGATGGTTAACTTTCCCTGTGTTTTTTCTTTTCTGAGCATGCCCAGTCTTGCAAATCAGCCGATTGTCGGCCGAATTCTGTACTGACTGGCGAACAATCGGCCGTTCTGGTGTTGGCCAACAAAAATTTTAATGCCTGCACGACAGATTCTGTTCGGCCGAAAATGCGCTGTCGGCTGTCGGAAGCATCATACTAACAAGCCTACAATCGGCCGATCGGTCGTCGGCCGAATATTTACGGCCGAAGATCGGTACGCGTGTACGAGGCATTATAGTGTGTATGGCCCATTAAGCTGGCCATACATGTTCAACTTTTGTTGTACAATTTTCTGGTAGATCTACCACAAACCACATAATGTGAGGTCAAAGCTAAAAAAACACATTCACTTGTATCTAATTAGGCAGGCCTTTGTACTACATACTTGAAGGTAAATTTCAAGAAAATTGGACAGAAAATTGTAAGAAAATTGGAACATGTATGGCCAGCCTTAAGCCTCGTACACACGTACCGATTGTTGGCCGTAAATATTCGGCCGACGACCGATCGGCCGATTGTAGGCTTGTTAGTATGATGCTTCCGACAGCCGACATCGCATTTTCGGCCGAACAGAATCTGTCGTGCAGGCATTAAAATTTTTGTTGGCCAACACCAGAACGGCCAATTGTTCGCCAGTCAGTACAGAATTCGGCCGACAATCAGCAAATTTGCAAGACTGAGCATGCTCAGAAAAGAAAAAACACACGGAAAGTTAACCATCACATGACATCACTTCTGCAGTCGTCTGTTGTTGGCCGACAAAATTCGTGTGCAGTCTTTTGCAGTTTTCAACAGACAGGACAGCCCTGGACAAAAGACGGCCGATCGGTCGGCCGATGATCAGTACGTGTGTACGAGGCATTAGTCTAAATGAAAAAGCCACTTTGTGCTCATGCTGAGATTATTGAAAGCATTTCTTATGTGTGTTGACTTGTAAGAAACTTGAATCATGGATGGCCAGCCAAACACTCATTCATTAGTGAACTGGTGATTTTGGTTTAGGAACCAACAGACCCAATTAATTACTTTGCTGGGCGTTTCCTATACTGGGTGGGTGTAGTTTAACCAAGGTTATATAAAGGGATGTATGAGATCATATCATTTGGCCTGTGGAAGGGCCACAAGTCTTTATGTCCGAATTTGCTTTTGGGGTGGGGGTTTGCTGGCATGCCTAAAGATCCATATTGCAGTAAGTGTATTCTGTTGGATGAATACTTTTCATGCTCTAACTGTTTGGTATAGTTTTTGCAAAGTGTGTCTTTATGTACTCTATACATTTTTTTTTATTTTCATGCCTCTGTGTAGCTGTATGTTCTACTGATTTGATGGTATTTAAATGAAAAGGCAGGCTCATGCAAACAATTAACATAAAAGTATGTTGGGTATGTTTTATGCTTAATACTAAGGTGTCTACAACTTATTTTGCTTGACTTTTGGATATTGTAAGCTCTATCTATCCATCATATGTTGTATCTTTGCACTGTAATTTGAATAAAAATTACTTGATTTGGGGGTTTTGGGGGGGGGGGGCATTGCACATTTCACATTTCACATTTCACATGCTTGCTTGAGTGATTACTGATGTTTTATACATGTTCAATAAAGCTTATTCATTTGTACACAGCTCCTGGTTTTTTGTTTTCTTTTCTTCATATTTGTCTAGATGTAATTCAGATATCTTTTGTGTCTGTTGAATGTAATCCATTTCTTGTATTTTTTGTGTGTGTGCAATGGCAGTACAGTATGAACTTAGGTAGGGTTTCTCCATTTACTCCAGCGAAGTGTGTGTGTGTGTGTGGGTGTGTGTGGGTGGTGTGTGGGGGTGGTGTGGGTGTGTGTGGGTGGTGTGTGGGGGTGGTGTGTGTGTGTGTGGGGGTGGTGTGTGGGGGTGGTGTGTGTGTGTGTGGGGGTGGTGTGTGTGTGTGTGGGGGTGGTGTGTGTGTGTGTGGGGGTGGTGTGTGTGTGTGGGGGTGGTGTGTGTGTGTGGGGGTGGTGTGTGTGTGTGGGGGTGGTGTGTGTGTGTGGGGGTGGTGTGTGTGTGTGGGGGTGGTGTGTGTGTGTGTGTGTGTGTGTGGGGGTGGTGTGTGTGTGTGTGTGTGTGTGTGGGGGTGGTGTGTGTGTGTGTGTGTGTGTGTGTGGGGGTGGTGTGTGTGTGTGTGTGTGTGTGTGTGGGGGTGGTGTGTGTGTGTGTGTGTGGGGGTGGTGTGTGTGTGTGTGTGTGGGGGTGGTGTGTGTGTGTGTGTGGGGGTGGTGTGTGTGTGGGGGTGGTGTGTGTGTGGGGGTGGTGTGTGGGTGGTGTGTGTGTGGGTGGTGTGTGTGTGTGTGTGGGTGGTGTGTGTGTGTGTGTGGGTGGTGTGTGTGTGTGTGGGTGGTGTGTGTGTGTGTGGGTGGTGTGTGTGGGTGGTGTGTGTGGGTGGTGTGTGTGTGTGTGTGTGTGTGGGTGGTGTGTGTGTGTGTGTGTGTGTGGGTGGTGTGTGTGTGTGTGTGTGTGGGTGGTGTGTGTGTGTGTGGGGGTGTGGTGTGTGGGGGGGGGGGTGGTGTGTGGGGGGGGGGGTGTGTGTGTGTGTGTGTGTGTGGGTGGGTGGTGGTGTGTGTGTGGGGGGGGGTGTGTGTGTGTGTGGATGGGGGGGGGGTGGTGTGTGTGTGGGCTAAATTGTAAGAAAAAATTAAAGTGTTTATGTATATATTTAGCTAAAAATATATAAATTAAGGAATAATACAAAATTTCCATTCAGTCGCTGTGGATGAATGTAACCAAAACATTTAATAAAAAAATCACTAAAAATGATTACTAAATAAAAGATTGCTACAGCGCTCACTCACCTTTTTAGTTGGCTTAGGTCAGTGATGAACCTTGGCAACACAGGTGTTTTGTAACATTTCCCATGATGCTCACCTACACTGCAGAGTACATGAGCATTTTGGGAAATGTAGGGCAAAAACATCTTGGGGGGGGGGGGTTAAGGGTTACCATCACTGGCCTAGGTAAAACATTTCCAATACATTTTAGTTGTCTATGTGCGCCATTTTTAAAATAAAGCAAAATCTCTTTACAATAAATTGCAAATGGCACATTGGCGTTCGCCCTGGACCAGAAATGACACCAAATTGGCTTGCACACATTCCAGCAAGAGGTCACAATCAACTGGCTAATCATGGTGAGGGCCACTTTCAGCTGTGAAGAAATGGCATTCATATGCAAAGTAAGTGTGTGTGTGTGGGGGGGGGGGGTCTGTGCTTGTAATCAGAGCATTGATTACCAGTGCAGACCCTTGGGGGATGCCACTAGAGCCACCAGGGATGCCCACCCATGCCACCATTGATGCCAATCAGTGCTCAGGGAACCTGTTAGTGCCCTCCTCATCAGTGCTGCCCATCATTACCATCTTTCAGTGCTGCCCACCAGTGCCAATCATTGCCCATCAGTGCCACCTATCAATGCCCATCAATGCTGCATATCAGTGCCACCTATCTATCTATCAGTGCTGCATATTAGTGTCTCATCAGTGCCTGCCAGCGCAGCCTCATCAATGCTCGTCAGTGCAACAAAAAACATATTGATTTACCAAATTTTATTACATAAACAAAAACACATTATTTTAGGGGTCAAACATTTAGGTCTTCTTTTTGCCAATAGAAAAAAAACCTTGCAGTGATCAAATACCACCAAAAGAAAGCACTATTTTTTATGAAAATACTGTCATACATTTGTGTTAGGTACAGGGTTGCATGACCGCACAATTGTCATTCAAAATGCAACAGTATAAAAAGCTGACTAACTATTGAAACATGGGAATAAATATTCCAGGGGTAATCATGCTCAGCTCAATGGTTTAGTGGTTAGTGTTCCTGGCTATAAACACTGAGAGCATGAGTTCAAATCCCAAGTGTGCCATCACCTTCTTAAATTTTAGACAGCTATAAATAAATACTGAAACTTGGCAAATGCATAATTGCACCCTGCAGATATGCATGTTTGTTTCTTGAATATACAAGGCCATTGACATGCAATTTTAGGTGATGTAGCCAATGTATTACTATGTGGCCAAAAAAAAAAATTATGGCACACAGGGTGTTATCATGGTTGGGCCTTGAACTCATGACCTAGCAATCTTTAGCTGTGAGCTTAGCCCACTACACCAAAGTGCTGAATACAATCAGATATGCCTGAAAGTTTCAGATGAATAAAGAATGAAGACTGCTAATTAGACAGCTGTGTAGTCTGCTATTAGAAAATCTAAAGGTTAAAACACATAAGATACATAACTATACCTTAAAATTAAAATAAACCATAATAAATGACATTGCTGTGTAATAGTGATTCAGAATAGACAAATTTCCTTTTATGAAAAACACAAAGGGAATTTGGCTAACTCCAAACTCAAATTCAGCCTAAGTTAACTCCAAACCCGAATTCAGTCTAAGTTAACTCCAACTCCGAATTCATTAAAGCATCTAGTTGATGGTTTAACTCCAGCCACTTACCTAATTAGGATGCAATGAGTTTAGGCTGGAGTTATTTCTGGAGAAGTGAGCAGCTCTACTCCAAACTTATACTGAATTAGGCCCTTAGTCTCTAAAAATATGGTCGCTGTTTAGGCTATGATGGCTATATCATAACCATTTTCTTTATGATGGACAATGCCTCCGTTGCCTGATGTTTTGTAGTCCTTTGCTGTATGCCGATCTCGCACAATATTCTAAGGTTAGGTTCAAAGGTACAAAAATGAAAATATCTTTCAATCAACATGCAGGAAAATGGGGTAAAAGAGGAGAATTTTATCATCATGATGCTGTTCATACAAGTTACTTATTGTGCAGTCTACTTTGGCTTTACCAGCAACCACAGTATGAGGGCCTACCTGAACAGTCCATATCCAATCAGGTAGATCCTTGTATCATATAGTTTGTGGGTAAATCAGAAAGAAATCAACCTAAAATTAACCTACTATTTCCAAGTGAGGGTGAGTATTTGACCTCCCATTGCGTCTCGACAATACAATGCTTAATGCCGGGCCTACCAATTAACAGACTTGAATCACAATGAAGAGAGGGGAGCACAACCCTCTTGGTCAGCATGTCAAAATTTACATCTGGGGGACCTGACCTGACAAAAGATCAGGGCAGCTGCAGAGTGTGGGGAAGGTAAGTACATGTTCATCACACTCCCAACAGTCAAGTGAAATTGTATAAAACACACATTTAGATTTCTGTACAATTGTAAACTTAATAGATTGCATACTGTAATGTAACCAAATCTTTAGGCAAATCCAAAGAAATTTAGTGCCATCATTCAAAAAGACTTGCTTTTTTTTTTTTTAACAACAAAATTACTTGTTTAGGGAAAAAGTTATATATTTGCTACTTAAAATTAAAAAGATGAATTACAATACCTATCAATATGTTCCAGGAAGCCTTCTACACCCCACTTTTGAAGAAGCTGATATATTATAATCTGTAATTAAAGGGATTAAGTCATTGTTTTGAAAAAACTGCCTATGCAACAGGGAAATTCACAGTTGTTAAAAGTACATTTTTCAAACGTCATCAAAATATCATGGCTAAATTATGATTTAAAGCGGTTGTATACCCCGCTTGGTGATTTTTACCTACAGGTAAGCCTATAATAAGGTTCACCTGTAGGTAAAATTAATATCACCTAAACCTGCACAGTTTAGGAGATATTCAACCTGCATGCAGTCACTGATATCAGCGGCGCATGCGCTCTGAAGGTCCTGCGTATCATGCCGGAATTTTCAGAGCTCCTTGCCGGAACAGAGGGCTCCGGCGCGCATGCCCGGGAGTGACGTCATCACGGCTCCGGCCACAAAACCGGAAGAAATGCAGAGGGAACATGTCATCTCCCTCAGCGGTGACCGGGTGCCGCTGCAAAGGCTTCATTCTAAGGTAAATATTTCATAATGTGCTAGCATGCAATGCATACTAGCACAGTATGCTATTGTCTTGCATGTTTTTTTTTTTTTTTGTTTATTTTTTTTTTGCAGCGGTTTACTACCACTTCAATTTCATAGCCTACTTAAAGCTGAACCATAACCAAAACCATGTTTTTTATCATTTGTGATTTGTGGAAACCATTTGTTTACCATCCCCGTACTCTTTTCATAGAGGCCGTACTATCAGTTCCCATAATGAAATGTATTCTGTGATTGTGGGAGGCCAACGCAAGCGCAGCTCCGTTTACTATCTGGCACACTGATATCACTCCACACAGGCCAATCAAGACGGTCAAAGTCATGAAGAAGATGCCAGCGCTGGATCATTGGAACTAAGGAAAGTATTTTGCGTACCATTTATGGAGACTGGCTGTCAATATCTCCATTCTCATAATTTAATTAAGTTCCTTTACCCATTCTCTAATAGTAGGAACAGTAGTCTTCTTCCAAGGTTTAGGAATAAGTGCATTTTCTGCTAACAGCAGAAATCACATGATCGGAAAGCTCCCGATTGTAAGAATTCATCAGGAACTTTCCGATACCCACCAGTTACTGTACCAGGTGCACGCAAGAAGTGCACACTCAGCACAGTAATTTGTTTATATAGGGCTGCATATATGCCGCCTCCTAACGTTAAAGCCCACACGATGAGAGGCCGCATATATGCGTATGGCTGGCGGTAAGAGGTTGATGTGTTTTCATGAACAAAGCCTTATTGATATTGATATGTAATCCCTTATTGTACCTATGGTTTAATTAGCCTAAATATTGCTTAAAGCAGTAGCAAAAAACAAACAAATCTTCTCCCTACGAATTATGTCATAATGTGCTAGTATGCATCTCATATTAGCACATTATAAAAGACTTACCTAAAAAATGAAGCCCTCCAGTGGGTCCTGTCACTGCTGACAAGGCTTCCATCATCACCCGGTCTTCCTACTGAGTTCGGTGCATGTTTAGAAGATATTTCTTATACCTACAGTTAAGCCTTATTATAGGCTTACCTGTAGGTATAATTAAAAACAAAAATGCTTTACTACCACTTTAGGAAAGTACAAGGTGTAGAAAGCTGTACAATGTGTAATGCCACATTAAAACTAATCAGATTTCACCCCCCCCCCTCCCAAAATGTTAGTTTATAGCAACCAGGAAAGTGAAAGCTGATTGTTTTTTATAAGTTCCATAGTTAACTATCTTTTGTTGTCCTAAGTGGATTTTTTTTAGAGGAAACTGCATCTGTTTGCAGAATCCACATGGCTACTGTTGCAGTTCTGCACCAACTAGACTCACTGGTTGCCTTGGGTACTTCCACAAAGAAGAGCAGTAAAAAACATCCATAATGGTGTTTTTTTAGGACTAATGGGAAAGAGAAGACATGGTATGGAGTTTTCACTTTATTCAGTTACATTTAAAATATAATTATTACATTGTGGAGATCATGATTTTACTTAATTTGTCATCACTTGCAGCTTTTTAATAAAACTAACTCCCTATGGACTTTTCAAATACTATTGGTGGCATAATTATGACATTTATTTATATCCTAGGAGATCCCAGTTAAATTATATTTAATTAAATGTAGCTGTTTTTTAATAAGTTTTATTTTCCTTTTGATTGTTGTATTGCTTGCTATTTGATATCCCTTATCCTCTGTTATAATACTTCCTACAAGTGCTGTAAGCATTGTTGTTTTATATACTATATTATATATATACAAACACACACAGTCATGTGAGATAGTACGTACACCTCATTGAAATTGTTGACTTTTTTCAACATATCTGAACAGATAAACATTAGATCTTCATTCAAACAAATGGCTACAGATAAAGGTGTCATACTTGAATAGAAAAACAATATTAGAAACACAAGGGGAATTTACCTTTTCAATCATTCAACAAAAATATCAATAGATGTAATGATGAAAAAGTAAGTACACTTTGGTTTTAGAAGCTCATATTGCCCCTTTTAGCAGAAATGACTTCCTGCAAGTATTTTGGAAAACTGCTCTTAAAATCTTCTGTTGCAAGATGTTAGTTTTCCTGCTAAATTGTCCTTTTCAAATCCCACAACATTTCAATGGGATTCAAATCAGGGCTTTGATTACGCCTATGCATGACCCTCCTTTTTCGAGCCATTCCATAGTGTATTTACTAATGTGCCTTGAATCATTATCGTGTTGAAAGATCCATTTACTGTTCACAGATGAACCCACATTTCTATCAAGCACACTGTGATAAGATACAGGATTTATAGCTGACTTGGTGATTGCAAGAGGCCCAAGCCCTGAAGCAACCCTGAAGCAACCCCAGACTAGAACAGTTACACTACAATGCTTTATAGTTGGTATGCGTTTTATCTCCTGAAATGCTATCTTTTAACCAAACATGTCTACTGTTAATGTGGTCAAACAATTCATCAGTCCATGGTATGTGGTTGCAGAAGGCCTGGTATTAGCCTAGATGTTTAATGGCAAACTAAAGTCCTGCTCTGATGTTTTTTCTTTATAGCAAAGGCTTTCTCCTGCACATCATGCAATGAAGTTCTTGAAGGCTTCTTTTAGGCATAATAAGAAATCAAGGATCTTTACCAGCACATCTTAGTATAATTATAATCTTGTCCATAATCACATAAAGCAACAGACATCACAAGCCAATTCGGAACCTTATCAAATTCCTTTTTTAAGGTAGCAATAAATGGGAAGCTCTTGAGCTGAATGTTCTGGGCTTACCAAATTAGCAGTCATTTTAAATCGAAATGATTGTAGATCATTTTCATTATGGTGGAATGATTGATTTAAAATAATTTTTAATCCCTTGAAAAACTCATAGGTATCCACAATCCTCTTTCTAAGGCCCATAGGGAGCACTTTTGATTATAGCATGATGGCACCATACATTTCAATAGCAAATGAGACATGCTCACCTGAATTCTCCCCAAGGAAGTTCTGAAAACTGGGCTCTGATGTGGAATACCTGATTCTAATTAATGGATTTGAAGTGTTGGCGTGTGTTTACTTTTTCCACATGGCAAGTTAGCTTTCTTTTTGCTAATCTAAAATATGAGAAGCAATACACCATGCACATGAAGTAAATCACATTTATATTTAGGCACTGTTTAAATTAAGGTTTAATGTTTGCCTGCTCAAATATGTTGATAAAGGCAACAATTTCCATGATATGTACCAACTTTTTAACATGACTAAATACATACACATGGGGGTCTATCTATAACTGTTTTCACATAAAATTAACACATCTTTAACCCAAGATTCACACATTTTTCCAACTAAATCCAATTTGAAAAATGAGTGAATTTGTGGTGAGAGTTGTAAAAAAAACATTTATAAATAGACCCCCATAGTATATTTTATAATGTATTTGGCAATACTATACAATTTTTTTACACCAGATTATTCATTCATTTTTTCCAACAATATATATAAATAAAATCCAGAGAACACTGATGGAACAACATTACTGCAAGGAACAAAGCACTTTGAGCAAAGGGCAATGTTCTAGACCACAGGTGTCAAACACAAGGCCCGCGGGCCGAATGCGGCCCTCGAGGCCATTTCATGTGGCCCTCGCACCTCTCAAGCAGCTGCGGCACCCCCCTTGTCTCTGCCCCACCTTGTCTCTGTAGTCAGCAGCAGAGATGACAGAACTCCTTTACTAGATCCTGCACTCCTCTGTGCCACTGCAGAAAGGCTTCTTTGCACACCCCCCTTCTCAGCAGTCCGCAGCAGAGAGGAGGGCAGAACTCCTACTGCAGATCCTGCACCTCCCTGTGAAGCTGCAACACCACCTTGCCTCTGCCTCCCCTGGTTTCAGCATTCAGGAGACTCTGAAAGCTGACTCCAGCCCTCCTCTGGTTCTCCTCCAGACCCTGAATTTCTTCCCAGATCCACCCGCATCTCCCTTCTGGCAGCAGCTCAAGGTAACACAAGGTAAAGGGGTGCATTGTGATGTAAGGAAGGGTGGGTGACTATTGACTTCCGAGGTTGGGGGGTTCTTGACATCCCATGTTAGAGTGTAAGCAGGCATGGGGTGCTCTGGACATCTAATCCTACAGATATAACTGGCCCTTTGTGGGCAACCATAATGCTGATGCGGCCCGTGATGAAATTGAGTTTGACACCACTGTTCTAGACAATGAATCCAAACCCATATTGTATGGATTCCACTTACCGTATATAATGTGGATTTCTTTAAATTATATAAGTAACACCACTAACTATATTAACAAATAAGGCCAACTATATTAAGAAAAAAATGACTACATTCTTAAAACATGCATTTCATCACAAATGTAAATGATTGTTAAAAATAGGTTACACGTATACAATAAATTAAATGTTACAAAAGCCAGGGCCCCTACCGAGGAAGTCAAAGGAGCATTACGCTCGACGTAACGCGTATAGGGGGGCGGAGCGTGCGTGGCCGACGCAGAGTCTCTCTCTGGTAACAGATCGCTGACATCGATTATACAGCAGGCACAGCTGAGTGCCCGACAAATGTGAGTTGATCTGCCTTTCTCTAATAAAGCATACCCTCATTAGTAAGCGGAGAGCACTAGATTTCTTCATCTGTTTTCTATATGTCCCGGGATCCCTCGAGGTGCAATATAGTGTGGCTCTTTCCTGGAAGTCTGATCAATGATACATGTGATTGCTGGCCCGTTTGGGTCCTTCAGAAAGGTGAGAGGCTGATTCACCTGGTGGAGGGATTCACTATATTGGTGATTACAAGTTGTTTTCATCACTGGATTTTCTTCATCTGAACACGGGACACTCTTTATATCATTTTATTGGAAGCACACACATTGCTATGTGCCTTATGAACTGGATATGATTTATTGTCATCACTTTTTGATTTTATATTTCTGGCGCATCACATTTTTGTATGATTTATAGTTTATTGTGATTTGTGAAACACGATTGGTGCATGCTGCCGGACACCACTATTGATTTATAAGTTCACACACCTGATTTATGCACAGTGAATTGGTGTTGAGTTATTTTATCACATATAATAGGTTTGCGCTGATAGTTTTTTTGTATTTTATTAGATGCCTGAAATCTGACTTGTATCTTAGGCAGACTTCTAGGAAAATTGGTAAGCCAATCACACAAGCAGGAAATTATGTTTCTGGGATGTGGTCAGTACACATTCTGTGTACAGAACATTTCCAGGTAGCCATATTGCTTTGCATTTTCAGAAAATTACAACAGCTGCAGATTGAAAAGGAAAGTTAATTTTTAATAACATTCAATTACAATATGATTTGTGTCGCAATTGTATACGCTATATTGTTTTTTATTTGCTATTTTTTTTCCCCACAAAAGTGGAGTTACCCTTTGACCTTCATCAATCTTAATAAAAGTATTAAAGATTGCAGCATGCAATATGTCATATTTCACATGCCATTGTTGTATTCATTGATTGTACAATGTAACTGTTCAAGAAATTGAGTCCATCTACTGAATCATAATGAATGTCTTAGAACCCTGTTTGTCTTCAAATTCGAAGAGGCAATAAAATGCAGTCTTGCTTGCTGACATTTCAAGCAATTACCTGAGTGAAGGTGCTTGTTTGTAAGGTAGAGACCTGCATGTGCAGTATTATCCTTTCTATAAGTGGTTTGGGACCTGTTAAAAAGCCAATCCTTAATCTGGGGAAGAAGCAACATAAGATTATGGTTCTCGTTTAGCAATAAAGACAACACAAGTAGCTATGCAGGCTCAACATATCTAATATATATATTGCTCAACATATCTAATATATATATATATACTGTATATACACACCAAACACCTTCTATTGTCTAAATAGTTCTAGCTAAAATACAGATTCTCATAGTTTAACAGGACACACATTTGCTGATGTGCATTGATTAATGACAAAATTAACACATCCAGAACCAGACTTACCATTGGGCACAGTAGTCTTGTGAAAGAAGCGACATTTCGCTGTGTAGTCATTGACCACACATTTTTTTCACCTATCATCAGCAAAATTGCAATAAGGCTGCCAATGCTAAGCTCTTTTTCTGAAAACGCTGTCTGCCTGGTTTTCATCTAATTTTAGTACTTTAGGGTTACTCTTTCAGAAGAAGTATGCAGATAAAGACTTCTGACTTTTTAGATGATCAGCACTGACAGTCCCAATATTTATTTCATGATAAGTTTACTTAGTGTGGGTAGAGGAATGAGATGTGTATTGTAGTTAGTCCCGAATCCCTGCCCGCCTTCTCTGCCTAAGTGATAGTGAATTCCTAGACATGTTTAGGTGCATCCACTGACGGAAGCAGGACCAAGAATTACAGATCTAACTAAAGTTAAATGTAACTTCTGATGTAGTTCCCTAGCTCTTCTCATACTTTGCTCTTCTTTACATCTGTAATATTTCCTATCCCTACCTATTTTGGTCACAATTTGGCACTTTCACTCCCTTCCTGCCTAAGCCAATTGTTAGCTTCCAGCGCTGTCGCAATTGATAATTGAGCAATTATGCAACACTGTATGATATTTTTATCATTTTTTCCGCACAAATAGAGCTTTTTTTTGGTGGTATTCACCACTGGGTTTATTCTTACTAAATAAACAAAAAAGACAGAACATTTTGAAAAAGTGTCTTTCTTTGTTTTTGTTATAAAATTTTGTAAATAATCTTTCTTCATAAATTTAGGCCAAAATGTATTTCTGCCACAACTCTTTAGTGAAAATAACCAAAATTGTTGTTTATTATTTAGTCTGTAGGAGTCCACAAACTATAGTATATATATATATATATATATATATATATATAAAAAGATTATAATGCTTGATGTGCTGAGGGGTCTATCTCATTCCTTGAGGGCCGGAAAATGCCAGAACAGTACAAATATCACCATAATGACCCGTTTTTGGAAATTAGACAGTTCAAGGTATTTAGTAAGAGGCATTGTGAGTTTTTTGAAAATGTAAACTTTTGTCACAATTTTTTGGAAAATAAAGAATAAAGAATAATTTTTTTAAACATACTGTCACCAAGATGTTTTTAATGCTGCTCTTAGGGGCGCCTGTCTTTTTTTTTTGGCCTCTAAGCACCACCCCTGGATGTTATCCTCTGTGTCCTATGCACGTGTGTAAACATGCATAGCGGCGTTTAGACGCGTCAAGCATTCACAAGTGTTAATACGTTTTATTATACACTGCAACATTCTGTATGTACAGTTCCCAGTGTCCTTTGCTCCATTTTCTCAGCCATGCGGATGTCTTGCGATCTAGTTGCTATTACTATGGCAAGACAGATGTGGCACAGACAGAGCTTTTTTTCAGATATTGTGGTTCAGTCTGAACTGTGGGACATATCCCAGCCCCAATACAATGACCACAAGTGAAAAATGAGGACAGACATCACATTCCATTTAAAGGAAAACCGAGATCGCTTGATTATTTCTCAGGAGAGCGGTAAGTGCATATATCTATGTATTTGTATGTATGTTTATTTTATTACAGAATACTACATATTAACCTTTTTTAAAAACATTTTTTAGTAATAAAACTAAAAACATGTTGTAAGTCATTGCAGGACCGGGTTAGACGTGACCTGATGAAAGATGGGAACACTTTTTAATCAGAGTATGGCATCAAGTCAATTAAAATCTAGGAATTTTGATCAGAGCAGTTAAGTAGCAGAGGGGGTTGTTAATCAGTTTCAGCTGCATTGATGTTAATTAACTTACCAACAGGTGCACTAGATGGACAAAACAGGAATGGATTTACAGGTGGAGGTCACTGACATTTTCCCTACTCATCTTTTCTGACTGTTTTTACTAGTTTTGCATTTGGCTGGGGTTAGTGTCACTACTGGTAGCATGAGGCGATACTTGCACCCAATAGAGGTTGCACAGGCAGTCCAACTCCTCCAGGATGGCTCCCAACACAGTCTAAAGAGCATGGAGGAGATTCCAGGAGACAGACAGTTACTCTAGGAGAGCTGGACAGGGCCATAGAATGTCTATAACCCATCAGCAGGACTGGTAGCTGCTCTTTTGTGCAAGGAGGAACAGGATGAGCACTGCCAGAGCCCTACAAAATGACCTCCAGCAGGACACTGGTGTGAATGTCTCTGACCAAACAATTAGAAACATACTTAATGAGGGTGGCCTGAGGGCCCAATGTCCTGTAGTTGGCCCTGTGCTCACTGCCCGGCACCGTGAAGCTCGATTGGCATTTGCCATTGAACACCAGAGTTGGCAGGTCCAGCACTGGCACACATGTGACAGACGTGAAAGGGTCTGGAGAAGCTGTGGAGAATGTTATGCTACCTATAACATCGTTCAGCATGACCGGTTTGGTGGTGGGTCAGTGATGGTCTGGGGAGGCACATCCATGGAGGGACGCACAGCCTTCTACAGGCTAGACAATGGCACCCGGACTGCCATTAGGTATCAGGATGAAATCCTTGGACCCATTTTTAGACCCTATGCTGGTGCAGTGGGTCCTTTGGCCCCCACGCTCGCCTGACCTAAATCCAATAGAACACCTCTGGGACATTATGTTTCAGTCCATCCGACACCACCAGGTTGCACCTCAGTCTGTTCAGGAGCTAAGTGATGCCCTGGTCCAGATCTGGGAGGAAATACTCTAGTTCACCATCTGTTGTCTCATTAGGAGCATGCCCGACTTTGTCAGGCATGCATACAAGCACATGGGGGGCCATACAACTACTAAGTACCATTTTGAGTTGCTGCAATGAAATTTCAGCAAAATGGAATAGCATGCTGCATCATTTTTTCACTTTGATTTTTTGGGTTGTCTTTGAATTCAGCCCTCTGTTGGTTGATAATTTTAATTTCCATTAAACAATGTGGCATCCTTTCTTTCCTAACACAATATTTAATCCATATCAGTACAGATATCCAGCATGATATTTTTCCCTATCGAGATCTGATGTGTTTTCAGAGTGTTCCGATTTTTTTGAGCAGTGTATTTTGAATATTATACAACCCCAATTCCAAAAAAGCTGGGATGCTGTGTAAAATCTACATAAAAAATAATGCAATGGTTTGCACAGCTCATAAACCCATATTTTATTCACAATATAAAATAAAAAACATATGAAATGTTTAAACTAAGAAAATCTATTTCAAAATTACCTCATATTTTTTCTTCAAATGGTACATTTTCTCTTTTTAAACATTTGATGTGTTTTCATAGTTAAAGTATAACTAAAGCCAAAACTTTTTTTTTTTTTGGTTTTGGATAGAATGCAGAGGGATTAGAACATATGTCAGGTTTTTATTGCAGTCTGTGCTCCCATTAAGGAGATTCACCCTGTCTATTTGTCATGTTTACCATTAATATTGAAACTGAAAGTAAAGGAAAATCCCAAATTTTGGGTTGTCCCCAGAAAAGTAATAGAGGGGAAATCTTCCAATGGGGACAACAGTTCTGGCGGCCTGGGGGTCCCCAAAGAATTCCCTTAATTTGCAAGGATTTCCTCTCACTTCCTATTTGGTTATGGGACTGGAAGTGAAGGGAAATCTCTGCAATGGGATACAGATGGCGAAAAAGAAATCTGACAGGAGTTAACCCCCCCCCCCTTTTCTCTATCTAAAATGAAAGAAAACATTTTGCCTATAGTTCTACTTTAGCATTTGATTCTTTTTTTTGTATTTTTTAAAAAATGTTTAATCATTTTTACATTTTTGGGAAGAAAACATTTTTATACTTTTTTTTAATGCATATATATATTTTAATATCCTTCTCTCTTTTTAGGACAATATCCAACTTGAAAGCAGAAGAGAGGGAGCCATAGGAGCAGGAACATGAGGAAGAGCAGCTGGAGGGGTTTTCTGTACCTTGACAAGCACTGCACACGTTTCACCCCAAGAAACACCTGAAGGCACAGATGTGTCACTATCTTACGTATCTACACTATATTGTCAAAAGTATTGGAAACCTGCATTTACACGCACATGAACTTTAATGGCCTCTTAGTTTTAGTCCGTAGGGTTCAATATTGAGTTGGCCCACCCTTTGCACAGCTTCAACTCCTCTGGGAAGGCTGTCCACAGGGTTTAGAAGTGTGTGTCTATGGGAATGTTTGACCATTCTTCGAGAATCACATTTGTGTGGTCAGGCACTGATGTTGAATGAGAAGGCCTGGCTCTAAATCTCCACTCTAATTCATCCCATAGGTGTTCTATCAGGTTAGGCCAGTCAAGTTCTTCCACCCCAAACTCGGTTATCTATGTCTTTATGGACTATGCTTTGTTCACTAGTAAGGCAGTCATGCTGTAACAGGAAGGGCCATCCCCAAACTCTTTCCACATAGTTGGGAGCATGAAATTGTCCAAAGGGTCTTAGTATGCTGACACCTTAGGCGTTCCCTTCACTGAAACTAAGGGGCCAAGCCCAACCCCTGAAAAACCACCCCACACCATAATCCCCTCTCCACCAAATGATTTGGACCAGTGCACAAAGCAAGGTCCATAAAGACATGGATGAGCGAGTTTGGGGTATTTGGGGCAGAGATATGCAAACTTTTGCCCTGCAGCTGTTGCAAAACTACAAGTCCCATCATGCCTCTGGCTCTGGGTGTCATGCTTGCAGCTGTCAGAGTCTTGCTATGCCTCATGGGACTTGTAGTTCTGCAACAGCTGGAGGGCCAAAGTTTGCAAATCCCTGGGGAGGAGGAACTTTACTGGCCTACACAGAGTCCTGACCTCAACCCGATAGAACACATTTGGGATGAATTAGAGTGGAGACTGCGAGCCAAGCTTTCTCGTCCAACATCAGCGCCTGACTTTACAAATGCGCTTCTGGAAGAATGGTCAAACATTCTCATAGACACACTCCTAAAACCTTGTGGACAGCCTTCCCAGAAGAGATGAAGCTGTTATAGCTGCAAAGGGTGGGTCAACTCAAAATTGAACCCTACAGACTAAGACTGGGATGCCATTAAAGTTCATGTGAGTGTAAAGGCAGGTGTCCCAATATTTTTGACAATAGAGTGTATCTATCTATCTATCTATTGTTAAATATTCCGTGCATTTTTGTAATTGTTTGTCATTCTTTACAGGATGCTGAAGAGCTGGAAAAAAACATGTACACGTCCATCAGATACTGCGGACATGGACGTAGACAGCGTCAGAGCGGGGCCAGAATGACCTCCCAAACTAAGGAGAGGTTTATGGCATTGCTGCAGGGAGGGCATAGTGTGGATGCATTTTTAGATCGAAGTAACCCATTTGCCATCTTTGTCGCAACATGTACCATGTACAGGAGGACATTGGTGAAGACCCTGAAATAGATAGCATGTATCCTGTTTCCATGTAGTACCGTGCTGCAAAACTGAGTGGTGTGCCACCCCCAATGTACCCCGGGACATTAGCAGTGCCATATACCCTCTTATACGATCTTCCCCCTCCTCCATGTCTACCCCCCACATTTCGATGAAGAACCATCAGCTTACTCCTTCCCTTGCCCCCAATCCCCATGGGGTTTTCCTCCTCTATGCCTGCCTCTTTTTCTGCCCTCATTTTTAGCCATTTTTCCTGTTTTTGCCTATTTTCCCTGGGAAATTTAATTAAATTTTCACACAAATTAAACTTTCACTTTTTTTTGAATGTTTTAAATGTAAAAAAAATAAAATTTTTGAAAAATGCATATGGTTGTATTTCTTTTTTTTTGATTGTTCTGCTGCACTGCAGCACAAAGTTGGATGTGTGTTAAATGTGTACATTCTGATCTGGGCTGTATGCTTTTACCTCCCGCAGAAGAAAAGGACCCAGTTTTTCCTCTGTGTGGGGTAAATGTATACAGACTCCAAAGCAGGTTTGCATCATCCTATGACATGAGGATGATGCAAAAATATTTTTTGTAACTGAAGTAAAGAGATCCAGACTGGAGAGGCTTTTTGAGTGAACATGCTTGCTGTTGAGGGCTGGCTCCAATGCAATTGGGAAACTGTGTCTTCTTCCAACATATATCCGCAATTTATTCCCACATCTCTTCCTTTGGCTCAGGCATAACCACTTAATGCAGCTCCTCCCACAGTGCCAAGCATGCTTCCCGGGGCACTTTACTTCCCCAATGAGGAAGTAATGGTGCAAGGACGCAAACGTTTTTCTGTGGCCAGAAACTTATAATAAAACTTATCATCCAAACATACAGTGCCTTGCGAAAGTATTCGGCCCCCTTGAACTTTGCGACCTTTTGCCACATTTCAGGCTTCAAACATAATGATATAAAACTCTAATTTTTTGTGAAGAATCAACAACAAATGGGACACAATCATGAAGTGGAACGAAATTTATTGGATATTTCAAACTTTGTTAACAAATAAAAAACTGAAAAATTGGGTGTGCAAAATTATTCAGCCCCTTTACTTTCAGTGCAGCAAACTCTCTCCAGAAGTTCAGTGAGGGTCTCTAAATGATCCAATGTTGACCTAAATGACTAATGATGATAAATATAATCCACCTGTGTGTAATCAAGTCTCCGTATAAATGCACCTGCGCTGTGATAGTCTCAGAGGTCCGTTTAAAGCACAGAGAGCATCATGAAGAACAAGGAACACACCAGGCAGGTCCGAGATACTGTTGTGGAGAAGTTTAAAGCCGGATTTGGATACAAAAAAGATTTCCCAAGCTTTAAACATCCCAAGGAGCACTGTGCAAGCGATAATATTGAAATGGAAGGAGTATCAGACCACTGCAAATTTACGAAGACCTGGCCGTCCCTCTAAACTTTCAGCTCATACAAGGAGAAGACTGATCAGAGATGCAGCCAAGAGGCCCATGATGACTCTGGATGAACTGCAGAGATCTACAGCTGAGGTGGGAGACTTTGTCCATAGGACAACAATCAGTCGTATACTGCACAAATCTGGCCTTTATGGAAGAGTGGCAAGAAGAAAGCCATTTCTTAAAGATATCCATAAAAAGTGTTGTTTAAAGTTTGCCACAAGCCACCTGGGAGACACACCAAACATGTGGAAGAAGGTGCTCTGGTCAGATGAAACCAAAATCAAACTTTTTGGCAACAATGCAAAACGTTATGTTTGGTGTAAAAGCAACACAGCTCATCACCCTGAACACACCATCCCCACTGTCAAACATGGTGGTGGCAGCATCATGGTTTGGGCCTGCTTTTCTTCAGCTGGGACAGGGAAGATGGTTAAAATTGATGGGAAGATGGGTGGAGCCAAATACAGGACCATTCTGGAAGAAAACCTGATGGAGTCTGCAAAAGACCTGAGACTGGGACGGAGATTTGTCTTCCAACAAGACAATGATCCAAAACATGAAGCAAAATCTACAATGGAATGGTTCACAAATAAACATATCCAGGTGTTAGAATGGCCAAGTCAAAGTCCAGACCTGAATCCAATCGAGAATCTGTGGAAAGAAATGAAAACTGCTGTTCACAAACGCTCTCCAACCAACCTCACTTTGCTCGAGCTGTTTTGCAAGGAGGGATGGGCAAAAATTTCAGTCTCTCGATGTGCAAAACTGATAGAGACATACCCCAAGCGACTTACAGCTGTAATCGCAGCAAAAGGTGGCACTACAAAGTATTAACTTAAAGCAGGTGAATAATTTTGCACGCCCAATTTTTCAGTTTTTTATTTGTTAAAAAAGTTTGAAATATCCAATAAATTTCTTTCCACTTCATGATTGTGTCCCACTTGTTGTTGATTCTTCACAAAAATTACAGTTTTATATCTTTATGTTTGAAGCCTTAAATGTGGCAAAAGGTTGTAAAGTTCAAGGGGGCCGAATACTTTCGCAAGGCACTGTATACATAGGAGAGAAAGAATATGCACATAAACAGAGTTAAAAATTGAAAAAAAAATTAACACCCAAGAATAAAAAAATTGCAAAAAATATAGGCGAATAATATGAAAAATAAATGCTGAAAAAATTAATAATGAGAAAAAACTACCATATGAGAATGAAAATGAATAATGAGAAAAAGCATATAAAAGTGAAAAAATTAAATAAATCAGAACCGTATACTGCATGTGTATGTGTTTGTATGTATGTTTATATATATATATATATATATATATATATATATATGTATGTATTTATTTTATATAAATATATATATATATATATATAAATATACACAGTGATTATAAAAAGTCTACACACCCCTGTTAAAATGTCCGTTTTCTATGATATAAAAAAATGAGACAAAGATAAATTGTTTCAGAACTTTTTCCACCTTTAATGTGACCTATAAACTGTATAACTCAATTGAAAAACAAACTGAAATCTTTTAGGGGGGAAGTAAAAATAAAAACTAAAATAATGTGTTTGCATAGGTGTGCACACTCTCTTATAACTGGGGATGTAGCTGTGTTCAGAATTAAGCAATCACATTCAAACTAAAGTGCCTCTGATTAACCCCCAAATAAAGTTCAGCTGTTCTAGTAGGTCTTTCCTGACATTTTCTTAGTCACATCCTACAGCAAAAGCCATGGTCAGCAGACAGCTTTCAAAGCATTAGAGGATCTCAATGTTAAAAGGTATCAGTCAGGAGAAGGGTACAAAAAATTTGCAAGACATTAGATTTACAATGGAACACAGTCATCATCAAATGGAGAAAATATGGCACAACAGTGACATTACCAAAAATTGGACATCCCTCCAACATTGATAAAAAGATGAGAAGAAAACTGGACAGGAAAGCTGCCAAGAGGCCTACAGCAACAATAAAGGAGCTGCAGGAATATCTGGCAAGTACTGGCTGTGTGGTACATGTGACTACAATCTCCTGTATTCTTCATATGTCTGGGCTATGGGGTAGAGTGGCAGGACAGAAGCTTTTTCTTACGAAGAAAAACATCCAAGCCTGGCTAAACTTTGGAAAACACACATATGAAGTCTCCCAAAAGCATGTGGGAAAATGTGTTATGGTCTAATGAAACCAAGGTTGAACTGTTTGGCCATAATTCCAAAAGATATGTTTGGTGCAAAAACAACACTGCACGTCACCAAAAGAACACCATACCCACAGTGAAGCATGGTGGTGGCAGCATCATGCTTTGGGGCTGTTTTTCTTCAGCTGGAACAGGGGCCTTAGTCAAGGTAGATTGAAGTATGAACAGTTCCAAATACCAGTCAATATTGGCACAAAACCTTCAGGCTTCTGCTAGAAAGCTGAACGTGAAGAGGAACTTCATCTTTCAGCATGACAACGACCCAAAGCATACACCCAAATCAACAAAGGAATGCCTTCATCAGAAGAAGATTAGTAGTAGTAGATACTGTGAGTTTCGGAATGGCCCAGCCAGAGCCCAGACCTGAATCCGATTGAAAATCTGTGGGGTGATCTGAAGAAGGCAGTGTTCAGGAGATGCCCTCACAATCTGACAGATTTGGAGTGTTTTTGCAAAGAAGAGTGGGCAAATATTTTTTCTTTTAAATTTTATTTTTATTGAGAACATTTTGAAAACAAGTACAAAAATAAATCCTAAAGGGACATTTCAAACAACAGTAGAAATATACAGTAACAAGAACAAATGAGACTCCGAAGAGCCTAAGCATTGCTTATAATAGGAAAAGGATAAAAAGGAAAGACAAAGAGGAGAAGAAGGTAGAGTGAAAGGAAGAGCAAAGAGTAGCAAGGACAAAACCTAGAACAGTATGACCTGAGGGTTATTTGGGTTAGATAACAGAAAGCCACAAGTTACACAAGGGGAGCTAAGCCATGGGATGCGAGGGGCGATTGATGTGAAGAGGGAGTAGGATCCCCTGCGGCCTCTATCAATGTTGGGCCCAAAGGGGAACCAAAAGTGGAGGTGTCCTAAGCATCCCATGTCTTAGTAAAGTGAGGGATGGTGTCCCCACCAATGCCCTCATATATTCCATTCTACGTATATCAGTAATTACCTTCAATAATTGAGTTAGATTGGGTGGGGAAGTAGACAACCAATGTAGCAGTATTAACCTCTTGGCTGCCAGCAAAATAAAAGAAGCAAGTTTGTTTGAAAATTTCCCTATGGAGTGAAAGGGAAGGCCCAAGAGATAATGTAGCTGGTCCAACAGCAAAAGGCAATCCAGTACCTGTTGGAGCAGGGACTTTACCGAGGACCAAAAGGGTTTAATAAGCTCACATTGTCAAAAAATATGAAAATCTGTACCTCTAGCTTTGCCACAGCGCCAACACAAGGGGGAAAGTGAACAATTTTGGCAATGTAGAACTTCCGGAAGTCCTATACCAAAAAAGCACTACTGTATTTTATAGGCTGTCTCTCTCTGCGCCACACATCTAGAGATCTTGGACATAGACGACCAAATTTTATCCCAATTTGGGAGGGGAGTGGGCAAATATTGTCAAGTGAAGATGTGTAATGCTGATAGACTCATACCCAAAAAGATTGAGTGCTGTAATAAAGTCAAAAGGAGCTTCAACACAGTATTAGTTTAAGGGTGTGTACACTTATACAACCATATTATTTTAGTTTTTTATTTTTACTTCCCTCCACCTAAAAGATTTCAGTATATTGTTCAACTGAGTTGTACAGTTTATAGGTCATATTAAAGGTGGAAAAAGTTCTGAAATGATTTATCTTTGTCTCATTTTTTTTTTACACCGCAGAAACCTGGCATTTTAACAGGCGCATGTAGACTTTTTATAGCCACTATACACACACACACACACACACACACACACACACACATACATTTGTACAAAATACGATTCATTTAATATTATCAAAATAACATACCTAAGTGTCTCGAGGAGACATTCCTCAGGTGACACGCTTATCCTCATCTGGGTGCTCATTACAGTAAGTCATGGTCTGAGCCTCTCCAGAAGGTAATTGAAAGAACTAACGGACATGCATGTAAAGTTAAAAAATAAATCAGGATAATTATGCAGCTCGACGTTCACGTTTACAAAGTATCCTTAAGAGAGATGCTGCAATATAAAGGGATGGTTCCAGAACCAACGATGACTGCTTTTGCTCCTCTCCTCCAGCTGTCTCATTCTCCTCTCTCTCCATAACATTATCAGCAGCATGTTCTGATCAATTTTCTGCATGAAGGGACCCATAATGGATGCAGCGAGGAAATACAAATAGTTCCTGAAAAATACAGTGCTCTCTCTGCTCTCAAAAAGGCACTGAAATATGAATATTTTACTATTCATGAAGTCATTGTGAGTAATTGGGAGTGAAAAATAGAAGAGGGAATGTTTTGGAAAAAAAAGCTTGTAAACACTGAAACGCATAAACGCATCTAAAAGCTTTTGCAAAATTAGGCTAACAGCACTTTTTTGTTTTCCTGCTAGTACTGGCAGGAATTTTTATAATGCTCATTGTGCATGAGGGCTTACAGTCCTTAGGTGTTGTGGCTGTATTTGTTTTTTTTTTCCCTTTATTTTTACCTGGTGATCTTAACAGTAACACACTTTCTGTCCTAGAGTGACAATGCTAAGTTACAGGAAGTGTATCTATGGAGGAATAGAGGTGTTACACTAGGCTGCTCCCCTACTTTGGACTATATTTACCTCCCTTTCTTCATGTTCACAACATAGTGAGGTGGTGTTCTGTAGTTTAGAGAATCGCAGGCTGATCACATTGCTCGAGATGTTAATTCAGCGCACAGGAAATTACAAGGACACTGAATCTCTTGCAGGATCAACATGCATTTTCCATAGTTGCAGAAAGCACTGAAAAAAGCCTGGAAAAAAAGAAAACGTATGTAGCCACCGTATCTACTGACTGATAAGCGAATATATTTATTTTCGTTGGGGTTAAGATATCCTTTAAAGGCTATCAGCACAAATGGGTTTTCCACTTTGACTGAGTAGAACATGTTTTGATCTTCAAACTTTTACGGCTCCAACTCTGGAATTGCCTTGAAACTAAGAAAGCAAGCCTTTTCAACAAACCTCCATTTATCTAGAATTCCCATGAAGAAGTCACTAAGGACATAACAGAACTTAAAAATACTGTGTTTCGTACTCTCCTGTGAATTCTTTGAGGAATTACATGAAAAACCCACTTCAGAAGATGACAGTGGAAACTGTATAGCTGAGCACTTACAATCAGTTAGCTGGGGCACATATTGATTTGCCATGTTCCAATGGCAGTTTTAAAGAACCAGTGGATAACTAATTTGCTCTGTTAATCTCCATCCAGTATGAAAAAATAAATCTACTTTAGGACCAGTTTTGCTTTAGCTGCAAAACTGAAATGGCAAATATGACATATTAGATTTCATAAGCAACATAATGGCAGACACTGCTAATGTGTAAAGGAAATAATGAGAATGATGCTGACACTACACACCTACATTTGGTTAGTTGTCATCAGATGAGACTGTTCCCATGAGTATATGTACTACAGCTGATGTAATGTTCCACTGAAATTCTACACAGAAATATTTCTCTGTTAAAACTACATAAAACTACTTTGTCAGTCAAGGCTTCTGTAGTAGTAAAATACCTGAATGTCAGTGCAAAAGACATCCCAGAATCCCCTTCTGTGAAAGACAGAGTACACGAAAACACTGAGGACAACAGTTGTGAACTCAGTTTTTCACACATTATCATAATTAACACCTTAATGCACCAATGCGTCATTCATCTTACCCGGAAGAAAGGACTTTCGACATAGAATCTGCTCTTATAACGCGCCCATCAACATCCATTGAGAGAAAAGATGGAGCCCAAGGCTATGGAGAAAAAAAACAAAAACTTTTTACATGTGTCAAATTGACACAGCTATAAAACCGAAAGCCTCATAGTATTTATTGCGATGGCTTGAAATGATTCAGGATAATTATGGTAAGAGTCTTTTTTCATCAAAATTGGGAAAAGATTTGACATCGTATAAAAAATTTCCAGGACAGATTCAGTAATGATAGAAATCACTAATAAAATAAAATAATATTAGCTTTGATGTATTTGGTGCATACACAACAAAAGCAACAATTTAAAAATCAGCTTTGTTGTTGATGTGCTGGGGTAAAGGTAATGAGGCTGATTACTAAAGAGGTAGAGAACGATAACACAAAAACAAACACAGTCAAGATTCATTTTAAATTATCTAATCGTGTGAAAAGCAAATTCTTGTTTATTTCATCTGCACTGCATGACTGAATATTCTAACGCTACCTCTTTTCTGTGTGAACGATTTGCTCCTTTAGAAAGTCAGCCTTGTTAAAACAGCATTGCTGTATATGTGGGGTGACGTTATGGATGGCTGTTTTAGTTTCAGATAGATGGCCTCTTTACATCTCTTTTGATCCAGTTGTCTTCTACATCTAAAATGTGCACCACAGTGTTCTTGAAATAATGTTTATTTTTCTTAGGAAAACCAAAAGATATCCTTTGTATTGTGAACCCCAACTCCCCATGTGGCATGTGGGCAGAGCTCTCAAAGTCCTCACATACAATGCTGGACCACTGCTCCTGCATTGTATGTGATGATGTTGGAGAGGCTGCAACTGGACAAGCAGTGAAGAGAAGCAGCTTTAGTCATGTGGTGGGGAGGAAGCCTGCAGGAACTTTTAACTCTTCCATATATTTAGGACTGAGCTCTAATTATTGTCTACAGTTTTTTTTCTGGCAAATGCAGACTAAGGCCGGCCATAGAGGGTTCCCGTCTTGGCCAGTTCAGCAGGAACTGGCCTAGGCTTGAACCGTTAATGGGTAGGCAGGCAGAATATACCAAGTTGATTGATTGATCAACTTTGGTACAACCAGCCTGCTGGATTCGCTTGCGATTGTCGAAAGGGCGGCTGCTATAGCCGTTAACGATAATCACTGTCTTCTCTCCATGGGGACAGCTTCCTCCACATGCCTCCACCCGGAGAGAACAAATGCTCTGTAGGGGGAATTCCGCGTGGTTGCAGGAAAGGAATTTGCACTGTCTATGGCTTCGCTAAGTTACTGATAAGCTCACATAATTGGTTGTAAAATGCACAGTAGAAAAGGTACAGATAATGTCAGTTAGTACAAAAAAAAATTCTACCTTGTTGAACTGGAGAAAATAATAGGGGTCATCCTCCACAATAACTAAATCATACTCCCTTGCAATCTGTTAAAAGAGAAGATACATTATCAGGCATCTATCTATTCTGGCAATATGCACAAGAATGATTTTGTTTTTAAACCTAACTAATGTCAATGCTAATATTTGGTTATAGCCAGCACTGGTGACCAGGCTAATATGAGTTTATAACTAACTGTAAGTACAAGTCTAATATTTGTTTATAATCTTCTTTGGTGACATGGCCTAAATTTGTTGAGAACAATCACTGATGACAAATCAATACTTAGAGGTACAAGGTCTAATAGAAAGAAACAAATTACTATATACATATAATCATAAAATGATGCTCAAGGAATCAGTAAGTAGTGATGGTGGCCAGACCAAACAGCCAAGTAATTTTTTGGAGTTAAACAATTGTAAAATTTATTACAAGTGAATGCAACACCCCACCACTTGTCTACCAAGTTATGTTTATACACTGCATGGTAGACAAGTGGTTAAATCAAGCTTACAGCAGCTGTGAGCTTGGCACTGGCTTCAAGAGCCAGAAAAGGGCTTTTCAATAAAAGGTGATCGGGTTGCTTTAGAGGTGCCTAAACATTTTTACGGGACTCTAAATGAAGGCCCCCACTCAAGTAGTTGCCACCTTTCCATGCTTTTATATAGAGGGCTTGTTAACCCCTTGTAATAGCAATAAAGTTAAATAAATGAAAAAAAAGTGTAGAAAAAGAATTAAATAATAACAATTAAAAAATTAAAGCATCTCCGTCACTCCTGCGCACACACCATATGAAAAAATGTAGTATAGGGTGAGAACGTGTACGTAAACATCAATTGCACCACAAATGTGAGGTATTGTCGCGAACATTGATGTGAGAGCAATAATTCTAGGGCCATAATACACAGTTAACTCTAAACTAATGACCTGTAAGGCTCGAAAAACTATGCCTATGGATAATTTGGAGTACCATAGTTTTTCTTTATTCCACAGGCATGCGCAATTATAATACTTGGCATGTTTGGTATCTATTTAATCCGCACAACCCCATCTTTTATATTTTACCCAAATTGGGCAAATTATTGTGTTTCTTTGCACTAAAATAAGTTTTAGTGTATTTTTTTCCTGAAAAAATGCATTTGATAAATAACTGAGCAAATATACCCGTATTTTCCGGCGTATAAAACGACAGGGCGTATAAGACGACCCCCCCCCCACTTTTCAAGTTAAAACATAGGTTTTGGGCTATACTCGCTGTATAAGACTACCCCTTCTGAAGCACAGCAAGGCAACACCATATACGCCAAGTAAAAAAATTCCAAAGGTAAATAAGTAAGTGTAATCTATGAAAGGGCTGGCTGTCTGTGCCCTATTCATCTGCAAGGTACCGTAAATATATTCTCTTATAAATTTCCAAGGTATTGCAAGTATAAAAATTCCAAAGGTAATTAAGTAAGTGTACGGTAATCTATGAAAGCCCTGGCTGTCTGTGTCCTATTCATCTGCATGTATTCTCTTATAAATCTCCAAGGTATTGTAAGTACTAAGTATTACCGGTAGATGTATCATCTCTCAAGGCGCTGGCTGTGTGGGAATCCTGTACCGGTATACCGTTTGTGCTGTAGCTTCGGCTACATACAGTATACCGTGCTGAGCCAATCACTGTGAGCGATGTATTCTATTTTTGAATGCAAAGCACGCTCGGATTGGCGGAGTCAGAGAGTCAGGATTATGTTACTCTCTCTGACTCTGCCAATCCGAGCAGGCTTTGCATTCAATAATAGAATACATTGCTCACAGTGATTGGCTCAGCGTGGTATACTACATAGCTGCAGCTACGGTACAGTATACTGGTACAGGAATCCCGCACAGCCAGCGGGAGAAGATTATACATCCACCGGTAATACAGATATAAGAGAATAAATTTACGGTACTTACGGTACCTAGATTACACTCCTTAATTACCTACTACTTTCATACTCGGCGTATAAGACGACTCCCCCCCCCCCATTATTTGGGGGATTTTTTGAGGTTCAAAAGTCGTCTTATAGGCTGCAAAATACGGTAAATATTGCAACTATCATCATTTTATTTTCCAAGGTCTCAGCTTTCATAAACATATATATACTTTCTTAGGGGTTTACAGAAATTTCTAGCAAAAAATGAAGAGTTTAACATGTGTGCTCATACTATCAGCCTGACATAAACCAGATTAAATCTGAATTTTTTAATATAAAGGTTATGATCATTCCATTTTGCATTACCTGGTAGATTTCAATTTTGCGCTCTTCAGTCAGTGAGGCCCCAGTTGGATTACCTCCATTTGGTATGGTATATAGAACTTTTGGGTTTTTCTTTTCAGGATTAGTGGCATCCTCTGGTCGCCATCTAGAAAGAATATCCTTAAGAGCCGTAGGAATAATACCGTGTTGGTCAGTGGGGACACCAATGAGATTGCAACCCAAAGGTCTTATCTGTAAATAAAAGCTAATCAGCTTCATGATGTTACATAACTATTCTGTTTCTTCAAAATAATAATTCTTCTGCTGAATGTAAAGTTTTGGCTATTGCGTAAAATGGTAAGGGTGTTTATAAATAGGATCAGGTGTGCATAGATGGACTTCAATTAATATTCCCCCCTCACCCCAGCTGATGAATCACTGTAAGAGCTAGTGTTCTGTTCCTCAGTTCTCCAGCTCTGGAATAAGTGAAGGCACTCATGCGCATCACGTACAATACAGGAGGTCATCACGATAGGATATTGCCGCTGGTGCTGCTTTGTACGTAAAGATTTTGGAAACACCGGCGGCATCAACACCAGTCAGAGGCCAAGAAGTACAGTGTCTTTGGTGGGAAATGTCCTCATTGTCCGGTGGATGCCGGCACTTCCTGGAGCCGTGGAACGCATGGGCGACTCGTCCTGACGTCACTTCCCGGATATGATGGGATGTCGTGGGCGACGCGTTTGCGGAGCATGCGCTCCTTCTTCAGGCCTATGAAGTGCCATTTTGGGTGAGGGTTTTTATGAAAATGGAAGGTAGCCGCTGGGTCCGAAGTTGTTTACAATTATAAATATAATATTTTCTGATCATAACAAAAAATTGGACATTAACGATTAGAATAACTGATAAATAAAAATTATACATCAAAAATTAAAAAATAAAAATTAATACAAATAGAAATTAAACAATTATCCACAGTTTGAACGTACTTATACAGGAATTGTATCATATATGGAAATATTGAAAAATCGGGGCTCCTAGGTAGTGTGCATGTTAGGGAGATATGAAAGATGGAAAAAAAAAAAAGAGAAGAGAACAGGGGTTCAGATTAGTGTATTGACCTCTATCTCCTCGTTGAGCCCACCCGGCAGGAGGGTATCTAAGGTGTCAATCCAAAAAGTTTCCCTCTGACAGAGACTCTTAAAACGCTCTGCTGTTTCGAAAGTACCTGGTATGGATTCAATGACCCACAATCTGAGTTCTGTAGAGGTTTTTCATGGTGTCCTAAAACGTGTTGGGGAACACTGGGCTTGTCATCACCGCCCTCTACAAGGCGACGATGTACGTAATATAGGCCACAAGAATAAGCCAGGCAATAGACCACAAATTCTTGGCTTGCATTTTACCTTCTTGATGGTAAAGCATAAAGATCTATGAAGGCTAGTTGAACTAAATCATTTACAGAGGTAAATGACAGACCATATGTATTGGCATTGCAATGACTATCTAAAATCTAAAAAGAGGGGCTCTGGGCCACCCCAGATGACAATGTCAATAATGTCATCTATATATCTCCAATAAAAAATGATATGGGAGATATAGGGGTTGTTATGCCAGATGTAATTGACCTCTTAGAGCCCCATGGTGAGGTTGGCATAGCTGGGGGCAAAATTGCCCCCCATTGCCGTGCCATTTACCTGTAGATAAAAGTCCCCATCAAACTCAAAATAATTGTTAGTTAGACTAGGGCTGAAACAACTAATCGACTAAATCAATAATAATCGATAATGACAATCGTTGTCAACGCTTGTCATTATCGATTAGTTGCCGCCGATTAGTTGGTCTGCGTACAGGACTTTTCTCCCTGCCTGTCAGTGCCATCCCGTCTGTACAAGCTGCTGTGTGAATACACTCACTGTGTTTCACAGTGTCGTTCTGCACCCAAGTGACTGCCCCACTCCTTCCTCCTTTCCTCTCCGCCTTCTTGTTGACGTTAGTGAGGGATTCTCAGCCCTGCAGTCAATCAGGGAGGAGAGAGGGGAGAGCGAGCAGAGAAGAAGCAGCTGATCACGTGAGTCCCGAGCTGCTCTATAATAGTATTAAATAAAGAGCGCCAAACAGCCTAAGAAATATATGCTTATCCAGATAGTTAATAATCCTTTATCAGGTGCAATATTATAATAGAAAAATAAGTGAATAGCCAGAGATATGCAAAGGATGTGAAAAATTATAATAGTGCAATTCCACTAATAAAATGGGACTTCACTCCATAATAGGGAGCATAGAAAGACCCACTATATGTGCTATAAGGACATTTTTATTCACTTATTTTTCTATTATAATATTGCACCTTATAATGAATATTATAATAGAAAAATAAGTGACTAAAAACGTCCTTCTAGCACATATAGTGAGTGGGTCTTTCTATGCTCCCTATTATTATGGAGTGAAGCCTCATTTTATAAGTGAAATTGTACTATTATAATTTTTCACATCCTTTGCATATCTCTGGCTGACGTTTTCATTCACTTATTTTTCTATTATAATAGTGCACCTTATAAGGAATATTAACTATTTTATCCGGATAAGCACATATTTCTTAGGCTTTTGGCTCTGCATTGATTCTTTGTTTAATTTTGGTTTGTGGTTAGTGGTAGGCACTTTTTGTAAGCTGCACATTAGGATTTATTGTTATATTATACAGTATATAGCAGCATAATTAAAAAAAAAACAGTTAAGGCCCCTTTCACACTTGCGGACCGTTCAGATCCGCCTGTCAGTTTTTCAGGCAGATCTGAACGGATGCCCCATGCATCTCTATGGGGCATCGGATGTCAGCGGAGACATGTCTGCTGACATCCGATCCAATCCTGTCCGTCACATCCGGACGGATGGAAACCCTATTTTCCATCTGTCTGGCAGATTGGATGGGCTCGGGTGAGAACGGACAAGCGGTCCGTTCTCAACCGATTCCCCCATAGAGAACAGTGTGGACCTGACAGCTCCGTCTCTGCACACAGCGCGGAGACAGAGCTGCCATCCGCCTGCTCAGCGGGGGATCGATCCCCCGCTGAGAAAAACAGAGTCCACTGACGGAGCAGCAAGTGTGAAAGGGGCCTAAGGTATCAAAGTACTGGGAGCATTATGTGCCCTGCAAATGTTACTTTTTAATGATTTTATTCTCAAACTTGCTCAAGGATCATTCCAAAGCCTATGGAAATGGGGATTAGGGTGGCTGTACAGGTTGATAGCTAAAATGTGTTTGCAAGAGTCCTGGGAGGAATGGTGCCCCATCATTGGTGTTCCTGGGAGGAATGGTGCCCCATCATTGGTGTTCCCGGGAGGAATGGTGCCCCATCATTGGTGTTCCCAGGAGGAATAGTGCCCCATCATTGGTGTTGCTGGGGGGGGGGGGGGAACAGCATATTGAGTTTTTTTAATGATTTTATCCGATTAATCGAAACAATAATCAGCCAACTAATCGATTATGAAAATAATCATTAGTTGCAGCCCTAGGTTAGACAGAACCTGGTGGCGTCCACTACAAGTTGTGCCTGCTGTGAATTGACTGATGGATCATCCACGAGGAATTGGGAAACAGCTCGAAGACCTACCATATGGGGGATGGATGTGTACAATGAATTAACATCCAAAGAGGCCCACATGTAGGTGGGTTCCCATGTGTAATGTGCTAGTTATTCTAGAAAATGAACTCCATCTCTAATGTATGAGGGAAGGCCTTGTGCCATTGGCTGAATATATTGGTCTACATATTGTGAAAAGGGGTTGCTAATACTGTCCATAGCTGCTACTATGGGTCTGCCAGGTGGATTATCCTTATTTTTATGTATTTTTGGAATGTGATAAAAATTTGATGTGGAATAAAAATCTCTGTTGAAGAATGCTAATTCTTGTTTACTGATGATGCCAGCTTCCTTGGCTTGCTTGGTCAGGGAAGTGGTCTCGGTTATAAAAGCTGGTAGGGGGTCAGTATATAGTTTCTTGTATGTGGTAGTATCCGATAGCAATCAGTGGGCCTCTATGAGACAATTGGTTCTGTTTTGTACAACTATACCCCCTCCATTATCTGCCATTTTAATAATAAGATTGTGATTGTTTGTAAGCTCTGTAAGAGCTTGTTGTTTATTGTGGGACAGATTGGAGTTTTTATTTTGAGCTTTTTTGGTGTGATTGCGCATGTTTTTGATTTCAGAAAATACCACTTGGTAAAAAGGTTTGTAGATATGGCCCCTTGGCCTGTACTGGGTTTAAATTGCTATATATTCCTAAGAGCCAGTTCTGCCAATTGCGTAGGAATTATACCAGTGATAAAGACTATGTAGAACAAAGTGCTCTACTGAAACAGAAATTTGTTGAAAAAGATTTTCCTGAACCCCTTTTAGATGAAGTGTATACCACATACCGGTACTTGACAGGTCAAGCAAAGACTTGCAAAGACACACAGGATTAGGTGGGGCAAGTACCCCGGTTTGTGACTCAATTCAATACTGAATTTAAAATAATGGAACAGGTACTGACCAAACATTGGCTAATCCTTCTGGAAGATCCACACCGTAAAACCATCTTGCCATCGAAACCCAAGATTGCCTATAGGAAAGCTAAGAACGTAAAAAGTCTAGTGGCCCCCAGCAAGTTCAAATGTATAGTGTAGCTGCTTACACAAAAACTATGTTTCATTCCATTAACAGGCATGTACCAATGCCGCAAGGCATTATGCCTAATGTGTAAACATGTCACCCACTGCCAAAAAGAGTTTACTGTCAAAGGCAAAACTTATTCCATTAGGAATTTTTTCAATTGTTCCACAGAATGTGTGGTCTATTGCCTGGCTTGTCCTTGTGGCCTATATTACATAGGGAGAACTATCTGTACCTTGAGGAAGAGGTTCGGGGAACACCGTCGCTTTATAGAGGGTGGTGATGACAAGCACAGTGTTCCAACACATTTTAGAACACCACAAAAAAAAATCCTCTACAGGACTCAGAGTGTGGGTCATTGAATCTATACCAGGCACTTTCTCAATGGCAGAGGGTTTCAAGTGTCTCAGGCAGAGGGAAACTTTTTGGATTAACACCTTAGATACTCTCCTGCCAGGTGGGCTCAACGAGGCGATAGAGGTCAATACGCTAATCTGAACCCCTGTTCTCTTCTCTTTTTTTATTTTTTTCCCCGTAAGCCATATCTCCCTCTTCCATGCACACTACCTAGGAGCCCCAAATTTTCAATATTTCCATATATCATACAAGTCCTGTATAAGTACGTTCAAACTGTGGATAATTTTTCATCTCTATTTTTATAAATTTTTATTTTTTTATGTATAATTTGTATTTATCATTCCTTTTTTATCAGTTATCCTAATCTTTAATATCCAATTTTTTGTTATGATCAAAAAATATTATGTTTACAATTGTAAACAACTTTTAGATTTGGATTCCAAGTAATCCTATTTTTAGTATTGTTTTCTTTGATATATTGTTACACCATTATACACATTCTCTGTGTATGTAATGGTATCCTTAATTTCATTAATGCTGCACTTTATATATTTTTATATTTTGTTCCTCATTTATTTTTTACCATATTATATATTTTCAAATCACTGATTCCTTGAATACAGTGACCTTAGCATCATTTTCTAATAACCGAAGGAGCCGCCGGAACTTAGAACCCAGCGGCTACATTCTATCTCCATATAAGCCCTCACCCAAAATGGCGCTACATAGGCCTGAAGAGGGAGCACATGCTCCGTAAATGCGTCGCCAATGACATCACATCAAATCCGGAAAGTGACGTCAGGACGAGTCTCCCCGTGTGTTCCACAGCTCCAGGAAGTGCCGGCATCCACCAGCAGCGTCTCCACAAGCCACAGCCGCAAAAGGCCATCCTGACTTATCGCTACACTGACAGGGACATGCCTCTGATTTTTTTACCCTTGTGAGTAACATTCTTGTGATTTCAAATAAAACCCCATGTATGCTTCACTTAGTATGGCGTTTGTGTTTTTTGCTTAGCTATCTCAGGGAATATTGTAGATCATCCCTTAGAAAAGCAAGTGCTATATTCATCAGCTGATGGGGGAACAAAAGAGTACAATGGTTATTATTTTATCACCTCATGATAAAAAGCATAAGCATCTTTATTTTCAAATTTCCTTGAAAGCAGTTGAAAGCAAAAAGACACTTTTTTGAAATTAAGGATCCTTGTTCTGGTATTAGCTTTGTGAATAGTCAGCTTTTGTATAGCCAGAGTTGTGGTATGTGCTCAGTGATAATACATGGCAATGAAAACTTTTATATCATAAAGCCTGGAAACCAGTGCACTGAAATTGTGATATGGTGGAAAAAGTAATCTTTTCCCTGGCATGCAAGAGGAACAAAATTCACAGATGGTAAAAATACAGTGAATCACTTTGGCCACAAAAAGCAAAGACACGGCTAACTGAAGAAATTTTGAAATCAAATGAAGAAGGGAATGTGAAGGGTAAGCTGGACAGAGACAGTGGTGCAAAAGTGGTTAGCCTGAATCTGAAGTCTGAATCTCTAGGAGCTGAAGTAAATATCAACAAAGGAAGACTATGCAAAAACTATGCAAACATAGTATTCCATGCTTTGATGTTTTAGGGATCAATCCCTAAACCCCTGGACAGACAAATAAAAGCTAACCATTAGGCCACTGCAGTTTTGGCAGTTTTTGTGACAATGGCTATGAGATGTCATTAAAAACTGTATACAGAAATGGGGCTTTACTTTCAAAAGGCCGTCACTTCAAGTAATCTGCATCTAATGATACAAATTTTAAAACAAGGTTTCAAAGGCGCTGGCAAAAGTGTGCCTATTTCAGACCAGGTAAGTTTGTGGAATGGTGCTAATTGTTAGAGCACATTTCAGTGTGCAGGTGGCAATAAAGCATGCACCAGAAGGGACACTTGTGAAGCAGAGTAGCAGAATGTGGTGTGCATGTGGCAAGTGACAGAGGTACCACAGGGGACACTGGTGAAGCTGAACGAATTGTGGAGTGTGGTTTAGAGATGATGGGGGGGGGGGGGGTGGCCTCAAAGGCTTCAGAGAAGACAAGCAGAGATAATTGTCACTGCAGTGTGCAGGGGGCAGAGGCAGCAGTGGAGACACTTGTGGAGCAGAGCTGTCACGGAACCATGAACCAGACGTACAACAACAGATAAGTGAAAATAAGAAAGCTTTATTGAAAAACAAGCTGTAAAGCAAAAGTCCAAACGGATGGCGAAACTGATGCAGAGTCTTTTGCGAAGCCAGGGGTCAGGAACCAGCAGGGTAGTCAGACGAAGCCAGGATCAGGAACCAGCAGGGTAGTCAGACGAAGCCAGGATCAGGAACCAGCAGGGTAGTCAGACGAAGCCAGGAACAGGAACCAGAAGCAGCAGCAGTCTTAGAAGCATGTGAACACAGGAGGACCAAGCAGGGAACTGAAGCCACAGACCTCCTATATATATGAGCTAGGCATCCAGCTCCTCCCAGTGGGAAGGAGGAGCCGCAGGGTGGGAGTCTACAAGAAACCCAGAAACCAAGATGGCCGCCAGCACATGTCAAACGAAGGAGAACAGCAAGAAGGTAAGACCATGACAGTACCTCCCCCTCAAGGGCCCCTCCTCCGCGGAGTAAAGAACGGTTTCTGAGGGAAGCGTGCGTGGAAGGCTCGGAGCAAGGCAGGAGCATGGACATCTGCGGAGGAAACCCAGGAACGCTCCTCTGGACCATAACCAGGCCAATGAACCAAAAACTGCACCCGACCGCGGACCAGGCGCGAGTCCAGGATATTGCTCACCTCATACTCCTCACGATTGCCCACTCGGACCGGACGAGGCCGAGGAACCGAGGAAGTGAAACGATTACACACCAGTGGCTTCAACAGGGAGACATGAAACACGTTGGAGATCCGCATGCCAGGAGGAAGCGCAAGGGCATAGGCTACCGGGTTTACCCTGCGAAGCACTCGGAAGGGACCAACAAAGCGAGGCGCCAGCTTGGGAGTGGGCACTCGAAGGTTGAGGTTGCGGGTGGACAACCATACACGGTCTCCGGCCTGGTAGGAAGGAGCAGGCGCTCGTCTGCGATCAGCCTGGAGTCTCTGGCGCTGCGCAGAGACCTCAAGGGACTTCTGGATCTGTACCCAAGAAGCACGTAGGACGGAAAGGTGATCCTCCACAGCCGGAATATCCTGGGGAGAGAATACCTCCGGTAACACGGCAGGTTGGAACCCATAGTTGGCCATGAAGGGAGACGTCCCAGAGGAAGAGTTCACCGCCGTGTTCCTGGCAAACTCAGCCCAAGGCAGGAGGTCAACCCAATTGTCTTGGTGATCGGAGACATAGCAACGAAGGAATTGCTCCAAGGCCTGATTGGATCGTTCTGCGGCCCCATTGGACTGAGGGTGGTAGGCCGAGGAGAAGGAGAGATGAATCCCCAACTGGGAGCAAAAGGCGCGCCAGAACCTGGACACAAACTGACTCCCCCGATCCGACACAATCTCCTTGGGCAAACCGTGCAACCGGAAGACCTCCCTGGCAAAAATCGTGGCCAACTCCTGTGCAGAGGGTAACTTCTTGAGAGGAACACAGTGGCACATTTTGGAAAACCGATCCACAATCATGAGAATGACCGTATGGCCTCGGGATGCAGGGAGGTCCACAATGAAATCCATCCCCAGGTGTGACCATGGGCGCTCCCCGGTGGCTAAGGGTTGCAGAAGGCCCAACGGAAGGTGCCGAGGAGACTTACTCTGGGCACAAACGGAGCATGCCGCTACATATGCGGCGATGTCGGAACGTAGGGAAGGCCACCAGAACAGACGTGAAACAGCCCAGGACAGCTGATTCTTTCCAGGATGCCCCGCGGTCTTGGAGTTATGGTAGGTTCGCAACAACCGAGTGCGCAACTCCTCAGGCACAAAACATCTGCCGTTGGGTCTCCCAGAGGGAGCACCAGATTGAGCCACCAAAATCTGCTCACCCAGGGGAGAGGTCAGGCTGGTGCGAATGGCGGCCAGGATCTGATTCGGAGGTATGACCGAAGTCGGAATCGACTCCTCCCTGGACAGGTCGGAGTACTGCCGTGATAAGGCATCCGCCCTGATGTTCTTGGAACCGGGTAGGTAGGAGACCATGTAATTAAAACGTGACAAGAACAGAGCCCACCTGGCCTGACGTGGTATCAATCTCTTGGCCTCAGAGAGGTAGGTCAGATTCTTGTGGTCCGTCAGGATGAGGACCGGAACCACCGAACCCTCGAGCAAGTGCCTCCATTTTTTAAGAGCCTGCACGATGGCCAATAACTCCCTGTCACCAATCTGGTAGTTGCACTCCGCGGAAGACAGTTTCCGGGAGTAAAACCCACAAGGAAGCAGAGGACCCTCTGGTGTTCTACGCTGAGACAGAAGGGCGCCTACTCCCGTCTCAGACGGGTCCACCTCGAGGACAAAGGGCAACCCAGGGTTGGGATGCGACAGAATCGGAGCTGACACAAAGGCGGACTTTAGAGCCTCAAAAGCTCGGATGGCCTCGGGCGGCCAGACCTGGGAATTACTGCCCTTCCTGGTCAGATCCGTGAGAGGCTTGGCTAGCATGGAAAAGTCCCTGATGAACCTCCGATAATAATTGGCGAAGCCCAAAAAGCGCTGCAGGGAGCGAAGACCACTGGGCTGGGGCCACTGTAAGACAGCCGAAACCTTCTCAGGATCCATGGAGAACCCCTCAGCGGAAATGATGTAACCTAAGAAGGTTACCTGGGATCGGTGAAATTCGCATTTCTCAAGCTTACCGAACAGCTTGTTCTCTCGTAACCGTTGCAACACTCGTTTGACATCCAGAATGTGGGTCTCCATGGACTCAGAATATACCAAGATGTCATCCAAATAGACCACCACACACTGCTGCAACAGGTCACGGAAAACATCGTTGATGAATTCCTGAAAGACTGCGGGCGCATTGCACAGCCCAAAGGGCATAACCAAGGATTCATAATGACCGGTCCTGGTGTTAAACGCGGTCTTCCACTCATCGCCCGCCTTGATCCTTACGAGGTTATATGCCGCCCTCAGGTCGAGTTTGGTAAAGACCGTGGCCCCTTTAAGGCGATCGAACAGCTCGGAAATCAAGGGTATCGGGTAAGCGTTCTTGATCGTGATGCGATTGAGACCCCTGTAATCGATGCAAGGCCTCAACTCACCGCCCTTCTTTTTCACAAAGAAAAATCCAGCCCCTGCCGGGGACGAGGATTTGCGAATGTGTCCGCGTGAAAGCGCCTCCCTCACGTACTCCTCCATGGCCTCATTCTCCGCTACCGACAGTGGATAGACTTTGCCACGAGGAGGAACGGCACCAGATTGTAACTCGATGGCACAATCGTATGGGCGGTGCGGAGGTAGGGCAACCGCGCGCACCTTATCGAATACATCCCGGTACTCCTCGTATTCAGGGGGCAACAGAGAGTCCGAGGAAGTACACAGCAACTTGACAGGCCCATGGATGCAACTAGCCCCACACTGCGGTGACCACGAGAGGATCTCGGCCGATCTCCAATCGAAAATCGGATTATGCTTCTGGAGCCAGGGGTACCCCAAGACCACCGAGTAGTGTGGAGACGAAATAACCTGGAAGCAGACCGACTCTCTGTGGACGGCACCAATGGCTAACCCCACTGGAAGGGTCTCATGAGTCACGTGTGGCGGCAGAAGGGGTCTGCCGTCTATCGCCTCAAGAGCCAGAGGAGAACCTCGAGCCTGCAGAGGAACGGAATTGGCGGCAGCGAACACACTATCAATGAACAAACCACCAGCACCAGAGTCCACCAACGCCTGGGTCGTCACCGAGCCCCCGACCCAGGAGAGGACAACAGTGATCAGTGGTTTGTCAACACGGGAAACCGGGGACGAGGAGACTCCACCCAAGATCTGCCCCCGACAGGATCTCAGGTGCGAGCGTTTCCCGAACGGTTCGGACATGCCAACCGAAAATGCCCACCGAGACCACAGTACATGCATCGGCCCTCGCGTCTCCGGAGTACCCTCTCCCCCTCGGACAGGCGAGCAAACCCCAGCTGCATGGGTTCACCCCCAGACAAGTCATCCCCAGGAGGCGTGGGAGGAGAGGGAGGCACGGGTGGGACAACAAAGGTAGGCGCCGATCTGTTAGGAGGCCTCCGCAGACTCTCCTTAAAGGAAGGTCTCTCCCTGAGTCTGGTGTCAATCAAAATCAGGAAAGAAATAAGAGACTCGAGCTCCACTGGTAGGTCCTTAGCTGCAACCTCATCCTTCAAGGCATCCGAGAGACCATGAGAGAAAGCAGCGACCAGAGCCTCATTATTCCAGCCCACCTCTGCTGCCAGGGTACGAAACTCAATGGCGTATTCAGCTACGGATCGTGAACCCTGTCTGATGGACATAAGGAGCTTCGCAGCAGAGGCAGCACGAGCCGGCACATCGAATACCTTCCGAAGAGAAGCAACAAAACCGGAAAACTCGGCAACCACCGGATTGTTGTTCTCCCATAAAGGGCTGGCCCAGGCCAAGGCCTTGTCCGAGAGCAGCGAGATTAAGAAGCCCACCTTTGATCTCTCAGTAGGAAAGGCAAGTGGCAGCAACTCGAAATAAATGCCCACCTGGTTAAGGAAACCTCGGCACTGAGTTGGCTCTCCCCCAAAGCGCTGTGGAAGGGGGGCAGAACCGGACATACCCAGAAACACCGCAGGCGCAACAACAGGTGTCGGGGTAGACTCTGGCGCAACAACCGGAGCGGCAGTAGGAGCGGGCCCAGGAGCGACAACCGACCCATCGGCAACGGGAGCGAAATGAGCCGTGCGTTCAAGCAGGGTTTGCAACGCCACGGCGAACTGACCCAACAGGTGATCCTGCTGATCAAGTCTGGCAACCAGCGAGGGTAGTGAGGATGGCCCTGTACCGTCAGAATTCATGGCCTGTGGTACCGTGCGTTCAAGCAGGGTTTGCAACGCCACGGCGAACCGACCCAACAGGTGATCCTGCTGATCAAGTCTGGCAACCAGCGTGGGTAGCGAGGATGGCCCTGTACCGTCAGAATTCATGGCTTGGTCCTAATGTCACGGAACCATGAACCAGACGTACAACAACAGATAAGTGAAAATAAGAAAGCTTTATTGAAAAACAAGCTGTAAAGCAAAAGTCCAAACGGATGGCGAAACTGATGCAGAGTCTTTTGCGAAGCCAGGGGTCAGGAACCAGCAGGGTAGTCAGACGAAGCCAGGATCAGGAACCAGCAGGGTAGTCAGACGAAGCCAGGATCAGGAACCAGCAGGGTAGTCAGACGAAGCCAGGAACAGGAACCAGAAGCAGCAGCAGTCTTAGAAGCATGTGAACACAGGAGGACCAAGCAGGGAACTGAAGCCACAGACCTCCTATATATATGAGCTAGGCATCCAGCTCCTCCCAGTGGGAAGGAGGAGCCGCAGGGTGGGAGGCTACAAGAAACCCAGAAACCAAGATGGCCGCCAGCACATGTCAAACGAAGGAGAACAGCAAGAAGGTAAGACCATGACAAGAGCGAACTCTCAGATCTGAGCTCAGTGTGCAGTGGCATGGCATAGTGGCATCATGGGGACAATTGTGGGGCAGAGTTGGCTGTTGGAGTGGATTACAGTATGGAGAAGTTGGGGGGAATGTGGCAGAACACAGGATACCTGGGGACTGGAGCTGATTGTCAGATCCAAGTGCAGTGTGCAGGTGAGGGAGGAGAATTGTAAACACTCAAGGGGTTCCAGTAAGATGAACTGCCAGGGAGGGGTGCATGAGGCCGTTGCTGAGGTTCCAAGGAAGGATATGTGTGTGAGGGGAGCTGTAATGATGCTGGGAATAGTGGAGTGGGGGGGGGGCAGTTTTAACAGTCTTTGGTTTGTAACGAAATTTGGTAAATGTGTCTCAATTTTGGTTTAAGCCTTGGGTTACTTTTAATACATAAAGAATTGATCAGATCATCTGCTTTATAGGTAAAAAAAACCTGAAATATTGTTTCTTATTTGATAACAAAATCAAGACACACAAAAAGACTACTTACAGCAGATATAGTTCCTGAATAGGTCGGTGTTTCCAATAAGACATTGTCTCCAGGGTTCACAAGCATTTCAAATACCTGAAAATATTTGCTTATTAGGATTAAAACATGGTACCTCAAATATTCAGCGATAACTTGGTTTTAACTCTCTGATTTATTTTTATATACATTTTCTTTAAATCAGTGAAATTGCATAAATCGGTAGATTGATTATAATGACATACAATTTTCCAGTACATACAGTATGTATATTCTAAGTCAATGGGTGCCCAAGAGGGTTCAGGAAGTGCTGGAAAATAATGGTGGCCACACAAAATATTGAAAAAAATGTAGGAGAGATACATGGGAGGGGATAGATGGATAGATGGCGCTGCCTAGGGAGAAGTAGGTGTCTAGTAGTGCAATCTGGTGAACTATCAACATAAAATGAAAGAATTTGGTGTGTGACAACTAATGGAACACATTGAATAAATAAATGAGATAAATTAGAATAAAAAATGTCAATATAAATAACAAAGTGTGCTAAGATAAAATGATGACCATTCAAGGTAAAAAACAATAATGTGCACCATAAACTGAAAAAAAGATACATCATATAAATAAGCAAATATGTAAATGGTCAGTCAGAAAAGTGACGCTAATAAAGTGACTAAGTGCAAAATAAAGTGTATGAATTATAGACCAACAACAAAAATTTGTATAGCGATGTATCCTATACTGTGCTGAAGTGTTAAATAGAGTAAAAATGAATAAATAAGAAAAGGCACTATAACACATATAATGAATAAATATAGTAAATATATATTAGTGCAAAGTCCGTGAAATAATATATATAAGAGTGTAGAGTCCGTGAATGTGCCAGTCCTAGGCAAAGCTAGAAATTAAAAGGTAAGGGGGAAGTGCTCGTCCTCCCCGCTCTCCCAGTGCCGCACTCACAAGAACGAAAAACCCCTAAAAGGGGTGTCACGCCCTAATGGATAAATGGATATGGCAAGTATAGGTCCGCCTGGGATCTCTCTCTGGATGTCAGGTCTCACTTCCTGGATGGGCTTATCTGATTATGGCAGGCTGGGTCACATATATCATGGATCCTCAGTCCGTGGAACAGCCCCCAGAAAAAAAACCCCCTAAAAGGTGTGTTATGCGCCAATGGATAAATGGCTATGGCAAGTATAGGTCCACCTGGGATTTCTCTCTGGATGTCACGTCTCACTTCCTGGAAGGGCTTATCTGATTTAGGCAGGCTGCGTCACATATATCATGGGTCATAAGCAAAGAAAACATCAGACGTAATATGAACGAGATGCCGGAACGCGAATGCGTTTCAAAGACCGGAACCGGAAGTGACGTAATGGCGCTCTATGCGTTTCGTCATTCAGATGCGTTTCATCACTTTATTATTATTTTTTTTTTCATTTTATGGTGCGCATTGTTTTTTTTTTTACCTTGAATGGTCATCATTTTATCCTAGCACACCTTGTTATTTATACTGACATTTTTTATTCTAATTTATTTATTCAAGGTGTTCCATTAGTTGTCACACACCCAATGCACTCATTTTTTGGTGATAGTTGCACTACTATAGACTGCACTACCAGACACCTACTTCTCGCTAGGCAGCACCATCTATCCCTCCTTCATTTTTTGCATATGCCTGTATAACCTATGGTTACATATATATATATATATATATATATATATATATAGTATGTGAGTATGTGTGTATATATATATATATATATATATATATACACACACACACACATATATATACACACACACATACGAATATAAATGAATATTATAAACACAAACAAACACACATATATATATATATATATATATATATATATATATATATATATATGTGTGTATCACACATGTACACACACATAGTATATATGTTTCCAACACAGTAATACTGGGCAGTCACAGAATCTCACACAGGGTAAGGGTGTGTTATATGACATTTTTTGAATGCAGCTAGTACAGAGAATATTTCCCTGAAGGATGTACATATTGTGGCTGCGGGATGGTATGTATCTGGGGCAGGGTAAGGTGGTGTACTATAGGTAGGGAGAAAAATATATAATGGAGAGAAGACCACAAGCGCCTACTAAGTGTAGCAGTAAAAACCACTTTAATAAGATACAGGTTAAAATTACTCACAAACGTGGGTAAAGGAACGGCATGTAATGACAGGAGGTGGTCTTCACCGAGCAAGCATGGGGGGTTCTCGGGGGCGCAGTAGGTGGTCTTTTCCTGGCAGCAGAGATTGCTCTGGTGTGAACCGGGGGGCTTCCCGGGTCCGCTGGAGGCAGAGACTCGTCTGACTTGGGGCCTGTGACGTCACTTCCTTGCTGCGGCATGACAGACTAATGGTGACACGTTGCGGAGCATGCGCTCCTTCTTCAGGCCATGCAGGGGCCATTTTGGATGAGGGCTTTTATGTCCACAATCTCAAAAACAAACTACCAGGGCTGACATGGATCAAGAAGGTGGCTATGACAAAACGGCTAATGGAGCTCATGTAAGTATATATGTGTATATTTTATTGTACTTATGTTAAAATCAATATAAAATTCAAGATAAAAATAGAAATATTTTCTTACCTTTTTTCTCTGATTTATTCCTCTTATTATGTATCATATATATTAACATGAGGTCTGTTAGCCGTTTTGCCATAGTCGGGCGTGTCTCTGCCTCCAGCGGACCCGGGAAGCCCCCGGTTCACACTACGGTGATCTCTGCTGCCAGAAAAAGATCACGGATAGCGTCCCCGAGGACCCCCCATGCTTGCGAAGTGAAAGACCACCTCCTGTCACTACATGCCTTTCCTTTACCCACGTTTGTGAGCAATTTTAACCTGTATCTTATTAAACTGGTTTTTACTGTTACACTTAGTAGGCGCTTGTGGTCTCTCCATTTGCCTCCTTGACAGAGCCACTTCTCTCGTCTCCACCAGCAGCCACCAAGTATACAGGTACCAGACCACGAACCAGGAACTGCCCCCTATCCCAGGATCACCATCCACTGTTGGGGACACATTGATGTATCTAGACTTACGCCAATACTGGTTTTATATTTATTCAATACAGACTGTCAGAGACTAATGCCACTTTTCCACTGCAAGTACCGGCTCGGCTCTACTCGGCCCTGCTTGGCCCGGTTTGCTTTTCCACTGCTGGTACGGCATGGAACGGTTCGGTTCGGTATGGTTTGCTTTTCCACTAAAGTAGTACTAAAGTTAAGTGGGTGGGATAACAACGATTCTCTGACCAATCAGTGGCTAGTAGTGACTGCATGCAAAGGATTGTGGGATATGGTACCGGTATGGCACCTCTTGGAACCACAATCGAGGTGGTACTGTTTTAGAGAGCCATACCATGAGGTACCAGCAGTGGAAAAGCACAAAAGCGAGCCGAACCGTTCGGTTCCATGCAGTGGAAAAGCGCCATAACTGTGTATCTGAACCTGCGCCAATTTTCTGTTTTGCTCGGCAAAAAAGATAAGTGCACGGTGTTTAAGAATGCACTTATACTTTTTAGAAACAGTAATCAAGCAACCCTAAAAACATTCTTTATAACAAATTTTGGATTCAGCAGCTTACTTTGGACAGGCCCTCCTGACTTCCAGAGGTGACGCACATCTCCATCTGACCTTTCTCGGGACTGTAACTAAGTGTAGGCGGGTTGTGCATTTTTATCTGGAAATCTTTCAACCAGGAAATTAATTCGGCAATTCTATATAACAAATATATAATTATTAAAACATACATTCAATTTATTTGATGCAAATGTGAACATATTATACAAACAGCCCAGTTCATTTTTATTAGCTAGCTAATCCCTTAAGTGTGTTTTCAGCTTATATACCTTTTTAAAGCACACTTAAAATGCATGAAAGTACATAATTAAATATACAGTGCATACAATATTAGGACCTATGATGTGTCAACACTTTTCTAATACAGAGTAAAGAGGGGAAAAAACCCTCAGATATTCTGGCTCATCAAAAACAGTCTCTCGCCATTATCTGAGATTATCTGATTGCATAACCGAAAACCTGTTTGAAAGGGTAGCATCACTCATGTGTACCTTGAACAGTGCAAGCTCAGGGTCTGTGATACATATGGATACGTAAAGTTACTGAATCCAGAGTTCTGCATTTTGTGCACTGACATTTGAAAAATTTTTGTATAATGAATAGGAGTTGAGCGAACACCTGGATGTCCGGGTTCGGCGGGTCTGGCCAAACTTGAAAAAAAAGTCCGGGTTCGTGACCTGGATTTAACCCGAACTTTACCCCGATCCCAAACCCCATTGAAGTCAAAGGAGACCAGAACTTTTGAGCACTAAAATGGCTCTAAAACAAACATGGAAAAGGCTAGAGGGCTGCTAATGGCAGCAAAATCATCTTAAGACCATGGCAAGTGCTCTGCAAACAAAGGTGGATAGGGAAATAACTTAAAATAACATAAAAAACAGAAAAATAAAAATTAATCATCTTGAATGATGTAGGAGGAGGAGGACGAGGCCCATATGGAGTAGGAGGTTGAGGTGGCGGAGGATATGGAGGTGTAGGTGGAAGCAGCGGCGGCGGTGGAGGAGGAGGACGAGGCCCATATGGAGTAGGAGGTTGAGGTGGATGTGGCGGTGTAGGTGGAAGCGGCGGTGGAGGAGGACGAGGTAGCCAACACTGGTTTTTGTTTTTCATTTTATGCCTGGTTCATTTTAATGAACGTGAGCTTGTCCACATTGGCTCTGGACAGGCGGCTGTTCTTGTCTGTGATAACGCCCCCAGCCATGCTAAATACACGTTCAGATAATACACTGGTTGCAGGGCAGGCCAGCACCTCCAAGGCGTAAAGGGCAAGCTCAGGCCATGTGCCCAATTTGGAGACCCAGAAGTTGAAGGGGGCAGACCCGTCATTCAGTACGTGTATAGTACATAAGGACTCATCTGGGTTGAGTCTGGCCTTGGAAAAGGTATGTGTCCCTGGTTGTGGGCCGGGCTCTCCCAAAGCTGTCTAAGTTCTGAGGCCTTCTGGTAGGGACCGGGCTGCACTGGTCTTGCCAGGGACCGGGATTCAGAAAAGCCAGTGGTGTATGTGCCCCTGGAGTGGCAGTCCAGGGGTGCCATAATTCACGGTGGATGGCAACACTATGAGTATGGCACCAAGGACACTGCACTTCCTACACACGTTTTTCACACCTGCCTCTAGGGCCGGGCCTTTTGGTCAGGAGTCAGGACCAGAGGAATTTTTTATTCCTGGCAGAAGGGCCTGCCATAGTATTGACACGTGGCACTAACCTTGCACTTCTTCACTATCCCTTTCCCCACTTTTATGTGTTGTGTGTCTCACGTTTTGTGTATTTTATTGTAGCGGTACACTTTATTTTGCACAGCGTGATTAGTAGGGTGTAGGTCCTTGGGCCTGTCCCTGAAAGTCTTGGGAGGGGGTGGATATGGCCTTCTGGCTTGGTTCCCTTCTCTCATGGGGTCTCTCTTCGGGAGAGCCCCACCTAGTACTTGGGGTGGTCTGTTTCAGCAGACCTCCTCAAGAACGGGGCTGCCTGGTTTCGGCCTGGTTAGCCCGTGTAAGTACCCCAGTACCTGTTAGGAGCCTTGCACCCTGGGGGATAAGGGACAAGGACCATGTGTACACCCTGTGCACTTTTTGTGTTTCACTTTTTTGGTTTGCACTTTTTTATGCACCCACCGGGTGATAGTCTGAGTGTGTTCACACACCACGGGCTTAAAAAAAAAAACAGCTGGTGGTCCTGGTTGTTGTGGCGTGCCGATAAAGATTTTTCACATTTCATACATGCTAACCCTGCCTTATGAGGTGCTGGCGGTGCCCTGGCTGCGTTGGCAACCTCCTCCTCTGCCTTCGCTGTCAGGTGGGAATGCCACCAGCATTGCTTCTCGACCTTTTGGCTAAGATCAAGTGTAGTATCTGTTGTTATCAGTTATCTGGGTGCCACCCTGCTGTGAAAATGGTTCCTCATCTTCCATCTCCTCCTCCACCTTGTCATCCTCCAGAACTGTGCCCTTGCTGGACAATTGTGTACCTGGCCTTTGTGGGTGCAGGAACCCACCCTCAGAGCCGCTTGTGAATGACTGCCCTGAAAGCCTTGGAAATGATCACTGCTCCGGAGGCGGTAGAGGATGAGGACGCGGAGTAGGAGGAGTTAGTAACAGGAGGCAAACTGAAGAGCCCTGCAATCCTCGGTGGTGGAAGAAGATGCGCCAAACAAATTTAAAGAGTATCTCACAGTAACATAATCAGCAAATGCTGCAAAATTATTAATTTTCCCCTAAATGGGTGTTTATTGAATAGCAGAATAGAACAACAGTATACAAAGGGTGTATCTCACATGTACAGATACAGACTAAGCCGCAATTTATTATCTTTCTGTCCCCTAAATGGGTGTTTATTGAATAGCAGAATAGAACAACAGTATCCAAAGGGTGTATCTCACACGTACAGATACAGACTAAGCCGCAATTTAATATCTTTCTGTCCCCTAAATGGGTGTTTATTGAATAGCGGAATAGAACAACACTATACAACGGGTGTATCTCACAGTAACATATGCAGACTAGGCCGCAATTTAATTTCTTTCTGTCCCATAAATGGGTGTTTATTGAATAGCAGAATAGAACAACAGTATCCAAAGGGTGTATCTCACAGTAACATATGCAGACTAGGCCGCAATTTATTATGTTTTCCCTATATGGGTGTTTATTGAATAGCGGAACAGAACAACAGTATACGAAGGGTTATCTCACACATACAGATACAGACTAAGCCGCAATTTAATATCTTTCTGTCCCCTAAATGGGTGTTTATTGAATAGCAGAATAGAACAACAGTATCCAAAGGGTGTATCTCACAGTAACATATCCAGACTAGGCCGTAATTTAATATTTTTTCCCTACATGGGTGTTTATTGAATAGCGGAATAGAACAACAGTAAACAAAGGGTGTATCTCACACATACAGATACAGACTAAGCCGCAATTTAATATTTTCTTTCCCCTACATAGGTGTTTATTGAATAGCAGAATAGAACAACAGTATCTAAAAGGGTGTATCTCACACGTACAGGTACAGACTAGGCCGCAATTTAATATCTTTCTGTCCCCTAAATGGGTGTTTATTGAATAGCAGAATAGAACAACAGTATCCAAAGGGTGTATCTCAAACGTACAGATACAGACTAAGCCGCAATTTAATATTTTTCTGTCCCCTAAATGGGTGTTTATTGAATAGCAGAATAGAACAACAGTATCCAAAGGGTGTATCTCACACGTACAGATACAGACTAAGCCGCAATTTAATATATTTCTGTCTCCTAAATGGGTGTTTATTGAATAGCAGAATAGAACAACAGTATCCAAAGGGTGTATCTCACACGTACAGATACAGACTAAGCCGCAATTTAATATTTTCTTTCACCTACATAGGTGTTTATTGAATAGCAGAATAGAACAACAGTATCTAAAAGGGTGTATCTCACACGTACAGATACAGACTAGGCCGCAATTTAATATCTTTCTGTCCCCTAAATGGGTGTTTATTGAATAGCAGAATAGAACAACAGTATCCAAAGGGTGTATCTCACAGTAACATATGCAGACTAGGCCGCAATTTAATTTCTTTCTGTCCCATAAATGGGTGTTTATTGAATAGCAGAATAGAACAACAGTATCCAAAGGGTGTATCTCACAGTAACATATGCAGACTAGGCCGCAATTTATTATGTTTTCCCTATATGGGTGTTTATTGAATAGCGGAACAGAACAACAGTATACGAAGGGTTATCTCACACATACAGATACAGACTAAGCCGCAATTTAATATCTTTCTGTCCCCTAAATGGGTGTTTATTGAATAGCAGAATAGAACAACAGTATCCAAAGGGTGTATCTCACAGTAACATATCCAGACTAGGCCGTAATTTAATATTTTTTCCCTACATGGGTGTTTATTGAATAGCGGAATAGAACAACAGTAAACAAAGGGTGTATCTCACACATACAGATACAGACTAAGCCGCAATTTAATATTTTCTTTCCCCTACATAGGTGTTTATTGAATAGCAGAATAGAACAACAGTATCTAAAAGGGTGTATCTCACACGTACAGGTACAGACTAGGCCGCAATTTAATATCTTTCTGTCCCCTAAATGGGTGTTTATTGAATAGCAGAATAGAACAACAGTATCCAAAGGGTGTATCTCAAACGTACAGATACAGACTAAGCCGCAATTTAATATTTTTCTGTCCCCTAAATGGGTGTTTATTGAATAGCAGAATAGAACAACAGTATCCAAAGGGTGTATCTCACACGTACAGATACAGACTAAGCCGCAATTTAATATATTTCTGTCTCCTAAATGGGTGTTTATTGAATAGCAGAATAGAACAACAGTATCCAAAGGGTGTATCTCACACGTACAGATACAGACTAAGCCGCAATTTAATATTTTCTTTCACCTACATAGGTGTTTATTGAATAGCAGAATAGAACAACAGTATCTAAAAGGGTGTATCTCACACGTACAGATACAGACTAGGCCGCAATTTAATATCTTTCTGTCCCCTAAATGGGTGTTTATTGAATAGCAGAATAGAACAACAGTATCCAAAGGGTGTATCTCACAGTAACATATGCAGACTAGGCCGCAATTTAATATTTTTTCCCTATATGGGTGTTTATTGAATAGCGGAATAGAAAAACAGTATACAAAGGGTGTATCTCACACATACAGATACAGACTAAGCCGCAATTTAATATTTTTTCACTATATGGGTGTTTATTGAATAGCGGAATAGAACAACAGTATACAAAGGGTGTATCTCACATGTACAGATACAGACTAAGCCACAATTTATTATCTTTCTGTCCCCTAAATGGGTGTTTATTGAATAGCAGAATAGAACAACAGTATCCAAAGGGTGTATCTCACACGTACAGATACAGTGAAGCCGCAATTTAATATCTTTCTGTCCCCTAAATGGGTGTTTATTGAATAGCAGAATAGAACAACAGTATCCAAAGGGTGTATCTCACAGTAACATATGCAGACTAGGCCGCAATTTAATATTTTTTCCCTATATGGGTGTTTATTGAATAGCGGAATAGAAAAACAGTATACAAAGGGTGTATCTCACACATACAGATACAGACTAAGCCGCAATTTAATATCTTTCTTTCCCCTTCTTGGATGTTTATTGAATAGCAGAATCGAACAACAGTATCTAAAAGGGTGTATCTCACACGTACAGATGCAGACTAGGCCGCAATTTAATTTTTTTTCCATAAATGGGTGTTTATTGAATAGTGGAATAGATCAACAGTATACAACGGGTGTATCTCACACATACAGATACAGACTAGGCCGCAATTTAATTTTTTCCCCTAAATGGGTGTTTATTGAATAGCGGAATAGAACAAAAGTATACAACAGGTGTATCTCACACGTACAGATACAGACTAGGCCGCAATTTATTTTTTTACAACCAAATGGGTGTTTATTGAATAGCGGAATAGAACAACAGTATACAACGGGTGTATCTCACACGTACAGATACAGACTAGGCCGCAATTTAATTTCTTTTCCCTAAATGGGTGTTTATTGAATAGCGTAATAGAACAACAGTATACAATGGGTGTATCTCACACGTACAGATACAGACTAGGCCGCAATTTAATTTTTTTCTCCTAAATGGGTGTTTATTGAATAGCGGAATAGAACAACAGTATACAACGGGTGTATCTCACACGTACAGATACAGACTAGGCCGCAATTTAATATTTTTTCCCTAAATGGGTGTTTATTGAATAGCGGAATATAACAACAGTATCCAATGGGTGTATCTCACAGTAACATATGCAGACTAGGCCACAATTAACTTTTTATCCCCTAAATGGGTTTTTATTGCAATGCGGAATATAACAGTATGCAATAGGTGTATCTCATTGTACCATATGCAGACTAGGCCGCAATTAACTTTTCTTTCCCCTAAATGGGTTTTTATTGAATAGCAGAATAGAACAACAGTATCCAAAGGGTGTATTTCACAGTAACATATGCAGACTAGGCCGCAATTTAATATTTTTTCCCTATATGGGTGTTTATTGAATAGCGGAATAGAAAAACAGTATACAAAGGGTGTATCTCACACATACAGATACAGACTAAGTCGCAATTTAATATCTTTCTTTCCCCTTCTTGGATGTTTATTGAATAGCAGAATCGAACAACAGTATCTAAAAGGGTGTATCTCACACGTACAGATGCAGACTAGGCCACAATTTAATTTTTTTTCCATAAATGGCTGTTTATTGAATAGCGGAATAGAACAACAGTATACAACGGGTGTATCTCACACATACAGATACAGACTAGGCCGCAATTTAATTTTTTCCCCCTAAATGGGTGTTTATTGAATAGCGGAATAGAACAACAGTATACAACGGGTGTATCTCACACGTACAGATACAGACTAGGCCGCAATTTAATATTTTTTCCCTAAATGGGTGTTTATTGAATAGCGGAATAGAACAAAAGTATACAACGGGTGTATCTCACACGTACAGATACAGACTAGGCCGCAATTTAATTTTTTTCCAATCAAATGGGTGTTTATTGAATAGCGGAATAGAACAAAAGTATACAACGGGTGTATCTCACACGTACAGATACAGACTAGGCCGCAATTAAATTTTTTTCCCTTAAATGGGTGTTTATTGAATAGTGTAATAGAACAACAGTATACAACGGGTGTATCTCACACGTACAGATAAAGACTAGGCCGCAATTTAATTTTTTTCCCCTAAATGGGTGTTTATTGAATAACGGAATAGAACAACAGTATACAACGCGTGTATCTCACACGAACAGATACAGACTAGGCCGCAATTTAATATTTTTTCCCTAAATGGGTGTTTATTGAATAGCGGAATAGAACAACAGTATCCAATGGGTGTATCTCACAGTAACATATGCAGACTAGGCCACAATTAACTTTTTATCCCCTAAATGGGTTCTTTATTGCAAAGCGGAATACAACAGTATGCAATGGGTGTATCTCATTGTACCATATGCAGACTAGGCCGCAATTAACTTTTCTTTCCCCTTAATGGGTTTTTATTACAAAGCGGAATACAACAGTATGCAATGGGTGTATCTCACTGTAACATATGCAGACTAGGCCGCAATTAACTTTTTATCCCCTAAATGGGTTTTTATTGCAAAGCGGAATACAACAGTATGCAATGGGTGTAACTCACTGTACCATATACAGACTAGGCCGCAATTAACTTTTTTTTCCCCTAAATGGGTTTTTATTGCATAGCGGAATACAACAGTATGCGATGGGTGTATCTCACTGAACCATATGCAGACTAGGCTGCAATTTATTTTTTCCCCTAAATGGGTTTTTATTGCAAAGCGGAATACAACAACAGTATGCAATGGGTGTATTGCACTGTAACGTATGAATGAAAATCTGAAAAATAATTGTCCCCTTAATTGGTGCTTGTTGAATAGCAGATTTGAAATTCAGTGTCTGTAAGTCACAGTAAAATATAAAGGAAAAAAGTTTTTTTCTTTTTTAAATGCAGATTAAGCAGACACATATGCACTCAGCTTGCATGAAATGGCCGCTACACACAGCACGCCTAACAGGTTGGATACTGTTGTTGTTCTATTCCGCTATTGAATAAAAAAAAAACCCATTTGAATGAAAAACTGAAAAATATTTTTTTTTCCCTAAATACTGAAAAATAATTATTTTCCCCTTACATTGGTGCTTTTTGAAGAGCAGGTTATAAAAGCAGTGTCTGTCTAAACAATGTACGTCAAAGTAAAATATGAAGGAAAAAAGTTTTTTTCTTTTTTAAATGCAGATTAAGCAGACACATATGCACTCAGCTTGCATGAAATGGCCTCTACACACCACACGCCTAACAGGTTGGATACTGTTGTTGTTCTATTCCGCTATTGAATAAAAAAAAAACATTTGAATGAAAAACTGAATAATAATTTTTTCTCCCTAAATACTGAAAAATAATTATTTTCCCCTTACATTGGTGCTTTTTGAAGAGCACGTTGTCTGTCTAAACACTGTATGTCAAAGTAAAATATGAAGGAAAAAAGATTTTTTCTTTTTTCAATGCAGATTAAACAGACACATATGCACTGAGCTTGCATTAAATGTGCAGCACCGCACGCCACCCACCTAACAGACTGATAAAAGTTTTTTTTTCTCCTTTATCCTCCTCACTGGGCTCAGGTCAGGGCATAAAGATCGTGCACTGCACCCCCACAGAATACAATCAATGAAGATCGCTGTCTGATTAAAGAAGATTCTTCCTATTCTTTCCCTCAAAGCAATCTCCAGCCTGCCCCTACAATAATCTCCTATCTCTCCCTCCGGGCAAAAAGATTGTGCAATGCACCCCCACACAATCAAATCAATGTAGATCGCTGTCTGATTAAAGAAGATTTTTCCTATGCTTTCCCTCAAAGCAATCTCCAGCCTGACCCTACAATAATCTCCCTATCTCTCCCTCAGCAGCATCAGGAACCTCTCCCTAGTATAGTTTGAGCAGAGTGACGTGCGGCGCTATGTAACTCCAGCTTATATAGACTCTGGGTCACATGCTGCACTGGCCAATCACAGCCATGCCATTATTAGGCATGGCTGTGATGGCTTCTAAGGGCACACTAGTTAAACGCTTGCTGATTGGCTGCCTTGCACCTGTTGAAACCGCGCCATTAAAACCGCGGCAAAACATCAAATAACATTACCGAACAACGGACAGTACCCGAACATACAGTGAAATGTTCGGGTCCATGTCCGGGTACCGAATACCCAAAAGTCCGGTACGATCCCGAACAATACAGTCCGGGTTCGCTCAACCCTAATAATAAAGTTTTATTGAAAATTTACCAGGTTTATACAACCAGTACAGAAATAACACATAATAAGATAAGTAACAAAGAATAACACATTGGCCATAAATGTGTATCAAGAAAAACAAGAAAAATATATGCAAAATTGAAAAAATGTGCTAATAACATGAACATCAAGTGGAGTATACAAACGGGAAGGCCCAAATAGTGGGGACAAACGAAGACCATCCAACCATGGAACGCCCCGACGCTCTCCACCCATCCCCGCACCATCGTCAACACGGGTACGTTAAGACAGGGGAGGACTCACCGCGGCATCCCACTAAGAAAGCGCCCCTGGGTATTCTACACTGGTTCAGGATCTATAGAGTGTAAACTTGGCATTCATTCTAAATATTTAGTTTGCATCCAAAGAGTGAAGTGTAAGGAAAGGGAGAAAAAAAAAGTAAATCAGGGGTAAAGGAAGCAAAAACAACCTAATAGGGGGAGATGCGAAAAACAAAATGAATCGCTTGGATTAAGTGAACAGATTGTAGGTGTATTCGTGAGGAGAACATGTAGCCACTCGTGTGACACTTAAATGCTGTACAGCGATGTTATGTTAATCTGTGATAATCTCAGAAGTATAGTACATCCAACCTGACCATGTGTCTTCAAACCTTTCTTGTTGATCTTTGACCATATGAACCCATCGTTCAGCTTCTATGACTGTATTAACTTCCCTTTTCCAGTCTAGCAGAGAAGGAGATTTAGGTTAGTTGTTTCCAATATCTGGGAATAATTATTTGGCCGCATTCAATCAATGAGGAGTTACACTTTTTTGTGGAGTTTTAAGGATGAGGGAACCCCATGAAACAAAAAATGCAAAGGAGAGAACTCTATAGGTCTAAGAGTCGTCTGTTTGATCCATGGGGTAATGGCCTACCAAAATGGTTTATTTTGGGGCAGGACTACCACAGATGGAGAAATGTGCCTGGGCTATTACATCCCCTCCAGCAATGTGCATCTAACGCCGGATACATTTGTGCTAGTCGGACAGGAGTCTGATAAGACCTGCTGAGGAATTTTATATGACATTTCTTGTGTGCAGGAGCTTATTGAGGTAGAGTGAGTCAATCTGTTCAGTCTCTGGATCTGTGGCGGTAACCTATTTCCCACTCCTTAACAAAGTAGGGGACAGAGGAAGACTGGGCCCTAAGGACAAGTCTATACATCTATGAAAGCAGATTCCTAGACTCTGGAAGGTCTATGCATAGAGATTCAAAGGTGTTAAGTGTATTAAGGGGTCGCACACGAGATTGTATTTTATGAAAAAAGTCCATAAATTGTCAAAATTTCCAGGTTTCTAAGGGTATATTCCCAAAGGAATGTATCAATTTGGAAAGGGGGATAAAGTGCCCTGTGGGGCAAAATTTAGCTTGTGCTGTTTTCCTATCCGAACCCCAAGAGGCAAAATATCTAGATTCTTCACCAGGGGGAACCATGGTTACCCTACCGGTGGTTGCTAGGGGGGAAGTTGGGGGGGCATATGGCCCAGTACATTTAATCTGTCCCACACTGACAGGGAAGCCTGGGTCAATGGAGATATCTAATCTGAGAGACCCCTAGATGTAGCCAGGATCCAGGGGGCACCTGTCAGATTGCTGCCTGCTATTGTTTTCTCTAAGGGAACCCATAATTAGTCGAGGAGTCATGACACGCAACAAGGACATAGCCTTATAATATAGAGCAACATCGAGGAGACCCACTCCTCCATCCAGTTTTTTTCTATGGAGAATCTTGTAAGCCAGCCTAGGGCATTTGTCTTTCCATACAAATGCTATAAATGCCCTACATAGACGTCTAATGAAAATTTGGGGGAGGGCAATGGGCACAGTATACAGAGTGTAAATTATCCTAGGTAGAATGGTCATTTTGAGAACATTCACCCTCCCGAACCATGCTAGGGGGTGGCCCTTCCAACTCTGCAAGTCGTCTAAAATGCCCATTAATAGGGTCCAGAGTGATACTGATCCCCAGATATGATCCCCAGATATGATCCCCAGATATGGTAAGGAATCAGTGCGCCAGATAAACGGAAAGGAAATTTGCAGGGAGGTTGCCATTGCTGGGGGGACATAAATGTGCAAAAGTTCAGATTTTCCGAAGTGTATTTTAAAATTAGATAAGCGGCCAAATTTGTGAACTTCGAATAGTAGGGCGGGTAGGTATTTCTGAGGGGTAGACATAAAAGGTCATCTGCATAAGCGGATAGCTTATGTTCCATGGAGCCAATGCGAATCCCTGAGATATCTGTATTACCCCTAACCCTGCGGAGGAAAGGTTCTAGAACCAGGGTGAATATTAACGGGGAAAGGGGGCACCCCTGCCTGGTCCCATTACGAATGCCAAAGTGGTCTGAGAGTGTACCGTTTACCTTAACCATGGCTTTGGCGTCTGCGTATAGCGCCAACACCCAGCCCAACATATGCTCACTTAGACCCAGAGCTCTCAATACTTCTGTCATAAAGGCCCAGTTTATGCTATTGAAGCCTTTTCAGGGTCAATAGATAAAACTACTCGCTGGGTTTGGCCGGGTCCATGTTGTGCCCAGTGGAGCAAATGGAGGGCCCATATAGTATTATCTCTAGCTTCACTGCCTACCATAAAGTCAGTCTGGTCTGAGTGCACTAGTGTCACTATGTGGTGCCAGCGAAGGGCCAAGATCTTGGCAAAAAGTTTAGTATCTGAGTTTAGGAGAGAGAGATGTGTCTGTAATTAGCAAAAAAATTGGGGTCTTTCCCAGGTTTCAGTAACATGGTTATATGGGCCAAAAGGGCCTCTGGGAGAAGTGGGTAGAGGTGGTAATAGAGTTAAAATATCCACACACAGGTGATGCTAGGGTGGTGAAAAACTTTGTAGTACGTATTGGTGAAGCCCGGTCTTGGGCTCTTGACCGAGGGCAGGGAAGCAACCGCCCTACCAAACTTTTCAACAGAAATTGGGCTTTCCAGCTCCTCAAGAACCGTTGAGGGTAACGCAGGAAAGTTAGACTCCTTAAGATAAGCTTGAATCTTAGTGACCTGGTGGATGATATTGTCTTTTGGGTAGGAGGGAGGCATACTGTATAAGAATTCATAGAAGTGGTGGAATTCCGCCGCTATGGATTGAGTGTCAACCACTTGTTTGTCTTGGACAGACAAGGCGTGAACATGGTGGGATTCCTGTTGCTTCTTTAATTGCCTGGCTAATAACCTGCCACGTTTATTCCCTTGTTCATAAAAACGATGGGCAAAATATCTATGCTTATCTTTGGCCCTGAGATCCAAAGATAAACTAAGTGGCAGCGTCTCCAGGTGTTGGGCATCGACAGGATCAAAATTCGCCTTGGGTTTGATCTCAAGGGAGTGGATCCTTTCCAATAGCTCGTCAATTTCCTTCTGTTTTTTCTTTTTGATATGTGAACCATGGGAGATTATTTCCCCTCTAATGACTGCCTTGTGAGCTTCCCAGATTGCCTGGCTGGACACCTCCTCCTGGCAATTAGTTTCAAAGTACAATGTCAAAGTGTGGGTTAGGGCCTCATCTATCGCCTGGCCTGACACCTCCTACTGGCAATTAGTTTCAAAGTATGATATCAAAGTGTGGGTTAGGGCCTTATCATCTAAGAGGGACTCATTCAGTCGCCATGTCTGCTCAAGAGGGTGGGTGGAGACTGGGTGAAGGGTCAGGGTTATAGAGAAATGATTACAAATAGTAATGGATACAATAGTTGATGAGCAAACAAGTCTAAAATAAAATTGATCTACCATCAACAAATCAACGCGGGAATCATGGGTTTTGGAATAGTAGCTATAGTCTTTGTCTCTGGCATGGAGAGCATGGCAGCTGTCCACCAGATGTAGGGAGCGCAAATGTTGCTTAACGTGTTTGAGGGCTCTGAAGGACAGGGGTGTTTTCCCTGATGAGGTGTCCAGGCAGGGGTACAAAGCAAGGTTAAAGTCCCCACCCGAAACCAAGAGCCCCTCTCTAAAGCTCTCCAGTGTCCCCAGGGTCTTAGAAATAAAGTTTACAGTTCTCAAATTGGGGGCATAAATCGAGGCCAAGGTATAGTGATGGCCATTCAACATGGCTTTGAGAAAAAGAAAACGACCTTCAGGATAAGCTAAAAGAGACTTGGAGGGAAAAAGGGCATGATTTACGAATTGCTATTGTCAACCCCCTTGCATTAGGGATGGGAGATGGTTCATGAAGGTAATCAGAGAAAGGAAAAGCCGCTCAGGTGTATCAGTCCAACCTGGTGCTGGTAAGACCCGTCATCCGGATTGATGCAAGAGAAGTAGTGGAACCGCACTCAGGTGAATGAAAGCAATAAGATCTCTTTATTCTTCAAAGTCATAAGTAGACAGACAGTGCAGGGAACAGGTGATCCAAGGTTAACGCGTTTCACGGCACACACGGCCTAACGTGCTAACCTTGGATCACCTGTTCCCTGCACTGTCTGTCTACTTATGACTTTGAAGAATAAAGAGATCTTATTGCTTTCATTCAGATGGTTCATGAAACCACTGGTTGAAAGGCAAGAGAGGCAAACGTGGGGTGAACCTTGCCGTGACGTTTGTCTCCTGCAAAAAAACAATGTCTGCAGCCAGGTGACGCAGTTCTTGCCAGAGATAACTCCTTTTATGCGGTGAGCAGAGACCTCTCAAATTATGAGACACAATTTATAGATTATGAGCCATGGTACACATTTAGGTTTGAATGTGTAATAAAATAGGCTAAGTACTGCATCACCAACATAACTAGACCTAGATGTCTCATAAAGAGACACATCATTAGTCGAGATTACATCCTCAAATACACCTAAAAGTAAAAAATAACATATAAACAGCTGAAACTAGAGGAGAACAGTGTAATACCCCACAATGGGGGGTGTACTCACTAAAGGGGAGATGGATACGGACAGTGGAGAACAGTCCATGTCCGGGGCCCTCTCCCAGTCTGCAACCAGGCAAAGTACAAAGTCCCTTAACATGGGACCAACCTATGGGGGGGGGGGGGGGGGAATGACTGAGGGCATGAGAGAGCATAGTGCATTAAGCACTCCCTGGGCAATCTCAAAGAAAGAAAAAAAACATGAATATTATCAAACCTCGTGGCAGAAAAAAAATGAGTGTCAAAAAATTAAAAAAGAGGAGATTATCCTCCAGATATGTCCACACATTACAGTATAGGAGTATGGTGGATTGGGAGGAGACACTACTTGCAAGCTAATAGCAGTTCAAGTGGTTGGAGCTTGAATCGGACCCTGCCTGCGTCTGCTGGTGTGATTCCTACGGCGTGAACCGGACGAAGCTTGACACCAACGTTCAGGGAGCTGTGGTAAAGGTATGGAACTGTTCAATCCCCAGTCTGGAAAATCAGTCGGAGGAAGATCCAGTGTATCCACAAAGTAACCATTCCGAGTTGTTGTCAAGCGGAAGGGAAAACACTAACGGTAATTGACACTCACCGATCGCAAAGCCTCAAGCAGTCAATGTACAGCTCTACGCTGCATAAGGGTGTGGCGTGATAAGTCAGGGAACAGTGAAAGCTGAGCGCCATCAAAGTCCACGGTGGGTTTGCCACGAACGGCTCTCATAATGACCTCCTTCACAGAGTACTTATGTCATTTACATATGACATCTTTCAGGTTAGCGGTATCATCTGGAACAGGCAATAGAGCCGGTGGACTCTGTCCACTTCAATGTTGTCGGGCACGGATTCCGGAAAAGACCCTGTACGGTTGGGAGAAGGTCAGGAGCACTAATAGCTTTAGGCAGACCTCTAATGCGGATGTTCTGGCATCTGTCTCTGTTTTCATAATCATCAAGTTGATCCAGGAAGGAGTTCAAAACCTCCTTATGGTATTTAGTAGTGTCTTGAATTGAGGAGACAGCCTGCATAATGTCTTCCTGCCCAGTTTCCACTGCTTTAACCCTGTGGCCCAGTGCAACTGTGTCCTCCCTGAGCCCATCCACAGCTTGTTTGCAGGACAGTTAAACAGCAGCTATCAGTTGCTGGATATCAGCTTTGGTAGGAAGGGCTTAATGTGTTCCCTAATGTCCCAGTCTATGTCAGTGATATCAGAGTCTGGGTGAGGGGAGAACTGACCCATGGAGTGTGTGGAAGCCGAGGGGCTAGGGTAGTGCACCTCTTGTGTGCTTCTGGCGCTGGAAGAGCCGACGATGGAAGCTGGGGAGCCGCGCTGTGGTGCATTTTGCGATGGCGCCATCTTGCCAGAGTGTCCAGGGCACGCAGCATGATGAGAAAAGAAGGCTTGTAGCCCACCCGCCGGCATTTTATCACTGCCCGGTGTTAGGGAATCAGTGCGGCCACAAAATGGCGAGTGTGGTGGAGGAGGATTATGACCTGCTATTGGGAGCTGTAAGGGATCAGAGAGCTCTAGGTCGCACATCCGCTCCACATGCAGTCCAGGCCACGCCCCACATTTGAAAAATTTTGATTCACTGACTTAATACTGTGCTGAGATTAGCATTTACATGCACTGCTGTAGTAGCCTCAGGACGTGCACTGCAAGTGCACTTGGAAGTGCAGTTGCTGTATATCTAAGGGGAAGATCTGAAATGAGGGGAAGCTCTGCCGATTTCTATCATTCAATCATGTGCAAGCAAAAATGTTGTTTTTTATTTTCCTTGCATGTCCCCCTCAGATCTACAGCGCACTTGTAGTGCACAATGAACTTGCTGTTTGTAAATAAACCCCATAATCGGCAACCAGAACCTCCTTTTAGAATTCCAAACTCTTCCTAAATCATTGTGTTTGGTTAAAGTAGTTTACATCAGCAGTGGGGATATATTGTGGTTGGTGTTTATGTACCTCCGCCCTTCAAACACGAGGTCCTGTATACTATTTTGGAGAGGATTTCCCCTTATTGTCCTGCAAAAATACTCATACTGGGAGATTTTAATGCCATCCTCTCTCCAGATCTGGATAGGCCTGTGCCTCCCAAAGCCTTTTCTGGAGAGCTGCTCAACTGGGCACTTGCAGCGGAGGTGGCTGAGGTCTAGAGATGGAAATACCCCTCTAAAAAAGTCTTCTTATGCTTCTCCACCTCCTACAAGATGTCCTCCAGAATAGATTATGCATTTGCTAACCCTGCCCTGTTTGCTGATGTGAAGGACATCAGGAATCTGCCCACCATCATAGCGCATTGTCTGTCACACTGGTTGTTCTCGCAGCGGCTTCATGTGGCGTCTTGGTGCCCATTGGATCTCACAGCCTGACATCTCCGTTCAAACTCCACCAATTCTGAAGAAATACTGGGACTCTAATGTTGGGACATCCTCTCCCAGTCTAGGATGCGTTCAAGGCCTTCACGAGAGGTCATTATACGTCTGCAATTAAGGCGGTAAGGGTGCAGCAGACCGCCACCACGGCCGCCTTTGAAAAAGAAATTGAGGATGCTTCTGCCCAGTATGGGTCAGACCCCTCTGTTCCTAATTTTGAAGAGCTACAAGCTTCCAAGCATAATTTGCACATTTGTCAGAGGTCACGCGCCTAGCGCTATATCATGCAAAGCAAAATTTCTTTGAGCAGGTTGACAGGAATGGCAGGTTGCTGGCGATAATATCTCAGCATGATGTACCACTTACTTTAATCCCGGAACTTACTTCCCCCACGGGGGGCCATTACTTCTCCAGAGGCGATACTCGGTGCGTTCCGAGACTACTATTGCAACTTGTATACCACTACACTTTCCTCTGACCACTGCCCCGAGAGTCTACAGTCCCTCCTGGATCTGATAGCCCTGGGCTGGCTCTCTTACCTGAGAGATCCCACCTGGTTCGCCCGATCACCACTGAAGAGGTCCTTATTGTGCTTAATTCCCTATCCGGGGGTAAAGCTCCTGGTCCGGATGGCCTGCCAATAGAATTTTACAAGGCCCATGCAGATCGATTGGCCCCATTGCTGGCCTCATTGTATACCCATTGCCTCAAGGATGGTGCTCTCCCCCCGCTCGATGGCAGAAGCCCATATCATTCTTTTTCATAAGCACACTAAAGATCCAAAATTGTATGCTTCCTATAGGCCCATAGCATTACTTAACAATACTCTTAAAATACTAACCAAACTACTTGCCTCCAGGCTTCAGTCCATACTCCCTTCCATCATAGATCCAGACCAAACTGGCTTCATGGCACACAGGTCAACGGATATCAACCTCCGCAGATTATATACTAATCTTCAAGCACAGCATGTTTACCATTGCACTAGAGTGGTCGGCTCTCTCGATATAGAGAAGGCATTTGACTCGGTTGGATGGGATTCCCTCTGTTATTTATTCGATGGCTGCAGACGATTTATAGCTCGCCGACGGCTGCCATTCACCTGGGGGGGGGGTCTGTCTCCTGCTTTTGCCCTGTCACGGGGTACATGGCAGGGTTGCACACTCTCTCCGGCACTTTTTGCCATTCCCATGGAACCGGTGGCTGAGGTGCTTTGTGTTTCGGCACACATTAAAGGACTACAAATGGCGTAGCTGGAGGGGACCATAGCCCTGTATTGCAGACGATCTCCTGCTATTCTTAAATAACGCTGACTCCTTCCTCAGAGTTGCATTGCAGATCCTAGACGAGTTTTCGAAAGTGACGGGACTGAAGGTCAACTAGTCCAAATCGCAGTTGCTCGTGATCAACCTGGAGGCCTGGCGGGTAGCGCCACTAGATATTCAGTTGCAGTGGGTGGACAGATTTTCCTGTCTTGGGGTATGCATTTCACGGGATGTGTCGGAATTCATCCCTCTCAATCTAGATCCGGTTGTCTCGGCTGTCAAGGCCAGGCTGAAGGCACGGGAGAACCTACCGCTCTCTCTTTTGGGACTCATTAATGTACTCAAAATTAAGATATTGCTTACCTGTTTCGTAATTCAGCCACAGTGGATACCGAAGTCATTCTTCTCCAACCTAAATAGAATCTTCTCTTTTTTTTGTGGGGCCCATGTCCTCCCAGATATAAACTCTCCACTCTCATGCGCCCCTCTTCACAAGGTGGCTTGGTGTTCCCAGACTGCCATAAATACTTTATAGCGTCTCAATTGGTCACCGCTACTTGGTGGCTTGCTCTTGATGTTTACAACTCTGCGGTGGTTGTGGGGGCCGCGGTGCTGGGGTCTGTGGAGGCATTGTCGAACTTGCTTTTCGAGGTCCGCCTGGACTCCCTCCATGAAAACGAGCCTGTGAGCCTTGAAAATGGGACTACTGCTTGAAGCGTACCCTGGTACGGGGGTCTCCCCTAATGCCCCCTTATGAAATAATCCCACCTTGCCACATTTATTTAAAATTTCAGACCCTATTTTGTGGACCAAATATATTATTGAAAATGTCTCGGATGTCACCTCGGATCTCTCTCTCCCCTCCTTCAAACATCTAATGACCCATAATACCATTCCATCATCGCATTTATTTAGATATTTACAGTTGTCCCATGCCTTCGGGTCTCAGTTTCCTCCTGGAGAGACGCAGGTGGTGCAGCCGACTCTGGAAAGGGTTTTACGCTAGTGCTCGGAACAGTCTGTATGCAAATCTCCTCCGAGTCTCCTCTTCTGAGCTCTCTGACCTGCGCCAATGTTGGATCCGGGATGTTCCGGACTTAGATTCGGAGGATTGGGTGAACGTGTGGGACTTCCCATTCAAAATTCTTGTTTCCCTCAGAGACTGCCACATACAGTATAAGATTGCCCATAGGGCGTATCTTACCCCCTACCGTCTCTATAAAATGCGTGCCTCTCTTTCCTCGGAGTGCTGGAAGTGTGGCCATGATCCGGGTGATTTCATCCACATTTTTTGGGCCTGCCCGGAGCTTACCACATACTGGTCACATGTAATTTCGGTGATAAATGACATTTTACAGGTCTCCATTGTTCTATCTCCCAGAATTTGTCTCTTGGCTCTGGTGGACTTGGTGCCTAGGGTGACCGAACAAACTCTTCTGGGTCTTTTACTGTTTTACGCCAGAAAAAATATTACGCTTCACTGGAAACAACGAGCTCCTCCCATGCTTTCTCAGTGGAAGAAACTGGTGAATGATGTGACACCTCTTTACAGAGATACCTATTTTCATAGAGGCTGCCCAAGAAGCATGATAGAGTATGGGCCGGGTAGCTGGCGGACTCCTCTACAGCCATGACTGACTAGAGACTGGTCTTTCCCCCTGCCCTGGGTCTAACGTGCCGTGAGCCCACAGTGCCATGGCCTTGGTTTTTATTGTCCTGCAGCATTTCATTTTAAATTAATGTTCTTCTCTTGCCTTGTTTTACTGGCAGCATGCTGTGTGTTGGCTTCCCTAACCCCCGTGTGGGTAACCTCTTATGCATTGTATGATATTTTGGTTATTGTTTAAAGAACCAAGCGCACTTGTTTTGTTATATGTGTTAAAAACAAATAAAAAGATTTAAAAAAAAAAGTAGTTTACATCAGCTTTAAAGGAACCCTGTTAAATCATCAATGTTCATATCATAGCTATTCAGAATAATTGACACTTTAATATCTACTTGAAACCCCCGAATGAGTGCAGAAAACTGTACCCAACAGTTGTCAGCAAAACAAAAGCAGAACACTTTAAGCTCTTTGTCAGCTTATGATACCATAAAAAAACTATATAATATTACATATTTAATATAGTACATAAGGCCCAGAGTGCTTATTATTATTCCAACCAACCTGTAGCAAGTCCACCACCTCTGACCATCAATTGCTCTAGCATACTTTATTTGCAGTTTCTGACAGTCCTCCCTAGCATAACTCAACATTGTACTATATGCAGTCCTTTGGATGTAAAGAGCTACATTGTTTTCTTTGACATACAGCACACTACAGCTATGAAAGTAACTAACCACTAATACAATTATGTATACAAAAGAAACAAATAAGATGCAACTAAGTTTTGTTTCCAGCCTTATAAATTATGATTATACCCAGGTGTTGAAGAGTACTGTAGAGCTTTCTTCATCAAACTCTCCTCCATCTCAATGGCTGTCCCATCCTCCAATGTTATGCTGGCAGCTTTGAATGGAAATGTATTTGGATTTGGAATTCCCCCAGCTAAGGATATCACTGAAGGTGGAGATCTCATTAACAGATCAGCTAAAAATAAAAGATAAACATAGTAGAGTTATTATAGGAAAAAAAAATCATTGAACAAGTCGGCACCACAAAATTGATCACTATTATTAACCACCTCCCACCCGGCCACCTCCCACCACTGTACATATACGCCGGGTGGTAGTATCGTCCTTCTGATCGGACGTTCCGGAACGTCCTTCAGATGGAGCGAGATCACGCCGCCGAGGGCACGTGCAGCGGCGCAATCTTGATGTGCCTGTGTCCCTTGGACACAGAGCAACAAGTTGCGGCAGGAGGGCCCTGCGATTGGCCCTCCTGACCACATGATGGCTGTGTCCAATCACAGCCGTCATGTAATATAAATACAGCCGTTGTAACGGCTTTGATCTCTTCTTCTTCCAACACAGGATCCTGTCAGTGAGGAGAAGAAGATGATCTGTGCTGCAGCCAGGGGGATCATTGAGTTTTTCTAATTACTCACTGATCACAGGGGGGGGTCTGTGCTTGTAATCAGAACATGGATTACCAGTGCAGCCCTGGGGGGGGAGGGGGGTGCCACTAGAGCCACCAGGGATGCCCACCCATGACCACCAGGGATGCCCACCATGGCCACCTGGGATGGCAATCAGGGCTCAGAGAGCCTGCCAGTGGTGCCCTCCCTATCAGTGCTGCCCACCAATGCCATCTATCAGTGCTGCCCACCAGTGCCCATTATTGCCATCTATCAGTGCCACCCACCAGTGCCGATTATTGCCCACCAGTGCTGTCTATCAGTGCCCATCAGTGCCGCCCATCAGTGCCACCTATCAGTGCCCATCAGTGCCACCTATCAGTGCCCATCAGCGCTGCCTATCAGTGCCCACCAATGCTGCATATCAGTGCTACCTATCAGTGCCCATCAGTGCTGCATATCAGTGCTACCTATCAGTGCCCATCAGTGCTGCATATCAGTGCCACCCCATCAGTGTCTCCTCATCAGTGCCTGTCAGTGCGGCGTCATCAGTGCTCATCAGTGCAGGGAAAAAACTTTATAACCTAAACAAAAACTTTTTTTTTTTTTCAAACTTTTTGGTCTTTTTTTATTTGTGCACCAAAAAAGAAAAAACCTTGTGGTGATCAAATACCACCAAAAGAAAGCTCTATTTGTGGGGAAAAAATGACACAAATTTGGTTTAGGTACAGTGTGGCATGACCGCGCAATTGTCATTCAAAATGCAACAGCGCTAAAAGCTGAAAATTGGTCTGGGAAGGAAGGGGGTTTAAGTGCCCAGTATTGAGGTAGTTAAAGAACTAAAAGTCTTGACCTGCTAATTACATCAGGCCACCCTTCCCCATAGTGACTTGCCTCATTAAAGTCTGCTGATAAAAAACATGTGGTGAAAAAATTAGATAAAATATATGTAGCACCTTACAGGTAGGTGTTAGGTAAAATATATAGTGGGCCTTGTCTGCCTAACAGCCGGGCTGTGATTTGTTAGGTAGGGTGTCAGGGCTTCCAGATGTTCCTCCTGAAGGGAGAAGTATCCTCACTGGCTCCTGTGAGAGGCTTCTCATAGGGCAGTGTGGGAAGCCCAATCAGGGGACACATCCCAGCTTGTAACTACCCCAGAAGGCAGATTAGGCTGAAAAGGGTTCTGGGAGTGGGTATAAGTTTGGGGGAAGTGCATGGTACAGTGTCTTTGGCGGGAGCAGAGTCCCAGGAAGGAGAGTGCGGCTGCCTCTCCTCCTGTCTGAGGAAGGTGGATGTCTCGGGGGGGTTGCCTGAGAGTCCAGAGAGTGCTGAGTTGAGCTGAGGGGGATCCGGTGTGCCGAGAGCTTGCAGAGAGAGAGGGGTCCAGTCCCAGGAAAGCCTACACAGGTCGTGAGTACTGCAGATTGCCCCTGGAGGTCTGCCTAGAGTCAGAGGGGACCACTCCGGAAGAATTTCGGGGATCCAAGGTCAGCTAGTTGTAAAGGGACTACCTAGGTTGAGGACCCTGAAGTGTAAAGGGGGTACATAGTTAGTGGACCCTGAAGAGTTCAAGGAGCATAAAGGGGGCACCAGCAGTCTGGGCCCTGAATTGTATTGCATGTGCCAGTTACAGTGTTAGCTATTTGGAGTTCTACACAATACTACCTCAAGCTGTGCTAGGTGGGGGAGAAGTATTCAAAGACTTACACAGTGAAGCAGTGTCAGGAGTTCTACAGTTCTCAGTCTTGGATCTACTGGACTACAGGTCGGGGATTCAACACTTCCTCTGTTGTACAGAGAGTTCTCAGAGTCAGTGAGTGTTGGCTGGCGCTGGCTAGCGTCAAGGAAGCACCAATGGGCATTTTTCCAGCATCAAAGTCCCAATTGTAATTAGTTCAAGCCAAGAGGAGTATCCCACTAATTCCCTTCTCCCATCCCCTTAATTTATAATAAAAACCACAAACAAAGATGCCAGAGTTGTCACTGTTTCAATTGTCACACCTGGGGACTCAGCTCACATGGGCTAGAGAGGATTCCGGTACTAATGGCAGACCCACATCAGGCCACAGGTCTGGAAACCTTGCTACATATAAAAGCCAGACATAGATGGGTTGAAATTCATCCGGTTCAGCAGGGATCGGCTGAATTTCGATCCATCTATGGTCAGGCTGATTGTACTGAAGTGGATATATCAATCAACTTCAGTACAATCAGCCTGTCTGTTTTTTTTTTCAATCACTGCTAGCAGTTGAACATTATATTCTGACAGCAGGGAAACCTCCTGCTGTCAGAATACAACAGCGCAGTGGGAGGGATTCCTCCATCAACATTGACTGTGTTGATGGGGGAACTGATCGTAGTTTAAGGAAAAAAAATTGCATAATGTATGGCCTGCCTTGTCTCTGATTTCCTGCACTGGACACGGTGACACTGAGGTCCTTCTGGTAAAATCTTCGGAATGCGGAGTATCCCGAATCTCCACAGTGTAGAGGTGTTTTCTCATGAGATTTGGAATCCTCATTGTTCCCATGATCTTATCAGAAGGATTGTGATTTCACCTTTCCTAGGTGTTATGGGCAAAAGCTGGGGATAGGTATTGTTTTCTATCCCTTTTTTTTTTCCTCACAGGTTTTTCTTGTACAACTTATTTCTGCAATTTGGTATGAGTAGGGGGCCCTGAAGTAATAAGCATACCTTGCTTTTTTTTGCATCTAGCAAAAATATTTGGGCAGCAGACACACCCTTGCCACACAAGCCACCCCCCCAAACATGCAAATCATGATGAAATAAATTGCTGAAATCTCACGATTTCAAACCTGCATTTCATTGTGAGTTTTGGGGCGATCTGAATGATATTTGCGCGGGTTCATGCACAGATGTCTATTGAAATCACCCCCGAACTCACCAAAAGTAGTGCAGAAACTACTTTTAGAAATCGGTATGGTGCAGAAAACTCAGCATTGCACTGATTGGGACAGTGTTGTTCCCGGTAATAGGCTGCAATTTGACATGTCAAATCGGGCCAATGTGAACGGGGGCTTAAACCTATTAGGGCTTTTTTTTATCACTACGTTCGTTTATACAAGTGTTTTAAGCCAATCACTGCAAAAATTTGATCTGAAGGGTTTTTGGAAAATGAAATGCAATATAAAAAAAAAGTGTTAGAAGATAAGAGTGGCAGTAAAGAGCTTTGTCTAGGAACCAGTTGTCTGGCACCCGTATATATATAATTCAAAAGTGAAGTATGGTATTTAGAAAAAATAAAATAAAATAAAATTATACTCCCCTAAATGGATGCAGCATCAATCAGCTGCTGCATCTGCCCCCGTTGGCTCTGCACTGAGAACTGACATTTAAAGACCGCTGATCGCTCATTTCTCAGCATTCTGTGACTGTCAGTCTCCAGCTCATTGCTCTGCCCCTCCAGCGTTCACTGGAGTGCTGGGCTGTGGAGGGTATGAATAGTTGAGAGAGGTTGAGCCAGTTGTCGGTCCAGGCTTGTGAACAGATCCTGACCACATAGTCGAGATCTTTTCCAAGCCTGGACCGACTCTGATCTCAACTGATAGCGGGCTTCAGCAAGAAACGGATCACAGGAATGCCCTCCTTGGATCCATAGAAGTATAGCCAAAATAGTTTTGGCTATACTTCTCCTTTAAGGACAGTTATTTAAATAATGATGACTGCAGAAAATGCTACAATTTATGTCAAGCATCATTCTAGTAAGTAGTGTTTATTTACTATAAAGTTATATAAAAAGTGACAATCCACCTTGCTGTCAGCATACTTAGATCAGGAGCCTTTGGGTCATTCAACCACCATCATATTCTCAAGACTTAAATACAAGGATAACTTTAAAGGAAATCTATGGTCACAGCATATACTTTTATTTCATGACTTGGTTGTAATTTCAATGCAAACAATAGTTATTTTTGATAATCAAATATAAATATGTATTATTTGAAAAATCACCTTTCGTGTTGTGATTGCTGCCTGTCTCCTGGCCATCTCTTTCTACAGCTTCCTGGATTCCCTGCATGCTTTGAAGCCTCTCCACAGTTGTGTACTTTCAATGTCTAAGGACTACATGTCCCATGTAACCTTGTTGCCTGGGAGCAATGATTCTAATACTGATTCTGGCACCTAAAACTCCTCCTCTCAGCACCCATGTAGTTAAATATAAATATGTATTATTTGAAAAATCACCTTTCATGTTGTGATTGCTGCCTGTCTCCTGGCCATCTCTTTCTACAACTTCCTGGATTCCCTGCATGCTTTGAAGCCTCTCCACAGTTGTGTACTTTCAATGTCTAAGGACTACATGTCCCATGTAACCTTGTTGCCTGGGAGCAATGATTCTAATACTGATTCTGGCACCTAAAACTCCTCCTCTCAGCACCCATGTAGTTCAGAAGGCAGGCTCTGTGAATTCTTTGATACAAGAGTGGGCATAGTGAATATCCGCAACAGAATTAAAGTAAATGCAATAAAGTGAAGTAGTGGGGGGGGGGGGGAATTTCTGTATGGACAAGGTAGATATCCTATTGAATCCCAGGCACTATTCCACAATCAAGAGCTAGAGGGGAGAAGTTCCCCCACCCTTCCCCCAATAGGAGAAAAAGGCAGAAGAAAAGAGGGGATTTTATGGTGCCTTACACACAAAAACAAAAATATAAAAATCTGAATAATTTATTGATACATCAAATGTTAAAATCAAAGAAAAAACTATAATGTGATTAATTTAGTCGTCTGGAGTGTGAAAATGGGGTCCCCACCAGGTAGTCATACCCAATGTTAGATCTCTCAGAATGATTAAAAGCAGGAGAACAAGATCCTGATGAGCTGGTAGGAGGCCTATATTTCCTACAACGGAAAGAAGGATCAAGAGGAGAATACGCTCACTATTCTGCTAGTTAACCCCCAGTCCAGAATACTGTATATGTGTTCAATGTGACTGCCAAACCACAATTCACACGTATTGGTGCACACTTAGGTCAGCTTCTTTCATATACCAACCAACAGTCACAGAACACCTCGGGAGCATCACCTCTCGAGTGCCTATTGGTAACCGTAGCCTTTGGTCTCGAAATCAGTGTCAGAAACAAACAGCTTCAGTCAGTGCCAGCCGTTCACCGCCTCACCCGTCCGATACCCATTTTTTTGGGGGGGGGTTGTGTTGTTGGTCACCCATGGACGTTCTTGACTGTCTCTCTGATTTATAGACTACTTATTCCTCTGGCATAACGATCTATATGCATAAAATTGATTATTCATCCTTATACTAATAGATTTATCTGCCCGGATATCCTGTATTTCTTATATGTGTAGACACTAGTCTAATCAAGCTGTAAGAGAGAATGGTATATACGTCATTTCTGGGGAGAGCACTGCGTCTTCAGGCCGTTCTATGGGCTGTTGGAGCGCAGCGCGGGGAGCGTGAGGCAGAGGATGGTGTTGGGCTTACACGTGACTATGTAGGAGGAATTTAAAAAGCGCGCCAATCCTGCCCACAGCCGATGGATCAGACGGGTGAGACGGTGAAAGGCTGACACTGACTGAAGCTGTTTCTGACGCTGATTGCGAGACCGAAGGCTACGGTTACCAATAGGTATATTCACATATACAGACTGTATCTAATGCTGGGTTCTATATCCTTGTTTCCCCCTAATATGAGATTGGAGGAAAGATAACAGGGGATTCTAATAACATAACTTTTCTAGGCACTTGAGAGGTGATGCTCCCGAGGTGTTCTGTGACTGTTGGTCGGTATATGGAAGAAGCTGACTTTAGTGTGAATTGTGGTTTGGCAGTCACATTGAACACATTATAGACTGGGGGTTAACTAGCGGAATAGTGAAAGTATTCTCCCCTTGATCCTTCATTATTATATGGCCCAGGAAGCCCCCCTTGAAGAACATCACCCAATTTGGGCAAACAATTTTTTAGATGTAGGATTTATTAACTGTACATTTTATAAGGCTAGATTAAAACCAGGGGCTATATTATCGGTATATTATAAACAATACTTATTCACATCAATTATTGGTGACTTTAAAAAAGAAGGGGATTTTAAAACCAGCTATATCTCCTTATAACTCTCCCATCCACCCTGTTGCCAAATCAGATGGATTATACAGATTTGTCCAAGACACACTATAAATGTTATTGTGAATGTATTTTAACCATGGTGAATTATTGACAACTTTTGATGGACGTCCTTTAATGAAAATCCACGTGGTGAAAATTCAATTAATTATTATGAGCTCATTAATTATGGGTAGAAAAGAGTGCACTCTTATTAAACAACATGGCCATATGTTTTGTCTGGAAAGTGTGATTAATAAATGTTTGTTGCTAACTATTTGATTATTTCTAGAAATGTAATGGTAACCCACTAAGTCCTTTCATTTTGTTTAAGTTTCTAGATAGTACTAAACAGTATCAATCCACCTGTCTGATAACGTTCGATGTCCAAGAACTAAAGAAGATTATAGAATCCACTGACAACTTGCATCATCTTTGTTTATATGAATGCAATGATAGTTTTTGTTAGAAATGGTTGTATACAGAGCAGCTAAATCATTTTGATGCTGTATGATGGGTATTCAAGTTTTTTCTGATTTTATATTTTTCTGTATTGTTCTTTTCATGTGTGTGTGTGTGTGTGTGTTTTGTTTAATTATGGCAGCATCTACTTTTGTATATTCTGTCATAACCATTGCAGTGGCCTGTAAGGCAGAACTACTTTTGGAGTGCGCAAACATTTTGAAAAACAGAATCCACAGGATGTGCACAGCACAGAAAGAGAAAGGGTTACACTAAAAGTTAAAGATTTAAACTTGGGTTTTACATATAACTGATATCTGTTTTCAAGTGAATTTTTCTATATGAATGGCAGTTTTAATTCAAGCCACTCGTGTCATTTATTATGGAAAGGGTAATCTCTTGTCTGCTCATAATTGTTGGTTTCTATTAGAGATAACCATGATTACTGCAATGGTTGCAAATTTTAAAGCAAGTCCTTCAAAATAGGGTGCTGTAAATCTTGATATATATATATATTTATATATATACTGTTATATCTGACACTTAGCAATCTTTTGGCCACATTTGATACACTTGATTATATTTTCTTTCTAAATGATTATCAAATTAGGACAGGCATGAAGAGTATGGTGACACATATATGTATGGGTAATATGTACACAGAAACTGGGGTAAATATAGATAAATATCTAAGAGTCCATTCACACTGCCGCGACTTGTGAGGCGACTTGTGTGCCCTCAAGTCGCCCCAAGTCGTTTGACATAACAAAAGCAATGTAAATCAATGAGAGCCGTCTTAATTGGCACTACTCAAGTCCCTCCGACTTCAGAAAAGGGTCCTGTACTACTTTGAGGCGACTTGTATCCGACTTGTTCCAATAGACTTCAATGGGAGTCGCCTCCAAGTCGGATCCTTATCTTATTTGAAGCGACTTGTGATCCGACTTTCCAGGAAGAAGAAGGAAAATTAACCAGGCATTCCCCACATTTCAGCCATGCCTACAGTTCCTATATACCATTATCTCTGCCTGGTCTGTGTGAGTGGCACTGGTGGACACAGATAAGTGGCACTGGTGGGCAGTGTCACTGGTGGACACTGATGGACACTGATTCGTGGCACTGGTGGACACTGATTCATGGCACTAATACGTGGCACTGATATGTGGCACTGGTGGACACTGATACGTGGCACTGGTGGACACTGATTCATGGCACTGATACGTGGCACTGATATGTGGCACTGGTGGACACTGATACGTGGCACTGGTGGACACTGATTTGTGGCACTGATATGTGGCACTGGTGGACACTGATACGTGGCACTGATATGTGGCACTGGTGGACACTGATACGTGGCACTGGTGGACACTTATTCGTGGCACTGATACGTGGCACTGATATGTGGCACTGGTGGACACTGATACGTGGCACTGATACGTGGCACTGGTGGACACTGATTCGTGGCACTGATACGTGGCACTGATATGTGGCACTGGTGGACACTGATTCGTGGCACTGGTGGACACTGATACATGGCACTGGTGGGCAGTGGCACTGGTGGACACTGATTCGTGGCACTGATACGTGACACTGGTGCACACTTAGTGTGAGGAAAGGGATATGCAGTGTAGTTAGGGTACTATATACCACTATTGTTAGATTCAATAATCTAGTTTCTTTAGGGAAAGTGTTAAGTGTCAGGGTGACCGTAGTGTAGTTTAGGGTGAACTGACTCTGACTGCTATGCCAGGGTGACCGAACTCATCCATGTCAGGGTGACCGCCATAAGAAAAAGATAATTTTTCTTAGAATTATTAATAGAGCAGGGTTGTGGCTCCACTCCTGTCACACCTGGGCATTTTTGTTTCAGGCGTTTATTGGGCTTTTTTTGTGGACGTCTTTGGAGGCAGGCATGACATCTGAACTTCTGTGTAGGGGTTTATATACACACACATATATGTATATATACACATACACACATATAGGTGTGAAAGGAGCAGAACCCTATCCCTGCACTACTGAAATTATTTGCAGGGATGTTGTTACCCTCCTTTCACACCTATATGTGTGTGTATGTGTATATATATATATATATATATATATATATATATATATATATATATGTGTGTGTGTGTGTGTGTGTATATATACCCCTATACAGAAGTTCAGATGTCATGCCTGCCTCCAAAGACGCTCAAAAAATGCCCAATAAACGCCTGAAACAAAAACGCCCAGGTGTGACAGGAGCGGAGTCCCATCCCTGCTCTAATAAAAATTCGAAGAAAAATTATCTTTTTTTTCCTGGTTCTGGACATGCTACAGAGCTGAAACTTCACAGGTACACTTTTTAGACCCCCCAGACACTAAATCCAAAGAAATCTCATTTTTTTTTTTAATTTTTTCAATAATTGGCTCTCTATCAAAAACGACAATTTTTAAGAACTTTTTTTTTGGTGGGCAATGAGGAAATAACAACACATCATATTCTGATTGGCCAAATACAAAGTCGTACAAAGTCGTCTATCATACAAGTCTCGCTGAAGTCGCGCTGAAAGTCGCGCTAACAAGTCGCCCCTTATGAGGCGACTTAGATGTCGCGGTAGTGTGAACCGGCTCTAACAGAAAAGTGTTGCGCAAGACAAGTAAATAATCGTGTACAAAATAAATATAAATGTGTACATATAAACACATATACGTGCTAAATAAACTTTCTCAAAATAAATTCTCTTCAGTAGTGCAAATCATAAATTGTGCAAAAATGAAGTGACTGGAAACCAAGTCCATCAGATAAATCCCATAGTCCAACACATATGATAACACCTCCCTGATTGTGTGAGTTCCCTTCACCATCTAAAGCGGCCTCTCACCTTGCTCATAGACCCGGGAATCACCTCGGGTCCACAACAGCTTTTTCCCTCACTGGGGAGTATAAGATGTAAATCCACAAACAAGGGGAGTAATCCAGGGTTCCACCTCCGATCTCATATAATGGCGATATGTACAGGAAGTAAAAGAAAAAAAATCTAGTGCTCTCTGCTTCATTAAACAAGGTATTTTAATAAACAAATGGCTGCACTTACATAAAAGGCACTCGGCAGTGCAAGCATGTAAAGCCTCTCATCACAGTTCAGGAAGGGATGTGATGTCGGGTATGCAGGCTCCGCCCCCTATACGCGTTACGTCAATGCTCTTTCAGCTGCAACTTCCTCTGACCCCTACAGAGATCTACAGCTGAGGTGGGAGACTCTGTCCATAGGACAACAATCAGTCGTATACTGCACAAATCTGGCCTTTATGGAAGAGTGGAAAGAAGAAAGCCATTTCTTAAAGATATCCATAAAAAAGTGTTCTCCTGCTTTTAATAGTTTTGAGAGATCTAACATTGGGCATGACTACCTGGTGGGAACCCCATTTTCACCCTCCAGATGACTACTAATCTCTTCAGGCCATTGAAGTGGTGTTAAGTCTTCATATTCTGGTCCTGAGGAAGCCCTATTGGGCTATTTTTATTTTTGTGTAAGGTACTATAAAATCCCCTCTTTTTTCCTGCCTTTTTCTCCTATTGGGGGAAGGGTGGGGGATTTTCTCCTCTCTAGAATTAAAAATGTTTAGTGATCTTCATTCAGAGTAATGAGAGTTGGGTAGAAATAATTGAAAGATGATGTAGAAATGAATATATGATTTTACATTTTGACTATACATACATTTAAGGATTTGCCTCAAACTGCCATTATGAAGCTACTATGGATGGTGTGTGCAAAAAATTACTGACAAATCTCATAATTTCATTTTTATATCATCTAGACAAATATCAAAAATACTCTGAATGCACCAAAAAGCTATTTGTGAAACGTTCATACAGACATGGAAACCATATGTTTTATGGAGAACGATATATGAAGCATATTTTGCATTGATGTACATTAAGGAACCTGAGAAAGTTCTATGTAAGATAGATCTATTTTTTATGTAGTACCACTATAAACAAGTGTTTTTGTATGTTCAGTTGGCCATTATCGTTCAATGAGGGCCAGAAAAGGTAGAAGAGGGGGAAGGGTGGGCTTGTATGTGAAGAGAGATTTGATAGTGAATATGTGGGATGATTGTTGCAGAGTGCGATTACTGGGTGCAGCGGAGTCGATTCAGATCAGATGTTGTGGAGTAACAGGAACTGGCTTCTTTATTAGAACATAACCACAAAAAGCAAAGATGTCACCTCACATGGTAAGATAACCAGAGACAGGAAAAAGAAACCAACAAGTACAGTACAATGTACAGGAAATACAACACATCATAGAAAAATGCATAACATATCACTGAGCATTAGCGACATCTAGTGTCCTGTTTGTGAATTGCAGTCAAGAGGCTAAGCTGAAAGTTGTTGTATCTCCAACACCCTTCTCAACAGCTAAGGCTTAGTCTATTAAACCCATCTTCTTTGTAAGCCTTGAGTGTCTTTCAGTGATCAGGGGCTTTGTAAGGATATTTGCTGTCATATCCTCAGTTTGGCAATAAAGTAACTCAAAGAAGACCTTGCTCTTGAAGATCTCTAAGAAAGTGGAACCTCACATCAATGTGCTTGGTTCTTGAATTAACCTCTTCCATGTGCGCAAGTACAAGCCATCCTTGATCGTCCTCATAGATTTCTGTTGGTCCCAACTGTGGTTGACTTAAGTCTGTTAATAGCTTTCTCAGCCATATAACTTCTTGGCTTGCCTGCGCTGCAGCAACGTATTCTGCTTCAGTAGACGACAGTGTAACAGAGAGTTGCTTTTTACTAGTCAAACTGATGGCACCTCCTGGCAGAAAAAATAAGTAGCCACTGGTAGATTTCCAGTCGCTGGTGTCTCCTGCCCAGTCAGCATCCCCATATCCTGTTAAGGTGCTTTCATCACTTGCTGGTAACTTTAACTTGTAGTGCGAAGTCCCTTTAAGATAGCGAATGATTCGCTTTAAAGCATGGGTGTCCAACCTTTTGGCTTCTCTGGGCCACATTGAGTGTAGAGAAATTTTCTCGGGCTGCATATAAAATATATACTATAGTTAGGGATATAAGGGATATTAGGGGTATAAAACGCCGCCGCGCCCTCCCGTGCTGCCGTGCCCCCCCCCTAAAGCCCCCCAGCACTAATTGAACACAACTAGTGGATGATCCCCTCTGAGGCAGCCTCTGTGGCCATGCCCCTGACTCAAATTCCTTCCTCCCCAGAAAAAAAAAAATTGTCAGGGGGCAGTGGGCCGCATTGCCTGGGGTTCCGGGCCACAGGTTGGACATGCCTTCTTTAAAGTATTCCAGTCCTTTTGACTTGGCATTGAAACCTTTCTGCATAGGATTTCAACAGTTGCTGCAATGTCCGGCCTTGTAGCAGTGGTAAGAAACAGCAATTTCCCTATTGCCTTCCTGTATTGAGTATGAGCAGGTAATGGGTTATCTTGGCAATTCATCTCCTTTAGGTAGTTGATTTCCATAGGAGACTTTCCTGGTTTGGCGTCTTCCATTCCAAATGTTTTAATTATTTCTTGTATTTTGTGTCTTTGGTTCAGAAGAAAGCTGCCATCTTCCTCTCTCTCGATCTGGATGCCGAGGTAATTCTTTATGATGCCAAGGAATAAATGGATATTTTGCGCAGCCAGTACAGCAGCACAGTATGGGCGCAACAAAGTTAATGAACAGTGTGCCACATTTCAATTTTCTAGCCATCAGGGCATTATAAAAAATATATTAAACCGGCATTGGCATATGCTCTATGATGACCCTATTATCCGCAAACACATAAGCAGCGCCCCACAAATCATGTTTAAGCGGACGACATCTTTACGCGACCGCCTAACTGCCAGTTTTTATAAACTTAACAAACCCCCTTCTCCAAAATCTCATGGCACCTATAAATGCCGTCAATGTGCATTTTGTCCATGGGTAGCGGAGGGTACTAATGGTGAGATTTTGTCTCCTACCTTTAGAGCTGACTGCAACACCCAAGGGGTCATATATCTCATGTATTGTGACTGCGGTGTCTTCTACGTAGGGAAGACGATACGCCAATTTAGGTGTCGTATCAATGATCATGTATATTACTCTTCCAAAGGAAAAATGATCACCCCAGTCACAAGACATCTCGATCTTTATCATAGGTTTAACAATAAATACGCCCATTTCTTTGTGCTTGAGGTCATTCCCCAAGATCCCCGTGGTGGGGATTGGAATAGGCGTATCCTCCAAAAAGAATCCCTCTGGATTATACGGCTTAAAGCCACCAGTCGTCCTGGTCTCAATGAGGCTCAATCCTTCAAATCATTTTTGTAGGAGACTCATCAAGATATCTCTAGGTTTATATACCCTTATCCCTTTGGAATTGGTAATTGTCTATTTGTTTACTTGTTGAGATCTTCTCTCGTTTCAACTTCATTTATTCCTTATTATTAAAAAATGTATTTCTTTTTTATCATCATCAGTATTTTTCCCTTTCTCTCATTAACAGTACTATCTCTTTCATCTTCTTCCCTCCTACCTTTTCATTTTCGCTTCCTTTGTCTGTCCAATTGTGATTCATATCCATTTCTCCCTTTTGGAATTTTGACTGATTATACTTGTATATTACAGTTTGTTGTATGTGACATTTTTTGTTACTATATTTAAAATGTGTCTATATTACTATTGTTCACTGGTTTGTGGCGCACTCTCTGTGGCCTTCTTGCTACTTCCGATACGCCCCAGGTTTCAGTGGCTAGTATTTGATTATTATCCCCACTGTTTATATGGCATTAGTGCTGAGTGGCTATAATTCAGGGTTTACCCCACATGATGGCGCAATGGTGCCCTGTTTCTGCGGCTGAATGTCCCTGGGATCGCTGTGCGGCCAGGTAGCCACACACGGCGCTTTGCCCACTGGAGGGCGCTGTGTGTGGCGTTGCGAGCCGGTTAGGGACTCCTTTGGTGCCCCTCCCGGCTCCTCTTCTTCCGCGCGTCTCACTGCCTGGGTGCCAAACGCCTTCCTGTGCGGTTTGGTTCCGGTGTACGCACGGAAGTACTGGCCGGGGTTGGTCTGACGTCACGTCCGGTGACTCACTACCCGGGACTTAGAGGACTATAAAGAGGGCACTTCCTACGCCCTCTGCATGGTGGTTTATCCCCATCCGGGTATTCGCTTCGCTGTCCTTTTGAGTCTGATGTGTTGGTATCTCTTCCTTGGTAATTATATTTTTGCCTTTGCTCCTCTTTACATTTAATCGCTCCGCTTGGGGCTTTCATGTTTTCTTGCTGGCTTCTTTACTAATAATTGGGCTACTCATATTATGCCCATACTAGAGGGACTCCCCATATCCCGGATACCTTTATACCATATTTACTCTGGTCTTTTGTTTTCAATTGGTGAGTACATTTTCAACGCCTGCATTGCATACACTGGCTGCTTTGCTATCTGTAGGTTTTACCATTTTTCTTATTTTTCTCCCAATCTTTATGCTCTCTTCTCTGTAACAACAACAATAAACTCTCTGGCAGTGGTGATTGGTGTTCTATCTTATTATTTTTTACCACTATTTTCTTTTGCCTCCATTACTTTGTTCCTTATACCATTTCCCTTGGCGTGGCCTGTTGGGCTGTATAGTTGCTTCCCTGTATACTTAGGGGTACCTATACTATTCCCATGCTCCCCTGTTGGCACTTATCCTCTTCGGGTTACTCTGCATGCTCTTTATGTGCATCCTTCCCCAGGAGGGACTTTTCCCGGCTTACCCTTTTGTATTTTTGTGTATACATTCTGGTGTTATGTTTCCCCCCCCCCCTCCTTTTGATTTTCCCATTTCCCCCTTCCCCTCCTTCCTCTCCCTTCCCCCCTTTGTTCTCATTTCTTTTCTTTTGTTTACATGTTTCCTACTTCAGGTTACAACCATCGGTATCTGTCTAAAGCAGACATATACCCTGTTCACTTTGTCTGAATTGATACCAGCTGACAGACTCACCACAGCCGATACCACCCCCCCCCCCCGTTATTACTCATGATCTATATACCTGTTGTGCCAAAATACATCGGCCATTGTGAATTACTATTTGTCTCTACAGGGGTAGGTATACATTGGAAGTCTTCATTATTTATGTCTTCCCGGTCCCCACATCGGTCCCTATGTGTCCTTTCGACCGTTTGGACTGTTGCATCTATGTCTGCAACCACCTGGGGTTTTCCCTGTGTTTCTCTTCCCCCCTGTATGGAACATCTCCCACTCTTTCCTTAGCCTACCCTATGATACTGAAGTTTGATTGACTGTGTTTTTACACTATTATATTTTTGTATATATATATATATATATATATATATATATATATATATTGTGACAGGAAGTCAGGAAAATCTATGGGTGTTGTCACTGACGGGAGATATATTTCTGCTTGGTTTAGACAATTCACTAATTGCTATCAGGTGTCGGCTGCAGAGGTAGGCAGGAAGGTGTACGGAAGTTGAGAACACTTTCAGCTGTTCAGAATGAGGCAATTAAGATCTCTATAACTTGTCCAAAGGGAGTCTATTGATTGCTGTCTCCTGAGGCTGTGTAAGCTGGGGAGAGCAGTCAGATGAGAGACTTCTAAAGGTGAGGTGTTGAATTTTTTCTGTGTAAAGAAAACACAAATGGACATTTGAGTGTCTGCTGTAGAACCAGCAGGGTCTGCCCAAAGAGTAGGTTGGGAAGACTCCTTAGATAGGTTCCGGTGTGTGAGAAGGTAGACGCCCACAGTGGCCAGGATTTATTTTGTGTTTTATTTTATTTTGATGTTTTTGCTGCATGCACTGTTTTGAAGAAATTGGAAGAATAAACCATAAACTGTTGTTTTCAACCACTCCTCGGCTATCTCCCTGTGTGACGAACCCCCCCCCAAAAGGGGTTATCCACACCCGCTACCGAGCTAATCCCTCACATATGGTGGAGTGCCGCGGGCAGTTAAAGTAAACCCAAAAAAATGGAGGAAATACTGAAACAACTGATTATATCGAATGCAGCCCAACAGCAGGCAAATGCAGCTCAACAGCAGGCAAATGCGGATTTTCAGCGGAGCTTTGCAGCTCAACAACAAGCTCACCGAGAGGCCATTGAAGGCGTGGAACAGAGACACCAGCAGCAAATGGAGGCCATTGTGAAACAGCTTCAGAGACAGCAGACCGAGGTTGGGAGTCAGGCCAGTAACATACCGACTTTTCGGGTAAACCACTTATTGCCAAAGATGACTACAGATGAGGACCCTGAGATGTTTCTGACCACGTTTGAAAGAACAGCGGAGAAAGAGAGTTGGCCTAAAGAACAGTGGGCTGGACTAGTGGCCCCCCTATTAGCTGGAGAAGCCCAAAAGGCATATTTTGACTTGGAACTTGCAGATGCAAAAAACTATGATCGATTAAAAGTGGAAATATTGGCACGTTTTGGGGTAACCTTGGATGTCCGTGCTCAGCGGGTCCACAATTGGAGTTATCAGCTGAAGAAACCACCCCGGTCGCAGATGTATGACCTCATCCATTTGGCTAAGAAATGGCTGCAGCCAGAAATTCTGTCCGGACCAGAAATTTTGGAGCGAGTAGTCATGGACAAATTTCTTAGGTCTCTTCCTAACACCCTGCAGAAATGGGTAAGCCATGGTGGTCCGGAAACCGCAGACAAATTAGTAGACCTGGTCGAAAGGTACCTAACAACTGAGAATTTGACCTCTTTTTCGTAGCAGCAGTTTGCCCAGCGGTTTGCCCAGTGGATGATGAACCCATGCATTGTGACTTTCTGACAGAGAGACGACAGTTTTTTTTTGCAACCACATACACTGCAGTAAAGGGGAATGAGAAACCTTTATATAGAATGTGTTTAGATGGTAAAGATGTTGTGGTATTGTTGGATTCAGGTAGCCTGGTTACCTTAGTGAGAAGTGATCTAGTGGTGAAAAAAAACGTACATCCTAGGAAAATGGCGGTAGTTTGTGTACATGGGGACACTCGAGAATATCCGGTGACTACAGTTTCCTTTGAAACCTCCCTCGGTAACTTGTGTCACCAAGTGGGTTTAGTTCCCAAACTGCCACATGACGCCATTGTGGGAAGGGATTTCCCAAAATTCTGGGAACTCTGGGATTGCCCAGATTCCCCAGTAGGTGGTTCTTCTGAGCCTGAACCATCTACTCCAGAATCCTCTAACTGTGAGGATTATCCTGAGTTTCCGTGCTCAGTCTTAGCCGGGGAAACACCAGTCCCTAGGGAGGAGCCTGCTACCTCAGAAGAGGAACAGCGGCCGTTAGGGTTGGATGACCTTAAAGTGCACCGAGAAAATTTTATCACTGAGCAATTGAGGGACCCCACATTGCTAAGAGCCCGGGAGAATGTAGTGAAGATAGATGGGGAGCTAGTTAACCCTGACGAGAGGATTGCCCTCCCTTACTTCATTATTGAGAGGGACCTCTTATATCGAGTGTCACAGAGGATAGAGGACACTGTTGAGCAACTGGTAGTGCCTAAACCGTACCGCAAGATGGTTTTGGAACTGGCCCATGGGCACATTCTTGGGGGACATTTGGGAGCAGAAAAAAACCCGGGAGAGAATCACCCAGAGGTTTTATTGGCCTGGGATCACTAAGGAAGTGGAATTGTACTGCTCTTCCTGTCCAGTGTGTCAGATTAATGCACCCATGCCCCATTTCCGTAGTCCTTTGGTACCCCTGCCCATTATCGAGGTTCCTTTTGAGAGGATCGCCATGGATTTGGTTGGGCCCTTACTGAAGTCCACAAGAGGGCACCAGCACATCTTGGTGATAATGGATTATGCCACCCGTTACCCAGAAGCGATTCCTCTCCGAAATACCTCTGCTAAAACCATAGCCAAGGAGTTATTTCAAGTTGTCACCCGGGTGGGTCTACCTAAGGAAATCCTAACTGACCAGGGCACCCCGTTTATGTCCAGGGTGACAAGAGAACTTTGTAAACTCCTGAAAGTGACCCAGTTACGTACCTCAGTATATCACCCTCAAACAGATGGGTTAGTGGAGAGGTTTAATAAAACGTTAAAACAAATGTTGAGGAAGGTGGTGGATAAAGACGGAAAGAATTGGGATTATCTGCTCCCTTATCTGATGTTTGCCATAAGAGAGGTTCCCCAATCATCCACAGGGTTCTCTCCGTTTGAGTTGCTGTATGGGAGGCACCCCCGGGGCCTACTTGACATTGCCAGGGAAACATGGGAGAGTGAGAGTTCCCCTCATCGAAGTGTGATTGAGCATGTTGCCCAAATGCAAGATAGAATTGCCCAAGTGATGCCGATTGTGAAGGCACATTTAGCCCAAGCCCAGTTGGCTCAACAAAGGATTTACAATCGTGGGGCCCAGGTCCGTTCTTTTGCACCTGGTGATAGGGTGTTGGTGTTGGTCCCCACGGTCGAAAGTAAATTCCTAGCCAAATGGCAGGGGCCCTATGAAGTATTGGAGAAAATAGGGATGGTGAATTATAAAATTAGCCAACCAGGAAGACGAAAACCTGAGCAGCTCTATCACGTGAACTTGTTAAAACCATGGAAGGATAGAGAGTCCTTGGTCGCTGAGACTACCCGAGTTTCTGCTCCAGTTCACCTGGCTGTCCCTGAAGTTGGGATAGCAGAGACTCTGTCCAAACTTCAGAAACAGGAGGTTAAAGAATTTGTGCTCCGTAATAGGGAGAAGTTTTCAGACCTGCCAGGTTGGGTCTCGGGAGTTAAACATGACATTATCACCACCCCAGGGGATAAGGTCAAGTTAAAGCCTTATAGAATTCCAGAAGCCCGGCGAGATGCCATTCGCCAGGAAGTAAAAAAAATGCTTGAGTTGGGGGTGATAGAAGAGTCAAATAGTGATTGGTCCAGTCCCATTGTCTTAGTGCCCAAACCAGATGGAAGTTGGCGGTTTTGTAATGATTTTCGCCGCCTGAATAAAATCACTAAGTTTGACACCTATCCTATGCCCCGCATAGATGAACTAATTGATCGCCTAGGCACTGCCCGGTACATGACCACGTTAGACCTTACCAAGGGTTATTGGCAAATTCCTCTCTCGGGGTCGGCCAGGGAAAAAACAGCATTTGTAACTCCAGACGGATCTTTCCAATATCGGAGGATGCCTTTTGGGTTACAGAATGCTCCTGCCACATTCCAACGCACCATGGATAAGACCCTTCGGCCTCATCTAGCCTATGCTGCTGCATACCTCGATGACGTGGTCATTCACAGTGAGGATTGGGACTCACACTTACCAAAAGTTCAGGCTGTGTTGGATTCCATCTGGAAAGCTGGGTTTACAGCCAATCCAAAAAAATGTACCATTGGGCTAGAAGAGGCGAAGTATCTGGGGTATACCATTGGTAGAGGTCTAATCAAGCCCCAAATAAACAAAGTTGAAGCTATTAAGGATTGGCCACGTCCCACCAGCAAGAAACAGGTTCGTGCATTTTTGGGGATTGCAGGTTATTATCGCCGTTTTATTCCCCATTTTGCCTCACAGGCTGCTTCCCTGACCAATCTGACCAAAGGGAAGGAGTCTGTCATGATCAAATGGACTCCCGAGGCAGAAACAGCTTTTCAGGCTTTAAAACAGGCCTTATGTAGCCAGCCAGTTTTAAAGTCGCCTGATTTTTCACGAGACTTTGTGGTCCAGACAGATGCATCAAATGTGGGTTTAGGAGCTGTACTGTCCCAGATTATCAATGGGGAAGAACACCCTGTTATGTACCTCAGCCGAAAGTTGAAGGCCCATGAAGAGAATTATGCCACCATTGAGAAAGAGTGTTTGGCGGTGAAATGGGCCTTGGATTCTCTCCGATACTACCTCCTGGGTAGACAGTTTGAACTGGTGACGGATCACGCCCCATTGAAGTGGATGGCACAGAACAAGGAGACCAATAGGAGAATAAATAGGTGGTTTCTGGCCCTTCAGGAATTTAGTTTTGTGGTAACGCATCGCCCCGGTGTTCAAATGGGGAATGCAGATGGTTTGTCCCGTGCACATGCGTGCCTGTCAACCTGTGTCCCAACCCTAGGGTTGAAACAAGAGGGGGGGGTATGTGACAGGAAGTCAGGAAAATCTATGGGTGTTGTCACTGACGGGAGATATATTTCTGCTTGGTTTAGACAATTCACTAATTGCTATCAGGTGTCGGCTGCAGAGGTAGGCAGGAAGGTGTACGGAAGTTGAGAACACTTTCAGCTGTTCAGAATGAGGCAATTAAGATCTCTATAACTTGTCCAAAGGGAGTCTATTGATTGCTGTCTCCTGAGGCTGTGTAAGCTGGGGAGAGCAGTCAGATGAGAGACTTCTAAAGGTGAGGTGTTGAATTTTTTCTGTGTAAAGAAAACACAAATGGACATTTGAGTGTCTGCTGTAGAACCAGCAGGGTCTGCCCAAAGAGTAGGTTGGGAAGACTCCTTAGATAGGTTCCGGTGTGTGAGAAGGTAGACGCCCACAGTGGCCAGGATTTATTTTGTGTTTTATTTTATTTTGATGTTTTTGCTGCATGCACTGTTTTGAAGAAATTGGAAGAATAAACCATAAACTGTTGTTTTCAACCACTCCTCGGCTATCTCCCTGTGTGACGAACCCCCCCCCAAAAGGGGTTATCCACACCCGCTACCGAGCTAATCCCTCACAATATATATACAGTATATATATCCCCTTTTTTTCTTTTCACAGTTTTTTCTGTTAATCCTTGATACACACCTTTTTTGTTTATTACGTTACATGATATATTCTCTGTTGAATTGGTCCAATGCAGACCTCTTTTCTCTGACAGATGATTGGTGAATAATAATAGCAGCTTATTCTGTTACATAGAGTCTGTACACCAGTAGCTCCAGAAGAAGCTTGACCCTTCAAGCGAAACATGTAGGGCATCTGGCTACATGAACCATCCCCCATTCCAGGGCTGTACCAACTACACTCGAGGACCTATATAGTGTCTATTCCCGGCACTACCTTCGAGTTTTGTAGGATGTAATGTATAGTATTTTGATACCACCATGTCTTATGTATCATGCAATTATTCTTTTTTTCTACTATTGATACATATTTAAGTCCTATTGTTTGAGTACACTCTGGTAATTTCCATGTTTTTTACTTCACCTTCCCTTGTGCCTTTAAAGTCCACCAAACTTCTCCCAATGATTCGATTTATGATGCCAAGGTCTTTGATGTCGAAGTTCTGATTTAATTTTTCCAGTATTTCTGCTTCATCCCTTTCTTGCTCAAAGCAAATCAGATATAATCCACATAAATAAGCATATAGACCCATCTGTTTGCCAATTTCTTTGTATATAAACAGGGGTCTGCTTTACTTTTATTTACTTTTTAAAGTTTTGATGAGTAAGCACTTCATTTATTTTTATATTCCACGCTCTGGCTGCTTCCTTTAGACCATATATGCTCCTGCGAAGTTTGCACACTAGGTCTGGCCTTTGTTCATCTTTGAACCCTGGCGGCTGTTCCATGTAAATTAGTTCTGTTAGCTCGCCATGAAGAAACGCGGTTTTCACATCAAAATGTTTCACTTGCAATGTAAGTTCATTGTCCTTGGGTAAAAATGATTACAGAAAATCTTAGAGCCTCAGCAAAAACCTTCTCAAGCAATAAATTAAAGGGGCCCCTGACAACATACCAAGAAAAGGGCTAGTCATGGTGCCAGGCCGGGTTATAATGAGAGTGGTGTCATTCTTGTCTGGATTTCAACAGTGAACAAGAGATCAGAATGTTTCATTTTTTTTTTTTTTTTAGGGCTCATTTAACAATCTGCTTGAGGAAACATTATTATCATTTGTAGTAATTATATTAGCAACAATATTATTATGTCATTATATTATATTATATGAAGCATATATATAGGCCTAGTTAATTGAGTAAGTTCTAGGAACGTTATATATATATATATACAGTAAAACCTTGGAATGCGAGCATAATTCGTTCTGGAAACATGCTTGTAATCCAAAGCACTCTTATATCAAAGCAAATTTTCCCATAAGAAATAATGGAAACTCGGATGATTCGTTCCACAAGTCCTTCAGTTTATAGTCTATATACAAAGATTATAGCAATGTGATAGGTTGTGTAACCATAAAATGTCCATCCACAATATGCAGCCTTCCCAAGGGGATTAGAAGCAAAATCTAGCAGAGCTATAGAATATAAGGGAGATGAGAGGAGCATCTAAGTGTAGCAATATGGTTACATTTAATGAAGGTTCAACATTTAGCAACTCACATGGTTGATGATTAAAATAGGCACACCTAAGTATGCAGGCATCCGGGGTAAAGTTGTCCACATAGACCATCTTCTGAACCACCAGCTCTCACCACTGTCAGTCTGCAATCGTGACCGGGAAGAATAGCCTGCAGTAGAGTGATCTGAAAGCGAGGCTTTGAATCCCTCGTGGAGTGCAGCGGGGAAGGGATGATGAAGATGGCAGTGCAGAGGATGGTGTATGTGGACAGCTTTACCCCGGATGCCTGCATACTTAGATGTACCTGTTTTAATCATCAACCATGTGAGTTGCTAAATATTGAACCTTCATTAAATGTAACCATATTGCTACACTTTAGAGGCTCCTTTGTTCTTTTTTATACATGACGTTACTTGTATATCAAGACATCGCTTGTATATCAAGTCAAAATGTTCTTGCAAAGCGCTCTCAAACCAAGTTACTCTCAAACCAAGATTTTACTGTATATATATATATATATATATATATATATATATATTGTGGGAGATTAGCTCGGTGGCGGGTATGGCTGACCTCTTGGGGGGGTTTGTTACACATTGAGATAGCCGAGAAGTGGTTGCAAACAGTTTGGTTTATTCATGCAATTTTCTTCACCAGACTGCATGCAGCAAAAAACATCCAAAATAAAATAAAACACAAAATAAATCCTTGCCACTATGGGCGGCTACCTTCTCACACACATGAACCTATCTAATGAAGTCTGTCCCCAACCTACTGTTGGGCAGACTTGGCTGATCATACAGCAGACTCTCAATAGTCCATGTTTTATCTTCACACAACCAATGTCCATTGAACATGTCCCTTTTCCTTTTCACATTGAACATGTCCCTTTTCCTCTTTAGTTTGAACATGTCCCTTTTCCTCTTCACATTGAACATGTCCCTTTGCTTGTCTCTTCACATAGCAAACAGTTCATTTATTTCTTCCACATAGAAATAGTTCATTTTCTCACCTTGAGAAGTCTTCACACTTTGTACCCTCCTTAGCGCACATCACTTCAGGGGGTCTTCTCCCATGCTCACACAGCTTGTCGGGAGGCACACATCTGACTGTCCTCCTCTACCCACACGGCGTCAGGAGGCAGCAGTCCTTCTCCCATGTCCACACGGCGTCGGGAGGCACACATTTGACTGTCCTCCTCTTCCCAGCTTCACACAGCGTCAGGAGGCAGCAATCAATAGGACTTCCTTTGGACAAATTATAGAGGCCTTAACTTCCTCATTCTGAACAGCTGAAGGCCTTTCAACTTCCTTAAGCCATCCTGGCTACCTCTGCAGCCGACACCCTATAGTAATTGGTGAACTTTCCAAACCAGGTGGAAATGTATCTCCTGTCTGTGACTACATCCACATATTTACCTGACTTCCTGTCACAATATATATTTACTTTATAATCTACAACCAATATTCAATATATATTCGGGGGAGGTACTCCTTGAATTATATGTGTATTATCAATGATATAGTAGGTGTAAGTTTTAAATATGTATACCATTGTTTTTTTTTGTGTAAAGAGCTAAGTACTAATTCCACTTAAGTTAATTCACTTACTCACTTATAAGGAATGTAAATTGCAGTGGTCAAATCCTACACAAGTAAAATATATATCTTGTGAGAGTCTGTATTCTTGACAGTAAAGTGACATGGGGGTAAACATCCATAAGATTTAAGTTTTTCTCCAAGGCTGAGGTCAGAAGGTTATCTTTGAGAAAATAGTTGAATTAAATTATTTAACCCAAACTTTTAGACAGGCGAACAGTGCCCCCTATTGATATGGCAAAGTTATAGCCATATGGAGGATGAGCCTCTATCTGGTGTATTTTCATGTGGAAAACAAAATCCACGCCCACATTTCTATAGGATAAATGTTTAGTGTAAGTGAGAGACAGGGGAGAACTGAAAAGATCAGGAAGGAATTAGGATGCTGGGATCAGGTTCTGACACATTGATGGGAAACATTTGAAGCTAAGGCAGGATACTCAAACGGGACCTCCCAGGCAACAGAAATAACAATCTCTGGTAAAGTATATATTTCTATATTTTCTACAGGCAATTCATTTGCCATATACTTCTGACTGAACCATTATTATCCTTATAGCATCAAGATTTGAATTTAGATCATTCTAACTTCAGTATGACTGGTCTATTTTTTTATCTTGGGACCTTGAGGCTGAATTCAGTCCATAGTAAATGGGGCAGTTATGATGTATTATTAAAAATAGATTAACTTAATAGAGGTTTTTATTTTACCAAAAACTATCTGGACTTCTAGAAAGTCTTGGTGCACGGTGTAACAATTTTTGTCTATGTATTTTCTTTAAACATTGAGTTGTGAACATCTGTTGGCTGAGAGAGGTCACGTGTCAAATCTGTTAGATTTTGTTTCCATCTTTAGTGAGCTCATGGAAAGCTATGAATCACATTCCAGAAGTTAGGGGTTTTGGTTACCTTGATATTCTGTAATAATATCCTTTGATTGCATTTCTCACATTACCTGTGTGATACGTATTATTGAATATTGTTCTGCATTTTGTGTTTATCACCAGTTATATTTTTGACATTATTCTGCACTGATTTTATTTAATAAATATATATATTTTTGCACAAAATTGTATTCCTCTTATCTTCAGGTTAGCGCCACTATGATTGAGTTTTTGTTGATTGATGGAAATAAGTTGAGAATCTCCTTACTTATAGATCCTTGCTTATTTGCATAAATAGACACTGTTTATCAGAGCAGTATAAACATTCTGACATGGTATAAAAAGTTCCATCAGCTCTGGGGGAACTACGTCAGGGTCCAAGTTCCCTTTCAGAACCTTAATCTATTCCGTAACCATCTGTGATACTAAATCAGACACAAAGACCAGTTTTAAAATGGAACCCACCAACACGTGAAGATGGCGGGAAAGGGATTCCACCCGCCTGTCCATCGGATCCGTAAAAACTGGGGAACCTTCCACAGGCACTATAGTATATGTTGAACCTGGAAACAGGGTGGTCCACCTTAGGCAGCACCGTCCAACAGTTGGAGACCGTATCAGCAAAGGGATACCGCGTTTAAAGCACTTAGGCACCACTAGCATGTGCTTAATGCGCCGCCATTGGTCATTCCCAATATCGTGAAAAGTCTCGGTACAGGGGAAAACCTTGGCTGACTTTTGGGTCTTGTGGGAACTAAAGGATACCAGCGTCCCTGCCGGCATGGGCTCATCTGCCGAATTTAAGGTTTCCCTCACTGAAACAATCAGGGCTTCCACCAAAGCATGTTCCCACGCTGCAGCTGAAGAAGACAGGTCCTCTTCACCATCTGATTGCGAGGATAGCGACCCCTCAGGCAGGGGGCAAATAGACTGCCTTGTGTAATATAGATGTCCACTATATCTATATTACACAATATATATATATATATATATATATATCTTACACAAGGCAGTCTATTTGCGGTGATCATGTAAGTGCCATACTTTTTATTCAATAAAGCTATTGGGATAATGCACTATTGGCTACCTTCTCTGTTCCATATATGTGAGGATGTTTGGAGACCAGGAAGGAATATAAGGCTACAGGAGATCTCCAGCATACTGAATCAAGAATTGACCCACAGTGACGGGAGGAGAGAATCCCTGTAAGGGGACTAACACACGCCCAAGATCACTTATAATCTGGTAAGAGGCCGTTTTACCTCTTTCATGAGGTGTGGGAAGATTGTACCATATCCGTCTTTTAACACCAGGAGTCTATATTCTTGAGGTGGTTGTCTTTTCGCCCTAAAATTTTACCTGCTGGTAAGAAGCAAACCTGAAAGGTGGTGGGACATAAGATAGAAACATCAGACACGTGGTTTTCGTTTGGAGCACTGTTTTTATCTTATTTTTATTCTATCATCTAGAGTCTTTCACAAGTGTTTTTTCACATTTGGAATTTTGGACTTTGATATTAGGGAATTATACACAGAACTTTTGCACATCCCTTTTTGGGATTTTTGCACTTTTACTTTCATTAGGTTTGAGACACCTAAGACATTGTTCACTATTTATTTGTATTTATTTATCACACCCAAGTGGGGAATGTATGAAAACCGTGTGGACATTTAAGGTAAATTGTCACAGTTTGTTTATTTGATTTGTCACCTTTTGTGTTTTCACACTTTAGAGTGACACTAACATTATTTAGCGCACCAGATTATTCATTTTTAATTAATTATATTCAGAACACTATCTGGATCTTTGGTTGCAGCTTACATTCACTTATCAGCGCACCCTTACACATTTTTAATTAAATAGGAAGCTCAGGGAAATTGGCTGCCCTATACAAGTCAATGGGAAAAATAATACACATTGCCCACACTTAAGATGGCGGCGCCCACGGCATGCCATGCGGCCAGGGACCCCCAAAGTGAAGGCCTCAAGGATCCACAACCAGACCCAGCAAGAAACATGGCACGATTGCCTCCCCCCTCAAGATGCCAGGTGCCCCAGTTACATAGCCCCCCATGGGGGCGGGAGAGGGAGACAAGACACAAGGCCCGGGTACCTGACAGGCCAGGGGGATCTTTTAGAAAGTACATGTCCTATTATCCCAAGGAGAGGGCCCACCAGGGGCAAGGGGGTCACATTTTCTCACCATACCATGGACCGGGTAGGCTCCGCTCCGGACAGGCCGCCTACCACCAGAAGTGGGGGTGTTGCCAGCCGAGGGGGTACGCTGCCACTCAGGGAGTTCCAGGTCATCGCGTCCCAGTGAGGCATCCGCTCGCAAGCTCATCCCCATCCAGAAAGGGGCTCTGTTGTGGCGAGGCCTAGTGCGGGACTATAACCTGCTCACGCTAGTAGGCCAGGCTGTACAGACCTTAAGGATCTAGATCAGGGGTACTCAAATGTAAACTTGAAGGGTCCACTTACCAATTTTCCATTCAGTCCGAGGTCCGGAAAAGTGACCGTCAAATTCCAAATACAGAACGCCAACATACACAAAAAAATTACCTAACAAATACACAACCAATATGTGAAATATGACCCTATTTGATTCATAGATGGGAGACTGCAAACAGAATTTTGTGTCTTTTAGCTATTCTTCCCGTCAGCCTGATTTTATAATTTCAGCCATTGTGCCGACAATGATGGAAAACAAATGTGCACGTAAAATAAATATAGAATTTTAACTATACAGAACTACAGATATGTTTTTAAAAAGATTAATGTATTTCACCTGCAATATCCACTGAAAATATACAGCAAAAAATAGGCTGTACTACTGTAAACCATAAAAATGAAGTCTTACTGCATTTTTAAAGAATTATTTTCATTATATTATATGAAAATAATTCTTTAAAAATGCAGTAAGACTTCATTTTTACGGTTTACAGTTGTACAACCTATTTTTTGCTATACATTTTCAGTGGATATGTAGGTGAAATACATTAATCTTTTAAAAAACATTTCTGTAGTTCTGTATAGTTAAAATTTTATAGATTTATTTTAGATTTATTTTACGTGCAAGCATTCAGCATTCCCGCACTTACTTGTCTTCCCTAGTAGTAGTAGATGCAGGAGGGGATTGAGAGAAGGAATCATTGAAATGTGACAGTATGTGGGGGTTTTTTCCTCCTTGTCGTGTCTCCTCATGAGTACCTGAGCGCCTGTGCTGTGCCTGCATAGGAGGTGGGCCGGCCTATGATGTGGGGAGACTAATTCACTAGTTTATTAGGCTTACCCCGCGCCTTCCTCTTAGGTGGCATGATCAGTGGTCGGTCGGGGATACAGGGATGGTCGGGATGTGAGTTTGGAATGACCCTCTTCGATGTGATAGGTCCCGTTCTGTCTGCTTGGCAAGGAGCTGAGCGCTCAGGCGTCCATGCACCTCGCCGACCGGCTCCGCCCCCCTTCAGAGCCTTTTCTAATAGAGTGGGGGAGCTTAGGCGCGAGGAGGAATAAGTTCATCCTCCGCTGTGAATGCTGGGAGGCGGGCGTGTGAAGTCACTGGTTGCTAGACGCCAGGCGGCCGGTGATCTAGCAATCAGTGATCTGGAAAAAAAAAACAGGCAGCTGCTTCTGTACAGATCGCTTCGGCGGTCCAGATTTACGCGCGACTGGGTCCGGGCGTGGCCCGGAGTCAGCCTATTGAGGACCCCGGATCTAGATTATCCAGTGTGAAACCCCAGCCAGCATTGCTTGCAGATCACCAGGAGGATCCCCCTGAACACTAGCTAGCAAAGTGAGTAAAGATAAATAAAACAAAATATTCTGAAAAGAATAAAAAACTGAGACCGAAGTCCCAGCAGGAAACCTAGGTCCTACTTTTTCTCTAGGCAGAAACAAACTGGTTTGCTGAGCATAAGGTTGTGTGGGTTATGCCTGTGGGGACGGCCCCGTGGGTGTGGAGATTTACATTTTTCCTGCCTAGAACTACTCCTGCAGGGGGCAGCATAACTAATGAAGATGGAGGCTGCGTCTGTCAATGGACGATAGAGAAATATGTGGTTTGGGGGGTCTTTTACAAACTCTGAAAGCTATGAGTGAAAAATAAAAAAGCAAAGGATAAATTGCAAAAATGGTCTGGCCAGCTGAGTTTAAAAATGGAGCACAGGGCCTGGCAGCGAAAGGGTTAAAGGAAAACTACAGTACCCATTGTTACATAGTTACATAGTTTGTGAGGTTGAAAAAAGACATCAGTCCATCCAGTTCAACCTATGATGTGTGTGTGTGTGTGTTGTTAACCGTACATTGTATACCCCCTTATGTTGTGGTCTTTAAGCTGCCCATCTAATAGTTTTTTGAAGCTATCGATGCTCCCTGCTGATACTACTGCTTGTGGAAGAGAATTCCACATCATTACTGCTCCGACAGTAAAGAACCCCTTACGTATTTTAAGGTTAAGGTTAACCCGTTTTTTCTCTAGTTTTAGTGAGTGGCCACGTGTCTTATTGTATTCCTTTCTCTGAAAAGTTTGTCCCTTATGCTAGGGTCATCACCAGTACAGGTATTTGTACATTGATATCATATCCCCCCTCAAGCTTCTCTTCTACAGAGAGAATAAGTTCAATGCTTGTAGTCTTTCCTCATAGCTGATGTCCTCCATTCCCCTAATTATTTTTGTTGCCCTTCTCTGGACTCTCTCCAGCTCCAGAACATCCTGGAGCTGTGTGTTATTTGTGTGTGTTATTTGTGTAAAGTTAACCCAAAAATTATTTTGTATTAACATTTTACAATGTATTTGCTTGTTGTTTGACATTTTTATTATAGTATGTCACACACAGGTTTGCACACTCTTCCTCTAGTGGTTGTCTGTATATAAGACAAGCCTACTGTTCACATGCACTTAGTGTGCTCTAGGCATACTTACAGGTTTGATTTAGAGCATGCACCAGAATCAATTTTCCTTCTTACAAATATGTTTGGAAGGGGGAGGGGGACCATGTTTAGGGCTTGCGTGGCCAATCTCCGTACCTGAGGAATATTACCTTGACTCTGGGGTCAGAATTCATAGACCTGAGCAATTTCCACTTTTAGGATTGGCTCCCGACTCGCAGGCAGTTCACACTGCGAACACCCATGCGATCAGATTCTGGTGCGGACAAAAAAAAAGGGTCCTGCACGACTTTGGTCCTAATGTGATGCATCGCACAGACATTGCATGTTATTTACACAGCAGTGCCGTGCAAATCACATGTGATGTCTTCCATCGCACCAATGTGAACCGAGCCTTACAGCCTGCTGCCTGTAAGTTATCATAATGCTGATGATCTTAACCAGTTGCCGATCGATTTAGAGTAGATTTACTGCTACAGGGCAGTCGCGCAAGATCATGTACAGCATATAACAGGGCAGTCGTGCTGCGCAAGATCACGTATATATATACGTGATCCAGTATTTCTTGGTATCGCAGCCGATCAGCGAATCCGGCGGACTCAATGTCCGCCGGTACCCACGGATCATTCTGTAAACAGGAAGACTAGCAGCCTGTCTATGTAAACAAGGCAGATCACCATTCTGTCTGTATGGAAGACATTGATCCCGTGTTCCTGCAAATAGGGACAGGGATATATGCCTTCCATTAGTAAAAACACCTCCCCCACAGTGAGAAAACACTTGTTAGGCACACATTTAACCCTTTGATAGCCCTAGATGTTAACCCCTTCCCAGCCAGTGTCATTAGTACAGTGACAGTGCATATTTGTAGCACTCATCACTGTATTAGTGCCACTTGTTCCCACACTAAGTGTCAAAAGTGTCACTTTTTGACACATTGCAGTCCCGCTATAAGTCGCTAGATGCCGCCATTACTAAAAGAAAAAAAAAATGTCTCCGGATTTCATTTTAAAAATATGGTATACGTGCGTATTTGAGTGCACATAATCTGACTGTCCATGCTATCTTAATATAAGGCAATAACATAAAATTCTAACACACCTCTTCCTGACACCTGTCTTACACTTTTTGAGATCTGATCCACCTTATAAAATGTAATACTTTATTAGAAAATTATTTTCCAGAGTTGCAGTACAGTAAGTCTTTCGCGTTTCAATCATCACAGTTAAAAATAGGCAAACAACAAAAAAAAAATCACATATTCAGCATTCCCAGGGAACAAGAAATTGAGAAAGGCAGTCACTCTAGGTAAGATTAGAGATATCAAATCTATCAATGGAAAAAGCGTAGGTGAGGTACTTAGCAACTACACGAATGCAGAAATCATCTTAAGACCTGTCCATCAGGTCGTAGAAATAACACAGAGTTCTAAATTAACAACACACGGAGCAGTAGCCTGTGATTCTATTCTAATAACACATCCAAAATCTGCACAAAAGCTTGCTACAGAAATCAACAATACAATGAATTTAGGGAAAGAGGTAAAAAAGTTTAAAAGAATAAAAAAAAAAAAAAAAGGTAAGAAAGGAAAGGTAAATGTATGATATAGAAGAGATGGTTAGCAGGGAGCTGCAGGGGAACATGTGGAAGGATGGGACAACGGGTGCTGTACATCTTGGCCGGGGGCCCTGTCAGTCATTTGTGGGGCTAACCGAAGGTATCTGCTAGGACTAAGTCTGGTGCTCTTTTTTAAAAAATAAACAAAAAAAAAAAAACAATGTATTTTATTGCCGACAAGCATTCGGCTTGTGTGGCCTGTTAGCTAGGACTGCTGTTGTATAGTTAGAGCCGGGACAAAGCTAGGTTTTGTTCTGAAGACTTGAACCATTTATTTATGGAGTACTGTACAGCACCTGTATATAACCTGCAACAGCAATAGGACTGGTATTTTTGCCTTAAAGGAGAAGTAGGACCAAAGCTCTTTTGTCCCTACTTCCTCTGGGGATCAAAGGAGTGCACTTCGTTCTGCACTCCTGTGACCCGTATTCAGCCGACAGCTGGTACAGGCTCTAGAGACATCCTGACTTTAATGTTGGGATCCATCCAGATGCCTGAACTGGCAGCTGGCTCAGCCTCTCAGAGCAGTCGCTCCCGTCCCCTCTACAGCCCAGCACTCCAGTTAGTGCTGGAGGGGCAAAGCAGAGAGCTGACAGTCACTGGTTCTCTGTTCACTGAAGACCGAGAACTGCACAATCTTCTATCACTCAGTTCTCGGTGTAGAGGCAGCAGGGGACAGATGCAGCATCAATGAATAAGAATTTTTTTTTTTTTCTGCACTTCTCTTTTAAAGGTTGCTCACCCCAGGGAGCATTGCATCTGCTACAGCTCATTATGTATGACTTATTCTTGTCATTTAGGAAGTCATACACTTTCATACCAAGTGAAAAGTAAAAATTGGAAGTGGAAAAGAGTTTAGCACAATTTTAAGTTCAGCTAAAGAAATTAAATAATTGCTCAACTAAATGTCCAATGTCCATTAATCAAAGTAAAAAATCCTTAAAATCAGGGCTTGACAAATTCCAGGCGCCAGATCGCAATGGCGACAAGAAACTGCGTCCTGGCACCTGGGTTACTGCCTGAATGCTCCACGCACCCCCACCCCCCCTCCCGCTATGTATCCTGGCTCTGCTTGCCCATCTCCATAGCAGTTGTTGCCGGGTACAGGGCAGGGAGGAGAGCAGACTCACTCTCTCCTCCTCTTCTTGTTGTTGACCTAAAAGTGATATGTGACGGTCCCCGTTGACAGTTTCCCTGGCCATCAAGGCCAGGAAATAATGCAGTGCGAGGTTCATTGTATTACATTTGGAGGAGCACAGGGGAGACATCCAGGTTCTCTCATTAAAGAGAACCTGTCACCAAAAAAAATCATCACATAGGGGACTTTTTTTTTTGTTAACCACTTCCCGCCCGCCCTATAGGCCATTGACGGCGGGAAAGTGGTTGCATTATCCTGACCGGACGTCATATGACGATCGGTGATGCGGCATGTCACTCTGAAAAATGTAGGCTCTTTACCATGTGACCAGCTGTGTCCAATCACAGCTGGTCACATAGTACACAGGAAGAGCCGTTGATCGGCTTTCCTTAGTTCGTGCCTGACAGGCACGAGTAGAGGAGAGCCGATCTGGCGGCTCTCCTGACAGGGGGGGGTCTGCACTGGTAATCAGATCATTGATTACCAGTGCAGACAACTCGGGGGGGGGGGTGTGTGCCACTAGAACCACCAGGGATGCTCACCCATGACCCCAGGGATGCCCACCCATTACCCCAGGGATGCCCACCATGGCCACCAGGGATGGCAATCAGGGTTCAGGGAGCCCACCAGTGCCCTCCCCATCAGTGCTGCCCGCCAGTGCCCTCCCCATCAGTGCTGCCCACCAGTGCCCATCATTGCCATCTATCAGTGCCGCCCACCAGTGCCCATTATTGCCCACCAGTGCCACCTATCAGTGCCGCATATCAGTGCCCATCAGTGCCGCCTATCAGTGCCCATCAGTGACACCTATCAGTGCCCATCAATGCTGCCTATCAGTGCCCAGCAGTGCCGCCTATCAGTGCCCACCAATGCTGCATATCAGTGCTACCCATCAGTGCCACATATCAGTGCTGCCTATCAGTGCCGCATATTAGTGCCACCCCATCAGTGCCCACCAATGCTGCATATCAGTGCTACCTATCAGTGCCACATATCAGTGCCCATCAGTGCTGCCTATCAGTGCCGCATATTAGTGCCACCCCATCAGTGCCTCCTCATCAGTGCCTGTCAGTGCAGCCTCATCAGTGCTCATCAGTGCAGGAAAAAACTTATCTATTTAGAAAATTGTTTAACATAAACAAAAACTTTTTTTTTTCAAACTTTTTGGTCTTTTTTTTATTTGTTTAGCAAAAAAGAAAAAACTTTGCAGCGATCAAATACCACCAAAAGAAAGCTCTATTTGTAGGGAAAAAAATGACATCAATTTGGTTTAGGTACAGTGTTGCATGACCGCGCAATTGTCATTCAAATTGCAACAGCGCTAAAAGCTGAAAATTGACCTGGGCAGGAGTGGGGTGAAAGTGCCCTGTATTGAAGTGGTTAAGTAAAAAAAACAAAAAAAAAACATATTTTTTTTTAATTTTATAAAATTTAGGTTACACCCAGGCACATAAAATCCTCCCCAAAAAATATACACATGTACAAATGGAAACGCACGCGGCGAGGCGCCTATGCCTGAAAAGGGTTGATTGCGATACACGTTACATATTGCTGTGCATGCCGTAACGAGAGCAATAATTCTAGCACCAGACCTGCTTTGTAATGCTAAACCTATGACCTAAAGGGGGCTTTTAAAGTGTCGCCTATGGAAAATATAGAGTACTGAAGTTCACCATTTCATGGGCGCATGCTAATTTGGGTTTTGACATGTTGGGTATCTATTTACTTAACCTCGGCTTTTATATTTTACCAAAAAATTGCATAATATATTGTATTTTTGTGCCCCCTAAAACTAACTTTTAGAGGAAATTTTGCCGTAATATCATGTGACCTAAAAAAAAAAGTTGGAACTACCACTATTTTATTCTCTACAGTGTCTGCTTTCAGAAAAAATAGAACGTTTGGGGGTTTTATGTAGTCTTCAGGCCTAAAATTATTTTTTAAACGTGTGCAAAAAACACAAAAACGGCTCACGTTAGGAAACATGTTACATGTTCCACTCATAAGCTTTGTTAGTTTTAAAAACTGGCCGCTAACTTTTTTAGCTGGCTCCTAGATTCAAAGAAAATTTGTCAAAGCCCTGCTTGAAAAAATACATGTAATAGCCACAAACAAACTTTATTCTCACTGTAAAAGATAAACAACCTAATAAAAAATCTAACATATTGCAAAAACCAATAAATACATTGACAGTAGGGTAAAACATGCCAAGGTAAAAATTACACAATGAATTTCTCAGGAGAAAATCATTCGTCCATTATCCTTACATAGCAAACATCTGTGACAAATATGGCAAATTAGCTTGTCAGCATTTACAGAGTACTTTTACTAGACTGGAGGTCATGCATTTACTGCATTTACCCTGGTAGTAGATTATCTCTTACCACATACTCAAGATCACTTACAGTAACAGATTAAAAGTCTAGGTCAAATATACACATCTACAGAGTCACTCTTTTATTTTTTATTACATGGTCATGGTAACATTGGTTAATTTGTACATAGCTCTATTTTTGTTGACTTTCAAAAGGTTAAAGGAAAAAAAAAAATGATAGTGTATTTTAGTTACTACCATTTTACTAAACAAATATACAGTATGTATAGGTATCAAAATGATGAACCAATTTAAAGGAGAAGTACAGCCAAAGCTTGTTAGGCTGTACTTCTATAGATCATAGGAGTGCAGTTTGCTCTGCACTCCTGTGACCCGTTTTCAGCAGAGAGTGGGCTGCTGATGTCACAAAGTCTATCCAGGCACCGCGTCATCACAACCACGGAGTCGGGATCCACCTAGATCCCTGGACCGACACCCCGCTCATCCTCTCAGCAATCGCTGAGAGAGGAGCCAGCCCCTCCTGCCACCCCAACAACCCAGCCCTCCAATGAGGGAGGAGGTTGGAGGAGCAGAGAGCTGTGACTGACAGTCAGCAGCTCTCTGCTCACTGAGCCCTGGTAGCCGAGCTATCGGCGTTGTTCGATCACTCGGTTCTCAGTGTAGAGGCGCCAGGAGAAAGATGCAGCATTGGGTCGAAGCTGCAATCACCTAGGTAAGTATGAATTAAAAAATAAAACCCATACATCTCTTTTAAAGATAAACACCATTTAATCCTGTTTATGTAGTCATGAAAAAAAAAAAAAGAAGCTTTACATATAGCATGTTAACCACTTGCCTACTGGGCACTTATACCCCCTTCCTGCCCAGGCCAATTTTTAGCTTTCAGCACTCTCACAATTTGAATGACAATTGCGCGGTCATGCTACACTGTACCCATATGAAATTTTTATCATTTTTTTTCACACAAAAAGAGCTTTCTTTTGGTGGTATTTAATAACCTCTGGGTTTTTTATTTCTAACTAAAAAAAAGAAAAAAGACAGAACATTTTGAAAAAAAAAAAGTTTTTCTTATTTTCTGTGAGTAAATTTTGAAAATAAATACATTTTTCTCCTTCACTGATGTGCACTCATGAGGCGGCACTGATGGGCACTGATAGGCTGCACTGATGGGCACTGATGAGGTGGCCCTTATGGGCACTGATGAGGTGGCACTGATGAGGAGGTACTAATATGCCACACTGATGAGCACTGATAGGTGGCACTGATGAGCACTGATAGGCAGCACTGATGAGCACTGATAGGTGGCACTGCTGGGCACTGAGAGGTGGCACTGCTGGGCACTGAGAGGCGGCACTGATGGGCACTGAGAGGTGGCACTGATGGACACTGATGGGTGGCACTGATGGATACTGACGGGTGGCACTGATGAGCACTGATGGGCAGCACCATCAGTGCCCACACTCAGTGCCCATAGTGCTGCTAGTCAGTGCCCATCAGTGCCTAGATGAGCGGGCACTGATGGGCACTGACTGGCAGCACTATGGGCACTGAGTGTGGGCACTGATGGGGGGCACTGATGGCGGGCACTGTGGGCAGTAATGGCATTTTTTTTTCTCTTGTGTAATCAGGGCACTGGTGATCAGTGCCCTGATTACATTCCTCTGTGTTCCCTTACCGCTGACGGCTCTCCTCTTCCTCACACTGCAGTCTCTGTGTGAGGAAGGAGCGCTGGCAATGAGAGATGATCTCATATGTTTACATATGAGATCATCTCTCATTGCACGGTCCGATCACGTGGTAAATGGCCGCTGTGATTGGCCATTCACCACGATCTGTGATTGGCTGTGTCCAAGGGACACGGCCAACACAGATATTCCCCAATGCGCGCTCGCGGGAGCGCGCGGGGAGCCTGTCACTGGGAGGCCGTTTAAAGACGGCTTCCCGGAAATTCGAGTCCGCGCTGTAGCCGTCTATCGGCTATAGCGCGGGCGGCAGGTGGTTAAAGTAACTGTTAGGGCTCAAATACAGTAGATGGGCTTTGTTTGAATTTGATGTACATTATTACCACAGAACAGAACATTTATTGACTTTAAAGTGTTACTAAGCCCAGGACCCTGCATTCACTATATCTGGCCTCCCACAGTACACAGAACATGGGAATGCAATTATTTTAGTGAATATAAACTGATAAATACCTTTTAGCAGTATTTAGCAGTCTTGTGACTTCTATTAGTGTCCGGCTGAGCACTAGTTAAAGTTTGTAGGAAGAGTTTTCATTCTCCTCTGACTGTCCTATGAGGCTGCATGTCTGGACAGTGCTGACTGACCCTGTGCCGATCACATGCACCCCCCCTCAAAAAAAAAAAAAAACCTCTCTAGCAATACACACCAAACTGAACATGTGCAGAGTGCTCCCAAGGCTCTGTACTATCAGGAGATGAATTGGGGACTGTGGAAGAAAGGGAGGATCAGAGAAGACAGGATCAAACAGCCTTTTTTTTTTTTTTTTTTACACAATGCGCAGGATTAACCCCTTAGGTTCTACAGTGAGTATAACAAGCATGCTTTACTGCATATAAAGACTGATTTTAATGTTGTGTTTAGTAACGCTTTAAGAGATTAGTGTAGATGACAATTCAGAATCTGCATTTGATCAGCTGTTGTTTCTTCAGAGCCCTTTTGAGGTGCCAGCAAAGCAGGTCAAATGTAGTCTTTTCTTGTTGAAGGCTGTGTTTTCTATTCCAATGCAAGTGTCAGATGTGCTGACTTCTAATGGAAAAGACTGCAATTGATAAGAGCACACTATTACTGTGAGCCCTTAAAGCATACCTATTATGAGACAAATATGAGAGTTGATGGCTTCCTAAAAATACTTGTTTCCTGGTTTTGTCTCAGGCAAGAGAAAACAAAAGAACTGATCATAGATTTCAGGAAAAATAAGACTGATTTAGCTCCACTTGTTATAAAAGGTGAACATGTGGAGAGAGATTCTGCTTTCAAGCTTCTCGGTATATATATATTTCTAAAAACTAAATATGGTCATTAAATCGGAATGCTGTTATTAAAAAATCTCTGCAATGCTTATACCTCCTGAGATTACCTAGGAAAAGCAGTCTAGAGAAGAAGGTATTAGAGACTTTCTATCAGTAATCCATTCAGAGTGTATTGGTCTACTGCATCAAATGCCCCATACATATGTGCAGATCGTCGGCCGAACGATCGGCCGTCTTTTGTCCCCGGGCTGTCGTGTCTGTTGAAAAGTGCAAAAGACTGCACAAGAATTTTGTCCGCCGACTACAGCCGACTGCAGAAGTGATGTCATGTGATGGTTAACTTTCCCTGTGTTTTTTCTTTTCTGAGCATGCCCAGTCTTGCAAATCTGCTGTCTGTCGGCCGAATTCTGTACTGACTGGCGAACAATCGGCCGCTCTGGTGTCGGCATACAAAAATTTTAATGCTTGCACGACAGATTCTTTTCGGCCGAAAGTGCGCTGTCGGCTGTCGGAAGAATCATACTAACAAGCCGAAAATCGGCCGATCGGTCGTCGGCCAAATCTTTTCGGCCGACAATCTGCACGTGTGTACGGGCCTTAGGTATAGTACCTGAATCGCTCATTGGCCGATAGGACTGCTCTTCAGAAAATAATCCACACTGCGTAAAAATGATGGGCTGTAAACTTCTCTCTGAATTTATCAGTCTTTCTGCGTTTGCAGAGCAGAAAAAAATGTGAGTGATCTGTCCCATCCTGGCCATCATTTATTTGAATTATTGCTGTCCAACAGAGGTCTTAGAAATTTCAAGGTGAGGACAAACAGATTTAGGGCGGGTTCAAACTACTTTGGGTAGTAATCACAGGTCGGGGACAGTGCCTTGCTTTTTTTTACAACGCAAGGCACTGTTTTCCCTTTTGTTTTTCTAAACAAAGTGGAATGTCACAGAGTTGCAGATCTGTTGCATTATTCTGCACCGCTCTGCAGTGTGGAAGTGCGAACTGAGCACACAAAAAAAGACTGTTTTCTTTGTGCCCTTGCAGAGAATCTTTATTGTGTCCTAATCTCATTCCAGGTAAGGTAACTAGAAAGGGATGAAGCCAACTGGCATCACAGCCAGGGAGCTAGCATTCTTAAGGGATGAAGAGAATTTGTAAGATAATAAAATGCATGTGTATGTCATTCATATTGCATGAAAAGAAACCTGTGGAAAAATATAAACTATCAATTGCTTTAAGTGCATACAAATCCAAATGTCTGTAAGCCATCTTAACTTGTAGAGCACCCCAGGACTACTGGAAACCACTGCCTGTGTTTACCAGGTCTGGGCTTCCCCTCTTCTGTGTCTCACTATTTGTCATTTACTATGGCAGAACCATAAAAAAGTGATAGAAGAAAGACCAAGTGGTCTATTGCGTTTACCTCATTTTCTACTTAAATTTACACCCTATTGTTGAGTACAGATTTGCCCTAGATTACCAAAAGTATTAGAAAGCCTGCCTTTACACGCACATGAACATTAATGGAATCCCAGTCTTAGTCTGTAGGGCTCAATATTAAGTTGGCTCACCCTTTGCAGCTATAACAGCTTCAACGATTCTGGGAAGGCTGTCCACACGGTTTATAAATGTGTCTATGTGAATGTTTGACCAGACTGGGATGCCATTAAAGTTCATGTGCGTGTGAGTATTTACCAAAAATACTTTTGGTAATATAGTATATATATATACCAATCCAGGAAAGAGATGGCCAGCAAACATCATTCAAAACATGAAGGAGATTTTTCAAGTAAGCTTATATTGGATTGTAAAGAATAACTATCATTTGTATTGTTATTACAATGCTGATATTAAATTGTATGCTGTGACCATAGAACTCCTTTAATGATCATTCCCAAACAAAAAGGGTTACATCTTATATTCCATATAATATTTGATTTTTACTAAAACATTAAGGCTGCATTCACATGTCAGCGTTTGGAAGCTCTTGTACTTATTTGGAGCGTATTGCGTCCCGCGATTTTGTTTGCGCGATGTTGCCGCGATTCGGCAGGCGGAAATCGCTGCAACATCGCTCGGCGTTTGGGGGGCTATTGCAAATCAACGGGCAACGCTAGGCGTCCCGCGATTTGCAATAAATCTCCGGATCGCGGGCGGAACCGCGGCGGTTCTGCCCGCGATCCATACGCTCACATGTGAACGGAGCCTAAAACTTTTACATTATATTTCCTTCAATCAGTTATGGACATAAAAAGGTCGCTGTGCACAAATATATTGTAAACTTGGGTCAACCAACATTTCCAACATGGCCCTATTTATGTGCTTTTTTTTACTAAGTTGTTTTCTCTTGGTAGGTACTTACTCAGAGCTCGTATAGGTGAGGGCTTCCTAGCTGCACTTACTGCTGTAAGAAACCGTGCGTAATTCATATCTGTGGATAAACAAAAAGATATACATTAATACGTATATTATCTTGATTTTGTCACTAATATACAGTATCTCACAAAAGGGAGTAAACCCTCACATTTTTGTAAATATTTTATTATATCTTTCCATAAAACAAAACTGAAGAAATTAGACTTTGCTACAATGTAAAGTAGTGAATGTACAGCTTGTATAACAGTGAAAACTTTCTGTCCCCTCAAAATAACTCAACACACAGCCATTAATGTCTAAACCGCTGACAACAAAAGTGAGTACATGGTGAAAAATGAAAGTGCGCTGATTGGATAGTGGGAGGCTGCTACCTTAGAACTTTAAATAGTGAAGTGAATAAAATGATGTATATCAGGTGCGCTAACCAAATAGGTGTGTGAAAATACAAGTGAAATCATATATATATCAAAACACAAGTGGTAAGGTCTATAATAAGACCAATCATGTGCTAATAACATATAAGAAAAGTGTGCAAATACAACTTAATGAAATCAACAATTGGGCATATATTACACCAGTGGGTGCCAAACAATGGTGACCATACGAATAATATTGTGGCAGAAAACAGTCCCAAATAAATGTACACAAAAAAAGAAGTCCAAATCCCAAATTCTTGTGATGAAACGGTTAAACTGAAAGTGTAGAAACCACGTGAATGAAGATTCAGTGTCCCACCACCAGCTTAGCTTCTTACCAGAAGATTGGAATATAAGGGCGTATAGAAAAATAGCTCTGCTCCAGAGATCACACAGCAAAAGAAAGACCCAAAGGGGTATGACCACTGTTGCCTCCCAGGTGGAAAAGAGAGTGATGGGCCTCTTACCAGATAAATGGTTAATTGAGCTGTAGGCAAACAAACACTCCTCTCATATGCGGGATGAGATGTAGGATGGATCTCTGGTAGGTTCTCGCCTTTCTTGTCCTCAGTAGTTCTGTTCTCCAGCAGGAAAATGTCTGTGTCTCCTCATGTCTCTCTTTTCTCCAGTCTTGACTTGATATATATATGATATATATATGATTTCACTTGTATTTTCACACACCTATTTGGTTAGCGCACCTGATATACAAAAGTGAGTACATCCCTAAGTGAAAATGTCCAAACTAGGCCCAATTAGCCATCTTCCCTCCCCGGTGTCATGTGACTTGTTAGTGTTATAAGGTCTCAGGTGTGAATGGGAAGCAGGTGTGTTAAATTTGGTTTTATCGCTCTCACTCTCTCATACTGGTCCACGGAAGTTCAACATTGCACCTCATGCCAAAGAACTCTCTGAGGATCTGAAAAAATAATTAAATGCTCTACATAAAGATGGCCTAGGCTATAAGAAGATTGCCAAGACCCTGAAACTGAGCTGCAGCATGGTGACCAAGACCATACAGCGGTTTACCAGGACAGGCTCCACTCAGAACAGATCTTGCTATGATTGACCAAAGAAGTTGAGTGCACATGTTCAGTGTCAAATCCAGAGGTTGTCTTTGGGAAATAGACGTATGAGTGCTGCCAGCATTGCTGCAGAGGTTGAAGGGGCGGGGGGTCAGCCTGTCAGTGCTCAGACCATACACCGCATCAAATTGGTCTGCATGGCTGTTGTTCCAGAAGGAAGCCTCTTCTAAAGATGATGCACAAGAAAGCCCGCAAACAGTTTGCTAAAAACAAGCAGACTAATGACATGAATTACTGGAACCATGCCCTGTGGTCTGATGAGACCAAGATAAACTTATTTAGTTCAGATGGTGTCAATCTGACATGGTCCTGGGGCCCCAGGACAACGTCAAATTGTGACAAAATGCGTCAGTAGGAGCGATGTGCTGACGTCACCGTGTTTGCGTAAGTCCCGGAAGGACGGGCTGCTGTGCAGAGTCGGCCAGATTTTTTATGCATGTTACCTAATTTCCTATGCAAGTGCAACCTTTATTTGTTAAATAAATGCTAAAATAATTTTAAAGCTATGGAGGTCTTTTTTCTTCTGGGGTTATCTTTGACTGAGTCTCCTCAAGAGTGATGGGCATCGGTTCCCTCATTAAGTCCTATTGTTTGAACAGAGGCCTAGGCTGGACCAAAGCCGCAGGCGAGAGAGACCTCCTGTGACAGGAGATCATTATATTTTGGTAAGCAGTCAATTTATGTGGTGGAGGCTTCTCTTTTCACATGGGCTCACAATCAATTGGGTGATGAAGAATTCACTTTGTGACTTTATGACATCACTTTTTGGACTATTTATTTTCTGTATGACATAAGTGCAACTTTATTTGGTTTACTATTTCTTGTTGTGTGTCTCACAGCTTAGTTGCTGCTGCTATATGTATATTATTTTATTTTTGAATAGCGCAGTTATTTTTCTTCTTTTTTAAAGGTGATAAATTACTGCACTCAAACATTACGGATTTTTACACAACTGGGTGCATTGTTCCATGACAACAATGCACCTGCGTTCACATCAATAACAAATATGGAATTTTTTCCCATTGCAAAGAGGCCTAAATGTGAATGTGCCCTGATGGAGATAGTGACTATAGGCTCAATTCGCAAAGTTTTACACAAGAGAAAGTATCTGTATTTTCAGTTATGTGACTAATTAATAAGTCTGATTGGACTCTACTAAAATGAACTGTCAATTTGTTTTTTAATATACTATATAATCTATATTTATCTTTTTTAAACACATGGCATGAGAGAAGACAAATAAGGTTATATATACCATTTCATACAATGAGACAATAACGCAAACGTTTTGGCTGAACATATTTTTTTAAACTGCCAGCACTATATGTGTAATAAAATGTATTACTTTAATATTTTATCTGGTTCTCATGTTAGAAGTGCTGTGGTCTATTAGATTCCTACGTTTATTTACTCTTGTTATTGTATCCATTCTAGTATCAAACAGCATTCAGAGTTCTTAATGGCTTTATTAATCCAAGAGAATCTTTTGTCATGAAATGAATGCCTATGATGCAATTAATATAATAGGACAATTGACTATTTACACGTGCTGCATTGGTATATTACACTCCTGTAAATTTCCAGAAATGTATACAGTATGTGTTCTTTCATTTAATTTGGCTTTGAGCTTCTGAAAAAAAATGAAAGAATTATGTCTTTACAGTAAGTTGATCACATATAGAGAGTCATAATTCAATGTTTTTAATTGTGACATTTAAACATTTTTATTGTATTGCTAGTTAAGTAAAATGTATCCTTTTGAAAGTCTATATGGTAAGCTGTGATACCCTCTTTATTAGAACAAATCACTCTGCAAGCACATCAAAAATGGAATGGATTCCTGATAAGCTACAAGCACATGGCCACATTTAGAAAGTGTTAATTATGTCTAAACTGCTTCCAATGGAATACAGAGCTCATAAAATATATATGTAAAAGTGCTAAGTAAAATTGATAGCGCTGTATACAGTGGGGAAAATTATTGATCCCCTGCAGATTTTGTAAGTTTGCCCACTTACAAAGAAATGAAGGCTCTATAATTGTTATCATAGGTGTATTTTAAATAGACCAACCAAAAAACATGTTACAAATGTTATAAATTAGGTTGCAGTTCAGTGAGTAAAACAGGGCTTGACAAATTTTCTTGAAATCTAGGAGCCAGCTAAAAAAGTTAGGAGCCAGTTTTTTTTTTTTTTTAAACTAACAACCAAGCTTTATTTAATAAAACGGATACTAAATTTACACATAAATACGACTAGAACCCCACTCTCCTCTAGCGCAATTGGATGAAAACAGACTGTCTGTCTCTTTCCATCCGATGCCATCTGATCCGATCCACGGGATGGATAGAAAATAGAACCACCATCCGTCTGCTTTTGGCGGACAGGATCAGATGGCGGCAGATTACTGCTCCATAGAGGAGAATGAAGGGTCCGATCAGGTCTGCCTGAAAAACTGACAGGCAGACCTGACCTGTGTGAAAGGGGCCTTTGGCTGTGGCATGGCGATGAGGAAAAAAAAAAAGATTATATATATATATATATATATATATATTTTTTTTTTTAATAATAATTGGAAAAAAAATATTTTTTTTTATTTTTTTTAATAATTAAAAAAAAAAGAAAAAATATTATTTAGTTTTTACATTTAAAAAATAAATTAAATTAATAATAAATAACCACACTCCCTGTCAAAGGTAACTAACTGGACAGGGAGATGGTAATGCATTGTGAACAAACAGGCAGTGGAAACAGTAATTACAACAGTCATTACTCTCGGCCACCACAAGAGGGCGCCAGTTCCCCATTGGAAGCCTCTCATCTCAAGTAGGCCGAAAAGCCGGGGCCTCAATTTTCGGACGGCGCAGAAGTCCGTGCACTCCGTGCGCGGAAGTCCATGCAAAAATGACAGGACACCTTCTGCAGGGCACCCCAGGCGCCAGGTCACTAATTCTAGTCGCAAATGCGACCTGGCGCCCGGGTTTTGTCGAGGTCTGGAGTAAAATAAGTATTTGATCCCCTACCAACCAACAATAATTCTGGATCCCACAGACTGGGTACAGTATGTGCTCATGTGGTACACAGATTAGTCCTGTCAATTTAAGATGGTGCTCCTAACGACAACTTATGTGTATAAAGAGACCTGTCCACAGAATCTCTTCCATTCCAACTTCATCATCATATGCAAAACCAAAGAGCTGTCAAAAGGACAAGATTGTAGACCTGCACAAGGTCGGAATGGGCTACAAGACCATCAGAAAGAAGCTTTGATAAGAAGGAGGCAACTGTTGGAGCGATCATTTGCAAATCAAAGAAATACAAAATAACCATCAATTGGTCTGGGTCTGGAGCTCCATGCAAGATTTCGCCTCATGGGGTAAGGATGATCATAAGAAAAGTGAGGGGTCAGCCCAAAACTACACAGGAGGAGCTTGTGAATGATCTCAAGGCAGTTGGGACCACAGTCATCAAACAAGCCATTGGTAACACAATACGCCGACACTGACTGAAATCCTGAAGCACCCGCAAGGTCCCCCGCCTCAAGAAGGCACAAATACAGGCCCGACTGAAGTTTGCCAATGAACATATAAATGATTCAGAGAAGGATTAGGAGAAAGTGCTGTGGTCAGATGAGACCAAAAATTAAGCTCTTTGACATTAACTCGAATCGCCGTGTTTGGAGAAAGATAAATGTTGACTATGACCCTAAGAACACCATCCCTACAGTCAAGCACTGAGGTGGTAACATTATGCTTTGGGGCTGTTTCTCTGCTAAAGGTACAGGCTGACTTTGTCGCATTGAGGGGCCAATGGTTGGGGCTATGGATTGTAAAATCTTGGATGAGAACCTTCTTCCCTCAGTCATAACAGTGAAGATGGGTCGTGGATGGGTCTTCTAGCATGACAATGACCTAAAACAACAAGAGTGGCTCAAGAAGAAGCATATTAAGGTCATAGAGTGGCCTAGCCAGTCTCCAGACCTTATTCCTATAGAAAATTATGGAGGGAGCTGAAACTTCGAGTTGCCAAGTGATATCCAAGAACCCTAAAGTGATTGTAACCCTAAAAAAAAGTAAAAAAAATTAAAAGAGCTCCTGTTCCCTTATGGCAGATTAAACAGCACAGTGCTTGTGCTGTCTAATCTGCCCCTCCCTATGATGTAAAAATCCAGTTTGATCCTGCCAGCTCCGGTGTCCCCCTCTGTGTGCTGACCAGTATAATCATGGCTGCTGAGCCCTGATTACTGTGGTCAGTTTATGGGCCTCTGTCATCCGCAGCTCCCCTCTCTCCCCCTCCCTGCCTGCCTGTCAGCTCCTGAGTCTGTGAGCCCCCCGCAGCTATTAGTAGCAAAGTAAACTATAAAGAAATGTCACTGTCAGCTCTTTTATCCAGCTATAACACACTGTGTAAGTGTTTGTTAAAAACTAAGCCTGTAAATACCTTCTTTCAGATCTCTTCAGGGCAGTCACGTGACTCCTGGCCATTCTCCTCCCCCATCTAAGAGCTACAGCGGGAGGGCTTGAGCAGCCAGCACAGCGGTTGCCCATAGATGGAGTAGATGAGCGGCCGGGAGCCACGTGACTGGCCTAAAGAGATCTGAAAAATTGTATTTTTGACTTACTGTAAATCCATTTCTGTGATGTTCAATGATGAACACAGATCCTGATCTTCTTAACCATTGGGTTATATTACCCCCTACAGGAGTAGGACACTAGGCAGAAAAATAATCTGGCTACGCCCATGGGCAGTCTGAGGGGTATACTCCCTCTCTTAGCTATAGTTACTAAATATAGTTACAGAAGAATTACAACTCCATAGAGGGTTGGGTGCAAATGCTGGCCGATTACCGACATCTCATTGTGTGGTTATGAGTTAGCGATCATCTGTATCGTGAAACGCGTCAACCTGGCATGTCTTTGATGCACTGTCTGTATGAATGTATCCATGAGGAATAAAGGATATCATTGATTTCATTTCTCTCTTGAGTGCGGTCATACTCTTGATTTTCAACTATTGCGGATGACGGATCCGACCTGCACCTGGATCAACACCTCACCTGAGCGGCTTTCTCCCCCTTGTTAACGTTGCAAACCAGCCACACCAGATCGGCGTACCAAGCCTGGCGAGGCCAGTCTGGAGCCACTAAGATGACTGGAATCCTTTTTGACTCGATCCTGCGTAAAAGTTTTGGAAGAAGCTTAAGAGAAAGGAAGGTGTAAATCAGACGATACTGACCCCACGGGGCTACTGGTGCGTCTGCGGCGCCCTCCAGAGGATCCCATGACAGAGCTACAAACCTCTTCCCCTTCCTATTGAACCAGGACACCAAGAGATCCACCATGGAGATGCCCCACCGGAGACATAACTGATGAAACACCTTCAGATGAAGGGACCACTCCCCTTGGTCCAACGCCTGCCGACTGAGGTAATCAGCCTGCCAGTTTTCCACCCCTTGAATGTGTATGACGGAGAGGGCTAGAACTAACCATTCTGCCCACCTTAGAATGCCGGCTACCATCTAGGAGCTGCAAGGACACTTTGAGCCACCTTGGTGATGGACATAAGCCACGTTGTGGCATTGTCCGATTGAATGTGCACTGAACATCCCAGTCTGATCGCACATAGTGCCAAGACATTGATCGGTAGTCTGGACTCTTACAGTGTCCAGATCCCCTGGGTAGAATTTTTGCTGAGGACTCTTATCCACTCGGACAGGCTGGCATCCATGGGGGCAACTGTCTAATACAAGGGGAGGAAAGATTTGCCCAGTCCAAGCGCCGGAGAGCGAAGCAACCATATCAGGGACTCCTTCGTTCCCCGGCTCAGTCGGATCTGATTGTCCAGAGACTGAGGAGTCTTGTCCCATTTGGCCACAATCTCCCTTTGCAGGGACCTCGTATGGAACTGTGCAAACGGATCTGCCTCAAAAGGTAGACACTATCAGGCCCAGAACCCACATGCAAGTCCAGAGGGACGACCATCTGCTGGACAGCAGGAAACAAATTGCCTACAATTTCTGGAGTTTGTCCAGAGGAAGAAGCACTCTGGCTAAGGCCGGGTGCAGAATCAGACCCAGATAGACCAGCTTTGTGGACAAAACGAGAACAGACTTCTCAAGATTCAGAATCCAGCCGAAACTTCACTCGCAAAAAGGAGGTCATCCAAGTAGCCTAGTACCGCGATCCCCCGTTGGCGTAACAATGCTAACACCAGGGCTAACACTTTTGTGAAGACACGAGGAGCAGAGGCGAGAGCAAAGGGTAACACCACGCTGATAATGCTCCCCTCCCATGGCAAAGCAGAGGAAGCGCTGGTGACCGGCACATATTGGAATGTAAAAGTAAGCATTCTTGATGTCGATAGAGGCAAGAAAATCCCTCTGATGCAGGGATGCCACCACCGTGCGAATGGACTCCATTCTGAACTTCTGCACCTGCACAAAGCAGTTCAGCACCTTGAGGTCCAGGATTGGATGCACCTTGCCTTCCTTGCTGGGAACTGTAAACCGGTTCGAGTTAAAACCCTGAAAAAGGTTTAGAAGTTGGAACCGGGACAATCACCCCTTGAAGTAACAGGTCTTGTACCACCCCAACAGAGCCTGTAGGCGGTCCAGGGACAAGCGCACGTTTGAAGGAAAAAAACCTTGCCGAGGGACAAGAGCGAAACTCGATCTTTTAGCCAGACTGTATGACTTTGTGGACCCACTTGTCTTGTACCAGGGAAGTCCATGGGTCCAGAAACTAGCAAAGATGTCCCCCCACTCCCGATACGGGTGAAGGAACACCTTCATCCTGAAGGAGCCTTGTACGCGGGAGAAGCCCGCTCTCGGCTTGCTAGACCAGGTTTGTTTGGATCCTCTAGAGGAGGCCCTGAAAGGCTTTGAGCCCTTGTCAGTCGACCCTGAGGGATGAAAAAACTTCTTATGAGCCGAGAAGGAAGGCCCACGTCTATGATGAGGTTCCTTGCCCTTAGTAGCCTGCAGAAGAAAAGTGCTCTTTCCCACTATGAGACGTTTAATGATGTCATCCAGGGTAGCCCCAAACAGGCAATCACCTTGAAAGGGGAGATCAGTCACGGCCTTTTTAGAAGTCTGGTCCACAGACCAGCATTCAAGCCAAAAGATACGCTGAAGAACCATTGCCGAAACAGAGCCGAGCCACTAGGGGAGCCGCATCCAAAGAGGCATCACAGATAAACTGCAGCCCCTGGACCAGCTGCCAACTCAGCAAAGGCAGGGGGGAGCTGTTCTCCCTCCAGGTCACGGCGTAAAGGCTTAGCCCACTCGGTCAGAGTTTGCGACACCAGGGCAATGGTAAATACCGACCTCAGTGCTGAACCTGCCAGAGTGTACATAATGTGTGGCCATAGCCTCAGCCTTCCTGTCAGCCGGATCCTTAAAGGCTGGGGACTCTTCAACCGGAATCATGGTTGCCTTGTTCAATCTGGAAACTGGAGGGTCCACCACCGGTCTAACAGTCTACTTCACAATAATGGACTCCTCAAAGGGGTAACGCCTAGTAAATCGTCCCCAAGGGGACACTTTGGTCGTCCCCACTCTTTAGCGACAATTCTGTCAAGATAGGCGGGGAAAGGAAACACCTTTGCTGCTTTAGATCTTCAAGGTCTCCCGCACAGATACGGTTGCAGATCTGGAGGAATCATCCTCAATATCCGAGGATTCCGGGCGCGTGGTCACAGACTCAGCAGGGTGACCCAAGCCCATGGTGGCCGAATCAGATTTCGGATCTGATGAGACAGATGAGGCAGGGGAAGGCGGGGGAGGGGTTGACGCTTTTTGCTAGCACGTCGTCCGAAAGCCACCTCCACCCGGGACACAAAGGACTCCAGGACCGCCATCAGTGCATCGATGGATGGTTAGGACCTAGAGAGCCCCGCAGCCTCAGAGAGGGGATCAGATGGGAAAATGTGCTCCAAAGACTCCATGAGTCACCAGAGGGACCCCGCAAAAAGTGTAAACCACTGCAAGGGGACAACCCCCACCACACTGGCAGCACCACCCGGTCGCCAGGCACAAAGCACTAAGCGATCCTCAGCAGAGAGGGAGAGAACCCCACCAGACTCACAACTCAGCAGAAACAGACACCTGCAGTCACCAGGAAAATCTGCACGCCACATGCGGCGATCAGGAAGTGAAAAGATCAAGAAGGCAGCACCAGGGGATGAGGAGGGGCTCCTACGGCCGAAATTGCCGCCCACAGGGCTCCACTGTCATGGCTCCTGATATTTTCAATAACAAATGACCGCATAATGGCCGCCAGACTATACAAACATGGCCACCGTGCATAGAAACACACAGGCTACAGCAAAATGGTGGCCCCGCGTGGCACCACGAGGCTCCCTGGGACCCAGGAGGGATCCCTAGGCCTCAAGGACAGGCCCAGGTAGGATAGGGGGCCCTTGCAGGAGCCCCCACTAGGTACAACCCCCCCGCACCGCAGATCATCCTGCGTGTGCTTGCTGGCCAGACTGAGGTGACAACTGGATCTAGATTATCCAGCCCATCGCCCAGTCCGGTAGTTGATTGTGGATCTCACAGGAAAAAACATGGAGAAAAATTTATATCTAAAACAAACAGGAAAAAGCATGGAGAAAAATTTCTATCTAAAACAAAAAATTGCCAGGACCAGAGATCCCAGCAAGGAACTAGGTCCTTACTCCTGACTATGCAGAAAAAAACGTAGTAACTATAGCAGAGAGAGAGAGAGTATTTCCTGGGACTGCCCATAGGCGTAACAAAATTATTTTTCTGCCTAGTGTCCTACTTCTGTAGGGGGCAGTATAACCCAATGGTCATGAAGATCAGGAGCTGTGTCCATCAATAAACAAAAAAGAAAAAAAAATATTTAGATGCTTCATTTTCAACAAACACTTACACTGTGTGCTATGGATAGATAAAAGAGAGGGACTGGTAGTGATTTTTTTTAAAAAGTTACAAACACTTTAGGCATTTAGAGAAGATCTGTAAAGAAGAGTAGACCAAAATCCCTTCTGAGATGTGTGAAAACCTGGTCACAAACTACAAGAAACGTCTTAACCTCAGTGCTTGCCAACAGGGGTTTCTCCACCAAGTACTAAGTCGTGTTTTGCTTGAGGATCAAATACTTATTTTACTCACTGAACTGCAATGTAATTTATAACATTTGTTTAATGTGTTTTTTTCTGGATTGTAGATTGATATTCTGTCTCTTCATTTAAAATACAGTAAAACCTTGGTTTGAGAGTAACTTGGTTTGAGAGCGCTTTGCAAGACAAGCAAGTTTTTAAAATAAATTTTGACTTGATATACAAGCGATGTCTTGATATACAAGTAGCGTCATGTCACAACTGGGTATAAAAGAGAAGAGACGCGCCTCTAAGTGTAGCAATATTGTTACATTTAATAAAGGTTCAATATTTAGCAGCTCACATGGTTGATAATTAAAACAGACACATCTAAGTATGCAGGCATCCGGGGTAAAGCTGTCCACATAGACCATCCTCCGCACTGCCATCTTCATCACACCCTTCCACGCTGCGCTCCACGAGCGAGTCAAAGTCTCGCTTTCAGATCACTCTACTGCAGGGTAGTCTTCCCAATCACAATTGCAGACTGACATTGGTGAGAGCCAGTGGTTCAGAAGATGGTCTATGTGGACAGCTTTCCCCTGGATGCCTGCATATTTAGATGTGCCTCTTTAATCATCAACCATGTGAGTTGCTAAATGTTGTACCTTCATTAAATGTCCCCATACTGCTACACTTAGAGGCGCCTCTCTTCTCTTTTATACTCTGTAGCTCCTGCTGGATTTTGCTTCTAATCCCCTTGTGGAGGCGCCATTTGTGGATGGACATTTTATGAAGACACAACCTATCACATTGCTAGAATCTTTGTATATAGACTATAAACTGAAAGACTTATGAATAAATGGTTGTGGAACGAATCATCTGAGTTTCCATTATTTCTTATGGGGAAATTCGCTTTGATATAAGAGTGCTTTGGATTACAAGCATGCTTCCGGAACGAATTATGCTCGCAGTCCAAGGTTTTACTGTACATCTATGATAAAAATTAAACTTAATTTTTTGTAAACTTACAAAATCTGCAGGGGATCAAAACACTATTTTCCCCACTGTATATAGCGCCATTAATTTTACTCAGTATTTTACTTATTATAAGCTCTGGATACCCAGTGATCCATTGCAATCAGTTTAGACATAATTAACAATCTCTAAATGTGACCATGTGCATGTCTTAAATGTGACCCTTATCAGCCACATAAATTTACAAAATATGCAGGGGATCAAAAATCATTTTGGCTCGGTTACCACTAGTGCGGCTACGAAGTCGTGCTACTTCTAGCACGACTTTGTAGCGAAAGTAAACTGCGGCTTCAGTGAGACTTGTCCCTCAAATATAGAGGGAAGTCGCGCTCAAAAGTAGTACACGATTTACTTTTGAAGTCGCGGCAACTGAAGTCGCGGCAGTGGAAACGGACCCCATTGAAAACAATGGGTTTTGACTTGCTGTGCGACTTGACATGTGTCAAGTCGCACCGCAAGTCGCACTAGTGGAAACCGGGCCTTTCCCCTGTAGTTTAAGTACCTATAATAAATAAATAAAATATCTTCTGATATCCTGTATGTTTTTAATATCTATGTATTATGGCAATGCTAGCCAGGTTCTATAAATGCTGTGGGGGAAAAAAGTCTGACTGTTTAAAAACTTTGGAGTATCTACAAAGTCTTCCCATCCTCACTATCTTAAGAATGTTCTTTGATGCCAGCCTCCATTAGGGATGAAAGATTTGAAACAGGAGGATCACTTCCACCACTACCTGTCAGTATCAATTATAGTAAATATGTAATAGGAAACACGGTGGGTAAATATATCCTATTAGTAACCACTACAGTGAGGAGTGACTCTTCCCACTTCCATTTTCTTTTCCAGCTTGCGCATGCTTATTATTGGCCGTGAATTTTTGGCCAACGTCCGATCGGCCGATTTTCGGCTTGTTAGTATGATGCTTTCGACAACCGACTCCGACTTTTCGGCCGAAAAAAATCTGGTGTGCAGGCTATAACATTTTTGTTGGCCGTCAACACAACGGCCGATTTTCCGTCAGTCAGTACAGATTTCGGCAGACAAAAATCTGATGAGCAAGACTGGGCATGCTCAGAGAAGAAAAAACACACGGAAATTAAACCATCACATGACATCACTTCTGAAGTAGATTTTTGTTGGCCGAGAAAATTTGTGTGCAGTCTAGAGCACATTTCAACCAACACAACAACACTGGACAAAAGTCGGACGATCGGTCGGCCGATAATCGTTGCGTGTGTACGAGGCATTACATTCCTACATTTCTTGATGCTGGGGACAGGGATTGAGGGAGGATTAGACAGATCTGTTAGTGAGAAGGATTGAGGGGCAATTAAAGATTGATGGACAGGGAGTGGAATAAGAGATAAAGCAGCCATTATTAATAGAGAATATTTTTGGGGAAAAGAGAATAGGATTAATAGGAAGAAAGTTCACTGGAGGCTAAACCTGGAAAACATTGTCAGAATCCTCTTGTAGCAACAGCTGAAGTTGTTATCCTAAAACCAGACTGTAGAGCCTGCCAGAATGAGATTGTAGTAAAAGTAATTTTTTGTATTCTTCATTAAAATCATGTTCTCCCACCCAATTTTCTAAATTCCCAAACCCAAAATACATACATGTGCTAGAATCCTGTAGTCTTGCTGGAACTTTACATACATTTTTCTATTGCCTATTACCCAAAGATGAACTTTTTCACCCGATGTTATGCCTTTGTCATAGTAATGTTGACAACACTGCACAATGCCTGGAGATAGCAGTTTGAAGATCTGCTTAGTACAGGCTTTTTAATCTCAGAAAACAAATAATCTGCATGTTCATGCACTGAGCAAACATCACTGGCTTCAGCCTTGGCTTGGGGAAAGCAAAGTAACAGTTTATTTTGAGCAACTAATAATTACCTTCATATTAGTTAATTAGATGTCTACATGTAAACCCAAGCATGTGAACCTTTTAGGACCCTCCAACGTGACTTCCTCCATGATTTACAAAATTTTCTGCTTCTTAAAGGAATAGTAAATGCTATCATTTTTTTTTAAATAACAAACACGTTTATACTTACCTGCTCTGTGCAATGGAATTGTTTAGAGCGACCCTAAACTTCCTCTTCTCGGGTCTGGCTCCTCCTCCTCTGTGCAACCAAAGTAAGTCGCTTCTTATCGTGGCACACCTGCGGGCTGGCTTTCGAGCCACGCTGCCTGTGTCTATAGACACAGACAGGGATGCTAGGGCCTGCCCCCATGCTCCCTCGACACAGGATTTGACTGACAGCAGCAGAGGTCAATGGCTCGGGCAGCTCTCAGCCAAGCCTGTGAGAGCTGAGAGGAAACTGGCACAGCACTGGATTGAGTGAGGGCTCTGGTAACTATAATGGGGGGGGGGGGGGTGGTCGAGGGGGCATACTACTACCTGAAAAACATTTTTTAATTTATTGCAAGGAATGTATTAAAATAAAATAGTTTAGGCTTTAGAACCACTTGAACTAAATACTGGCAAAGTCTGGTGATCTAATGGCATTTTTCCACTGCAAGTACCAGCTCGGCTCAACTCGGCCCTGCTTGGTTTTCCACTGCATGGTACCGCATGGTACGGTGTTGGAACGGTTCGGTACGGTTTGCTTTTCCATTAAAGTAGTACTAAAGTAAGTGGGTGGGATAACAACGATTCTCTGACCAATCAGTGGCTAGTAGTGACTGCATGCAAAGGATTGTGGGATATGGTACCGGGTATGGTACCTCATGGAACCACAATCGAGGTGGTACTGTTTTAGAGAGCCGTACCTTTCGGTTCCATGCAGTGGAAAAGCGCCGCCGTACCGTACCGTACCAAACCGTTCCTACACCATACCATGCGGTACCAGCAGTGGAAAAGCACAAAAGCAAGCCGAACCATTTGGTTCCACGCAGTGGAAAAGCCCCATTAGGCTCTATTTTTTATGGGCATTTAGCCACGCCGTGACTCCCAGCAGCAAGAATCTACTGATTCCTGTGGCCGGGATTGACAGCTGCATGTCTATGTAAATGGAGCCTAAAGTGCCTCTTTTGCTAGATTATGAAGTGAATAAGGCCTGCCAGTAATAAAATCTTTAGTGCTGCTTATCTTTACAATCATGAATAGATAATCGCTGCTGAAAAATCCTCAGCATCTGACACTTCTAGGAGTGGTCCCTAATCTCTATATTTTGTGGTTCTATCTGCTGATCCTCTGCTTCACTAGAGAACACTATAATAGCTGATGGGTAGAATCACAGCGGAGGCTGACTATGACACATCTGGAAGTACTGTATATGTGCATAATAAACGAGTAGCGGCACACTAGAAAAATTTGTGAATGAAACCCCTTACATATTTTACTCCGGCAGGTATTTACTCATACAAGTGCCTGCAGTTGTGAAACATGTAAAAGGTTCCATTCCTGTCATCTGATGTTCTGCCAAATTTTATGAGTTAATAAAGAATCTGCAAGTATTTCTCCGGTGTGCTGTCATCCATACATTATGCCCCTATGAGTTTTTTTCAGTGACAAGCTGGACGTGCACCAGTGGGCAAGTGTGGCCTGACTTGGAGAAGCTCCATATCTCTGTACATCTGGAAATTTGTTGAATGCTGAAGACTGAATACAGCAAATATATGTGAAGGGACAGGTACTTGTTAGAGCTGAACTCTAGACATCTAAAAAAGACAAAAAAAAAAAGCAGCTCTGTAAGCAGATCAAGAAGCATGCTGATAGGATGAGAAAAGCGGAGTGACGGAGAGATGAGCTCATCACTGAGTTGATTCTCATTTCACTGACCAGTTACAGACTGGAGCAGATCCAGGATGACCTGGAGGAGGCTGGTCATCATTCAATGATAGAACATCTAGTGTCGGAAACAAAAAGTATTCCGAAGGAAATCTTGTATTGAAGGTTTTGTTATATTATCTTTCAAACGGACTATTCATTTTTATCTTTTTATGTTACCTGGAGTGCTGCTTTAAAGCTTTTTTCAAGCAGATCTTATTCAAAATGTCTTACTCTAGCAACAGAGCCCCTCTGTGAAGATGAAAGTGCAAGAGCAGAGTATTCTGTACCTCTTGACAGGGGGTCATACTGCATAGTATGACCTGTTGGATCAACTGATCTTCACCCCAGGCTTTCTGAATCATAATTTTATGGATAATTTATGTAAATAAATATTATAACTACTGACAAATAACGTGAATAACATTGATTATCTTGTTACCTAAAAGTGGGTGGATATATTAGGCAGCAAATGAACATGTTGTCCCTGAACTTGATGTGTTGAAAGCAGAAATACTGGCAAGGAGCGACTTTGACAAGGGTCAAATTGTAATAGTTAGACAACTGGGTCATAACAACTCCAAAACTGCAGTTTCTGTAGGGCGTTCCTAGTCAGCAGGAAGGCTGGTGAACTGGCCACAGGACCATAGGCAGCCAGGGCTCATTGAAGCACGTGGGGAGCAAAGGCTGGCCCATGCAATCCAATCTAAAAACAGAGCTACTGTAGATCAAATTGCTAAAAAGTTAATGCTGGTTCAGACAGAAAGAGTTCAGGACAAACAGTGCGAAAGAATGTCACCAGCACACCACATGTCTTAAAAATTGTATTGAATGTTTATTTATTTTTACCTTATTTTATCTATTCAAAATTTCATAAAATGCATTGCAAAACAAAACTGGGTCTAAAGCAGTGGTTCTTAACCTTGTTGGAGGTACTGAACCCCACCAGCTTCATATGCGCATTCACCGAACCCTTCTTAAAGCGGAGTTCCAGCCATTTACTCACCTGTCCAACGGTCCAGCGATGCGGCCGCCGGAAGCCTCGATCCTCTCCCTCGGCGCCGGCATCACTGCTGTGGGCACCCGGCTGTTACAGTTTGCGGCTTCACAGCCGGGTACCCACTGCGCATGCGCGAGTCGCGCTGCGCGCCGTGATTGGCCGGCAATCTTCTGGGACCTCTGACGTGTCCCAGAAGATTGCAGGGAGGGAGGGGGAGAGGAGAACTTCCGCTCAGGGCGCCGCGGCGCTCCGAGCGGAAGTGGGAGCGGGTACCTGTCAAAACTAGGTACCCGCTCCCCCCCCCCAAAAAATTACATGCCAAATGTGGCATGTGGGGGGGTCAGGACTCCCTAAAGCGGAAGTTCCACTTTTGGGTGGAACTCCGCTTTAATTGGAAAATTAAAATATGATTTTATGAGTCTAGTCTCGGGAGGGGCACTGCCAGAAAATAAGGTGTTGTTTACAGAACTGAATTAAATGTGTCATACAAAGTAAAATGTACAGAGGTCAGTAGGTTGTAGGGCAGCGTACAGAGGCCAGTAGCATGTAGGGCAGTGTATACGGGTCAGTTGATTGTAGGGAAGGATAGAGTGGTCAGTAGGCTGTAGGACGGTGTACAGAGAATAGGGCAGAGGACAGGAGTGGATAGGACAGTGTACAGGGATCAGTAAAGCCACACACCAGGGGGCTGGGAGGGCACACACCGGGGGGGTTATGAGGGCACACACCAGGGGGTTGGAAGGGCATACACTGGGGGGAGGGTCAGGAGGACACACACTGTGGGGGAGGGTAGTGAGGGCACACACCTGTGGAGAGTCAGGAGGCCACACACTGGGTGTCAGGAGGGCACACATCAGTGGTTGGGAGGGCACACACTGGGGGAGCCAGGAGGGCACACACTGGGGGGGGGGTTCAGAAGGCATACCATGGGGTATCAGGAGGGCACACACTGGGGGGGGGGGTGGTAAGGCATACCATGGGGTGTCAGGAGGGCACACTGGGGTGGGGTTGGGAGGGCATACCATGGGGTGTATGGGGGGCACACACTTGGGGGGGTTGGGAGGGCATACCATGGGGTGTCAGGAGGGCACACACTGGGGTGGGGGGTTGGGAGGGCATACCATGGGGTGTCAGGAGGGCACACACTGGGGGGAGGTGTTGGGAGGGCATACCATGGGGTATCAGGAGGGCACACACTGGGGTGGGGGGTTGGGAGGGCATACCATGGGGTGTCAAGACGGAACACACTGGGGGGAGGGGTTGGGAGGGCATACCATGGGGTGTCAGGGGGGCACACACTGAGGGGGGGGTTGGGAGGGCATACCATGGGGTGTCAGGACGACACACTGGGGGGAGGTGTTGGGAGGGCATACCATGGGGTATCAGGAGGGCACACACTGGGGTGGGGGGTTGGGAGGGCATACCATGGGATGTCAAGACGGAACACACTGGGGGGAGGGGTTGGGAGGGCATACCATGGGGTGTCAGGGGGGCACACACTGGGGGGGGGGGGTTGGGAGGGCATACCATGGGGTGTCAGGACGACACACTGGGGGGGAGGTGTTGGGAGGGCATACCATGGGGTATCAGGAGGGCACACACCAGGGGGCATTCACAATGCTTATTGAGCTAAATGAAAAGGACATGATTTCTATTTGTTAGGTAACAGCACCTCTATGCTAAGCTGCAGTAACTCAGCAGACTTAGCATAGAGGTGCTTGCAAACTAATCCACCATGTACAGCTAGCTGAGCCTACCTCCAGGAACATTCACTCGGCTCCCTCTGCTCAGCTGCTCACACTTCCCTCTTCCAGGCGGGCGCGATCTCCGTGGTCAGGTACATCCCCACCCCGCCCACTCAAGCAGCAAGCAGCCTGCAGGAGATAGGCTGGAAACCTGCTGGGGGAGGTACAGGGGGCAGAGCGTCAAGTGTCTGGGGGGGAGGCCTCACAATCAGTAATATTTTCTCGTGGGGAGCAATTGCCCTGTTGCCCCTCCGCCGAACCCCTGAGACTGACTCACCGAACCCCTGGGGTTCGATCGAACCCAGGTTAAGAACCACTGGTCCAAAGCTTTAATCAGCGATCACATAGTTACAGCAGAAGCAACGTTTTGGAATCTCCGAGGACCCCTTCACCAGGCACGGGATTCTTCGAGACTCTAAACATTCTGCTGTACCTATGTGATGCTTTGGAGCTGATTTTGTTTTACAATAAATTGTATTTGTTTTTGAACAAATAAAATAAGGGAAAAAAATAAAAATAAACATACAATATAATTTTGGAGATCTGTGGTTTGCTGGTGACATTCTTTCACTCAGATTGTCATCAGTTCCAGCCGACAGTCACTGCAGCACCAATGTACATACACAGCCATTTATTTGGGAATGTGTGTGTTGGGAATACTATGCTAGAACAGACAGTGCATCGGAGTTTGGGGCTGTGTAGCCACAGACCAGTCAGGGTGCCCATGCTGACTCGTGTTCACAGCCAAAAGTGTCTACACTGGACATGTGAGCATCACAACTGGACCACAGAGCAATGGAAGAAGGTGGCCTGGTCTGATGAATCACATTTTATTTTACTTCATGTACAGTGCCTTGAAAAAGTATTATTATTGGGGTTTTATGTGATAGACCAACACAAAGTGGCACAAAATTGTGAAGTGGAAGAAAATTGATAAATGTTTTTCAACATTTTTTAAAAATCTGAAAAGTGTGGCGTGCATTTGTATTCAGCCCCCCCCCCCCCCTGAGTCAATAACAAAAATGAAAAAAAAAACACAAGGGCGCACCGGCCTAGTACATTATCCTCTAAAAAAGGTTTATTCACATAAAAGGTATAAAAATACTCACAAACGAGTTCTCGTTAAAAGCATATCAAATAGGTACGTTGTCATCAGCATCAAGATCAAAGGCTGTACCGCCCCCTGAAGCTGGAAATGCGTAAGCCTTTCCAGCTTCAGGGGACAGCACAGCCTTTGATCTTGATGCTGATGACAACGTACCTATTTGATATGCTTTTAACAAGAACTCATTGGTGAGTATTTTTATACCGTTTATGTGAATTGTGACGAGACCAATCTCGCCACTGGGCATTGGAGAAGCCTGGTTGCTCGCCTCCTGCAAGGTGACTATGGACCCTCTCTCATCAGCCCATGCTAAATGTAAACCCCATGGCAATTTGACTGTGTTTGTGGCATCTGAGCGCTGTTTGGATATGTTGAGCGCTCCGATCCAGGCTATCTGGGGATGGGTTGAATGTGGGGGTTCTGTTCAGTAGACTGGGAGTTATGCATTTTTGTGTCTTTTTGTGTTTCTTTACCCAATGTGGCTAATGGAGTCTTGCCTCTATCCTGGAAGCTAAAACGTATTCCTGTAAACTGTAAGGAACAGGAAGTCAACTCCTAATATGGTCATTCCAGGAAGTTCTGAGGAGACGGACTGTCTAAGGTGGCTCCCCATTCACCTTTTGTCAGGTGTGCTAATGACCTCACCTGTTGTCTGCTAAGGGAGGTATTGACACTCAGAGTAATGTGTATTGAGGGCTCGTTAGGGAACCATTGTTCTGTGTCTGACTATAGTTTACATTGATTGCCCCCTGGGGCTTCTGTCTCCTTGCATTGGTCAAAGCTATCTGACCAATCCCTGTTGACTCATTTTCAAGTCCTCATTTGCATAGCAGCCCTCCTGGTCAAGCTATCTGACCAATCACTACTGACTCATTTTCGAGCCCTCGTTTGCATGTCTGGAGAGGACCTTATGGGGGACTGCAGGTACTGTGAAATTGACCAATGGGAAAGCGGTTGTTGGGGGAAGGATGTTCCAAATTCTGTATAAAAGTGTGCTGTGTTCTTCCAATAAATGTTGTTCCTGTTTTACCCTCAACTCAGAGCTTTGTCTCGTTCTTGGGGGGATTCACTGTATGCTGTTGGAGACTGATTGCTAGGAGTGTAAGCTGATGTATGCTTTTCCTGTTCGTCTGCTAGCAGCTATTCGTGAGGTTCCAGGTTGAAGTGCTATTTTGTATCCAGTTCGGGAGTTTGTTGTTCTGCAGTAGCTGTGCTTGTCTCTCAGAAAGGGGCATATCGCCTAAACGGATTTTAACCCCTTGTCTGCTGAAACGGTCCGTTACATGAATAAATCTTTTTTAGAGGATAATGTAGTAGGCCGGTGCGCCCTTGTGTTTGTTTTGTCATTTTTAGGGTTTTTTGACTACCCTGGTCTTGTAAGGGGCTGCAAGGCTGAAGTTATCCAGTGATGCCAAGTCGGAAGTTCTCAGCAGCTGCATGATTGTGGCTAAGATGGATGAATGATCACACTACTCTGAGCGCAGGAGACAGGTGCTCTGCACCAAACTTTTGGTTTCCCCTGAGTCAATACTTTGTAGAACCGCCTTTCGCTGCAATTACAGCTGCAAATCTTTTTGGGTATGTCTCTAGCAGCTTTGCACATCTAAAAAAAATTTTGCCCATTCTTAATTGCAAAAAAGCTCATGCTCAATCTGTCAGATTGGATGGAGAGCATCTATGAACAGCAATTTGCAAGTCTTGCCACAGATTCTCAATTGGATTTAGGTCTGGACTTTGAACATGAATTTGCTTTGATCTAAACCATTCCATTGTAGCTCTGGCTGTATGTTTAGGGTTTTTATCTGGATGGGGAACCTCCACCACAGTCTCAAGTCTTTTGCAGACTCTAACAGGTTTTCTTCTAAGGTTGCCCTGTATTTGTCTCCATTCATCTTCCCATCAACTCTGACCAGCTTCCCTGTCCCTGCTAATAAAAAAAGAATCCCCACATGATGCTGCCAACACGTTTCACGGTTGGGATGGTGTGTTCAGGGTGATGTCAAGTGTTAGTTTTCCGCCACACATAGCGTTTTGCTTTAAGGCCAAAAGGTTTCATTTTGGTCCCATCTGACCAGAGCACCTTCTTCCACATGTTTGCTGTGTCCACCACATGGCTTCTCGTAAACTGCAAATGGGAATTCTTATGGCTTTTTTTCAACAATGGCTTTCTTCTTGCCACTCTTCCATAAGGGCAAGATTTATGCAATGCATGACTAATGGTTGTCCTGTGGACAGATTCTCCCACCTGAGCTGTGGATCTCTGCAGCTCCTCCAGAGTTACCATGAGCCTCTGCTTTAAACTTCTCCACAACTTTATCCCTGACCTGTCTGGTGTGTTCCTCGGCCTTCATAATGCTGTTTGTTCACTAAGGTTTTCTAACAAAGCTCTGAGGGCTTCACAGAACAGCTGTATTTATACAGAGATTAAATTACACACAGGAGGACTCTATTTACTAATTAGGTGACTTCTGAAGGCAATTGGTTCCACTGGATTTTAGTTAGGGGTATCAAAATAAAGGGGGCTGAATACAAAGGCACGCCACACATTTCAGCTAATTATTTGTAAAAAAAATTAAACCATTTATCATTTTGCTTCCACTTCACAATTACGTGCCATTTTGCGTTAATCTATGACATAAAATCCCAATAAAATAACTTTACGTTTTTGGTTGTAACATGACAAAATGTGGAAAATTTCAAGGGATATGAAAACTTTTTCAAGGCACTGTTGATGGCATGTGCATCGCTTACCTGGGGAAGAGATAGCATCGGCATGCGGTATGGGAAGAAGGCAAGCCAGTGGAGGCAGAGTGATGCTTTGGGCAATGTTCTGCTGGGAAACCTTGGCTCCTGCCATTCATGTGTATCCTTCTTTGGAGCCCATGCCTCAACGGGTTAGGGCTGTTTGGGCAGCAAAAGGGGGACCTACACAATATCAGGTAGATGATCATAATGTTCTGGCTGATCAGTATATTTTATGTTTTTATTATATTTTTGTATGCTATGAGTAAGGCTTTCTTGTTACTTGGAAGTGTATTTTATGTAGGTACTATACCATTGTGATCCGATAAGATGTTTAATACAGACACTGGTAACATTTAGATAGCATACATGGTGGAAGGCTGGAAGAAGGATAAGACACAGGGAGGGCAGAACATTCAATCATGGAGAAGCAGGGCCGGCCCTACCATGGGTCCCACTGGGTCCATTGGACCCAGGCGCGACTTACAGAGGGGCAGCAAATTGACTCCCAAATATATTTTCCAGCACTTTTGCGTGTCATCGGTTTGCGGCGCGTTACGGGTGTCAATTCCCTATCTCATACTGCTGCCCTTAGTGCAAACTGATGAGTATGAGGAGGTAGAGTGTCTCCTCCGGGGAACGTCCCTCGCGTGATCGTGGTGTGCGCAATGACGTCAGACATCAGCGCACTCCATCTCACGCAGGGCAGGCCGGATCTTCTAGGGTGGTGGGCGCAGCAGACACAGAAGTGATAGGAGGACTGAGGGTGTTTGGTGGACCGAACGGGTGGTGTTATGAAAGAAGATAACAGTATATATATAATATTTTCTAAATGTTATATTTATATAAAACAATGGATGAGGGGGCCTTTTGGTGAGCATGATTTTTTTTTGGGAGGGAGGGGCGGCATTTTATTCTTGGACCCAGGCAGCACAATGCCTTGGGCCAGCCCTATGGAGAAGACATTATATAAGGATTCTGGGTGAATGCTACAATACCAGCCATGTGTGCACAGTCTGTCCTGCCATAAGGGCATTCCTATGGGATATTCTATAGACACTCAGCTCTGACAATCATGTCTGTTCTACGGACAGCACGGAACGCTGTTATTTGTATATACCAAGACATAATCATTCACTCTAAACATCGAAATAAACAATATACCTTCTGCCTTGCTGTCCTATGAAAGCACTACAGCTAGACTCTCCCAATCTATCGCCGACCCTCCGCACTTTACAGCAAGCCGATTGCCTGGCACTGCCACTTTGCAGCTTGTATTCCTGCGCGTGTCTGTGCTGGAAACAAGCTACCATGTCGCCATCTAGCGGCCATCCTTCATAAATACAATTGTAGAAAGAACGGCGCCACTAATATGTGACAGGAATGGCAGTCGGCTTCTTTTATTCTCTCACATTATTTGTTCAGTTGCTACAAAAAGCAGGTGTATCCAGTACAAGCACACCATAAGGGAAATACAGGGAGTAAATAACATACCTATGGCCCCACAGGCGCGTTCAGGACAGTCTGACATGGCTGCTCTTCACTTACTAAGTAGCAATTGCAGAGCTGCTATCAATGGTAACCTCTAATAAAAGGATGTATTAATAAATGAACCAGGTCTTATGTAATGTTTTCTCTTGCCCTGTTGATCCGGTTACCTGCTTTGGTTATTATGTAACCTATGGATGTGAACTTTGGGAGAACGGTTCACAGTTCAATCTGTGATAACCAGAGTTTTACCGGTTCCGCGGCGCCATCTGCTGGCGGATAGGGGTTAGTGCAGGCACTGCCATAGCTGGCCTGTTATTATCATACAGTTACACTGACTATATTGTCAAAAGTATTGAGAAGCCTGCCTTTACACACACATGAACTTTAATGGCATTCCGATCTTATGCCCAGTGCTGTATTTTGGCCTAGGCCAACAAGGCCCAGGCCTAGGGCGGCACTTTGCAGGGGGGCAGCAAAAAAGCAGCCCCCCTCCACCTGAGACCCTTTTGACCACTGGTTGCTAGAGCCACCTCTCCCACCTCTCTCTCACCCCCTCTCTCTCACTCACCCCCCTCTCTCTCTCCTCCCTCTCTTTCTCTCTCACCCCCTCTCTCCTAACCCTCCTCTCTCATCCCCCTCTCTTTTTCTCTCTCTCTCTCACCCCCTCTCTTTTCCCCCTTCCCCCTCTCTCTTACCCCCCCTCTCTCTCTCTCTCACACCCCCTCTCTTTCTCTCTCTCACCCCCCCTTCTCTCATCATCTCTCTCTCTTATCATCTCTCTCCCTTTCATCCCCCCCTTCTCTCTCTCATCTCCCCTCTCTCCCTCCCTCCCTCCCTCCCTCACCAACCCCCCTCTCTCTCTCCCTCCCTCCCTCACCCACCCCCCCTCTCTCTCTCCCTCCCTCCCTCCTCCACCCCCCTCTCTCTCTCTCTCCCTCCCTCCCTCACCCACCCCCCTCTCTCTCTTCCACCCCCTCTCACCCCCCCCTCATGAGATCTCAGGGGTTCATGCTGGGACTTGGAGTCCTCCAATTTTGGAGGGAGTCACATCCGTTAAAAAGGAAGGAGTGGGGCAAATTTACATAGGAGGGGAAGGGGGGCGCCCAATTTTAGTCTTGCCTGGGGCAGCACAAAACCAAAATACACCTCTGCTTATGCCCCGTACACACGTTCAGATAATCGGACGACTAATTGTTTGCATTTTGTTGCATGATACTAACATCGAATTCAACAATGCGTACTAAACGTGTGATTTTTGTCGTACGATTCGGGAAAAGTTTCCTGGTTGCTTAGCTACGTATCAGATGGTGCAAAACAAAAACAATGGCAGCCAGGCTTTTTCTCTGCTATTTAGTGTTTCTGATCATGCGCGGCCTTTGTCGATCGATTTTTAGCCGACGCATAGTGTACTGATGAAACAATTGTCGTTTGCGAGGCTGTCATACGACAGAAGTTTTCCTGTTTGTCCCTTCGGATTTTGTTTAGTGAACTGTCGCGATCGACTGTCGAAAGCTGTGTACTAACGATCAGATTATCGTGCGATCAGGTTGAAAGCGAGTTTTGTCGTACGATTATTGGGACGTGTGTACGGGGCATAAGTCCATAGGGTTCAATATTGAGTTGGGCCACACTTTGCAACTATAACAGTTTCACCTCTTCACGGAAGGCTGTCCATAAGGTTTAGGAGTGTGTCTATGGGAATGTTTGACCATTCTTCCAGAAGCTCATTTGTAAGCTCAGGCATAGTTGTTGGATGAGAAGGCCTGGCTCGCAGTCTCCACTCTAATTCAACCCAGAGGTCAGGTCTCTGTGCAGGCCAGTCAAGTTCCTTCACCCCCAACTCGCTCATCCATGTCTTTATGGACCTTGCTTTTTGCACTGGGGCGCAGTCATGTTGGAAAAGGAAGGGCCAACCCCAAACTGTTCCCACAAAGTTGGGAGCATGAAATTGTCCAAAATGTCTTGGTATGCTGATGCCTTAAGAGTTCTCTTCACTGGAACTGAAAGGAGCCAAGCCCAACCCCTGAAAAACAACCACACACCATAATCCCCCTCCACCAAATGATTTGGGCCAGGGCACAAAACAAGGTCCATAAAGACATGGATGAGTGAGTTTGGAGTGGAGGAACTGACATGGCTGCTCTTCACTTACTAAATAGTAATTGCAGAACTGCTATTGTTTATCAGTTGTGACCTCTAATAAAAGTGTTTACTAATAAATGAACTAGGTCTTATGTAATGTTTCCTCTTGCCCCGTGATCTGGTTACCAGGTTTGGTTATTATGTTACCTATGGATGTGAGCTTTGGGAGACCTCAACTCCATAGAACACCTTTGAGGTGAATTAGAGCGGAGACTGTAAGCCAAGCCTTCTCATCCAGAGAATGTCAAACATACCCATAGACACACTCCTAAACCTTGTGGACAGCCTTCCCAGAAGAGTTGAAGCTGTTATAGCTGCAAAGGGTGGGCCTCTTCCCGACAACCCTGGGCTGTTGTTGTCGGGATCTGCAGGTGGGGGGCTTATGGGAATCTGGACCCCCCTTTAAAAAGTGGCCCCCAGATCTGGGTCCTCCCCGCTATGTGAATGGGTATTGGGTAAATCGTACCCATTCACCCAAAAATGTGTCAAAAAGCAAGAACCAGAGGAAACAGTTTTTGAAAAGTCCTTTATTAAAAAATAAAAAAATTGTGTCTCTCGATGTAAATTCATCACAATGCCTGCAGGACCCGGGAAAAATATGCTTCTGCCTCTTGGGAGGCCTCCCACCATCTTCCTTCTCTCCTTCTCTCCACTTTGATAACTCTTATATAAGCAAGGGGCAGAGCTGTCAAAGCGGAGAGAAGGCAGACGGCGGGATGCCTCCCAAGAGGCAGAAGCGTGTTTTCTTTTTTTTGGCTCTGGCTGGCATCCTGATTTACATTGAGGGACACTGAGGGACACTATTTTTTTACTTTTTATTTTTTTAATAAAGGATTTTATCAAAAATAGTTTCCTGTGGTTTTTACTTTTTGACACTTTTTTGGTGAATGGGTAGGGGTACTATTTACCCGATACCCATTCACATGGGGGTGGCCAGGATCTGGCAGCCCCCTTGTTAAAGGGGGCTTCCAAATTTCGATGAGCCCCCCCACCTGCAGACCCCCACAACCACAGCCCAGGGTTGTCAGAAAGAGGCCCTTGTCCCCATCAAGAACCCCAAAGCACCCACCCTATGTTGAGGGCAAGCGGCCTGGTGTGGTTTGTCATTGTCACACACTATATATGGGTGCCGTGTATTCAGCAGCCTTATATAGTGTGGGGCGTGAACTTAGTCCCTGAGCCATGATTGACCAAAGGCACTCCTTTGGTCAATCATGGCTCTCACAGTACATTGTGCTGTGATTGGCCAAAGCATACAGGTCAGGTGCATGCTTTGGCAAATCACCAGCAATCAATGCACTGCAAGAGCGCAGTGCATTATGGGGTGCTGATCGGAGGGCGAACTTCCCACCGAGTGCCCCATTTGTTCGTGTATTCAGTGAACACACGAACGGCTGATGTTTGAGTTGGACTTACGTTCGACTCGAACACACAGCCCATCCCTAATCAGGAGGCTCAATAACTTTTGTTGAATTTATACTTTTGATGAGTATTACCCCTATTAAGGAACCTTGTTTTTTCAGGTTTATCTGCAATGCTGATGAATAAATGTGGGCAGGAAGCCATTAACCACTTTAAGACCGGAAGGATTTGCCCCCTTAATGAACAGGCCCTATTTTGCGATTCGGCACTGCGTTACTAACGGACAATTGCTCGGTCATGCAAATCTGTACCCAAATAAAATTGACGTCCTTTTTTTTCCCACAAGTAGAGCTTTCTTTTATGGGTATGTGATCACCTGTGTGATTTTTTTTTTTTTTTGCGCTATAAACAAAAAAAGAGCGACAATTTTGAAAAAAAAAAATAAAAACAATATTTTTCACATTCTGCTATATGACATTCTTAAAAAAAAAAAATAAATAAAAAAACCTAAATATTTTAACATTTTAGGCCAATTTGTTTTCTGCTACATATTTTTGGTAAAAAAATCGCAATAAGCGTATTTTGATTGGTTTGCGCAAAAGTTATCTCGTCTACTATCTACTGGAAAGATTTTTGTCATTTTTAATGTTCTTTTTTTTTACTAGTAATGGCGGCGATCTGCGATTTTTTGTGGGACTGCGACATTGTGGCAGACATATTGGACCCCTGACTGACATTTTCGACACTTTTGGGGGTACCAGTGACATTACTACAGTAAATAGTGCTATAAATATGCACAGGTTCTGTATTAAGGACACTGGCAGGGAAGCGGTTAACAGTTTAGGTGATCAAGGGGTTAAATGTAACCCTAGGGGAGTGATTCTAACTGTGGGAAGGTTGGAAATGTGAAATGATCACAGAGACATGCGATCCTATATAGCAGGATCACATGAGCTCTGTGATCATTTCAGGGAGAAGGATGGATGGCTGTGTTTACAACAGCCGACTGTCCTTCCCTCTCAGCGGGAAATGATCGAGAGTGTCAGGCGGCAATCGGAGCTGCTTGACACACGCATCCGGTCCCCCGCTGCCGAGTGAGAGCGGGAGCGTGCCATAGGCGGCGCGCGCTCGCCCCCTAGCTCCTTCCAGACGAGCGACGTATCCCTACATCGCTTTGCTTGTACGAGCCAGTCTGCCGCAGGAAATATACAGGAGGCGATCGGCAACTGGTTAAACATATTTTGGCATTTGGATTGCCTTTCTGCAAGCTCTTTGCTTGATCCTGAACCTCACAATTGGTGCTCAGATGTGGTCATATCACTCTACTGATCCTGGTTACTGTATGTGCCTGATGTTAGAGTTACATTGAGATAAGAAGTGTAAAAACTTTATGTCAGCAGTCTAATAACGGCACAGTGTGACCTTCTGCTGAATCTGTAAAACTGCTAAGGGTGTCTGGGAGAAAAGACTCTGTAACCTCTGTGATCTTGCTGACAGCAGACTGTGTACAGTATATACCAAGCTACTCCCTTTATGTCAAAGGTAATTATTAAATACTTGCATACTTTTGGTTAATCACCCTCAGATGGACAATTTAGTAAAACAAATTAACAAAACCCACAAAAGTATGCTGAAGAAGGTGGTGGGTAAACATGGGAGACACAGGGATTGTCATCTATCTTATTTGTTGTTTGCAATTAGAGAGGTCCCACAGTCTTTCACAGGGCTTTCACCCTTTAAACTTTGTAAATGAGGCATCCCGAGGGATGCTAGATATTGGGGAAGAAACCTAGGAGACTGAAATCACTGCCTACTGGCGTGTAGTAGAGCATATTTCTATTATGCAAGATAGAATTGCATCAGTAATGCTTTTTGTCCGAGAACATTCAGCAAGCACAGGCAACACAAGTCAAATGTACAATAAATCAGATGAGGTTTAACCACTTTAATACAGGGCACTTCCCTCCCTTCCCGCCCAGGCCAATTTTCCCCTTTTAGCGCTGTTGCATTTTGAATGACAATTGCGCGGTCATGCAACACTGTACTTACACCAAATTTATATCATTTTCCCCCCACAAATAGAGCTTTTTTTTGGTGGTATTTGATCACCTGTGCGATTTTTACTTTTTGCTAAACAAATAAAAAAAGACAGAAAAGTTTGAAAAAAAAAAAAGTTTTTTTGTTTATGTTATACAATTTTGTAAATAAATAAGTTTTTTCCTGCACTGATGAGCACTGATGAGACTGCACTGACAGGTACTGATGAGGAGGCAATGATGGGGTGGCACTGATGGGGTGGCACTGATAGGCGGCACTGATAGGCGGCACTGATAGGCACTGATATGTGGCACTGATAGGTAGCACTGATATGCAGCATTGGTGGGCACTGATAGGCGGCACTGCTGGGCACTGATAGGCGGCATTGATGGGCACTGATAGGCGGCACTGACGGGCACTGATAGGTGGCACTGACGGACACTAATGGGCACTGATAGGCAGCACTGGTGGGCACTGATGGGCACTGATGGGCGGCACTGATCGGCACTGACGGGCAGCACTGATAAGCACTAATGGGCACTGATAGGCGGCACTGGTGGGCAATAATGGGCACTGGTGGGCGACACTAAAGGATGGCAATGATGGGCACTTGTGGGCAGCACTGATAGGGAGGACACTGGTGGGCATCACTGATGGGGAGGGCAATGGGGGGCTCCCTGAGCCCTGATTGCCATCCCTGGTGGCCATAGTGGGCATCCCTGGGGTCATAGTGGGCATCCCTGGGGTCATAGTGGGCATCCCTGGTGGATCTAGTGGCATCCCCCCCCGAGGGTCTGCACTGGTAATCAATGATCTGATTACCAGTGCCGACCCCCCCCTGTCAGGGGAGCCACCGATCGGCGCTCCTTTACTCGTGCCTGTCAGGCACGAACTAAGGAAAGCCGATCAACGGCTGTTCCTGTTTTACTATGTGACCAGCCGTGATTGGACACTGCTGATCACATGGTAAAGAGCCTCCGTCAGAGGCTCTTTACCGAGATCGGAGATGCAGGGTGTCAGACTGACACCTCGCGTCACCGATCGCCGCTCTGCGCGCCCCCGGGGTGGCGCCCAGAGCGGTGTTATCCTGCCGCCGTCATATGACGTCCGGTCAGGATAACTCAACCACATTCCCGCCGTCAATTTGTAATAGGGCGGGCGGGAAGTGGTTAAACTTACCACCCAGGGAATTAGGTACTCATTTTTTGCAAAGTAAGTTCCTAGCTAAGTATCAAAGACCATATGAAATATTGAAAGAGGATGGTGAGGTAAATTATAAGGTGTACCAACCAGACAAACATAAAAGGAAACAGATCTACAGAATAATGGAAATGTAATTAAACCCTGAAAACATACAGAAATCCTCATAGTCCTGGGTGATAGGCCCCCAAAGAAAGAGGAAGACATAAGGAAGGTGCTGATACCCAAGTACATGTCTGCAGTGCAACATGAAGAGATTAGAACGTTTCTACAGCAAAATAAAGATTTCCCCTTGGATTTTGCCAGGCTGCACAAATATAGTGAAACATGACATTGTCACGGACCTCAAATTCGAGTTTGGCTTAGGCCTTATCGTATTCAAGAGGCCCACAGACAGGCAGTAGCCAAAGAAGTACAGAAAAATGTTTGACCTTGGGGTTAAAGAGAAGACTAAAAGTGAATGGTGTAGCATGGTTACCAAGCCAGTTCCTTAGGTTTTTGTAACGTCATCGGAATCAAAATCAAATTTCATACTCCCCCCGTGCCCCCCGGTTGATGAACTGATTGAGAGGCTTGGTCCAGCCCGGTATATAACCACCCTTGGTTTCACTAGAACAGGGGTCGTCGATTGCGGAAAGGTGATGGTTAGATCACATCCCTTCCTTGATGACCCCTGGACTGCTCCTCATACATTTGCAGAGTGGCACAGGAATGGCACAACCTAGTATGCTGCACTGATTCTGGCTGCCCCTTTTCCTACATTCATCTCAGGTGCTTGTGAAATCACATGGGATGGACTTGGATCAGCAGACTGGGAAAACGAGGAGTAGTTTGTTGCTCTGCATCTGAAGGAAATTTCTCCATTGCTGTGATGCTCTGTATTTCACTGCCCTACCAAATGACACCATCCACTGCTCTATTGACACCTTCCACCGCACTACTGACACTGTCCACTGCCCTACTGTCACTGTCCTCTGCCCTACTGTCACGTCCACTACCCTACTGACACTGTCCATTGCCCTGCTGACACAGTCCACTGCTCTACTGACACCATCCACTGCTCTATTGACTGACACTGTCCACTGCCCTATTGACACTGTCCACTGCTCTACTGACTGACACTGTCCACTGCCCTCCTGACACAGTCCACTGTCCTACTGACCCCATTATCTGCCATACTAACAAAATCTACTGCGCTATTGATTGTCACTGTCCACTGCCCTGTTGACACCATTCACTGCCTTACTGACACTATCCACTGCCCTACGGACACTGTCCACTGCTCTACTGACACTGTCCATTGCTCTACTGACATAATCCACTTTCCTACTGACCCCATCCTCTGTCCTACTGAGACCATCCACTGCCCCACTGAAACTGTCCATTGCCCTACTGACACCGTCCACTGCCCTACTGACACTGTCCACTGTTCTACTGACTGACACTGTCCACTGCTCTACTGACATCATACACTGCCCCACTGACACTGTCCATTGCCCTACTGACACCGTCCACTGCCCTACTGACACTGTCCATTGCTCTCCTGACCCCGTCCACTGCCCTACTAATCCCGTCAACTTCCCTACTGACACTGTCCACTGCTCTACTGACACCGTACACTGCCCTACTGACACCATACACTGCTCCACTGACCCTGTCCACTGCCTTACTAATCTCATCAATTTTTCTACTAACCTCATCCTCTGCCTTACTGACACCATCCACTGGCCTACTGACACTATCCATTGCTCTCCTGACCCCGTCCACTGCCCTACTAATCCCTTCAACTTCCCTACTGACCCTGTCCTCTTCCCTACTGACACCATCCACTGCCCTGTTGACTGTCCCCATCCACTGTCCTACTGTCACCATCCACTGCTCTACTGATCCCGTCAACTTCCCTACTGACCTTGTCATCTTCCCTGCTGATACCATCCATTGCCCTATTGACTTTCACCATCCACTGCACTACTAACACCATCCACTGCACTACTGACCCCACTCACTGCCCTGCTGATCCTGTCAACTTCCCTACTAACACCATTGATTACCCTATTGACTGTCACCATCCACTGTACCTACTGACATCATCCACTGCACTACCACTACTGTCCACTGCCCTATTGACTGTCATCGTCCACTGCCCTACTGCTATACATACTACTGACCTCTGCACACAAATCTACATTCTACTGACCCCTGCACACTGCAATACATCCTACTAACCCCTGTACATTGCCATACATCTTATTGACCGCTATACACTGCTTTATCTACTACTGACCTCTGTACACTGCCCTCATGTTTTCCTCATGTTGTCCTTACTGTTTAGTGAGGCCTTGCTATTTATTTCTCTTTTTTTAAAAAAAATCCCTGCACTAGAGGATACTGACAGATCCCCCTGAAAGACCGCTGAAAGACAAGACAAAAGATAGCCTTTGTGGCCCCATAGGGTTTGTGGCAGTAAGTCTGAATGGCCTGTGGGCTGAAAAGGGCTCCTGCTACATTTTAGCAGATGTTGAATAAAATTCTCAGGCCACACCAGCACTTTGCAGTGGCCTATCTAGATGATGCGGTTATCTGGAGCACAGACCAGGAAAGTCACCTACCTAAAGTGCAGGCAGTCCTGAATTCCATTCCGGGCTTAACAGAAAACTCAATGAAGTGTGCCATACGCTTAGAAGACAAGTGAGTACCTACCTGGGTATTGTTGGGTATTATTGTAGGTTCATCCCAATATTTGCCACGGTGGTAGCACTTGTACCTGACCTGACCAAGTGTAAAAACGTCTCAGTAGAAATTACGTGGAATCCAAAGGCTGAACAGGTCTTTCAAAGATTGAAGCAGCCCCTGTATAGACAAGTGTAGGACATTGTTCTATGTGGTAGACGGTTAAAACATATGGTGGTCTATTTGAGTCAGAAGCTGACCTCGGCAGAGAGGAATTATAGTATTGTGGAGGGAGAGTTTTTGGCCATTAAGTGGGCTCTAGAGGCTATTCTGTACTACTTGCTGGGGTGTCGCAACCGACTCATAACAGACCATGCTTAACATGGATGGCCCAGGCTAAGGACCCCAACATGAGGATTATCTGCTGATTCCTGGCCTAGGATCTTTCTTTTAAAGTGGAGCATTCGGCAGGTTGTAATAAAAAAAACCTGGACACCCTCTTTAGAACCCACTGTTTGGTAACTGATGTTCAAACCCACAGGTTCAAACGAGGAAGGAGAGAGGGGGGTTTTGGTGGTTAATGTAATAAACAGCCCCTGTTAGTCCAAGGAAAAGTTGTGGATGAGGCATACCTGCCGCATAGATTGTTGTGTTTCATAAAATAAACTGGTGTCAGTTAAAGGTCAGTAACGGTAAGTGAGGGTTAAGCACTGGTCAGTGACCTTGTTCCCCACCAGGAGTATAATTTGTCTGTGATTGAACATATCTGCAAGTCTGAAGAGACCCAGTGTGGTCTCACTACTAGCCAGGAGATTGCCTTCTGTTTGAGAGCTACAGGTTTGCTCACAACTCTGTGGACATGCTCCCCGCCCAGCCCTGTACAGTTGAGTGGCAGCAGCTGGGATATGTGATGATGGCAAGAGCTGCTGATTGTCACTAGTGATGTCGCGAACCTAAAATTCGCCGTTCGCGAACGGCGAACGCGAACATCGGCAAATGTTCGCGAACCGGCGAACCGGGCGAACCGCCATAGACTTCAATAGGCAGGCGAATTTTAAAACACACAGGGACTCTTTCTGGCCACAATAGTGATGGAAAAGTTGTTTCAAGGGGACTAACACCTGGACTGTGGCATGCCGGAGAGGGATCACGCAAAAAAAAGTTCTTAAAAATTATAATTTTTTGATAGAGAGCCAATTATTGGAAAAATTAAAAAAAAATAAAAATAAAAAATTTCTTTGGATTTAGCATCTGGGGGGTCTAAAAAGTGTACCTGTGAAGTTTCAGCTCTGTAGCATGTCCAGAACCCCTAAAAAACAGCATTTTTCTTATATTTTCAGGAATATGGCTTCTCTGCGGCTGGCTTTTTCTCTTGCAGGCATTTAGCGGGCATTTTTTTTAGGCAGGCATGTCATTTTTTGTATTTAGTGTCTGGGGGGTCTAAAAAGTGTACCTGTCAAGTTTCAGCTCTGTAGCATGTCCAGAACCCCTAAAAAACAGCATTTTTCTTATATTTTCAGGAATACGGCTTCTCTGCGGCTGGCTTTTTTTCTTGCAGGCATTTAGCGGGCATTTTTTTAGGCAGGCATGTCATTTTTTGTATTTAGTGTCTGGGGGGTCTAAAAAGTGTACCTGTCAAGTTTCAGCTCTGTAGCATGTCCAGAACCCCTAAAAAACAGCATTTTTCTTATATTTTCAGGAATACGGCTTCTCTGCGGCTGGCTTTTTTTCTTGCAGGCATTTAGCGGGCATTTTTTTAGGCAGGCATGTCATTTTTTGTATTTAGTGTCTGGGGGGTCTAAAAAGTGTACCTGTCAAGTTTCAGCTCTGTAGCATGTCCAGAACCCCTAAAAAACAGCATTTTTCTTATATTTTCAGGAATACGGCTTCTCTGCGGCTGGCTTTTTCTCTTGCAGGCATATATATCAGTGGTGGGTGGGCAGTGGCACAGTACACTCTCTGTGGACCTGACAGCAGTCACTGGCACCCAGGCAACTGCAATTTAAAAAATATATATATATTTTTTTTACTTTGCAAGCTGCTGTGCCACTTTATATATCAGTGGTGGGTGGGCAGTGGCACAGTACACTCTCTGTGGACCTGACAGCAGTCACTGGCACCCAGGCAACTGCAATTTAAAAAATATATATATATTTTTTTACTTTGCAAGCTGCTGTGCCACTTTATATATCAGTGGTGGGTGGGCAGTGGCACAGTACACTCTCTGTGGACCTGACAGCAGTCACTGGCACCCAGGCAACTGCAATTTAAAAAAATATATATTTTTTTTTACTTTGCAAGCTGCTGTGCCACCTTATATATCAGTGGTGGGTGGGCAGTGGCACAGTACACTCTCTGTGGACCTGACAGCAGTCACTGGCACCCAGGCAACTGCAATTTTAAAAAATATATATTTTATTTTACTTTGCAAGCTGCTGTGCCACCTTATATATCAGTGGTGGGTGGGCAGTGGCACAGTACACTCTCTGTGGACCTGACAGCAGTCACTGGCACCCAGGCAACTGCAATTTAAAAAAAATATATTTTATTTTACTTTGCAAGCTGCTGTGCCACCTTATATATCAGTGGTGGGTGGGCAGTGGCACAGTACACTCTCTGTGGACCTGACAGCAGTCACTGGCACCCAGGCAACTGCAATTAAAAAATATATATATTTTTTTTTTTACTTTGCAAGCTGCTGTGCCACCTTATATATCAGTGGTGGGTGGGCACACAGTGGCACTGCAGTGGGCACAGTACACTCTGTGGACCTGACAGTAACTGGCAGCCCAGGCAACTGCAATAATAAATTTTTTTTTCTTTTTTCAATTTATTGCAACAAGATGCTGTGCCACCGTATATATATCAGTGGTGGGCAGTGCACTGCAGTGGGTACAGTGCACTCTGTGGACCTGACACAGCACTCACTGCAATTATGACAGAGGAAAAAAAAAATATTTTTTAAAATGCAAGGTACTGTGCCTGTGCCACCCGAAATGAGTGTGGTGTGCACACAGTACAGTCTGTGGTAGGTCTGTGGCCTCTCACACACAGCGGGCAGGCAACTGCAGTGTACAATAGATATATATAGATATATATATAAAGAAAAAACTCTATTACCTTACCAGCCCTTAAAAGGGCTTTTGGGGACACTATATATATATATATATATATATGTATATATATAAATAAAAAAAATCCTCAATTACCAGCCCTTAAAAGGGCTTTTGGGGACACTAGATAGATATAGATATATATATATATATATAAGAAGAAACAACTCAATTACCAGCCCTTAAAAGGGCTTTTGGGGACGCTAGGTATATATATATATATATATATATATATATATATAAAAAAAAAAAACACAAATACCAGCCCTTAGAAGGGCTTTTTGGGGTGCTGATATTACAGCAGTAGTGGACCAAGAACACTGCAAGACCAGGAACACTGACTAACTGTCCCTAGCTTAACAGCAGCAGCAGCAGCAGCAGCAGCAGCAGCAGCAGCAGCTCTCTCCCTACTCTCACTACACACACTGCTTCAGAATGATCTAAGATGGATGCTGCCCTTGCTTATTTATAGGAGGTGGGAGTGTGTGGGAGGGAGGTATGCTGATTGGCTGGAAATGTGTCTGCTGACTGTAAAGTTCAGGGTCAAAGTTTGCCTCAATGATGTCTTATGGGGGGCGGACCGAACATCGCATATGTTCGCCGGCAGCGGCGAACGCGAACATGCTAAGTTCGCCGGGAACTGTTCGCCGGCGAACAGTTCTATACATCTCTAATTGTCACTAGGAATCTCCTCCTTCAGCCTTCTGAGCCCTGGAACCAGAGCCTTCATAGTGGTCATGTGATCACTTGTAAATGTATAAAAAAAAGGTATTTATGAGATTTTATTTCTTATCTGAAGGTTTGCCTTAGACTATTATTGTATGTTATTAAAATACTTTAGGATAGGCAAAGTCCACATGCACTTAAAATGTTAACACAAAAGTAAGTTTTACTTGCAGAAAACTGTATGTTATTGTTATCAAAATATAACTTTCTCTATAAAAGATTATATATATATATATATATATATATATATATATATATATAGCAGATAGTTTGTGATGTTGGGAATGATGGTGTTCGTCTCCAGCACATACCGTCATTCACAACAACACAAGCCAATCTAGTCTTTCTCCTCAGAATCGCAGGCTTCCCAGTCTGTGCTCTGTTGTCTTCCAGAAACTGTATTTACTGTTGTAGGCAGGTTCAGTCTACTTTCTCCACTGTAGGTGGTGCTCATCTGTAGCGATGGTACAGTTGAAAAGGAGGTCAAGGGGAACATACAGTAGTTCCTCTATGGCCTCCTGGGTCACTGGGGAAGCTATCCAGTTGGATGCTGACACCCCATGTGACTCTTACAGCCATCTTGGGTAAGACAGAGCCTATTTAAAGCCCTGACTCCCAACCTTGGATGCTTTAAAGGGCTCACAACTTTTCTGTACCACCAGATGGTCAGGCCCCACTCTGCCCTTTTTAACAGGCGCTGTCAGCTCTACTGAAACCTGCTCTCTACGGGCTGCTGAACCTTTGAGTGTTCTTGGTTGGGCTGTCTTCCCACCCAGTTTATTGTGAACTGACTTTGCATTATTTAAATACAATTTCTTTTATCGCACGTGGACTGTGTGTGTTATTGCTGCTGCACCACTCCAACACTCTGGTCAGCAATGCTGCCCCAAGATCCCCAGTATCCACTCCTGCTGCACCAAGATCCCCAGTGCCACATACACTTGGTACATTGGGGGATTCAACAAGTATTTTGCATTTCTTTAACCACTTGCTGACCGCACAATAGCCGAATGACGGCTACAGTGCGGCCGGCTAGTTCTGGGAGGTCGTCATATGATGGCCTCCCGTGATTGAGCCTGCACGCTGCAGGGCACAGGTGGCCTGCTCTGTGATCGCAGTGTCCTCTGGACACTGCTGATCACAGATTGAGGTAAAGAGCCAATCAGTGGCTCTTTACTACGTGATCAGGTGTGTCCAATCACAACTGATCACAGATGTAAACAGAAGCCCAGAAAAGTACATGAACAACAGAAGATGTAAATCAGCACTTCTTTCCTCAAGCTGACAGCGTGATGAGAGGAGAAGAGAGCTGATAACCGGCTTGTGTAAAAGGGACATGTATACTGATAATCAGGGCACTGATTATCAGTGTCCTGATTATCAGCGCAGTCCAAACAGCACCTGCCAATGTTGCCAATCTGTGCCCAACAGTGCTGCTCATTAGTGCCCATCAGTGCTGCCAATCAGTGCCCATCATTGCCTCCTCATCTTTGCCACCTATCTTTGGTGCCTACCAGTGCCGCCTATCAGTGCCCATCAGTGGCACCTATGAGTTCCCATCAGTGCCACCTATTAGTAAAGCCTCATCAGTGCCCACCAGTGCTGCCTTATCAGTACCACCTATCTGTGCAGCCTACTGTATCAGTGCCCATCAATTCCCATCAGTGCCACCTCGTCAGTACCCATCAGGGCAGCCTATCAGTGCCCATCAGTGCAGCCTCATTAGTGCACATCAGTGAAGGAGAAAAATTACCTGTTTGCAATATTGTATAACAAACTATGAAAAAGTTTTATTTTATTTTTTTTAAATTCATTGTCTTTTTTCATTTATTTAGCAAAACAAAAACCCCAGTGGAGATTCCAAACCACCAATAGAAAGCTCTATTTGTGTGAAAAAATGATATAAAATGTGTTTGGGTACAGTGTTGCATTACCACGCAATTGTCATTCAAAGTGCGATGGCGCTAAAAGCTGAAAATTGGCCTGAGGAGGAAGGGGGTAAAAGTTCCCAGTAGGCAAGTGGTAAAGCACAAACTTATTTTCTCTTCTAAATGCAGTTTTTTAGTCTTGTGTGGGTGGGTAACACATACTGTAGAATCACTTTAAAGTTCAGTGTGCAAAATGTGGAAGTGTAAAATACATTCTTTACATTTTGCAATGAACATAATTGTTTTTCAGTATTAGAAGGAGAGGAAAGACTTGCCAATATTTCAGTATCACATTCTCACCAACAGAAGAGTAATAAAAGCAAGCCTCCTTTTAGGCAAGCCCCAACATTTTTAAACTTAAGCAATTACCTATTTTCTGCCCCCTCATTTTTTTGATGAAATTATAAAAAGTATAAGTTCACTTTATAAATGCAGATATTGTTGCTGCTGACTGTCCTGGGCGCATTCCCCAAACGAGGTACAGATTCAGTCTGAGCAAACGCTCCCCAAATCATCATGGACTGTGGAAAATTCTGCATTTCATTTGGAAATCAAGGTCCAAGAGTCTGGAGGAAGTCCAATGTGAAGTTACCACAGTCAATGATGATTTGGGGAGCCATGTTTCTGCTGGAGATGGTCGACTGTGTTTTATCAAGTCCAAAGTCAGTTCAGCCCTCTAACAGGAAGTTCTAGAGCACTTCATGCTTCCCCCTGCTGACCAGCTTGATGGAGAATAGATGCTGAATTCAATTTCTAGCAAGACTTGGCACCTCCCCACACTGCCAAAAGTACCAATACCTGGTTTGATGAGCATGGTAACTCGTCTGACCTAAATCCTGTGGGGTATTGTCAAGAGGAACATGAGAGACACCAGGCCCAACAATGCAGATGAGCAGAAGGCTGCTATCAAAACAACCTGTGCTTCCATAACACCTCAGCAGTGCCACAGGCTGATCGCCTCCATGCCACGCCGCATTGATGCAGTAATTCATGCAAAAGGAGCCCCTACCTACTATTGAGTGCATACTATACTGTACATGGACATGCTTTCTAGTAAGCCAACATTTCTGTATAAAAAAATTCCTTTTTTTTGTAATATTCTAATTTTCTGAGATATTGAATTTTGGGTTTTCACTAGCTGTAAGTATCAGGTATCAAGTGCTGGAGGCCAATGGCGAGAGAGCTTCCCTTGCAGCTAAGTTTCAGACTCCCCTGGAGGTGAGACAGGAGGAGTCAGGCCCAAAGTCACGCAGGTCGCCTGCAGAGTTGCGTTCGGTGCCAGGTGGGTAGCAGAGGAGACAAGGTCAAGTGGAAGCCGAAGTCAGGATGGAGATCCGTTAAACAAGCCGAGGTTAAAGTCAGGGAGTGAGCCGGAGACAGATCTTGAACAAGCCGAGTCAGTAACCAGGAATCACAGGAAACAGGAAACACAGGAACGTTGGTAGCAGCTGAAGGTCAGACAGCACTTTAGACAAGGACTAGCTCCCTTATAAAAGCCCAGGTGAAGTACTGGCGGAGATGCTGGGTCCTAGAGTCCTCCTGCTATTGGTGTCCTGACAGTGCCCCCCCTGACGGACAGCCTTCGGATGCCCAACTGCGCCATCTTTATCGGATATCTGGCAAGAAATTCATGAAGGAGTCTAGGGCATGGATGTTGATCTTCGGTTGCCAGGAGCTTTCTTCGAGTGGATACCCCCTCCATTTGATCAGATATTGGATTTTCCTGCCTTGCCTCCTGCAATCCAATATTGACTCCACCTTGTATTCTGTTTCTTCACCAACAGTTCCTGGTGGCGGAGGTAGTTCCACTCTCCCAGGAAATGGATCCGAAATGGCCGATTTAAGGAGAGAGGCATGAAAAACTGGGTGAATCCTATAAGAATCAGGCAGGGATAATTCAAATGCCACTGGGTTTACTCCACGTTTGATTGGAAACGGCCCGATGTATCTAGGCCCCAGCTTCTTCAATGGGCATGGCAGTTTCAGATTGGCTGTAGACAGCTATACCTCATACCCTAATTTAAAGGAGGGATTCCCCCTGCGTTTCTTGTCAAAAAACTTTTTGTAGTCGATTTGAGCATTCAGTATGCTTTCTTGGAGGGTTCCGTAGTTTTGCTGTATAAAAGCAAGTCTGTCCTGAGCAGCAGGTACTGCAGATTCGGATATAGTTTCAGGCAAGGTAAGCGGGTGGAATCCGTAGTTGGCCCAGAACGGAGACTGGTTTGTGGCTGAGTGTAGCGAATTGTTATAAACAAACTCCGCTAGTGGGAGCAGTGAGGCCCAGTCATCCTCTGAAAAGGCTGAGAAACAGCGGAGGTACTGCTCCAAGGTTTGATTCATACGCTCTGTTTGTCCCTTGCTCTGAGGATGGTAGGCTGATAAGAGGCAAAGTTCTATTTTCAGAGCCTTACAAAGAGCTCTCCAAAACTTGGAGATAAATTGTACCCCCCCCCCCCCCCCCTGATCTGAAACAATGCTACTGGGAAAGCCGTGGAGTCTCACAATTTCCTTGATGAATATGTGCGTGGTCTCAGTTGCTGAAGGTGTGCCTACCAAGGGTATGAAATGGGCCATCTTCCACCACCACCATAATGGCAGTAAAAGCTCCACAATAAAATCCATGGAGATAATTTCCCACGAACGGTTGGAAAAGATAAGGGTCTCATTAGTCCCCAGGGCCTTGTCTTGTTGCCTTTGCTACGTAGGCACACTGAGCAGGATCTGACATAGGCTCTACAGTTCTGACTAAGGTTGGGCCACCAGAAGGACCGTTGGATGAGCTCACTTGTTTTACGTGCTCCAAAGTGGCCAGCTAACTGGTGGTCAAACTTGAAAAAGGAGCGCGGCTGCCGTTTCACTCGCAGCACGAATGCTCGAAAACGCGACGCTTACTAGTGATGTCACGATCCCCCGCCTGCAAGCCGCACCCTGGTCAGACCTTCCATCACCGCACAGCCGGCTTCATACGGAGACCAATTATTGTTTTTATTGCATTAAATTGGATACCTGCACTTAGAGGCGCCTCTCTTTTCCTTCATCCGAAGTACTGGCGGAGATGCTGGGTCCTAGAGTCCTCCTGCTATTGGTGCCCTGACAGTAAGCCATAATCATCAAAATTAAAAGAAAGAAATGCTTGAAAGATATCACTCTGTGTGTAATGCATCTATATAAAATATATGAATTTCACCCGTTGAATAAAATTACTGAAATAAATTAACTTTTTGATGATATTTTATTTTATGAGATGCACCTGTGTGTCTGTGTGTATATATATATATATATATATATATATATATATATATATATATATATATATATATACAGTATATATAAACACATACACTATATAAAATTAGTTTTTTTAACTTATTACCACTTGATGGCAGTGTAACACTCCAATATATGAATGTTATAGCTACTGTATAAGAAATGCCCGCTGCTTTGCCTAATCTTACTGTTGCTGAAGTGGAGGGAAAATATATTTTCTTAAGGCAAAACAGTCATTTTTAGTAGTGGTTATGGTGACAGCTGTGAAAACTGCATGTGACTTGCCATCAGAATTAGTTAAACTATTGACTGTAAGCATCTGCTAACCTTTGCTAACACAGACTTTGCAACTGCCTCACTACTAAGTGGTTAATATAATTTTTTAGCATGTTTTATAGTACATGCTGTATATTTTTATGTGGTGTAAATATATTAAACCACAATGATTTCCTGAAGAAAAGGACCATTTTAAATTTAAAGATTATGTACGCTTGGATTTGTAGATGGGCAGAATTTCTCACAAACAGTCAGGAAAAGCCTTAGGGAGAAATATCATAAATGGGGTGAGACAAGGTGAATTCACAAAGTGGTCCTCAATTTACCTACCTGTAGCTTTGACTGCTTATAGAGCTGCTGTTTTTTTTTGAGTCTTCCAGGTGTGACCTACCTTTAACTAAACTCTGCAACTTACCAAGACTTTAGGAGTAATAAAGTGGGCTTTATTTGAGCAGGAATAAGCTCTGTAAGAGAAGTTCTCTTGAAACTTTTTCAGCCATAACAGGTTTAAAGTGGTTGTTAACCCCATTCATGAAAGTTGAACAAAGCACATACAGTATTACCTTGGTTTGCGAGTAATCTGGTTAATGAGCGTTTTGAAAGATAAGCAACATTTTTTTTTTGTAGCACCCTCCTAGGTCGGTGCTAGTGATAAAGTATAGTTTTGAGCTCTGTCTGCTTACCAGAAGAGCTGCAGGTAAATCTATATTGTTCTCTGCCTACCAGGGAGCAGGATCAGTTAGTAAGGTCTGCTCATTGTGCTCAAAGTGCAACTCATTCTGTCTAGAGAGTGTTTCACACTGGTCCAATAGGGAGGTATGTTGGACAGTGGGAGGAAACCTGACAAATGGGTGCATGAGCTTTTGATACAGTCCTGACGATTGGCAGAGGGAAAATCACCTCGGTGCATGTTGGGAGTCACGTGAGCGCCGGGAGACGCTCTGATACAGTAGAAATCAGCATCTTTTATATACAGTACAGACACAGGGACACATAATATTACAGTATTTACCAGAGGGGATAGCATGCTTATACTGTACAGTACTGTACTTTAGATATGATAGCAGCATATCTTTATTTATACCAATAAATGATTGTGGAACGAGTTCTCTCTGGTGCTTCGTTCTTCTGTTATCAGCATGAGTCACTTCTGAAAAATTCTCAGACACATGAGATAACATAAGCTAAAAATTTGTGTCAGGGAGGGAGCTTAGAGGAGGATAAGCATGGAGCTTGTCTATTAGGACTACAACTCTGCATGTTCCTTCATTCCTCTGCCTATGTGGAGGGGGAGGGGGGTGTTTCCCTTCCCTGCAATCAGTTCTCACACAGTGTAAGTCCATTCTCCCCACCCACCCGTATGTGCTGCTGAAAGAGGAAGAAAGATTTCTAACACAATCTGACTTTTCAAAGGGTGTAGAATGCAGAAGACAGCAGATATACAAGCAAAACTTATGTAGGAGGATTTGGTTTATCTCTATGTATCATCTGAGGCTATTCACTTCACTGGGTATAGGAGAGGGTTTACAACCACTTTAACCCAATATCAAACACAATACAAACTAGGTTAAAGCTGATCTCAAGGGAAAACACAAACAAAAAAATAACCTTGCAGTGGGACTCCCCCTTCGCTGAAACTTATTTCTAGGGTACCATAAAAAAGGACTTTTACTTACCTCATCCCTCACTTTCCTGGCAGCCGGTGCTCAAAGAGCAATGGGGATGTGGAACTCTCTTCTACAAGCAGTGGTATCAGCGGGGAGCATCGATAGTTTCAAAAAATTATTAGACAGTCACCTTAAAGACCACAACATACAGGGGTATACAATGTACGGTTAACATCAAACACACACACATCATAGGTTGAACTGGATGGACTGATGTCTTTTTTCAACCTCACTAACTATGTAACTGTTCTCCCTTATGCACAGGGTTGTGATGTACTTGTCACCTTAGAGAAGAGACTGTGGCAGCCAGTCTTATAGCATGGGGGAGGCCCGTAGGGTGGAGAGATTGGATAAAAGTCCTTGTTACTGGTACTCTAGGCATAAATTAGCATTTCATCCTGGGTGGAAGCCCCACTGCATGAGTACTTTTTTGTTTAACCCAGAGTTCAGCTTTAGGACAGAGTCTATGGCTTCTGTTTACTGTTATTGCCTGTGAAAAGGCTTGCCAAACGCACTAGGCAGATGAGAGTGGAACAACCAGGCTGATAGCAATGAAATAAACATGGTAGATATGAATTCTAAGGGTTTGTTTGCCACAAGTGGATCATGTTGCAGAGGGCATTTAACAGGCAGCTGGAAGGTGTTATGTCGCCCCCATTGCAGCTTGTTTTCCCCCTGTAAAGCCTGCATCCTGGCACCGCAACTACATGCGATGCATGCAGTTGCAGAATGGTTGCAACACAGTCATTTGAATAGGTCCTTATAGGCAGTGGCGCTGCCCAAAGGTCATGGCTGGGGGTTACAAGTTTTACTGCAACTGTGACACAAGGAACCATGGCATATGTACAACCCTCTCTAGCTTTTGTGTTAGATTATGAAAGGCATCCTGGGAGGAAGGCAGTAAACCATGGCTCAACTGCTTGTTTTTATCTCCCCCAGGCCACAAGTTTAAACTAGGCCTTGAAGAGAACACAAGGGGGTGCTCATGAACCGTGTGGCTTATCTACTATTCGTCTACTATGCCATAGAGGTTCCAATTATGGGGAAGATTTTTAAAAAATGTTGGCATGAATTCTGCTTTAAGATTTATAAAATTTAAATATGACAAAGCACAGTGTGAACATGCTAATATACAGTATGTGACAGTATGTGAGAAAGCACTAGATGACCCCATTGTATTACGTTTAGTTAATGAAAAGAGGAAGTGAATTTCCCTTGCTGGGGAACTACATTTATACATTTTCTCGTTGATGAAACAGCAATTGGATGGAGCAGCAAAATCAATACTATATTAGGCTGATACATTGAAATTCACAAGTCTGTTTCCAAACAATCAGCAAATGAAAAGTGCTATTCAAATAGGGCTACTGCCATTTTACATTAAAATAAGCAAGAGTTTTTGCATCTCTACATCCATTCTACATTTTTTGCATGTGTGCTGAGGTCGTAAGTTATGTGCTTCTTTGGTGTAAAAATCTTTCTCTACAAATATATTCCAATACAATTTTAAAAATGGTGCTTTCTGATATTTTACACTAATTTTACTTGTTAGGTCTCTTGCACACGGGAGTACAAAATGTTACACTTTTTCCTGATCAGGATATATAAGTATTGTAGTCTATGCAACCATACACACAGCCGCATACAGATTAGTAATGGAGGGATAAGTACAGAGCCATGAAACCAAAATAGAAAATTTGAGTACAGTAATGAACCTCCCCAGTTCAATTTGCTAACCAGTTTGCTTACCAACCAAATGAATCTGTCTAACAGTTTGCGTCAAAACAGGGGTTTAGTAGCACACATTTGCAAACGCATGTGTAAGCTGCAGGGCCACTCCACGGCTCCTTGTATTACCTGCAGTCCTAACTCTAGTGAATTTATGAGAGTCTTCACAGTGGAAGTACATGCAAGCTGTGAAGACTCTCATAAGTTCACTAGAGTTAGGACTGCAGGTAATACAGGGAGCCGTGGAGTGGCCCTACAGCTTACATATGCGTTTGCAAATGTGTGCTACTAAACCCCTGTTTTGACGCAAACTGTTAGACAGATTCATTTGGTTGGTAAGCAAACTGGTTAGCAAATTGAACTGGGAATTTTATTTTTGTTTGTTTCATGTGCGTTGCCCTTCCATGTGTTCTTTGCTATGAAGGCCAGTTATAGGTGGGGGCAGAGGTCATTTTATTTGTTGTTAATGTGTACTGGTGAGATGATATACTGGATGCCTTTGCTGTAATACCATTGGCTAGGCTTCCATTATGCCCCCAATTACCTTTCAGGAGGGATGGGCCACCTCCAGGCTCACCTGCCCCATATCTATCCATTAGCTTGCATGTGCTTCCACTGTGAAGACTCTCATAAATTCACTAGAGTTAGGACTGCAGGTAATACAGGGAGCCGTGGAGTGGCCCTGCAGCTTACACATGCATTTGCAAATGTGTGCTACTAAACCCCTGTTTTGACACAAACTGTTAGATAGGTTAATTTGGTTGGTAACAAACTGGTTAGCAAATTGAACTGGGAAATTTATTTTTGTTTGTTTCATGTGCGTTGCCCTTCCATGTGTTCTTTGCTATGAAGGCCAGTTATAGGTGGGGGCAGAGACCCTTTTCTTTGTTGTTAATGTGTACTGGTGAGTGGACATACTGGATGCCTTTGCTGTAATACCATTGGCTGGGCTTCCATTATGCCCCCAATTACCTTTCAGGAGGGATGGGCCACCTCCAGGCTCACCTGCCCCCTATCTATCCATACAGGTTAATTTGGTTGGTAAGCAAACTGGTTAGCAAACTGAACTGGAAAATGTATTTTTGTTTGTTTCATGTGCGTTGCCCTTCCATGTGTTCTTTGCTATGAAGGCCAGTTATAGGTGGGGGCAGAGGCCATTTTCTTTGACAGTAATTAACCTACCTATGCGTATTTACGTGCCTATACGCGCATATATTGCAATACTGGTGGTGAAGAAGAATTTTATACTTGTATATGCTTATGTGCCTTTACGCTTCTTTATGCAAGTCCTTTATGAAACATTTTACTCAGGATCATTTTGTCAACAAGGTCCTGGGTATACACATCAGTAAATTCTTATGTCTGTGTGCAACTGGCCATACATTGCTATTATTTTAGGAGACGACCCCCTAAAATACACAAGTGTTTTATTTCTTCTGTTTCCAACTCCGTAGGCAATAATTTACCCTTACTCCCTGTGGTTTGATATCAGTGCTGGATTAATCCTTTTCCTCCCCAAGGCCAGTGACCTTGTTTCACCCCCTGTCCCCAACACCCAAACATACCTGTTTTGGACTCCCATAACCCCCCCCCCCCAACATATACCAAAGTGCTTCAACCACAAATGTGTCTACTAACATAATCAGTTCCATACTGACATAACCAGCAATGTGTCCAGAGCCTTGCTGCTTCTTGCCCTTTTCTCAGTCTAAATAAAACTGCCTGTTAATGACATATGTCCTACCACTCTCTCCAGTGTAGCCCAGACTGCAGCAGTATTGGAGACATTTGCAGACATAGCTAAAGGAGAAGCTGCATTCATAGAACACAGAGTAGCTACTGTTAAGCTGCCTGCCATCCACTAGGGGGAAAACTGAGGACATGGACTGCTGGAAACTCTGAGGAGTAAAGCACAGGACTGTGGGAAATGTAGTGCAAGAAAAGAGATGTAAACTGTAATATAGTTTCTTCTTGGACTTCAACTGCAACTTACACTATGGTGTGGAGGAATAGGAGTGTTTTAAATATTTTTCTGAGCTGAAAAAAGGAAGACTGGTCATTCTGAAGAGAGACCGAGGCTGAAAAAGACCTGCTACACCTGGAAAGAGAGAAGAGGCAATGTCTAGCTGAGGAGCAGAGGCTGTAAACAGATGGCACCTGAAAGCAGTAGAGAGTGGCAGCCAATCCGGAGCAGTGTAGTGAGCCCTGGATGCTGGGGAGCCTGCTGTTAAAAGCTGGCCATAGATGGTTTGAATCTTGGCTGGTTCAGACGGCATGTTACTCACTTCTGAGCTCTTCATTCACTGCATTACCCACTTCTAAACCCAGCATTCTTTGGTACTCACATTTAAGCCCTGCATTCTCGGTTTTATCCACTTGTGAGCCCTGCATTCTCTGTGTTACTCACTGCCGAGGCTTGCTTTCTCTGTGTTACTCACTTCTGAGCTCTGCATTCTCTGTTACTCACTGCTGAGGCTTGCATTCTCTGCATTACTCACTTCTGTGCTCTGCATTTTCTGTGTTACCCACTCCTTAACTCTGCATTCTCTGTGTTACTCACTCCTGTGCCCTTCATTCTTCAATTATAACTCCTAAACCCTACATTTTTCCTGTTACTCACTTGTGAGACCTGCATTCTCTCTGTTACTAACTTCTGGGTCCAGCATTCTCTGTGTTACTCACTCCTGGTCCCTGATTTCTCTATGTATTACCCACTCCCCAGCCCTGCACCCTATATGCTGGTCTTTATATGACATACAGTAGTCCTGACCACCTAATTCCAAAATGATTTGAGGAAAAATACTGTCATCATCAACATGACACAACTACCGCCTTTGATCTATTCCCCAAAGTCATAAGCACACATCCTAACTTCCCTTGAGTGAAAGAAAAACTCCCAAACACTACTAACCCTATTAATGATGCCACAAGTGACAATCACCTGCAATCCTTGAGAGACGCTCCCCCAAAATTGTGATATACAACTCACCATGGACAGTTTGGCATGTGTAAGGAGCGATAAGTCGTAACATACTGTATTGAAACATGCTGACAGATTGCATGCTTTGACTAAAGTGTTCTGATATTGTAGGGTGTGATGTCTTTCATGTTCTTAAATGCTCGTATGTATTGACATTGGCATGTTATGACAGAGTGACATGTTCTAAAAGTGGCTATTTCTTATATAGGCACTTTCAACATACTGTTTAAAAAAGAGGCACCATTTTCCTTGTGAATTATCAGTATCTACTCAGCAAGAAAATACTTAAATATTTTTTGTATAAATTGTAATGCATTCAAGTAATGCCAAATTCACTCAACTGTCAGTGAAAACCAATTCCTTTAAATAAACTTGTCACAAAGCTGGGTAATTTCAATTGAGTACATGATGAAAAAAAAAAAAAAGCAGAGATTAGGTTCAGTGAAAATTGCACGTCAGAATATTTCTTTGATCCACAAGTATAGCCAACAAAAGAGATATACTTTTCCTGTATGAGTTGAGCTTGGCCCCTCATCTTCCACTTTACAACACCCTTCATAGGTCCATAAGGCTGCACTTCACTAGTGTAACCAATGGTTAGCTTGGCGGACAGATAGGGGTGGGAGTCGTGGGACTAAGCACAACATTTTAAAGAAAAGTCAATGCTAGCATAGTATTTCAGATGTTTAAATCTATATAACAAAAGTTTTGACTGCTACACATACAGTAATCAACAATAATGTTTTGGTGGCTATCACCTCTGCACACAGGGTGTCGAATTTGGCAGCGTTATCCTGTCGTTCACCTTACTTGGTGGTTCACAGAGATAAGGGGGTTCTTTGCCCCTGTCTTGTCATTCCTTCCAAAGATTGTCTCTGATTTTCATTTGAATGAAGACATTGTGTTGCCTTCCCTGTGTCCCAGGCCAAAACATCCGAAGGAAATTGCTTTGCATGCCTTATATGTGGTCCGGGCGATTAGGGTGTATCTGTCAGCTACGGAGTCTTTTAGGAAATCAGAATCACTATTTGTGCTCACGGATGGGCCTCGGAAAGTGTTGTCCGCTTCCTCTGCGACCATTTCCAGATGGATCAGACAGACGGTGGTTCAGGCCTATTCCATCAAGCGTCAGGTTCCTCCTTTCCCTGTCAAGGCGCATTCTACTCGGGCGCTAAAGTGCCTGGTAATGCTTTGGCATTTCACTGTGCCAGAAATGCCATCTTCCATAGTGTCTCTTATGTACACTAGGAGCATCCGGGCATGTTCCTTCAACATCTCTTATAATCTGTTGGATTTCCTCAAGCTGAAGTTCAGGTGCAAATAAGTGCTTTCTAGCCATAGTCGAAAGTACAGACTTGCCCCCTCCCCTTCTACTGCGGTTGATTTGACAATAGCTGTGATTTTTAGCTGCAGCTTGTCTCAGCTGTGAACATAACCCCAAGACACGCAATAAGAATGCAGAGGAAAGGGGGATCTGTCAACCTTTGCATTCCTGCTGCCATTGCTTGTTCACAGCCAAGACAAGCCATGGGGGGCTGTGTAATTTAAAGGGGTCCAGAGCTGTGGGGGGGCCCTGTGTAATGTAAACGGGTCCAGAGGTGTGTGGAGGGGGGGCTGTATAAGGTAAAGGGGTCCAGAGGTGGAGGGGGGGGGGCTGTGTAATGTATTTGAGTCCAGAGGTGTCACCCTATCAAAATGCTATAATTGGTGTTAAACTCACCTTTAATCCAGCGCCGGGCAAAGATCCCCAGCACTGATCTACACGCACCTTCTGATGTTGGAAGGGGCATTGTGGGATCAAATTTACTCACTGGCTGAAGAAACTGGTCTTTTTCCCACCTAGCAACACCCCTGGCTGCAGCATTGAATCAACTATCTCCTTAAAAGCCATTGTCAGTGAGGTTAATCATTACATGCTTCTCCTCAGGGAGATGTAAGCAAGATGAATAGAGGTGTATAAAGCCCTAATAAAACACTCCGATAGTTGTCCAGTTTGGCAGGAACTGGCTGATTTTCATTACATGCTGTAGGTTCAATAGCTATGTTCTATCAGCTATGACAGCTATTTACTGTTGAACGGTCATGCTGGGAAACCAGCATTCGATCAACGCTTGCAGCCAATAGCTGCAAGCACTGATCTGTGTATTCTGGTGGAGGGGGTATCCTTGCATCAACATTGCTTGTTTTGATGTGGGGATCTGTCAGTTTTTTTCATTCCACTTGCTGGTTGAATTAAAAGAAATTGTACATGCATACCCAGTTTAAGTGTGTAACACCAATTCCCCCCAAAACTCTACACTGACAACTCAAAGTGTGTGGTATTCTGAGACCAATTGCTTGCAGTTAGGATGTATTCTTGGTGTGTTTAAGTTTTTTAAAGTGAAAAAATAAAAAAATCTGGGGCATTCCCTGCTCCCTCCAACTGCACATATACTATACATATCCCTTACATGCATGCAGCTGTGGGGTGGGGAATGTCTCCTATGCCTATGATTGGCTGTCATCTTTGACAGGTTCCCAGCGGGATAGCTTAGGCCGGTTCGGACTTGTGTCAGAACACATCTGAGCTCATCTCTAGTAGCCAACATCCGAGCACTGCAAAAGGCCCTCACTTGCTTTCAGTAGTTGCCTGCTCTGGTGAGTTAGAGGACCACAACCTGGGTACCACCTGTAGAGTAACATCTCCACCTGTAGGAGCTCTAGTGATGATACAGATGGTACCTTAGACTCTGCGCCTCGGTCCTTCTCAGGGCTCTTGCCAGCACTAATCTGGAGGGCACACTGAGCTTTGTGTGCCTGACATGTGACCCTCACCACCATCTGCCCAGCTGCTACAGCTATGTCGTAGTTAGCCAGTCTGCCCCTAGTGGGAGCTGTTTATCTGTGACAAAACCAATGCTTAGCATTGAACTGCCATTATTAAAATGTCCTTCGTGCTGCATTTTGGGAGTGCTGATCTGCATTTTCCCATTCAAGTAAAAGCAATACTTAAATGATGCAGTGCAAAACATCTAAATGCATTTCAAAATACACCATTGCAACCTACCTTAAGTCATGTGTTATTGTGTAACTGAGCCCTTAAAGATATTTAAATCCTCAACTATGGATTACATATGAGATTTGCAATTTTTGTTACTGACAGGATCTTTACGAATGACCTTTCTCGAGTGGTCATAATGCATGCCAGCTACTAAGAATCAATACATATTACTCATTATATTTTACTACATATATTCCAATTTCCTTTGGTGATTTAAAAGTTGGCCTTGATTTTTATTTCACCTTTAATACACAAGTGTACTGTACTGCAAACCTAATGAACTGAATACATCAGATGAGATATATTGCAATCTGTGTTAATCTATTACAAGGAAATGTATACCAGGATATTGAAAAGTTTGCAAAAAGTAATAGAAACATGATAATGGAGACATACACTATTTCCTGGGAAAAGGTCTCCAATTTCTTTACATTAACAAAAGAAAAAAAAAATCACCCGGGTTAAAAATAGAAAAGGATTTTATTAAGTCAAATTTTCATTATAGAGAACCTACGTAGCTAGGTTCTGGGTCAGCCACCACTAATTATCCCTTAAACACCCATAAAGGAAAATTGCAAGCATGATTGACTGTATTTAATAGAAACGAATCAACACAGTCATGTAACAGATTAAATGAATGCCCAGTAGTATAATGTAAATTAGTACAATGGGCATTTCTGTATTAAATAATGTATAATAGCAGCAAAAATGCTGGCTAAAATATGCAGGAGGCCTTAAACCAAATAAAGGGATTAAAGTGGATCTGCCATTTTCTAATGCACATAATGCTACAGAAAAGAAAGTAAGGATACTATTTTTTAAGGATCCCTGTTTTGCAGTATAGAAACATGAACTGAAGGAACAAATACGGAAACTTGATCATAAGTCTTGTATCTATTTCTGTCTACAGTTTACTGTTTTTGCAGCCCTTTCTTTTATCACAGTAACCACTTATTGACAGCACTAAATTAAAGTGGTTCTAAAGCCTTAACGGAGTTGTAAAGTCAGAAGGTTTTTTTATCCTAATGCATTCTATGCATTAACCACTTGCCGACCAGTCAAAGTGGCTCGTTCCCGTCCAGCGACGTAGACCTATGTCACTGGACTCCTCCCCTTGTGGGCGCCGCGCCGCCGGAGGCTTGCTCCCGCTGTATTCAGTCACAGCGGGAGTCGGGCCAGGGAAGGAGCAGCGGTGATCACCGGCGCTCTTCCCCGATCGTCGGGGAATCGAGTCTGGAGATCCGCCCGCTTGTGTAAAAATATTTTTCACATCTGCTACATGACATTCCCAAAAAAAATGTAAAAATCAAAATTTTTTAACATTGTAAGCCAATTTGTTTTCAGCTACATATTTTTGGTAAAAAAAAATCGCAATAAGCGTATTTTGATTGGTCTGCGCAAAAGTTATCGCGATTACTAACTACGGGAAAGATTTATGTCATTTTAATTGTTTTTTTGTTTTTTTACTAGTTTTTTTGTGGGACTGCGACATTGTGGCGGACAGATCGGACCCCTAACTGACATTTTTGACACTTTTGGGGGGACCAGTGACATTACTACAGTAATCAGTGCTATACATATGCACTGTTACTGTAATAATGACACTTGCAGGGAAGGGGTTAACCCTCATGCTTACTGACGTGTGTGTGTGTGGGGGGGGGGGTTCTGTGACACAGACAGAGATCGCAGGTTCAGCTCTGCTGAATCCTGTGATCTCTCCCTGTATGTCACTGAGAAGATCCACCTGCTTTGTTTACATAAGCAGGCGGGTCTTCTCACACTTTCCCCGACGATCGGGGAAGAGAGGCGGCGATCGCTGCCTCTCCTTTTCCGACCCGACTCCTGCTGTGTCTAAACACAGCAGGAGCAAGCCTCAGGCGGCTAATAATAACTTACTATAAAAATATCACAATAATGTGCCCCTGCTAGTAAATAATAACGAATTAATATAAATAAGTGGAATATCATCAACAAATGGTGCAAAGTTCATAAAAATAGGTGATCCTTTCTGTGCTGTGCGGATATCAGGTGACCAGGTGCTGGTGCTTTTAATTCATAAGGTGACTTAGTGCATTGATGATAATGCTGGCCGCTCACCTCCTGGTTTGGCTCATTAGTGTGCAAAAAGCGGGTTTGGCTCATTATAATCTGTGAGCCAAACCATTATTTACTAGCACGGGCACCTTATTGTGATATTTTTATATTAAGTTATTATTAATCACAGCTATAGTCTCTAATCACTTGGATTCAAATAATCCGTCATCATATGAGCACGTGCACTTTTATTTTGGTACTCACTTATTTATTTATTGATTTTTATTGTGGTACTAATTTATTTATTTATTTATTTATTTTTGTAAGATATTTGATATTCAATTTGCTTCAATATTTTATCCTTTGGCGCTACATATCTTATTAGCTTTCCAGGTGCAACACTGCCCCCTTCACTTCCTGGTTTCAAGGAGACACTGCGAACAGCAGGAGCCATAGACCCCAGTTGTTGTCAGTCAAACTCCTGTGTCTTATTGGCACCATGTGTGTATATGGAAACAGCCCAGCTTGGGAGCATGTGCACATAGGTGCCCCCCACACAGTTTACTAAGGAGGCACTTGGAGGAAAGAGGAGTGGACAGTGGGGTAAGGGGACTGCCAAAGAGGAGGTAAGGGACCATTCTGTGCAGTATTGCTACAGAGAACAGGTAAGTGGTGCCATTGAGCAAATATGGTCATGATGACCATATTAGGTCAATAATGAAGTCTAAGATATATATATTAAAAAAAATATTAAAAAACAGTGATATAATTCAATATAATTCATATAAAAGAATGGTGATCATTAAAATAAAGTTTAATGCAGAAAGTCCATGTGATTGTGCAGAGTAGACAAATATATATTCAGTGATAAATTTAATCCAAAATCGTGATGTCAATCAATCACACAGTGTCACTGATGTGAAACAATCCAAACCAGGGTGACGTCACTTCTGGTCTACGGCCGTGACCGGAAGTTTGGAAATAACACGCCGCTTAGTGCGGGGACCAAGCGGTCCACTTCCCTGTGCATCTCTGCATACCGTACTGTAAGTTATTTATTGTTTTTAATAAATGTTTTTTAAACTACTACACTATGGAGCCCTCATCTTATTTTACATGGGTGAAGGGGATGTGCATATCCAATGCTAGCAGAGCCAGTGTCATTATTGGAGCGTGACAGAGGATTCCTTTACATATGCTGAAACGCTTTATTTTGCCTATTTTGCCTATAATTAGATGAGCAGCCACTGCACTCAGTGTTGAATTCTCTGTTTGGATTACGTGCCGCCAGAGCACGGGATGAGCCCCATCGTGCAAAGCAAAGTTGATGATCTTTCCTGATTACTCAGTGGAGACCCAAAGGCAGCACAAATCCTTTGACACGGTCTGGGCTAAACTAAGAGAACGTGGGCTCAAATACAGAATGCTATTTCCTGCATGCCTTCGTGTTCAAGATGGGGGTTTGGTGAAATTCTTCACACCTCTTGAGGATGCCATTCCTTGGCTGGAAACCCTCCACAAGTAACCTATTTCTTCCTTGAATGTTGTGCCTTTACCTTTCTGCTCTCTTGTTATGGGCCGCTCACCCTATCTTCTATTTTGTGTGCCATTTTGGAACTATGTACCATTCATTTGCAATATACATTGCCTTTTGCACCTGTTGGCACCTTTCTGCACCCATAGAACCTCCCTGAAGTTTGCTCGGAATTGTCATCTACTGTGTGTTACTATAACCAGGGTGCCTTACCCCACACTTATGTGTCTACTTATGCCTTAGTTCCTCCTACTTGTATTGGTGCTACTTTGTTCAGAATCACCTTCTTATATACAGTGCCTTGTGAAAGTATTCGGCCCCCTTTAACTTTGCGAACTTTTGCCACATTTCAGGCTTCAAATATAAAGATATAAAACTGTAATTTTTTGTGAAGAATCAACAACAAGTGGGACACAATCATGAAGTGGAACAAAATTTATTGGATATTTCAAACTTTTTTAACAAATAAAAAACTGAAAAATTGGGCGTGCAAAATTATTCAGCCCCTTTACTTTCAGTGCAGCAAACTCTCCCCAGAAGTTCAGTGAGGATCTCTGAATGATCCAATGTTGACCTAAATGACTAATGATGATAAATACAATCCACCTGTGTGTAATCAAGTCTCCGTATAAATGCACCTGCACTGTGATAGTCTCAGAGGTCCGTTAAAGAGCAGAGAGCATCATGAAGAACAAGGAACACACCAGGAAGGTTCAAGATACTGTTGTGGAAAATTTTAAAGCCTGATTTGGATACAAAAAGATTTTACAAGCTTTAAACATCCCAAGGAGCACTGTGCAAGCGATAATATTGAAATGGAAGGAGTATCAGACCACTGCAAATCCATGGAACCTCTTTCCCGTCCCCCCTATCTCCTTTCCATTGTAGTTATATGGACATCCATATTCATCCATCTATATGTGGGGCTATGTGAGCCAGCTAATATTGTTCCCTTCCTTCTGTTCCTCTTGTTTTTGTTCTATCTTTGAAGTTGGATTAACCTAAATTGTTTATGTAAGTGGGCCCACTTATAATTAATATTTGGTCTTTAATCCATTACTGGTATATAGAAGGGGGCTAGCTCGAAGGTAAAAAGAAATGGATATTACATGGGAGAGTATCTATGTGTTTGTGTATATATATATACTTCTGTGAAGTTCTTTAACACTATCAAACATAGGAGGGTTACTATACCTGATAGCATACCTTATCCAGATTATGCTACATATATATAGGAGACTATAGCCGACTGTGTGTATATATCATCAGCAAAACCTGTTTTTTATCCTGTATTTGTTTTAAATTTTAAATTGTTAGTATTGGTTAATTTGGGCTTATCTGCTCAATTTCCCAAGGAGATCGTAGCCTCTCTTCTGGCACATACTCCTATGGAGAAAAGAATGACGTCTGTGGGATCATTACATCTGTTTATACTTTTGTTGGAGTGAGGACATCTTGTGGCCAAAAGTATGTAATACATGTTTTTTGTTTGAGATTGCAGCCACACCTGCACTCAATCAAAGGGCCTCTATAAATACCTTACTACACACTCCCACCACTAGCTCTGAGGAAACTGGCTCTGTGCCAGTGAAACGCGTCAGCATCTACGTCATCTGACCCCATCCAATGGAACAGTGACCATCGTGACCATCGGGCGTCTCACGGCTGCAGATACAACGTTCCCCCGCCTCCTACGTCCGGCGTGACGTCGGGCCGCAATCGGCATGCCCGCCCCTGATACAGGGAAGTACACGGAGGGAGAGCGAGCCACGGGGAACGCCGAAGCCGGAATGTACCGCCATAGTGTCACCTAGGTCCATACATCCCGGGACCATGTTCAACGCCTGGATCCATGTTTGAAGGATGGTAATTAGAGATATAAGGTTCAGCAATTGATGTATACTGAGTGACTTTATTATCCACCAAGTACATCTATCTGAAAACCCCTTTACTCAGCAAACTCCTTTTGTTTGCCCTCAGTCCACCATCTATTTGTTATTATCAGATCCAGTTTCCCCCACACGGGACCCCACACCTCTACAACCTATTCACCCCATGTGGTGATTTCTTTTATGTGGGACTGCATCTGTCAAGAACCTTCTAACCACCCGGCTATTTATGGATTGCCGATATTTGGGACTGTGCAATTACACTCCTTAGCCCTCACAGGCCTCCATCTATTACCACTGCATATCCCACCCCACCAGCCTTTGCATTTCAACCCGGGTTGATGTCCTTCCATTGCATGTTGCTTTGTTTTTAACTGGTTTTACTCATGCTGTGCCACACCTATTTACACTGTATATTTTCTTGAATTGGTATTTGTGCCTTAATAAAGTTATTACCGTTTGAATTCCATCCAATTGGTGTCCTAGTTGACTCCTTTTTGGGGGGACCTCCTGTCTCCCTACCTTTTTGTAGTTCCATTGTGTTCTGTCAACGGCCACCTTCTGGTGGATATACAATACTATTTAGGTCCCACCCCACTGCGGCCTTCTGGGAACATGTTCTAGTTTAGTTAGTATGTACGGGACTTTGCCTGGGAGAGCCAGCCTGCCGAAGTCCATCTGCGGTGGCTGGTTATTATGTGGTTAAAGTAGAAGTAAAGTTAAAACATAACTAAACCTACTCTCAGCCACATTCTAAGCCTAATCTATCTAGCCTAATAAAGCGAAAACCGCTATACCTACCTGTTCTGTGCTGCTCCAGTCTGGTCCCAACATCAGCTGTCAGTGGCGGCTTCAGCCAAAAACAGAAGCCCTATAATAAGTCTATGGATGACATCACTTCCCAGGCATTTAACAGCTTTTGTCGTTTTTTTTCCTGGACAAAGCAGCCACCATTGTATACCGGACTGGAGCGGCTGCAGAACAGGTAAGTATAGCAGTTTTTGCTTTACAGGGCTAGATCAGCCTTTTTCAACCAGGGTGCCCAGGCACACTGTGGTGCCTACAGATTCCAACAGGAGTGCTTTGGGAAAATGTCTAAAAATTGCCCAAAAATTGTATACAAGCCAGCAGGTGGATCAAGCCTGCCTTTTAATTACAAAATATATAATATACATGTTGCTTGGTCCATAGCTGCACTGGCTTTAGATATACATGTTCAGTGTTTGCTCCCCCAATTTTTTGCTTGTTTATTATGTATTCAGTCTGACCAGACTTCTGAGGTTGAGCATCCCATCCCCCACACACACCTGTACTCTATTGGTGTCCACTATCAAGTAGATATAGGAGGAGTCCCCTGTAGTGCATTAGCACATCTTTCCAAGCAAGGAGTGTTGTCTCCAAGGGTAAGAGAGGCTGGATTCACCCCTTTTTTATGGATAGTGTAGGACCCACTGATAATGGGGTACTTTGACGCAGTGGTGGGCTTGAGCACGATATGGCCATATGGTGGGACTAAATCCCCATTTTTATTTATGGATTGTCTCCATATTTGATAGTCATTTCTTTTGCATGTGTGCGCTATTCTTTTTTAATATACATGTTGCTTGGTCCATAGCTGCACTGGCTTTAGATATACATGTTCAGGGTTTGCTCCCCCAATTTTTTGCTTGTTAATTACAAAAAGCTACCAGTTTTTATTTTGCGCCATTACAACCTTCTAGCTACTGGTATCCTAACAACCAATGATGTCATTGGTTGATAAGGAGGATGTCCAGCATCTGCCCCTCTCTGTCAGCACTGGGGATCACATTAGCTGAGTAAGAGAGAGAAACTGAAGGAGAAGAGAAAGATTGAAATACTAGTCAGTATCAGTGTGCAAAGGTGTATTTGCTTTGGAAAAATAAATCACCTTGAATGTTGGATGCCCTACATATGTGGAGTTTGCTCCATTATGTAAAACTATTAGTTCAGTTTTTTACATTTTAGAATGGAGTGCCTCAAGATTGTGCAGCATTTAAAATAGTTCCTCGGCTTAAAAAAAGTTGAGAAACACTGGACTAGATAGAGTAGGCTTAGAATGTGGCTGAGAGTAGGTTTAGAGTTAGTTAGGTTTTGACTTTACTTCCACTTTAAGGGAATTTTGCACATTTATGTTGCCAGCTAAGCATTATTAAAATCACTGCTTCCTGCCAAACAGAATAAAAAATATGTTTTGGTACACCTTCCCCAGGGCAGTTCCCAGCCCCTCGTACTATTTGTTTGACAATCCCTTGCCTCTTAATCTGGAAAATGGTCATTACTCATTTTTGACATTCAGCTCCCATTGACTTCAATGGGCTTTGGATTTGGCACCTGAACTTCAGTGATGTACAGAAAGTAAATGCGCTTATCCAAAACAACAGTGCTAAAAAATCATTAATAGCATAAATTATAAAAGGTTGTTTTTCCACAAACAAAGTGAAATAATTAAAGCAAAAGTGAGTCCATGGTTAAATAAATAGATGAAAAAAAGTTCCATGCACAATATAGATTTCAAACAACCATTCAGAGGTAATTCTTCCTGAATATATTTGTGATCCTATTTAAATACACCATGCTCCACGGCACTCAAAGGAAGATCAGCCTCTTACCAGATGTATCAACCTTTGCTGGTCTAACACAGCCTTTTTGCAACTTTTGCAATGAAAGCAAAGAGTGCCTCATCAATGGGATGACACTTTCTTAGCAAATCCAAGCTCTTAGTATGGATGGATAAACCACATCTCATTACCACTTAAGCCCAGGAAGATTTTACCCCCTTCCTGACCAGGCCCTATTTTGCGATTCGGCACTGCGTGACTTTAACGGACAATTGCGCGGTCGTGCGACGCTGTACCTAAACGAATCAGACGTCCTTTTTTTCCCCACAAACAGAGCTTTCTTTTGGTGGTATTTGATCACCTGTGAAAATTTTGGATCGTGCGCTATAAACAAAAAAGTGCATACATTTTAAAAAAATAACAATCTTTTTCACATTTTTTTACATGAAATTCCCCCCAAAAAAATGTAAAAATCAAAATTTTTTAACATTTTAGGCCAATTTGTTTTCTGCTACATATGTTTGGTAAAAAAAATTGCAATAAGCGTATTTTGATTGGTTTGAGCAAAAGTTATTGCGTTTACTAACTACGGGAAAGATTTTTGTCATACTTGTTTTTTTTATTTTTAACGAGTAATGGCGGCGATTTTCGATTTTTTTTTGCGGGACTGCGACATTGCGGCGGACAGATTGGACCCTTGACTGACATTTTTGCCACTTTTGGGGGTAGCAGTGACATTACTACAGTAATCAGTGCTATACATATGCACTGTTACTGTAAAAATGACACTGGCAGGGAAGGGGTTAACTTTATTGGAGAGGGAGGGGTTAAGTGTGTCCCTAGGGGCGTGTTTCTAACTGTGCAGGGATGTGGCTGTGTGTGTAACAGCAGAGATCAACGGTCCTACATAGCAGGACCGTATGATCTGTGCTGTTACACAGGGGAGAATGACAGGCGGCTGTGTTTACATTAGGCGCCTGCCTTTCTCCCTCCGTAACTGACGATCGCGAGTGACTGACGGACATCGGGTCACTTGCGCGGAGGTGTCCGTGAACGAGCGGGGGCGCGCCTCCGGCGGCGCGCGCTCGCCCCCTATTGGCTCACAGGCTAGTGACGTACCGGTACGTCACTTTGCCTGCACGGGGCTGATCGCCGCAGTATATATACTTTCGGCGGTCGGCAAGTGGTTAACATCAAGCTGTGCTAGTAATCCACACTCCAGCTCATTGTGTCACACATGAAAAAGGAGAAAGCAACTCATTGCGCAGACATCCATAAAAATCTATTTAATGGTATAGACCTGTACTTTCAAGAAAGGAGGATATTATAGGCAAATCAGGTATACACATTGGCGTCCTTACAGGCGATAAAACGTCACCGCTACCCCTACCGCCCGACGTATGTTTAGTTCTAATGAACATCATCACTGGGGCAAAATGAATCTTCAGTGATGCCCGGTGAATGTGCCCCAAACCAAATCTAGGTATGTTGCGCTCAGTGCTAGTCAAGGCACATTTGACTAGTGACAAGAATTCCAAAAACTTTGGGAAGAGTTAGAATTCTAAAATATGTCATCTTGTGCATCTCATAACACAGTAAAGTTTAGCGAGAAATGGATTGCTGTTACACCATGCACAGACTATATACATTAAGTCACCAGAGCAAGTAAAAGGTGTCAGGATTTAGACCAGCTCCACTCAGATAAATGAAATGTAAGCCCCAAGCTCTGTAACAAATACACTTTTCTGACTCCACTTCAAAGAGCTTTAAAAAATGTTTACGTGAGCTTCTACAAATACAAATAAAAGCAAACCGTAAACAGAGGCTTGTTAATAGGAATTTATGAAGAAAGGAAATGCCTGAAGTCAGTAAAGTGCTTCTAACTGTTTTAAAAGGCAGCTTCTTTCCCCGTCAGGATTACTGTGTCAGGAAGATGCATGGCGGGGCCTTCAGCTGTCTGCTGGGGAATGTCATGGAGGATAAGCACTTAGTAGACTGTTCAACTCTTTATAAATAAGAGCTTTGTTTTTTGAAAACATCTTTAACATTTTGGGACCCTAGTAAATCTACAGACGTAAACTTAGAACCGAACTATGGGTAAACCTATTTCAATAGTGCCCTTGCCCAATCTAAACTGTCCACTTAGTGTTTTCAAGCTGTAATGGATCTAGGTACAATCTGACCACACCTGTTTATCTAGCCATTATTTCTTCCCTCTGTTTTTTTTTTTTTTTGTCGTGATTGTAAGCTTCAAAATAACACATTGAACACATTGCAGCTTACCAATGCTTAAAGTGGTTGTTAACCCACTTCTTGTTTTTACTACAATCCTCTCTGTTATAATAAATGCTGTGCCCCACTGTATGTGTTTTCTAAAAAATCAGCCAATAAATACGTTATTTTATAGCGCCAATCGGTGCCGATGCCGAAGTGGGCGGGGCTGAGAATCCCCCGCTGAAGTCAGCTGGGAGGAGGAGAGAGACGGCCGGTCACGTGACCGCCGAGCGGCGCTATAAAATAAGGTACACATCAGTGGATTTTTTAGAAAACATATACGGGGGGGGGGGGGCACAGCATTTATTATAACAGAGGGGATTGTAGTAACAACAATAAGTTATGATACCAGCAGGAAGGGGGGGGGGCACTGGTATGAGCTGACAGGCAGTGAGGGAGGGGGAGGAGGACACAGGAGCACAGAGGAGAGCAGAGAGCAGGACTGCAGATGATTGAGGCAGATAAACTGACCACAGTGTCAGGGCTTAGCAGCCATGATAAAACGTGGTCAGTTTACAGAGCGGAGGGTATAGCCAGGCAGGAGCAGCCAGGTATTACAGGGGTTAAAGGTGTTACAGGGGGCCAAATGACACAGAACAAGCACCGTGCTGTATAACATCCTTTAGGGGAACAGGATCCAACCTTTTTTTATTTTTAAGGTTAACAAACACTTTAATGCAGTGGCTGCATTCATTTTCTTTTTTTTTTTTTTTTAGCCTTTTTTTTTCTTTATTTTTACCTGGTAATCCCTCCAGTAAGACTGTTGCCATTCAACTTCCTTTACCAGACCAACATTTCCAGACAAAGTGACTGTTGGAGGGTTGAGACAAACCGTTTAACACTGACAGGCGTGTTTACAACAGTCAGCTTTTATTCATTTATGTAAAACCTTAATCCCAAAAGGAACAAAACTGTAAAAGCAATCTGCTAGTAGCCACAATCTGATAGAACACTACCCCTTCCCCAGGATGACAATGCTCCTGTCCAAATGTCCAAAGACAAGAAGTGTGTTTCTGTCTGGATTACCAGGTTAAAAAAAAGTAAAAAAAAAAAAACCGAAACAAACAAATTAAGCCACCACATCTAAGAATTTTTAAGCTGCACGGTATCAAATGTTTGTTTTTGGGTTTAATACAACTGAAATCTAGTTTAATTCCCCATTTTCCAATTGCACAACCCATAAAAGTTGTGATTTTTGCACATTACAGTTTTTGGGCAAAAGTATTATTTGCAACAAATGAAAATGGTATAATTTTTTAGGCATAACCTAAAGTATTTACCACCAAATAGCTACATGAAGGCAGCTTGCCTTCCTCGAAAACATTGTTGTTACAGACAGACCTTTAGTTTTACATGATGAGCCTCCATGTGCTTCCAAGAAATATGAAAATTTTACGTTTTTTTTTTGTTCAATAATTTTTATTGCAAATACAGTATTAAGACATACAGTAATGTCAAAGGCACTTAGACAGTGTACAATTAAGGAGGGAAGCCTCCTGTCTAAACTATCACAGAAAACCAGAGTACAACATACGTATTTTGGGGTAAACCCCATAGATTGCTAAAGAAACCAGAACAAATGTGTAGTAACTCAGCATTGAAATGGTCCTGGGCAACAATTTATTAGCTTAAGAGGGCTAAGGGCCCTGGAAAGAAAGGGGAAGAGAGAAAGGGAAAAAAAAAAGAAAATCCAGGTGAGAAAAGCCAAAATAGGAAAGTGGAGATAGGTAGAAGGGAAGGAAGGAGGAGAAGGGGAAAAGGGGACCCGAGATCACCTAGGATACCAGTCAGAGCTGACCCACACTAGTCGGAGGGAAAATTTCAATTTTTTCAAACAGTATCATGAAAAAGTTATGTATTTTTATTTGTATATTTTTAAAAGCTGCTCTGAATCAGCTTTATAAGTGAGCATCTTAGAGCAACTCTGGGTCTGATGTTTTTGTAGCTACATAAAGATGGATTTTAGGCTTTATAGGAAGTCTGGAGCTGTTGCCTAACTGCTGGAGCCACTTCAGTGCTGGAGCTAGTATGGTTACAGCCAAACTGTGCCTAGGACTATACTTATTCAGGCCTAGATATGTTCAGCTGCTGACAGGCCACTGATCACATCCAATTATGTATGTAGTGTGACAACTGCCCTCCTGCTGCTGCTCCACATGCTGCCTCCTCCTGCTGTAACCTGCCAACAATAATACAGAATGAGATCAGCTAGTACGTTGTCATTGCTTTGATATGCAGCAAAGGAGATGTCTCCTTGGTTTCTTTATTCAGGGGATAGAAGAGATACTATAGGTCTGTTACCACAGAGTCACTTGTAAAAAAAAGCTCATATATACTTACCTTTCCTGTGGCATGTGTCTTTAATCGCCACAGGTATTACAAGTATTCAATCCTTCAATACCCTGTCCCAGCGCCACACTGTGGAGTTAATTTACTCACACTGGAGAGTCCAAAATCTGGTGCAGCTGTGCATGGTAGCCAATCAGCTTCTAACTTCAGCTTGTTCAAGTAAGCTTTGACAAAAACAAAACTGGAAACTGATTGGTTTCTATGCAGAGCTGCACCAGATTTTGCACTCTCCAGTTTTAGTAAATCAACCCCGCTTTGTTTCCTTATGCTGGCTTGTATGCCCAGTAATGATGTACAAGCTCAGTGTGTGGCAGGGGGGGCAGGTGTTGATCCACCCAGAAGTTTGGAATGCTTGCATCAAAGCAGTTGCATTTGAAAACAAAGGCTACTGTAAAGTATACATACATGATCTTCTTGTCCTAGCCTCTTTAACAAATTAACTTGTGAAATATAAATAAAAAACATTTATAAAACAAATATCCAAATAAAATAAATGATCTGCCTAAAGGCAACACATGTTTACGTGCAACAAAATGTATTGTACATTAACCTGTACTACATCAGCCAGGATGGCTCTGAATGGGCCCTTAGTAATCATTTTGGGGGGCTTTCACACATTTCTAGTACATTTCAGTGAATTACAACATGCATAATAACATGTGGTATTTTGAATGATAATGTGTATTGCTTTAAAGTAGAACTGCAGTGCCAGAGGATCTGCAGGTATTGCGATAATGTGTGTTTATAAACAGCATACTCAACATGCATACTATGGCAAACTTACCTCTGGTTTTTCCCTCCCCCAGCATTTAATCTCTTTTATGGCTCTGTTTCCTGACACTACCATCTTCCCCTTCTCTTCTTTTAGGTCCAATGTCTTTTGTCTTTAAACACTGGGTAGCCAATTTTGATTTAAATCCTGCTCATGCATGCTGATGTTACACCATTCTTGGCATCTATAGGATGCTGAGATTAGAACCAGGTGCTGGGGTGGCATGGGCTGCAAGCAGTATACATAAAAAAGATACATTTGGGCAAGTGGAAAGCTCTACCTCCTTATATTTTTTAAAAGTTTAGTTCCACTGCCAACACACAACAGACAAAAAAATTGACATTTTGTGTTTTTTTTTTAATAGCACACCAACCATTCCCTGTATGTGCATTATGATGTGCTTCATAGCCGATGCATTGCTGTCTACCATAGTTGTGCATTATTGGGGTGCCATTCTAAATTAATTGCACCACAAAGTATTACAGAAAGTGTTCTGTGTTGTAAACTTGTAATGCATGTTCATGTAATACATAGTAAAACTCATCCAGTGTGAAAGAGTTAAATGCTTATTTATCCTCACTGGAGGAATCCTGTAATCATAATTTCTCAAATAAAGCCGCCCGTGTGCTGTATGTTGACATGGGCATGTAGGCAGGTGTAGTTCCTACACTATTTTGTAGATGGTTGTTGGCTGCTGTGTGGATGGCATGAAAGCCTCCATAGGTATCCAGGAAGGGCAGCTGTCCCATTGAATGCTGCAACCCCCAGTGACCTTATATGGCCATCTTGGTCGGGGCAATGCTAATACGTAAATAGCAGTGTCCTGCTGTGCTTGGTGTACATTTTGTGAGTGAAAAGAGCAGGGACAGGAACCACCCTCTTAGGGACAGAGATTTAGCTCCAGGGAAAAGGTTCCAGCGGAGGGCCAGTATAGGGATATCGCTGTACACCCCTCAAGCACCAGTCCCCAGAGCCGCTTTCACCTCCTCCATTCTAACCTCCCTGAACTGCCAGATAATTCCACCACTCTGCCATTCAGACACCTCTCCAACAGATTTGGTTCTGGTAAAGTAGGCCCTGATTATAACATGCCCTAGTGTGTCTAAAGATATACCATTGCATATCTGTGTTGGTGCCGTGTGACCTGTCAGGATATATGCTGATACTGCTACTTTTACTGCAACTGTTACTGCAAATGTTACTGTAACTGTTGCTGCAAGTATTACTACATCTGATGCTACAAGTGTTAAGAATGTTGAAACCAACTGCGCTACTATAAGTACTTTAGTAACCCTTCTGTATACTACTCTTACAAATACAAGAACTGTTAATTTTCTTCAGTCTCTGTGTGCGTTGCTCCCTCTGCATTGGGTACCTTATCTCCAGAATTTCATCCCACTGCCCACAGGTAAATCATTAGCAACATCTGAACAAAAAAAAAACAAAAAACAAAAAAAAAAAAAACATGTGGACCAGGGAAATGCTTTTCTTGTCTCTTGCACGAGCATAGAGGTAAAAATTAATGCATTGCCACAATGACACCAAGGAACTAAAAAAATGCTACAAATTGACAGGTCAGCTTTAAACAGATTTTTCATCTCTTTCATGTCCTACTTGGAGGATCTCTGTCCATGCCTAACAAAATAGACACCTTTATATCTCCTACCTTTTCATACCAAGTGCATCGCTCAACACAGGCTTAGTGCAAGGGCACAAAGAAAGCAATTGTTTTCTATGTGCTCTGTTCTGTGTAGTGGCGTGTTGTGAAAAAATGCAGCACATCTGTATTTTTTCTGCAGTGCAGCACATGTCACCGCACCGCACCACAGTGGTTTTGTGGCTTTTCAATAATAATAAAAAAAAGTATACAGTACAATGTGCTGAAAAACACATTGCACTACCCTTCACAGCACATACCATTTTACATGTGTTAGAGGAAACATAATCCATGCAGACTGGTGTGAAAACCCTAAAGGTAAACACTGTCATAAAATAAACCATCAGGGGAAATTTGCTTTCTTGAATAGAGTTGCAGAAAAACATTGCTTTCTTTTCAAATGCCTTGTTCAACCAGGGTATCCACAGACTTATATGTAAAGGTCTGACTTGATTAAATTCCATCCTACAGTTGCTCAACACCCTGACAAGTAACACAGAGCAATTAAATTCAAGTTAAAGCATGGCAGCAAAGACGTGTGTAAAGTTTTTCTGAACCCGGGCAAAGAAAGGTAGATTACCATGCGGACTGGTGTGAAACCCTAAAGTTAAACACTGCCATAAAAGAAACCATAGGGGCTAAATTGCTTTCTTGAAGAGAATTGCAGAAAAACATTGCTTTCTTTCCAAACACCTTGTTCAACCAGGCAATGTGGACCATGACACGAGAAAAAGATATTCACAAATATTTCCTACTTGGCTCATTTTCAGTTTAGTCTTACAAATTTTTTTAGAAATAGGCAGGCTTGCAAATGTCGTTGACCATGGCTTCAGAGATTGTCTTTTCATTTTACTATAGTAGATAACATGCTGGACCTTACAGAAAGGTTAAAATAGACTTTACATCCACAGACATATCTGTGAAGGTTTGACTTGATGGAATTCCATCCTACAGTTGCTCAACACCCTGGCAGGTAACACAGAGCAAATAACAAATTCAAGTTGAAGCATGGCAGCATAGACGTGTGTAAGGTTTTTCTGAACCCAGACAAAGACAGCTAGATTATCATATAATAATGGGTGTATAAATGGGTGTCTTTTACTGAGGTCCATTTTTAAAGTCCAAAAAAAACACAGTGTGGGACTTGTAAGGAAACACAGTTGCATTTTCCCCTGATTCTTTCTAAAAACCACTTCTATCCCAATAAAATCCAAAATTTGCAACTTTCAGCAAATTTATTTGCCGCCAAAATGGTTAAAGTGTTAATTTGAGTGAAACGTTAATGGAGAAATTTTTAGGAAGTTCACTTAACTTTTATACTAAATATTTAATAACATAGGATAGCTAATATTTTCCACTTGCTTTATTTATTCAACTGTTCCTCATATTTCTAAGAAAAAGATGATCCGCCAGATTACTACTTGTATTTTTGCTTCAATAACCTACATTATGATTGTATCCCATCTGCAGAAACCTTTTATCCTTTACTTTAGTTTGAGTTTGAAAACCTGCATCTAAAAGTGCAGTTGTGGTTTGACCTAAGGTTCTGACCAGAGGGGATATTATTAATAAATGTCTGGCTGTGATTCTTCTGGAATGTAGAAATGAATTTGTATTAGTCTTCTAAAAACAGCAGCTAAGAATGGAGTTTGGAAACTATATTGACATTTATGATATACAATTTTATATAACTCACATCTACATACATTTTATTATATTTTTTTAATGTTATGCATTGTACAGCGCTAGAGAATCAAATATCAAAAATGAATATAATCTAATACATATTATCTTGACAAGGTTTATTATGACTTCCTAGAGATGACTGCTCCAGCTGCACACTCCTTTTATCACATCAAACTTAATAGTATATACTGTACACTGCACGTATCTGAACAAGGACATTCATCAAATGATAGCCAGCTATTATTTTAATAAAATCTGCAGATAATAATAAAACTTTATTTTAAAATTACAGTACCATGTTAAAGCTTATATGAGATTTTAGTGACTGGGTTTGCATATATTTAACCGCTTGCCGACTGCGCACAATATATTTACTGCGGCAGTCAGCCCCGGCCAGGCAGAGTGACGTAGATCTACGTCGCTAGCCTGTCACCGGGTTTTGAGCCAATAGCAGGCGAGCGCGCGCCCGCTGAGGCACGCGCCCACCTCGGCTCGTTCACAGAGGAGTCCGGGCGTGTGACCAGCGGACCCGATGTCCACCGGTCACACTATTATGTAAACAAGCCGCCTGTCATTCTCCCCTGTGTAAAAATGGAGATCAGACGGTTCTACTATGTAGAACCGTTGATCTCTGTTTTTACAATAGGAGACATGTCCCATCACAGTTAGAAACACGCCCCTAGGACACACTTAACCCCTCCCTCTCCAATACAGTTAACCCCTTCCCTGCCAATGTCATTTTTACAGTAACAGTGCATATGTATAGCACTGATTACTGCAGTAATGTCACTGGTACCCCCAAAAGTGTCAAAAATGTCAGTCAAGGGTCCGATCTGTCCGCCGCAATGTCGCAGTACCGCAAAAAAAATCGCAGATTGCCGCCATTACTCGTTTAAAAAAAAAAACACCAAAAATGACAAAAATCTTTCCCTTTGTTAATAAACGCGATAACTTTTGCGCAAACCAATCAAAATACGCTTTTTGCGATTTTTTTTCCCAAACATATGTAGCATAAAACAAATTGGCCGAAAATGTTAAAAAATTTTGATTTTTAAATTTTTTTTGAGGGAATTTCATATAAAAAAAAGGGAAAAATATTGTTATTTTTGCAAAATTTACGCTCTTTTTTTGTTTATAGCGCATGATCAAAAAATCGCACAGGTGATCAAATACCACCAAAAGAAAGCTCTGTTTGTGGGAAAAAAGGACGTAAAATTTGTTTAGGTACAGCGTCGCACGACCGCGCAATTGTCCGTTAAATTCACGCAGTAAAAAATCGCAAAAAAAAACCCTGGTCAGGAAGGGGGTAAAATCTTCCGGGGCTTAAGTGGCTAAGACTACTTTAAAAGTCATTGGTAAAAGGGAAATTATAATGATTTTTGGTTCATTTAATATTTGTAAATGTTAACACTTCAAAACTTGACATTTTTATGTTTTATTATTTATGGAACATTTGCATAAATAAAAATGTAACACTGAATTGTGGGCATACAAAGTATGTATGTACCATTATACCATGAATGATATTTATAGTTGGTAGGAAATGTATACTTGTTCCAGGCGCAGTCCTCAAGTAGCATTGCTCCTCTTTAGTTTCTGGCCATTGAGACTAGTCATTGCAGCCTTTGTGAATGGTCACTTAACTTTCCATAGACTGTTCTTTATTGATAGCGTCAGTGCCATTATATCAGTACTGTGAATATGATCACTATTTAGCCTTTCTGACGAGTTTTAGACTGAGTATTGACAAGGTGAGAACACAGCTCCCCTGTAAATTGACAGAGCACTCTTCCTATCACCGCCCTTTAAGGATTAGCTCTCATAATGGTTGCATGAATGGCCCCTGGGAGTTGTAGTTTGACAACATACACCTATTCTAGCAGGATAAAAAGTACAGACCCCGGAAATACATTTCCTCTGACAGCCATGATGGAGAGAGAAGGGGAGACTGCTCATGATGTCTGAAAGGAGAAAGATAGGAAAAATGGGCTCCTAAAATTAGCTTTTTGCAAAATAACGGTTACATTTTAAAATACATTTTTGGAAGAAACCACGCAGTTAGTTTCTTAGCTTGAACCAGATAACTAGACAGTTTGCAGAGTATAATCAAAGTTCTAAGAAGAAAGCCCAGCACTGCCCCTAAAGGTATTACCGCTTCTGCAAACTGAAAGGCCAGATGGACTCCATCTCTAACAGAGGATGAAGCAAGGATCCTACAGTATTCTACCTACTTTCCTGCTTTTCAACTCTTTTCGCAACATTAGCTAACCAAGCTATTTACAGCATAGCAGTAAATCAGGTTCAAGAAAACTTTGAGTAGTAACCTTGCCCTGGACAGCTGGCAATTGTATATTTATCAGACTAAAAAAAATTAGTAAAATCATTTTTTAGAACATTTATTTAGTTTAAAACATAATACATGAATAAAAAATACTGAACACTCCACATACTCTACCGAGCAATCCTTTTAATACATTATTTTTTCTTAATATATTCTTTAGTTAAAGCAGAGCATCATACACTGGCCTTATGTTACATTACAATCAAGCTGAACACAATAGTGTAGATTCCAGACAAATATGAGGATTAGAAAGCATTAACCATACTTTAAATTTGCAAAAACACGTGGCCATGGAGGAGATTATGCTACCTCAATTCCAGGAACGCACCATGCCATTAGGTATAACATTGTACTGGTGTATGCCTCCAAACTCTGGGGGAAAATAGCCGCTAGTGAATGGGCTTTTGTTACTATAAATATCAAAGAAAATTGTAGGAGAAAGATTGATAGATGTAGACAGAGTAAAGAAAATGAAAACAAAAATGGGGGGGGGGGGTTAAAGGGTATGATTCTTTTCCAGTCATGACTATGTACTTATACATTATACTTTTTTTTTTTTTAAATCAACACATTTTTTTAAAAAAAATTTCCAAACAAAACCAGCATTTTCCCATATTCCCCCGCCTTCCATCCATCCCTAAACAAGAAAAACAAAAAACATACAGCAATGTGTTGCTAAGAGACGGAGGAGATGATTTACTAAAGGCAAATCCACTGTGCACTACAAGTGCACTTGTAAGTTCAGTCGCTGTACATCTGAGGGGAAGATCTGGAATGAGGGGAAGCTCTGCTGATTTCTTTTATCCAATCATGAGCAAGCAAAAATGCTGTTTTTTATTTTCCTTGCATGTCTCCCTCAGATCTACAGCGACTGCACTTACAAGTGCACTTGTAGTGCACAGTGGATTTGTCTTTAGTAAATAAACCCTAAAATATCTACATAGAAACATATAAGAACCTTTGAATGTAGCCAGCAACTTGATGGACACTGATAATTACATATAAGTAATATAGTGTATACGCTGCAACAACAATGAGCTATGGAGGCAGAGAGAGGATAAATAATCAAATATATTAACTGTGAGTCTAGTTTAATTACAGAAACTGCAAAAAGCTGTCTGAAGTTTACTGTACCATTTTAATTTAAATCACTTTTGGTGAATGGTATTCTTCTAGGGACACGGCCGATTTTTTTAGCAACATAAGGGTTGCAACCTAGATAGGCTCGGGCTGAATCTTGAATCTCCAATCCCCCCCCCCCCTCCTTTTTCTTCTGTTTTTTTTTTTTTTTTTTGGTGTTTGTTTTGATTTTCTTGTTTCTTTTTCGTGGTTTTTTTTTTCTGTTGTTCTCCTTTTTTTCTTCGTTGTCTATTTATGCAAAGCCTTGGAGTGTTTGACCCAAGTAATTGGCAGCATTAACACTGCTTTATATTTTTTGTCTGATTTTCTTTGTAAAAAGGAAAATAAAAATTTATAAAAAAATAAATAAATAAATCACTTTTGGTGGGTGCCGAGTGAGATAGGGGTCAAATCAGGGCTGCTGAGCCAATCTCCCCACAGTTTTTTCAATTTATCTAGACAGCCCTTGTGTAAGTACTGTATATCAATTCTACCCGTGTTACTGTACAAAATAATAATAAACATACTGTTCCATTTGGCATGGTCTAGTGAAGTGGAGGCAGTCCACCTCTATACTATATTTTTACAGGCTAAACAGAAGGCCTTGTGTACAGGTATCTGCACAGTAGTTGGGATTAATTCCTCATCCATCAGACCAAGCAAACCTAATTTAGGATTCAAGGGAAAAGCATGTGAAAAAAAATATTGACTGTGGTTAACACTTCTGACCAGTTTTGACAAAGTTCAGGGTACAGAATGTGTGGATGAGATTTCCAGGGGACTGTTCACCCCTCACACAGACAGATTTTAACCTATGGTCATATTCAAATAATCTCTGTGGGGTATTCGATGTCCTATGTAATATAAAAGCTAGGTAAGCTTTTGAGAAGGTAGCAGGGATACCATAGTGATTTCTTCCAATATGTATGCCAATTGTTCCTCCTGTCAATTTGTCTAAGTCCTTCCCCCAATTCTGTTTACATGGAAGGCCTTTCATGGAAATGGCTTGGGCCAGCAAGCCAAATAAAAAGACCGTTATAAGTTTTAAAGGAGTCAATCTGGACTGGGCTGATAAAGCATGTCACAATTAAAGGTACGGAAGGTAATGAAACAATCTGTGATGTGGGAGTGAGAATTCCAATCCTCACTAAGATCTTGAAAGCATTTAACATTATAGCCTTTATATAACTGAGAGAAACTGATAACACCTTGAGCCTTCCACATAATTCCTTTCTAAAGAGTGCTTAGCCTGAGTTACCTACCAAATACCCTGTAGTACCGGAAAATACATCCAGTAAAACCACAGCTGCCAGAATTTTTAATGGGTGCCTCTACTGGAGGACATGCATTTGATCTTTTTTATTTTAGCAAACCACATCTCTATAAAGAGTGCAAAGCCTGCTTCTATAAGTTTGGGATATAGCTTTTGGCTGGGTTAAGTAGGTGGGGGAGTATACTGTTAAGTTTTTATATCTTTTCCTTGGGATAGAATTAGGAAGTAGATAGAGAAGGGAAGGACCAAAACATATTACGGATGTCAGTCCTAGCTTGACCACATCTCCAACATGTAGGACCATTGGGGTCCTGTACTACCGTGTCAGTATTTTATATCCTGACACTTGGTATTTTGTGTTAAGGGAAGTTTTATGTGTGAAAAAAGGATGTCATTGCTTTGTTCTTGCATCAGCGCTAATGCCTTCTTCCATTGCTTCTGCGCTGAAGATCTTCTTCACTATATAAGGCTATTTAATTTATTGTAAATATTAAAACTTACTTATAAGTAATTCACCAAAGTTTAGAAATACTGTATAATGGTTATGGAGTTAGTTATGCAGCCACACATTAAACAACTTTCTAAAAGACACCTTATCTTAATAATTCCTATGTGTATATTACGTGTATTACTGTATCACTCTATGGGCCTCAAATTAGCCAAAGATCCCAATCAAATTAGAAACACCAATTCTTATTTCTGTTACCTGCTTTTACAATCTTCATCTTTTTCTTCTACTGTTTAGCTCAATACACTTGGCTGTCTACCTATAAATGTAATCTCCTTTTGGATTCATTTAATGCATTTAACAGATTGTATCACTTTAATTGAATCTATATTTAAATATGTCTGTAGCTTTGCCTTTTTAATGTTTTGTTTTCTTGCATGCATCTCATGAATATGCAGAATTTGGACTAGAAACTGTTCAAAGTAAAACAAAAGAAAAGATTTCAATATGAATAGGAAAGTACAATGCATCCAAAACTATTTGAACATTAAAAACTAATTACTCTTGAATAGATAATTGTTTCAACAAGCGTCCATAAAATAAATGTAAAGGCAGGCATGGAGTTACTGATAACAGTGTAATTTCTCAAACTGTTAAAGCGTTATAAAGCAAGATGTGCATAATATCACACTCCATAATTTTTAATGAAAAAGACCAATTAAAATCTCAGGAAGCATGGAAATCAGAGCTGTATCGTTATACTGTTATATTGCATTTGTATTAGGTATGCATTTGATAAACCCTCCCACTCCACACTCTACTATACAAAACATAATAAAATAACTTAGAAAACTAGGACAAAAATTGCAATTTAAGAAGGCTAAAATGCATTGTGTTATCATTAGATGGCAGTGCTGCCATAAGACACCAGGATTTTTAGTAAACATTTAGCTCACATCTCTGCAAGTTCATAGAAGAACGGTACGATTTTGTGCAGTTTTATACATCCATTGGAAAACAGTTTTTGAATTCAGAATATTTTGCTGTGTTTTCCAAACGTTAATGACTACCCATTCCATTGCAGTGACAGTACTGACTATTGACTGTGTGACCTTGGATGTTCCAAAGCTTCCTGCTGAATCTAGGATAAGCCTTACACAAACATTAGAAACCAGTGACATGTAGTGTGAAAAGAAATGTATTAATAATAGCCGTAAAGTAGAAATAGGCAGTTTCTTTTGGACTTTGGGTTAATTTATTAAACTGGTGCAAAGTGAAAAGAAGTTATGTAGCTTGCAGTTGTCCATAGCAGCCAAGAAGATCAATTTACTGTATTCAGTTCCTTAAAAAGATAAGACTGGTTGTTAAATTTTAATGTACCTGTAACATTGTCGTAGCAATTTTGAATAGTCCTGATAGACTGGAGTTTGCTTATTTTATTTATTTGTGGTTGTTATCAGTTTGGAATCATTGGAAGCAGCATTGTGGACATGAAAAGTGTCAAATATTACATGCAAACATTTCAAAAAAATGTGTAGTCAGGTTTGCTAGTGGTTACAAATGTTTTCCTTGTTTGGAAGCTTTACTCTTTACCTGTGACACAAGGAGAGCTAAATAAATTGCCTGCAATACTGAGCTGCAATGACCATTTTAAGTTACACAATAAACAATGCTCAACTATAGAGCATCTTCAACCCTGGGGGAGACCATTTTGAGTGAGCCGATATGTAAGCAGGACTATATGCAGCCACAGAGAGAGCTAGAAGAAAGCCATGCCCAAAAAATCACGTGAACCTAAATAATAAAGTCAGAAGGTGCTCCCAAAATAAAATCAACCAAACCTAACATGATTCACTTTTCAAATAGAGCATTCAAAGTAAGTGAAGAAAATGAGCAACCCAGAGTAGCTGAATACCACATGGTGAAAAGAAAATGGTGTCTTTTGTTTGTAGTTCTTCTATATATAACCTGACCATCTAAGATGGCCTCTGCACATGCTCATTACTGAGAGGAATCCAATAACATCTTGTGGATGAAAATCAGAACTAGGCAATCACTTGTTGATAGCTCCTATCCCATATATATTTGTCCTGTACATACAGTATATACAATTCCCTTTGAGCAAAAAGGAATCAAAAGTAAATGTAGATTCTTTCCTAAATCCCAATATGATACATACCAATGGTAATATTTAGTATTACCTCTAGATATAGTAGGTGCCTTGTTGGAGAACACCTGGCTATCTTCTATCTAGAGCGATAGAACAAAATGAATCTCTTTTCCAAGAAAGACAGCCTTCTTAATAAATTAGACCCAGGCCAGGTCCCAAAAAAATGCATCAATCAAATTACAAATATACAAAGGGCTGAGGCAACAATTAAATAGAACTAGATGAGGGTGCGCTTTCCCTCAGACCAAAAGGCCACTTACCTAAAACTTTTATTGTAAATCATAAAAGGTATGTAAATAACCATAACAGATATGCCTGTAAGGGGATATATATCTCTAAGAAATGTAATACAGGTACACTCATCCATGTGGACACAAATAACCGTTGATGTACGAGCCCCATATATCACCATATTCATCAAACAGCTTTTCTAATAGTCAGGACTGCATTGACACAAGAGATATAACACCCCATAAAGAGGAAAAAAAGGGGGGGGGGAGAGTGTGTCCGGTCAAGAAATGAATCATGTGAACCTAAATAATAATGGAGGTTGATATGGTGATATAGAGGGCTCGTCCATCAGGAATTCCACATCCTTACCACTCTGGCGGTATAGAACCCTTTACGCAATTTAAGGTTAATCCGCTTTTCTTCTAAGTTTAGTGAAAGGCCGCAAGTCCTTTTAAATTCCCATTTGCTGAATAGTTTGTTCCCAATGCTAGAGTCACCAGTACAGTATTTGTACATTGATATGATATCTGCTCTCAAGCGTCTCTTCTCCAGAGAGAATAAGTTCAATGCTTGTAGTCTTTCCTCATAGCTGAGATCCTCCCTTGTTGCCCTTCTCTAGACTCTCCCAGTTCCAGCACATCCTTCTTGAGGACTGGTGCCCAGAACTGGATGGCATGCACGAGATGCAGCCACACCAGAGTGGGAGAAATATCATTTTATCTCTGGAGTGAATCCCCTTGTTTTGAATGCCAGTATTCTTTTGGCTTTGCTTGCAGCAGCTTGGCATTGCATGCCATTGCTGAGCTTGTCGTCTACTAGGATCCCCAGGTCCTTTTCCATCTTAGATTCCCCCAAAGGCTCTCCCCCTAGTGAGTAACTTGCGTTAGTATTTCTGGCACCCAAAAGCATTACCTTACATTTTTCAACATTAAACCTCATTTGCCATGTAGATGCCCACTCTATTATTTTGTTCACATCTTCTTGTAAGGTTTCCACATCCTGCGTAGAAGTTATTGACCTGCTTAATTTAGTTTCATCCGCAAATATGGAGATTTAGCTGTTAATCCCATCCTCTAGGTCGTTTATAAATACATTAAATAGGTTTGGTCCCAGAACAGATTCTTGGGGGACCCCACTTTCCACACCAGACCATTCTGATTACTTCCCATTTATCACCACCCTTTGGACAGCCCCTGAAGCCAGCTTTTAATCCAGGTACTTACCCTATGGTCCATACCTACATAACTTAGTTTGTACAGTAAACATTTGTGGGAAACTGTATCAAATGCCTTTGCAAAATCCAGATACACCGCATCCACAGGCCTTCCTTTATCTAGATGGCAGCTTACTTCTTCATAGAAGGTTAACAGATTGGTCTGGCAAGAGCGATTTTTCATGACACCATGCTGATTACTACTAACGATATTGTTTTCATTACTAAAGTCTTATACTGTATATAGCCCATTATCAGCCCCTCCGATTTCTTACAGACTATTATTGCTAGGCTAACTGGCCTGTAGTTTCCAGGGATATATCTTGGCCCTTTTTTAAATATTGGTACCACGTTGACTTTTTTCCAATCATCTGGTACCATTCCCATCAGTAGACTATCCATAAAAATTAGGAACAATGGTCTGCCTATCACTTGGCTGAGTTCTTTAAGTGCCCTCGGGTGTAAGCCATCTGGTCCTGGTGACTTATTTATGTTAAGTTTTTCAAGTCTATTCTGAGTCTGTCTTCTGTTAACCATGAGGGTGCTTCCTGTGATGTGTTATTAACGTTAACGTTACAGTCTAGGTTACTGTATCCCCCAATTCTTTTGTGAAGACTGAGGAGAAGTATTTATTTAGCACCTTTGCCTTCCCTCTGTCCTTTGTAGCCAGATTCCCTTTGTCATTCTTTATGGGGCCAATGTGTTCTGGCCTCACTGTCTTACTATTTATATACAGTATCTCACAAAATAGAGTACACCTCTCACATTTTTGTAAATATTTTATTCTATCTTTTCATGTGACAACACTGAAGAAATTACACTCTGTTACAATGTAAAGTAGTGAGTGTACAGCTTGTATAACAGTGTAAATTTGCTGTCCCCTCAGAATAACTCAACACACAGCTATTAATGTCTAAACCGCTGGCAACAAAAGTGAGTACACCCCTAAGTGAAAGTGTCCAAATTGGGCCCAATTAGCCATTTTTCCTCCCCGGTGTCATGTGACTTGTTAATCAGGTGCAAACGGGGGGCAGGTGTGTTCAATTTGGTGTTATCGCTTTCACTCTCTCATACTGGTCACTGGAAGTTTAACATGGCACCTCAAGGCAAAGAACTCTCTGGGGAGCTAAGAAAAAAAGCTAAAGAAAAAAAAAAAAAAAAAGAATTGTTGCTCTACGGCCTAGGCTATAGGAAGATTGCAGAGACCATGAAACTGAGCTGCAGCATGGTGGCCAAGACCATACAGCGGTTTATCAGGATAGGTTAACTCAGAACAGGCCTCGCCATGGTCGACCAAAGAAGTTGAGTGCAAGTACTCAGCGTCATATCCAGATGTCTTTGGGAAATAGACGTATGAGTGCTGCCAGCATTGCTGCAGAGGTTGAAGGGGTGGGGGGTCAGCCTGTCAGTGCTCAGACCATACCCCACAAACTGTATCAAATTGGTCTGCATGGCTTTCATCCCAGAAGGAAGCCTCTTCTAAAGATGAAGCACAAGAAAGCCCGCAAACAGTTTGCTGAAGACAAGCAGACTAAGGACCTTGAATTATGGAACCATGTCCTGTGGTCTGATGAGTTCAAGATAAACTTATTTGGTTGAGAAGGTGTCAAGCGTGTGTGGCAGTAACCAGGTGAGGAGTACAAAGATAAGTGTGTCCTGCCTACAGTCACGCATGGTGTTGGGAGTGTCATAGTCTGGGGCTGCATAAGTGCTGCTGACACTGGGAAGTCACAGTTCATTGTGGGAACCATGAATGCCAACATGTACTGTGACATACTGAAGCAGAGTATGATCCCCTCCCTTTAGAGACTGGGCCGCAGGGCAGTATTTCAACATGATAACAACCCCAAACACACTTCCAAGATGTAAATAAAATTCAAAAAAATTTCCGCGCTAATGTGATAAATAAAGCAATGATAAATGTCAGCAGCCAACACAGAATCAACCAACAATGACTCAAAATAATAATAGAACATAAAAGTGTAGCGCTAAAAATATAAATCACAATAATGATGAATAGTGTCCAAATGAATAAACAACTAATAATCACAATAATGTGCATATAGAAAAAAAAGGGAAAAAAATATTTTTTGGTGTCCAAATGAATAAGTCCCAAAGAAAAATTAATGTGAAAATAATACATAAGTCCGCATGCACAATAATCCAAGAGGGGATTCTTCCCGTGGCACCAAGGATGTGTGAAAGAAAGGAACACCTCTGTGATGGGGTAAGGAAAACAGCTTACCAGATTTCCATGGCTGCTCAACTTAATGAGTCAGCCTCTCCCAGCTTTTAATCAAGACCACTGAAGATCTGATGTTGCATGAATACTTATTCAGTACAGATGGACCACCTCTTAAAATGCGTTCAGGGATCAGTACAGGGTAAAATCTCCTCAATAATTTCCAGCAGTCATAAATGAATATGTAGGGAAAGAGAAAACGAAGCCCATAGCGTGATCCCGTTTAAAATACAATCTTATTTATTTAAAAAAAGGTACTCACAATGTGGCATGAATAAACAGGCATATCAATTGGTAATACAAGGGATGGAAGAGCGGCGTCCCGCAGACTGTCCCAGGTAGTAGATAATGATGGGCGGCGAAAAATTTCAAGGGGCGTGTGGATGTTGCGTCTGGAATCGCGGAATCTGGAAGAGTGGAAGAGGACTCCAGTGGCACCCTGTGAAGCTCTGGTGAAGCTCTGATGCCCAAGAGAGTTAAGGCAGTGCTGGAAAATTATGGTGGCCACACAAAATATTGACACTTAGGGCCCAATTTAGACATTTTCATATAGGGGTGTACTCACTTTTGTTGCTAGCAGTTTAGACATTAATGGCTGTGTGTTGAGTTATTTTGAGGGGACAGCAAATTCATACTGTTATGCAAGCTGTACATTCACTACTTTACATTGTAGCAAACTGTAATTTCTTCAGTGTTGTCACATGAAAATATATAATAAAATATTTACAAAAATGTGAGGGGTGTACTCACTTTTGTGAGGTACTGTACTTAAAGAATTTCTTAGGGTTTTTTTTTTTACTCTCTTCGCAATGTGCCTTTCATGTTCTATCTTAGCTGCCTTGATTGTGCTCTTACATTTTGTTATTGCATTCTTTGTAATGTTGGAATGCTGCCAATGACCCTTCAGCCTTGTATTTTTTGAAGGCCTTTTCTTTAGTTTTTATATGCTTTTTTATGTTGGAGTTTAGCCACCTAGGGTTTATTTTAGCTTTTTTAATCTTCTACCCCATTGGAATGCACTGGCCAATACCTTTATTTAGTATGTTCTTAAAGAACTCCCATTTTTCTTCCATGTTCTTTGTTCCTAGGATTCTATCCCATTTTATATCGTCTAACAAAGAGCACAGTTTAGGGAAGTTGGCTCTTTTGAGATTCAGTATCCTTGTATTACCTATTTCTATGATTTATACTGAAACTAATTGACCTATGGTCCCTGTTTCCTAAGTTGCCCCATATTTCTACATCGTGATCATATCCGTATTTTAGTAATCAGTAGGTCTAGTAATGCATTGTTTCTTGTTGGTGCATTCACCATCTGACCCATGAAATTGTCCTGCAAAACATTTAGGAAATGGCGAGCCTTAGATGAATGCGTGATTCCTTCTGCCCAGTCTATATTTGGATAAATAAAATCCCCCATTATGCTGACATTTCCCATCCTTGCTGCCACTACCCTCTGGTTGGGGGGCCTATAGCATATGCCCAATATTACATTCCCCATAGTACCTTCCCTTTGAAGCACTACACATAGAGATTCCACCTCCTCCCTAGCTTCATTCGTGATATTGTCCCTCATATTCACTTGCACATCGTTCTTGATATACAGGCATACCCCTCCTCCTATTTTACCCTCTCTATCTCTGCAATAGGAAATACCCTATTCAAGGGAATACCCCTGAATGGTTGCCAGCCAATCATGAGAGCTGTCAAACCAAGTCTCTGAAATTTCCACAAAATCAAAATCATCCTCATACATTAGCAGCTCCAGTTTTCCCATCTTGTTAGCCAGACTTCTAGCATTGGCATACAAACCTCGTAATATTTTCCGGTTGCATACTACAGTATATCCTTGTTAGATGTTATGAGGCTGCACTTTCGATTTGTCAGCCTACCTACCTTGGATTTTGAATCTCTGGTCACCTAACCGCTTATGCCCCCAATAATGCCCGCTAAACCTTTCTCCCCACTGGCTAGCTCTACATCTGGACCCTCCCCCCCATCACCTAGTTTAAAAAGCCCCTCTAACTTTTCAGCCATCTTCTCCCCCAGTACGGCTGCTCCCACCCCATTTAGGTGCAGTCCATCACTACTAAAGAGCCAGTAGAAGTCGGCCCAGTTCTACAGGAACTTGAACCTCTCCTTTCTACGAGCCACTTGTTAACTTCCCTTATCTCCCGCTGCCTCTCTGGCGTGGCTTGAGGTACAGGTAGTATTTTGGAGAATACTACCTTGGAGGTCCTACTCCTTAATTTAGCTCCTTGAAATAGTTTTTTAGGACTCCCTCTAACTTTGTCATTGGTACCGATGTGTACCATGACAGCTGGGTCCTTTCCAGCCCCACCCAATAATCTGTCTGCCAGATCCATGATGTGCCGAACCCGAGCTCCCAGTAAACAACAAACAGTTCGGCGATTGCTATCTTTTTGACAGATTTCCCTGTACTTCTAATAATTGAGTCCCCTACCACCAGAACCTGTCTTTCCCTACCCTTAGCCCTCACTGGAGGAGTTCTTCCCCTGACAGCTAGGGTCGTTGCTCTGCATGTTATGCGTACGCATGTGCGCACACATTTACCCGGACGTTTGGCGCCAAAGAAGGCCTATTTAAAGGCAGCTGGAGCAATTGCACTTTGCTGTCTTGTGTTCAGCTCCTCCATGTTCCTGAACCTGCGTCCTGTTGACTTCTGCATGATTCCTGTTGACCTTTGGCTCATCCCTGACCTAGCTTGTCTGCTGCCCGTCCTGACCCCGGCTTGTTTGACTATTCTCTCGGATCCTCCCTGTCTGTTCCCCTGCCTTTGGACCTTGACCAGTTCTCCCCCTGGTGGGGCGACCCTGGGGACTGCGAGCTAGTATTCACCGGCAGCGAAATCCATCCTCACCATCAGAGGCTCTGGTGAAAAACGGTGGATACTTAGACTCTGCACCTCAGGCTAGCCTGTGTCACTTACCTCGGGGGTTCCCATTCCAAGCTCTGCCCTCCGGCAACGGTAGGCCTTCCTCTGCATGACAGGCTTCCACCGGCATTATAACAGCTGGTCCCTGACTGCTTTCCCCAACATCACGCAACAGGGCGTATTTATTGGGATGTTCTAGCCCAGGATCTGCCTCCTTCATTCTTTCCCCTCTACCCTTCCTAAATGTCACCCAACTACTCTGCTCTGGTGCCTTCACCCTTGTATCTCCACCTGCCTCTGTGCTTGCCCCTGCCGGGACCTGATGGGTACGTTCCCAGCTTTCCTTAAGTATGGAGATTCTAGGTTGCCAGTTGCTTCCCTAGATTCAGGACCTGAGTTTCCAGGGAAGCAACGTGCTTACATTTTGGGCAGCTGTATTCGCCCTCGATCCGATGATCGAGGAACACATACATGCCACAAGATGTGCATCTGAGAGATAGATATCACCTTATAGGTAAATCTGTTAAGGTCTGTGTCAGTTCCTGTGACATGAGTCACTTTGGTTGGGGGGCTTGTGGAACCCAGATTGCTTCTGGGAGGTTGGGAGACTACTTGTCCAGCTTCCCCAGCACCTCTTATGTGTAAGTCACCCTGTGTCTATTAGGGGCACAGGGTAACCAAGAAACCCAGTCGGGTCTGGACTAGTCAGACTCGCTATACAACCACACTGGACTCAGCCTTTCATGTTACCCCGGTTATCCTGGGTTCTATATGTGTGGTTTGTGTTGAAAGAGTGAGGGGTTCTTTCACTTGGGACAATAATATTTCTGAACAGTGTTCCTCAGGAAATATATGAAGATACAGTGTGTACGGAAAGTATTCAGACCCCCTTAAATTTTTCACTTTGTTATATTGCAGCCATTTGCTAAAATCATTAAAGTTCATTCTTCTTCCTCCATGAATGTACACATAGCAAACCATACTGACAGAAAAACACAGAACTGTTGACATTGTTGCAGATTTATTAAAAAAGAAAAACTGAAATATCACATGGTCCTAAGTATTCAGACCCTTTGCTGTGACACTCATATATTTAACTCAGGTGCTTTCCATTTCTTCTGATCATCCTTGAGATGGTTCTACACCTTCATTTGAGTCCAGCTGTGTTTTATTATACTGATTGGACTTGATTAGGAAAGCCACACACCTGTCTATATAAGACCTTCCAGATCACAATGCATGTCAGAGCAAATGAGAATCATGAGGTCAAAGGAACTGCCTGAAGAGCTCAGAGACAGAATTGTGGCATGGCACAGATCTGGCCAAGGTTACAAAAATATTTCTGCTGCACTTAAGGTTCCTAAGAGCACAGTGGCCTCCATAATCCTCAAATGGAAGACGTTTGGGACAACCAGAACCCTTCCTAGAGCTGGCCGTCCGGCCAAACTGAGCTATCGGGGGAGAAGAGCCTTGGTGAGAGAGGTAAAGAAGAACCCAAAGATCACTGTGGCTGAGCTCCAGAGATGCAGTCAGGAGATGGGAGAAAGTTGTAGAAAGTCAACCATCACTGCAGCCCTCCACCAGTCGGGGCTTTATGGCAGAGTGGCCCGACGGAAGCCTCTCCTCAGTGTAAGACACATGAAAGCCCGCATGGAGTTTGCTAAAAAACACCTGAAGGACTCCAAGATGGTGAGAAATAAGATTCTCTGGTCTGATGAGACCAAAATAGAACTTTTTGGCCTTGAATCTAAGCGGTATGTGTGGAGAAAACCAGGCACTGCTCATCACCTGTCCAATACAGTCCCAACAGTGAAGCATGGTGGTGGCAGCATCATGCTGTGGGGGTGTTTTTCAGCTGCAGGGACAGGACGACTGGTTGTAATCGAGGGAAAGATGAATGCGGCCAAGTACAGGGATATCCTGGACAAAAACCTTCTCCAGAGTGCTCTGGACCTCAGACTGGGCCGAAGGTTTACCTTCCAACAAGACAATGACCCTAAGCACACAGCTAAAATAACGAAGGAGTGGCTTCACAACAACTCCGTGACTGTTCTCGAATGGCCCAGCCAGAGCCCTGACTTAAACCCAATTGAGCATCTCTGGAGAGACCTAAAAATGGCTGCCCACCAACGTTTACCATCCAACCTGACAGAACTGGAGAGGATCTGCAAGGAGGAATGGCAGAGGATCCCCAAATCCAGGTGTGAAAGACTTTCCCAAAAAGACTCCTGGCTGTATTAGATCAAAAGGGGGCTTCTACTAAATACTGATCAAAGGGTCTGAATACTTAGGACCATGTGATATTTCAGTTTTTCTTTTTTAATAAATCTGCAACAATGTCAACAATTCTGTGTTTCTCTGCCAGTATGGGGTGCTATGTGAACATAAATTTAATGAACTTAAATGATTTTAGCAAATGGCTGCAATATAATATATATTGTTCACTCAGAGTGAAAAATTTAAGGGGGTCTGAATACTTTCCGTACCCACTGTATATTGCAGATTGCTAGGATATTGCAAACGTGTTTCATAGACCCTTGCTAGTGGGGTGGGGGTTTGTTATTGTTGAATACCTGCATTCCATTGTTCTATTGTTCCTGTCTGCCTTGAGAAAGCTTATTATGGGATGTGTATGTTTGTGTAGAAGGGGAAGGGTTTGTCAGAGTGTATATTTTCTTTGTGCATGTGTTTGAATAAACAGTTTTGATTCTGGTTTCACTCCAAACTTGTACTGTCGAGTTCTTGGTGTAACTATAGCCAGATTCACGGATCCCGTGTTCCAGAGCTTAGGAAGCAGGTTCTTGGCAGAGATACCCAGTCGCGGTGTCCGGATTCCATCACAGTTCAGTTACAAGGTCATTTACATACCTTTTATGATTTACAATAAAAGTTTTAGATAAGTGGCCTTTTGGTGTGTGGGAAAGCGCATCATCGTCTAGTTCTATTTCATGTTTGCCACAGCAAGTGTCATTAACAACACAGGCCTTTTTAGGTTTGTAATTCCACGGGTTTAGTCATAGCAACCTTCTTGCCAGGAGAAGCTGTGACATTGATCAACATAAAGGATACATACTTACAAATCCATATTTTGCTTCCACACTATTGTTCTGTGTGCTTTGTGGTGGAGAATCATAATTTTCATTTTGTGGCCCCTCCCTTTGGACTGGCCATGGCTCCTCCAAAATTTCACAAAACTCCTGGTTCCATTACTGGCCCTGTTGCAATCTCAATTGACAACCTGGGACTACCTGGACGACATGCTTCTGCGAGAGAGGTTGGCTTTTACTATGAAGGAGAACTTCCAAAAGATGATACAGGTTATGCAGAGATCTGGTTCTCTGGAAATCTCAATCTCCAGAAGTTGGTTCTGGAATACCAGTGTTTGGCCCTGGACATGGCCCAGAACAAGGTGTTTTTACTACAGGAGAGTTTAGGACAGTACAGGAGAGAGGCAAGTTCTTCACTGTCCACTATGAGTCCCTCGGTGAGGGCCTCCATGCATGTTCTGGGAACAACCGTGTTCTTGTTCAAGGTTTTCCTGTACGCTCAATGGCATTTTGGTCCTCTACAGTAAAACATTCTGTCTGTCATTCTGTCAGTCTGGAACAGGTTGATGCAGTTGCTTGATCAGCCCATGTGTCTGTTGGCCAGGGCTAGCAATTCTCTGATTTGGTAGATTTTCAACCTGCCACTGTTACTGGGCAGGTCCCTCCTTCTTGGACCATCCTCTTCACAGATGCTAATCTATCAGGCCAGGGAAGGGTGTTAGGGACAGCAATGGCTCAAAGACCTTGGTCATTAAGGGAGTCTCAGCTTCCAATCAAAAGTCTGGACTTGCCCTTTACTTATCTCTTCTGTAAAGGACAAACCTTTTTGCCTAAAGTTTTAAATTGATTCAACTTAAATGAGAATGTTTGTTTTTTCTTTGCTTTGCCCTTCTCCTAATGGTCCAAGGGAGGCAGCCCTCCATTTTCTGGATGTAGTGTGGGCTGTGGAGATTTACTTTGCAGCTACAGTCTTTATCTGAAAATCCGGCTCAATTTTGATTTTGTCTGCGGGCTCTAACGATGATCTTTCTGCCTTGCAGTCCACCATTGTCAGGTGGTTTTGCCAGGTGTTTCTTGTGCCTGTAGTCTGATGGGTAAGGACCCTTTTTTTTCTTGTTTAAAGCGGAGTTCAATTCAAAATTCAATTTCTAATAATTACTGCATTGTATTCCTTACCCTCCGCTGAGTCAGAATTGGATATTCCCATAGTTTTTTTTTTTCACTTACCTGTTTACAGAGGTTTGTATACTCACCTTTCAAAGGACTTCCTCCCTCCTGCGCCTCGGCTCTCCTCGTCACTTCCGTGCCGCAATGCGTCCTGGGAGCTCTTCCTCGGCGCTCCCATGATGCACTTTGCAGTCACATGGGCGGCCGACCACTGTTCTCATTTCTTGACTCACAGGCCTACGCCCACTGGAATCAGGAAGAAGGGAAGACATTTCCCCACAACGGACTCGGCAATCCACAACAAAGATGGCGCCGCACATCAGAAATTATATAAAGTAAGATTTTATTCTTGCAAACTCATTATTTCACCATTCTAACCAGGATTAGCGGATGTATCGATGTGTAAGGGTGATTGTTAGGGGGAGATTGAAAAAAAAAAAAAACGATTCTGTGCCCGGAACTCCGCTTTAAGCTCATTTTATTAGATCTGTTGGTACATCTTGGTTGTGTCAGTATCAGGCTTCTGTTGCACAGTTTTGTAAGGCTACTACCCAGTCTTTAGTTCACACGTTTACTAAAGCCCTGTAAACACGATCAGAATATTGTTCAAAAAATACTGCTTTCAAAGCGATCGTATGATAATCTGATCATTAATACACAGATTTTGTTAGAATTATACCAGATTTTTGTTTAATCAGTATAGTTTTAGCATCCAAAGATACAATACAAATACATTTGTAGCACTGTCCCCGTAGGGCTTGCTATGTGATGTCTTCTTGGGCCTCCTTTGATTACCTGCAGACAGTCACTTAGGGACAGTTCACACATTCATCCTTACTCCCAATGGCTTGTTACTCAATAAACAGTCCAGGGGTTTTGGTTTTTGGTATTTATTGGATGGGAGAAGGGAATAGTGAGATACTCCAATTTGAACTATTTTTAGTTGATATAGAGAAACTCTTACTTGGCCTCACCAGGATGCTTGTGGAAGCAGTCACACAGCTTTAACCATACTGCCACGCGTATGGAAAGGGTTAAGTCTCTTTGCTTTCTCTCCAGCAACAGACTCGATGAGCTACATTATCTTCAGAACACTCTCTGATCTCTAATCTGAACACGTAAGGTGCTCTCAAATCCGACTATGTCACCGATGTGCACCAAATCCCACAGTGTATGCAATGGCCGCTTACCTCCAAGCAGGTTACAACAAGTGTGGCTCAGAGAAAAAATTCCCCTGTATGGCTGTTACTACTGCTTGGAGCCATACAGGGGAATTTTTTCCCCTGTATGTGCACATTGGTGACATAGTCGGATTTGAGAGCACCTCACGTGTTCAGATCACCATCATTTGTACGTTTGCACATGAACTTTTTTTATATATGAACTTTTATATTTATGTGCAGCATCACTTATTTTTTCACCATCAGCACTTTATATGGATTTTTGGAATCTTGATGTATTATTGATACTGTCATAACATTTAAATTATATATTGATTCACAATCTTTTCACAATAGCACTTTACATAGAATATTATGCATTTATCTGAATATTGTCATATATTCACGGTTCTTATGCACAGCACATTTTTTGTATGTATTTCTGATTTTGCACAATTTTGTACAGTTGAATATTATCTTTATGATTTATTTATGAGATATTTATTCATTTTTAATCCACTTTGAATTTAGCGCTGATTCATTTATTTTATTTATTTGTCCGATAATCTCATTGTGTGTACTAGGCTTAAAGTGGTTGTAAACCCACTTTAAAGACTTTTACCTATAGGTAAGCCTATATTAATGCTGGCTGGTTGGTAAGTAGTGACTGGAAATACCTTCGTTTTTGATATGCCTTTGCCCTTCCAGTGCTCTTTACTATCAAGACCAGTTATAGATGGAGGAGGTGGCCACTTTTTGCAATATCGTATAACGTTTATATTGGTCAGGCAACGCACTGACACCTTTGCTGCCATTGTGCTATGTGCTGGGTGTTCAGTGTGACCCTGCGCCTTTAAGGAGGGGTGGGCTCCCTCCAGTCACCTGTCCTCCATCTATCTCATCAGAATGCATGTGCTTCCATTGTGAAGACTCTTTAAAGGTAGAGTTAGGGACTGCAGATATCAGGGTGCCTTGGCGCGGCCTGCAGCTTACGCATGTATTTGCAAATGTGTGCAACTAAACCCCTGTTTTTTAACGCATACTGTTAGACAGGTCAATTTGGCTGGTTACTGGCTGGTTGGTAAGTAGTGACTGGAAATACCTTTGTTTTTGATCTGCGTTTGCCCTCCCAGTGCTCCTTACTATCAAGACCAGTTATAGGTGGAGGAGGTGGCCACTTTTTGCAATATCGTATAACGTTTATATTGGTCAGGCAACGCACTGACACCTTTGCTGCCATTGTGCTATGTGCTGGGTGTTCAGTGTGACCCTGCGCCTTTAAGGAGGGGTGGGCTCCCTCCAGTCACCTGTCCTCCATCTATCTCATCAGAATGCATGTGCTTCCATTGTGAAGACTCTTTAAAGGTAGAGTTAGGGACTGCAGATATCAGGGTGCCTTGGCGCGGCCTGCAGCTTACGCATGCATTTGCAAATGTGTGCAACTAAACCCCTGTTTTTAACGCATACTGTTAGACAGGTTAATTTGGCTGGTTGCTGGCTGGTTGGTAAGTAGTGACTGGAAATACCTTTGTTTTTGATCTATATTAAGGCTTACCTATAGGTGCCATAAATATCTCCTAAACATGCACCATTTAGGAGATATTTACAGTGCATGCTGCCGATGCCACCCGTGCCGTTCCTTCAGAGCCCGGTGCGAGGGAGTGATGTAATCGCGCCCACAGCCAATCAGATAGCTGGAGGACGCAATCCAGGTAGCAGAATGGCCGAACATGTCGGCTGTCCTGTGGGCACTGCCGGGGCTTCGTTTTAAGGTAAGTACTTCATAATGAGCTAGTATGCGATGCATACTAGCTCATTATGGCTTTGTCTTTACAGTTTTTTTTTCACATTTTTTTCCAGCAGGTTTACTTCCTATTTAAGTGCTACTGGTTTGATGTTCAGGCCTCTGCTGATGCCGCCTTTGAATGCAAATTATTTTACACCATTGTCTAAGTCAGTGTTGGTCTTTTTTTTTTCGTGTTCTGTTAGCAGGCTGTTGGTTGTCATGTTGCTGCACACTCCCAGACCGCCTGGCACCACCAGTGTGGGGGGGGGCTGGGCTATGCCTTACATGTTTCAAAGGAAACGCATTTGAAACGCTTGAGCCAGTTGGAACCAAGACTGGTCCCCCCCCTCAAACTGGTGGTGCCAGTCAGTCTGGGAGTGTGCAGCCATTGTGGCTTGGTGAGCGTTTTTATCACCAGTGTTTGTGACTGTTTTTTATTGTTTACCTTTTTTAATAAATGTTTGTTGGATAATGCATTAGGCCGGTGCGCCCTCTTTCTTTTATTTATTCCTAAGATGTTACCAGAGAGACTGTCATCTAAGATAAACTGTCCTGTGAGTTAGGGCATACAGTATATATTTTGTTTTCTATCTGCTATGCCATGTTTGGAAGACATCACTGCAAGTGTGACTTATGTGAAGTAAAGAATGCTATGATACAAACATTGCTATTATGGAAGTATTGTTATACTCACATCAATGGTGTTTTACAGGACAAGATTACGATTTTTAAGAATATCTTCTATGTATAGTTGTACACATAATTTCTTCTGCAGTGCCTACAGATGTCCTTGGGATGTCCTTGGGCCTCCAGGTCTCTGGGATTACAGTACATCATAACATTAGTCATTAAAGATGTCTGGAAACATTGCATCAGAGAATTGCTCTCCTGACTCTCTGTGACTCTGTGGATTTACATCATGCTTGTCTCTATTATAGTTTTAGTAACAGATAGGGGTCTTGCTGGACCCTGGGCATGTGCACTAGGTTGCCATGTCTAGAGATGACTATTATTATAGCTCGGGTCCCAACCAGTCCTGAGGGCATATTAGATGATGCCCTTCCACATCCATGGGAGTTGTACAAATGGTATACCTTATGTGATAGGTGGCTAAAATGAAGCACAGTATAAAGAATCAACATTTCATTCAAAATTTGTAGCTACTCATATGAACTATTTTGTGATAATTAGCAAAGTTATTGTATCAAACTGGCAGTAGTTACATAAAAGGATGCGGCTCTGTTACATCAGAAGAAAAGGGCGTTAGATATTTTGGAGAAAAGCTGTAATAGAAAAACACTGATAACGACAGGTAGGAACCTCAAAGCTGCTAATTAATTGCTGACAGTATTAAGAACAGAGATGCTGGAGAACAAAGAGTTTAAGATGGATGTTAGCAACAATGATTAGAGTGAAAGATTAATGTACTTCAAAGAAGAATGGACACCTACTGAGTGCTAAAAGAAAAGATAATGTACCATATTTGATGAAAGAGATATATTCTAATTGACTAACATTTTGAATAGTTTTAATCATGCTGTCTCCCCAGATGGATGTAATACATATACATAGGAAATGCAATATCCATTGACATTAAATGATTACCATCCTATCCTGCCAATTCTTCAGAAAAAGGTGACAACTGTGATGGGGGTAACAAAGACCTCAAAAGACACCTTGTCTTTCCTCTTAGGCACAGACAACTGCTGGCAGAGATGGATTTTTTTTTTCATTGGTTCAAGAATCTATTTTGTCCCAAGTAAGTATCAGTGTCAAGGTCTGAAGAATACATACATGTACAAGCCTTTAGGGAATTAGTATTCATTTTATGTATTCTGTGGTGAAGGGATTTTTTCAAAAAGCACACTATTCAGCACACTGACAATAGATGGCTAGGTCTGTGACCATCACATAGCCAACTGAGTATGTCAGTTTTACTCCTTTGCATTTAAAAAGTACTTTTATTGATCGATTTTGTCAAACAAGCAATACTTTAGAGCCACCACAAGGATTCCTTCATCAGGTAATAGACATGGTAGGAGATTGACAGTTAGTATTAATTAAAAGCAGGGATGTAACTACAGGGGTCGCTATTGTGACCCTGCCCATGCTTAAGGGGGCCGGTGTGGCTTCTCTGTACACCTGGATAGGAAGTGCGGTAGGGGTGGCATATAGAGGAACTGATCCCCTCCATTTTCCTCCTGCAGCTGCAGAAAGCCTCCTCCTCTCCTTCCCGAACGTATTCAGTGGCTGCAGGAGGAAAATGTAGAGTACTCGTTCCTCTATATGCTGCCCTTCCTATCCAGCTTCCTCTTCTTTATGCTCCCCCGGGCCCTTGTGTTCTCCCCTGCCCCCCCTCATCGCCCTGCAGCTCTGCTGGCTTCACCCCTCCCCCTGGCTGCTGCGGGGAATGTGTCAGGATAGAGAGCAGAAAAGGAGGGCCCCTTCCTTTTCTGAATGGACAGAGACAGTGATAGATACTGATCACTGACTCTGTTCATACATAACTGAAGCATAGTAAACTGTGTTTACTATGCATCAGTTTGTGAATAAACGGGAAGCTCTGTACAGAGCAATTCCAGTCCATTAATTCTGTACAACTAAGGCTGCAGAGATGGAGATTGAGAGCTTTGTCCCCAATCCCCTTTCTCTGTCTTCCAACAGAGCTCTTAAAAAAAATCTAAAAAAAAAAAAAAATAATAAAAAAATACAATAACAAAAATAAAAAAAACTACTGACACCAGTGGATTGCGACTGGATCCTGGCGTTTCGCCACCAGGTTTAGAAGGAAGGACCCTGGGGTCAAAGGTAAGGGGCCGGTGGAGATCAGGGGTGCCTTTCATGGTTTCTTGCCCCAGGGCCCCAAGAAACCAAGTTTTAGTTAAACCTTTGAATAAAAGAATACTCAGTATACACTGTCATGGGTCGATCCAGTATTGTAAATATTTTGTGAGATAGAGATTTTTAACCAAAGAAACAAGTCATGGTATTGACCAATATTTCTCATATATTTAGACAGCAGGCAGAATTTCTAGGAGCACTGTAATACAGGTGGTATGTTATGGGTCAGATCCCGAGGGGAAAACAGAGAGAAAAAAAAGCTGAAAAAAAAGACTAATGTAGCCATCATATCTAACGATTGGTAAGCTGCAATATATATATTTTTTTGTTTTGGGTTCAATACTGCTTTAAGCTTGTAAAGAAGCTACAAAAAGACAAAAGCTAATCAGAGTTTATAGGTGCCGAAATTAGCTCAAATCTCTGTTCTCTAGTGCCTACAAATACAGACAAAACAATGACAACCTTTTCTTTTAAAAGAGTATTTCAAAGGTTTCCTAAGAATGTTTTTCTGAAATGTAAAGATACACATAATGTTTTCTTTATTATCTAAGTATTCTTACTGTTAAAATAAATATATACTGTATGTTTAGTATTTGTTGGTATGGTAGACATGTTATTTTAAAATCATAATACAATACAATGAGAACCATTTCTTTTATTATAAAAATGTTAGTCCAATCAAAAAATAATGAGACATTTGTCATGAGATGCATTACATCAAAAAAGCTACATAAAAGTGAAATGAAAATGTTATCAGTTTAATGATCTTAATTGAATGACCCTATGCGCAGTTTATGATAATATATGCTATACATAAATCAAAGTAACAATTTTTGGGCTTGACCTATTACCTTGTTAGTTAACCAGAATGAGCCCTTTTGCACCCGGCTTGATGTTTTACCTTACCTGCAGCAAAAGTTACATCAATTAAAAAGTTTTATTTAATACATTTTTTTTGCCGACATGTTTGAACCCACTTTTGTCCTTCCTGATGTCTTTAAGTTGCCCTAGAAGTTAGTATAACCCAAGTCCAACCACAGAAAGAAAGTGTAAAATGTAATTCGCCTCTGACGAAATGCTATGGTAACTTTTTTTTTTCTACGGCACTGATAGAAAATCCACCTGCAGACAGTAATCTTGTAGATCTTCTGTTGTTGCTTGTCAGCAAGGGGCTGGTAATTAGGAACATGAAGTACCACTAAAGTGTCTTTAATTATTTAATGTGAGTAAGGCTATTTTCCTCAGCTTATCTCATTTGGCATGGTCTTTGGGTTTCTGTAGTGGTTAAGTTTTTACACTGCTAAAATTGTCAGATTTTTATTTGTAAAGATTTTCATTCATTCAGATGGAACTTATTTTGAGCCAATTTTTTCCTAATCATTCAGTTCCTGGCTGAGTGAATCATTGTATTTTTTAATACGTCTAGCAAACAATAAGCACAAAACGTCCTCAAAATAAAACATATGATGAAAATTATAGGGTTTCAAACAGCCCAGTCTCATGCCTAAAAATAAGTAGTATACTTTTTGACAATTCAGACTGATGTGTTTATTGTAAAAACATGTTGTATTTAGTCATATTGTCATGAATAATCCACTGCAGTCTTTCTCCCACATACGGCAGCCTGACTGGGGAATTCCATATAAAGCAATTGTGTCAAAAGGCTGCATATCTGCATAAAGGCTGTGTAAGGACCTTACTATATTTGACTAAATTGTATTTAAAAAAAAATCTAAATAAAGATACAGTACTTTGTGTTTGTACACTTGCAGCACTGCCAATTTAGTCACTGACTTATGACCTTTAACTGTCCTTTACTGTGATTGGCTGTTAAAATAGCAAATTGCCAAGTAAAATACTGAATTGTGGCTCACAATTGACAGTAATAACTTGCAATATCATTATATTAATTTGGATAATTTAGCACTTTATCAATTAATAAGAGAAGTTGCTTTGATTGTCAGGTGGAATTTGTAGAATTAGTTTTGATGGCTGATATCAGCTATTAACAAATTCAGATTTTAGTATTCATTGTCATTGCAGCAGAAGAATAAGATCGGCTGATTAGTTGATAATGATGACTGATAATGGCAGCTTTCATTGGTAGAAGTAATTTCTAAGTTATCATAATGGGTTGACACAAATTGCAGACACATGCAAGCAACAAAATTAAAATTTGTCTAGACATTGACAAATGACAATAGTGATAATAAAACAGCTCATTTTACTGGTTTAATGTTAATGTCTGTTTATATAATACACAAATTGTAACAACTTGGGATCAGTTCACTAAAGCATAATGTATTTCAGTACTACAAGCAATCCTCTATAAAAATGAATATAATTTTAATCTACCAAAGGCTTTGTCACACATACTAACATTTATCATATATTTATCATGTTATTAATTTCTAGAGTAATCTAGTATGTAAAAGTAAGTTCACAAAAAAACTCATGGGTTTTTTCACTGCTAAAATGTTGATTTATACGTTTCCTTGAGGAACGTAGAAAGTCATATGAGGTGAAGTTAAAACAATGTTTCATGATTCATATGTATGAGCAGTTTTTGAATGGTAAAATAACATTCATTGTTACGTTTGCTATATGATTTTTAGACATGTTTCCTTCTTAAATAAGCATTAAATACAGAGTTCACCCATGAGTATGGTTCAAAGAGTGTTAAGGACTTTGGAAAGAGAGGACAACAAATAGTGTTTCTTTTTAGGCTGGCTTTTTCTAATGGAAACATCTTACAGTATAGAAACAGGAAAAGTGAGTGAAGATAAATCAATTATTATTAGATTATTTCAATCTGTCTACATTTCACCTTGAGCTATTGAACTCATCAGTAAGACTTTTTTAAATGATGCAAATAAAGTAAGCCTCAAAAATGTAGAAAAAAGAATCTAGAGCCCTACCTGCTGGTTGGAATTGAAATAAAAAAATTGTATGCAATATTTCATATTTAAAGTAACAAAAATGTAATTAAACATATATTTGGAACAATTTATCATCTAGTTCTGTACATATTGAACATATGTAGTTTGTGCTACAAGAAAATCTTAATTGATGACCATGTACCTTAATCCTATATATTGACATAGCAAGAAAAAAAATGGGCTAGAGGCACTGAACATTTTCATGGTACAGTATGATCTAACAACACCTTAATGTTTATAAAACATACAAAAATGTATTGTATACATATATATGCATGACTCGGGTGTATTTCTGAACATAATAAAGAAAGAAAAAATATATCTACTACTCAATCTTCAAAGGTGGGCTCACACTGACTGAAGGTGTCAAGATGAAGATGAAAGAAAAAGATATACACAAACACTTCCATGTCTCAAAATACATTTAAACAATAAGCCAAGCAAACAGACATATCCACTGCTCTCCTATGGACAAAATTGTTATAAAAATATCTTTAGATATACTGGACTAAGAGAGTAAACTTTACCAAACCAAAATTTTACTTTGCTAAGTGTTTTTCTTTTATAATGTGAAATGTCTGAATGGATGTAATTTTTACATATAAGAATGCCTGTTATTGATTTGTAATGTCAGCACATGTATTTTATTATAATAAGTTACCCTATAACACTATTTTATAATTTTACATTTGTATTCATCTGATATGAATGTAAAAAAAAGTACAGCGCCAGCATTCTGCCGATGATGTAGGATAAATTCTGGCCAGTCTAGCCAGCGTATAGTACATTTTGTTAAAAAATTTTAATTGGATCAACCGATCTCTAGCTGCCACCAAGTGTTTGAAAGGTTTGTCCCATAGATCATCCCAGTCCTCTCCCTGAGTCTCCGGCACCTCACCAGCCCACCTCTCTCTGCATTTGATTACCACCAGTGGAGTTTTCTTGAAAATTTTTTGTAAGTCACTGATTATGGCTTAGGTAGATCGACTGCTGATAGTAAGTCCCCAATAGTAAGACCCGCACCTCCCTAAACTGGCTTTGGAAAGCATGGCGTAGTTGAAAATATCTAAAAAAGTAGGAAATGGTAGATCCCCTTCCCTGGTGATGTTCCCCAATATCTTAACATTTTTTAGCACCCAGAGGGGGGAGTCGTGCAAGAAAAAAAGTGTGGGAGACAGGGTTTAATCCAAAGAGGCGTGGATGGTGAACCCCAACATAACAACGCCATCTTGGTCGCAGCAGCTTCCCACGCTCTAATGGTCGCTTTCATTGTTAGTGTCAAAGGGAGTGGATCTAGGCCCTCTATACAGCACTAACTTCAGGCTCTCATACGATCCAAGATTTGCTGCTTCAATTACAGTGGCCGAGTCACCATCATCCACCAACAACCAGCGACTAGCAAACACCATCTGACCGGCTAGATAATATTTCTTCCAATCTGGTAACGCCAACCCACCCTGGCCCCAGGGCAATTAACCTTTAGCCCAGAGAACATGGCAAAGTCATTCAGTATAGTCAGAGCTGCCTGAAGTGATGGACCAGGGTCCCTTAGGAAAAAAAGCAGGTCATCTGCATGTAGAGCTAGGCATTCCTGCACCGAACCCACCTGAATAGCCCCCACTGTCTGTGATGACCTAAGAGCAATTGCCAGGAGTTCCATCATTAAGGGGAACAGGAAGGGGGACAACGGGCACCCCTGCCTAGTGCCCCTACTGATATTAAAGTATACAGAGACAGAGAGCCCGAGTTGGATTGCTGCCAGAGGACAGTTATATAACATAGTCAGTGTTGAGATACAGCACTAAGAATGGAGAGGCTGCTCACCCAGTAATAGTACTAGAAACAAGTGATACCATGGGCGTCAACCCCCAAAGGGTTTTTAGGCAGCAAAAGTGAAAAGTAGTATAAATGGAATAAGAGTCAAAAAATTGTAAAAAGTAATCCTTTATTAAACCAAAAATATCAAAAAATAGTGAATAGGTAAAATGTTAAAAGCAACCCCGTCAGGGGAAAGTATGTTGTGAGCTCTGTCCCCATCGCCACGCCCTGTACCTGGAGGTAGTGGGAACCGTCAAACAGAAAGTAATTATGATGCAAAATAAAATCCAAACCATTAACAATGAAATCTTTAAAGGGTTTGTTATGTATGAAGTGTTGGCACAGAATTCTCGTTATTGCTGCTAGGCCTCTGGAGTGTGGGATACTACTGTATAGTGCCTCCACATCCAGAGTGACCAGGAGGGCCTGATCTGAGGTAAGTTCTTCTATTGTCTGCAAAAAATGTATCGCGTCCTTCACATAAGAGGGCAGTGCTTGTACATGAGGTTGAAGATGAGAATCGATTACTCGACTCAGGTTTTCAGTCATGCTTTCGTTGCCGGAAATGATTGGACGTCCGGTAGGATGGAGGGGGTCTTTATGGATTTTGGGAAGACTATAAAATGTTTGGGTATGGGGATATTTAGTTTTGATATAATCATAAAGATCTTTAGTGATGATACCTGCCTCAAAGGTTTGATCAATAAAGGAGTTGAACTCTTCATTGAATCTAACCACCATGTTGGCAGGTATAGACCTGTACCACTCCTTGTTGCTTAAAATTTTAAAACACATGTCTTTGTACCCAATAATATCCATTAATACAACATTACCTCCTTTGTCGGAAGGTTTTATTACAATGTTAATATTGTTTTGCAGATTTTGTAGTGCCAATTGTTCCTGGTTAGACAGAGTATGTGATTTTTTAACTTTTTTTGAACTTTTTTTCACAGTTTTTTCCAGTTTTGCTATATCTCTTAAAACTTGTTTCAAGAAAATAGCAATATTCGGATTAGTGTTTAAAGGGGGAAACTTGGTGGAGGTTTTTTTTAAAGGAATGGGATGCAGGAAATGCATCCATCTCTATGTTGTCTAGAAGTTCCTCCAAATCTATACGGTCAATGAGATCAAGAGTATTGTTTTCCTCATATAACAGGGTTAGATCTCATAGGGCCTTGAACTCCCGCATGCTGTACTTGGACCAGTCAGTAGTGTCAATGTTAGTGCCTGATTTGTCATGCATGCATCTTAGAAGTAATCTACAAGCAAATAAATGTAGATCAGTTACAACCTCAAAGGAGTCAAAGTCCTGCTCAGAGCAAAAACTCAGACCTCTAGTGAGTACCTGTGTCTCTATTGGGGTCAGGGCGTGTGAGGAAAGGTTAACCACATTAAGTGTATTATCTATGTCTGAATTAGGTAAGGTTGTATACCCCTTCCTCCCCTGCCTTTTTGAGGGGGACCGGTCCCCCGCAGGGAGTTTAAAGGCCCATTGGCACCTGTGGAATAAGATGACTGACTCGTATTGCTAGATGTGTCTGATAGAGAGGACTCCATTTCCATAGATGGTACATTTGTAGATTGTGTAGGGTGATTTTGTGTGGATTGTTCAACGGATTGTACCTTGTAGGCATAGTCTGAATCCATTTCAACTGTGCGTTTTTTGACGTCTTGTTCAAAGGAACCTTTATAGTTCCTTGTTCTCTTGTGCTTTCCGCGACTTCTTGAAGAAGGTTCACGAGTTTATGGCCTGGTATTTACTCCACTGCTAGTGGGCAGGTTAGTATGATAATCATAGTGGGAGGGATCTCTATACGGGTGAAATTTTCTGGGGACAGACCCTGCTGGATTATTCCACCTGTACGCCCTACTTGCCGAGAAAGCTGTTTTGTCTCGCCAGAATTTCTGTTCTTTTTTGTGAAGAATATTTTTATTATATATAGCAAGGTTTTCTTGCAGTTTCTTCTGGAGACTTGAATATAGGGTGTGTTCAACAAAGGGAGCAAGGGCAAGTTCAAGACTTTTAATTTCAATGTCTAGAGAAGAAATCTGTTTTTCATATTCTTTGGTTAAAAGAGCCATCATAGTTCTGGAGCAACTTTGTAAGTTGTCTTCCCATGCTTGTTTGAACTCATTACTGATTTTCTCAAGATTTGGGAATATTTGGATGCGTAACCCAAGGGCATTAATGGATTCCCTTGTATACTGATCAAAGGATTTGCTGTGCCAATACATGGCTGATTTTTTCTCCAGAACCTGGTGTAATTTATGAAAAAGAGAAGACATTTGTGTCTCTACCTGATCTTTTTGTTCGAAATCCGTCTCGTACTCTGCAATGAGGTTTGCCCATTGCTCACCCTGGTATTGACTCATGTTGCCCAATTGATTCAAGTTCTTCAGAAGAAACCACAACAGTAATTGGAGGAGTTCAGTGGTACAGATCTATACCTGCCAAAATGGTGGTTAGATTCAATGAGGAGTTAAACTCCTTTATTGATCAAACCTTTGAGGCAGGTATCAGCACTAATGATCTTTATGATTATATCAAAACTAAATATCCCTGTACCCCAACATTTTATAGTCTTCCCAAATTCCATAAAGACTCCTTCCATCCTACCGGACGTCCAATCATTTCTGGCAACGGAAGCATGACTGAAAATCGAGTAATCGATTCTCATCTTCAACCTCATGTGCAAGCACTGCCCTCTTATGTGAAGGACACGATACATTTTTTGCAGACAATAGAAGAACTTACTATCTCGGACCAGGCCCTCCTGGTCACTCTGGATGTGGAGGCACTATACAGTAGTATCTCACACTCCAGAGGCCTAGCAGCAATAACGAGAATTCTGTGCCAACACTCCATACATAACAAACCCTTTAACAATTTCATCGTTAATGGTTTGGATTTTATATTGCATCATAATTACTTTCTGTTTGACGGTTCCCACTACCTTCAGGTACAGGGCGTAGCGATGGGGACTTGTTGTGCCCCATCGTACGCCAACCTGTACCTGGGGGAGTGGGAACGTATTTTCCTCTCAGATGAGGATCTCATCGAGTATACTAGCCAGGTTTCTACCTGGCTAAGGTACATCGACGACGTCTTTGTCATCTGGGAGGGATCAGAGGCAGCTCTGCTATCATTTGTAGAGTTGATGAATACAAATGATTTCAACCTTAAATCCACTTTAACATACAACAAAGAGGTCATTAACTTCCTAGATGTACAGGTTGGGCGTACTTTGGATGGTCACCTCTGCAGTACACTTTTTAGAAAAAGTACAGCGGGTAATACCCTGTTACACGCAGATAGCTTCCATCCCACTTCCTTGAAGAACTCCATTCCTTTCAGACAGTATCTGTGGCTGCGGAGAAACTGTTCTGATGACGAGTCCTTCAGGAGAGAGGCTGAGATCCTTCAACATAGATTATTGAAAAGAGGCTACAGTCGCTCATGTCTGAAAAAAGCCTACAACAAGGCCTTTTCAAAAACTAGACAGGAGCTACTCTTTGGTCCCAAAAAATCTAAAAGTTCCAACACCTCAGATAAAGATATATCACGTATAATTTTACGCTATTCGCGCCAGCATTCAGCTATTAGAGATATCATCGGTCAACATTGGTCCATTCTAACAGATGATCCCAAAATTCACAAGTTTGTGTCTCCTGTTCCATCAGTCACATTCAAACAAGCAAGTTCACTCAAAGACAAACTTACATGTAGTGAATTCAGTGATAACAGCAAAAACAAACACTGTCCGACTGTAGGTTCCTTTCCATGTGGACACTGTTCCCATTGTCCCTACATTGAAAAAACGTAAATCATTTAAGCTTCCAAATGGGGAAATGTTTATCCCAAAACATTTTGTTAATTGCCAAACAAGAGGTATAGTGTACCTCTTTCAATGTGAATGCAGATCTTTCTATATTGGAAAGACCAAACAGGAGTTTTGGAGACGTCTCTCCAAACACGTCTATAGCATGCAAATTGGCAATCGGTACTTACCGTTGGGCAGACATGCAGCTTTTGTACACCTTCATATAATGCCCAAAGATACATTTACAGCCTTGGAGTGTGTCCATATTCCAGATCGCGGAGGCGACTGGAATAAAATCTTATTGCAACTGGAGCAGAGATGGATATATAAATTAAATGCCACCTGGCCTGAATGAATCAATCTCTTATGTTCCCTTTTTGAAGGGGTTTACCTCAGGCAAAACACAATAGGAAGTCTACTTAGTGGGTTTTCCATCCGTACATCCTGTTCCCTGTATCCATCTCTGCTCCGTGGTTTCCTTGGGTTTGCTTCCTCCCCCCCCCTCCTCTCTTAGTCATCCTTCCTTTTCCCATTTTCTCCCATTTTTGATTTTTATTTGTTTCCCCACCCCTTTCCCATTTTCTCCCATTTTTTCTTTTTATTTGTTTCCCCACCCCTGTCTTTTGCTCCTTCTTCTGGCACTGTCCACTAGGAGGAGCATCCCCATGCTGGCACCGTTCCGGATCTCCATGCCCCCATTTCCTCCCGTGCAGCCGCGCCTGCGCACTGGATGGGCGGGTTGCCGTGGAAACGGCAGACGCCGGCGGGAGGCTCTCGCCTCCTCTTCCAGAATGCCGAGGGAGTCAACGTGTCTGCGAGGCGGACGCCGCACGATTGGAGGCACACACCTGTGGGGGATCTACAATCAACATACAGGTATTTAAGGATCACTCTTTTAGGGGCACATACATCCCTCTATCTGAAACATTGTACCAAAAGTAGGTTCGATCCGGCTGCAGGTTAGGTAAGTGCAAGGGGCCTTTCTTTCACACATCATTGGTTCAGTTCATTACTTTATTCCACTGTCTTCTCCCTGGTCTCCTTCATTTGTGTCCACTTACTTTCCCATTCTCTTGGCGTCTTTTCCCATGCTCCATTGTCTCTTGTCCAAGTTTATTTCATTTCACCCATGTTTCCATTTCCTCCCTCAGTCCCGTAAACTAGCACATATCCGGATAAAAGTCAGAGTTCTTTATCCAACCACTCAGAAGCCTCCTGCGGTGTGAACCTTTATAGTGAACTAGAAGCCTACTAGGATATAGCATACTGTATTTAATTTCTTTATCCCTCAGGCACCTCCCGACCTCAGTGAATGAGCGCCTCTTCCTCTGTGTTTCCTCTGGAAACAGCATGATACGGGCATTTTCAAATCTGAGGTCTTGATGTTGCCTTGCCAGCAGCATGTCTCTGTCTCTATAGTTCAGAAATATGACCAGGAAAGGTCTGGGGGGGGGGGGGGTGCTCCAGGGGGCCTGGTACCCATAGGGACACGATGAGCCCTCTCTAACACACACAGTATCTCTCAAAAGTGAGTACGCCCCTCACATTTTTGTAAATATTTTATTATATCTTTTAATGTGACAACACTGAAGAAATTACACTTTGCTACAATGTAAAGTAGTAAGTGTACAGCTTGTATAACAGTGTAAATTTGCTTTCCCCTCAAAAAAACTCAACACACGGCCATTAATGTCTAAACTGCTGGCAAAAAAACTGAGTATACCCCTAAGTGACAAAGTCCAAATACGGCCCAATTAGCCATTTTCCCTCCCTGGTGTCATGTGACACCAGGGAGGGAAAATGGCTAATTGGTGTGAATGGGTAGCAGGTGTGTTATATTTGGTGTAATCCCTCTCACTCTCTCATACTGGTCACTGGAAGTTCAACATGGCATCTTCATGGCAAAGAACTCTCTGAGGATCTGAAAAAAAAAGAATTGTTGCTCTACATTAAGATGGACTAGGCTATAAGAAGATTGCCAAGACCCTGAAACTGAGCTGCAGCATGGTTGCCAAGACCATACAGCGGTTTAACAGGTACAGGTCCCACTCAGAACAGGTCTCGCCATGGTTGACTAAAGAAGTTGAGTGCAAGTGCTTAGCATCATATCCAGAGGTTGTCTTTGGGAAATAGACGTATGAATGAATACTGCCAGCGTTGCTGCAGAGGTTGAAGGGATGGGGGTCAGTCTGTCAGTGCTCAGATCATAGGCCGCACACTGCTTCAAATTGGTCTGCATGGCTGTCGTCCCAGAAGGAAGCCTCTTCTAAAGATGATGCACAAGAAAGCCCACAGTTTGCTGAAGACAAGCAGACTAAGGACATGGATTACTGGAACCATGTCCTGTGGTCTGATGAGACCAAGATAAACTTATTTGGTTCAGGTAGTGTCAAGCGTGTGTGGCAGTAACCAGGTGAGGAGTACACCAGTTAAGCATGGAGGTGGGAGTGTCATGGTCTGGGGCTACATCAGTGCTGCTGGCATTGGGGAGCTACAGTTCATTGAGGGAACCATGAATGCCAAAATGTACTGGGATATACTGAAGCAGAGCATGATACCCTCCCTTCGGAGACTGGACCGCAGGGCAGTATTTCAACATGATAACAACCCCAAACACACCTCCAAGATGACCACTGCCTTGCTAAAGAAGCTGAGGGTAAAGGTGATGTACTAGCCAAGCAAGTCTCCAGACCTAAACCCTATTGAGCATCTGTAGGGCATCCTCAAACGAAAAGTGGGAGAACTGCAAGGTCTCTAACATCCACCAGCTCAGTGATATCATCACAAGGGAGTGAAAGAGGACTCCAGTGGCAACCTGTGAAGCTCTGGTGAACTCCATGCCCAAGAGGGTTAAGACAGTGCTGGAAAATAATGGTGGCCACAAAAAAATTGACACTTTGGGCCCAATTTGGACATTTCCACTTAGGGGTGTACTCACTTTTGTTGCCAGCGGTTTATAAATTAATGGCTGTGTGTTGAGTTATTTTGAGGGGACAGCAAATTTACACTGTTATATAAGCTGTACACTCACAACTTTACATTGTAGCAAAGTGTAATTTCTTCAGTGTTGTCACATGAAAAGATATAATAACATATTTACAAAAATGTGAGGGGTGTACTCACTTATAGGAGATACTGTATGTAGGTGGAAGGTCTTTCAGGGCCAAAAGTTGTTTGAAGAATTGTTCAGCAAAAATAACAGGCTTGGACTCTTCAGATCCCTCTGGTTGCCCCACTACCCTCACATTATTCCTTCTCTGTCTGTCCTCTGCATCATCTGCCCTGTGTTGGAGTGATTTTACCAGGCCTTGCAGCTCTGCCAGTTGTATTTCATGGGAATGTGTGATGTCTTTAACCTCAGATATCCTGTCCTCTGCTGTGGTGAGGCGACCCCTGATTTTGTCCAGGTGGTGCCTGATGAGGGTACAGTCTGATGCCAGGTGGTCTATGCGGACCATTAGGGCAGCCCTGCACTGATTTATGGCTTCCAGAATGGGTTTTGTTATGGCGGTTGGATCCATTTCTGGCTCCTGTACTGGAGCAGGAGGAATCCCTGGGCTCTGTGCCGTCACCTCTTCTCCCCCTTCCATCCTCCCCGCAAGCTGACTAGTGCGTGGCTGAAACGGCACTAGTGCCAAAATGGTGAGGGCGGGGCTCGGGCCTGGTCCCCGTGACGAACAGCTTTGTCGCTAGTCCAGCGGCGCCTTCGCCTTACTTTTGGCGTCAACAGACGGCATCCCCAGGATGTCAGAAGGCTCAGCAGATTCCGGTGGATCAAAAAAAAGAAAGCTGGATGACACTAATCTAGGATAATTGCAGGAGGTGTACGGAGCTCCGGGAACACACGACCTGCCTCGCTCAATTGCAGGAGGTGTACGGAGCTCCGGGAACACACCTCGGATAATTGCAGGAGGTGTACGGAGCTCTGGAAACAGACGACCTGCCTCGCTCACATCCGTTCACGCCCCCCTCATCTTTACTAATGTTTATATTCATCCTACCCAAGATATTGGTCTTGTTGTTATCTTTTTAATTTCCATTTTAACTTCATTCAGTAGTGGTACATAGTTTGCATAGTATAAGCTTTTGGTGAATTCTTTTTTTGTAAAGCTAGTTCTTCTTTCTTATTCATTTATATTTAAAATTCCAGATTTTACAGGGTTGATCTTAAATTTGAGAGTTCTCCGTACCTTTTCATCTCTTTTATTAAGTTTGGCAATGGTATTCTCGGATTAGATACATAAAACAGAATGTCATCAGCATATACCCCTACCTTATATTTTTTGTCCCTGATCTTCACCCCTCCTATATCCACGCTTTTTCGTATGGTTGCCAATAACTATTCAAATGAGAAGGGGAAAAAGTGGGCACCCTTGTCTTGTTCCGTTTTGCATTTCAAACAATATGGATAGCACCCCATTCACCCTTACTAAAGTTGTTGGGTAACTATATAATGTTTTAATCCATTGGACCATCTTTGGACCTATTCCCACTGCCTCTATTGTATTCATAATAAATCCCCAGTCTACCCGGTCAAATGCTTTCTCTGCATTACTTGACAGGAGTTGCACTGGGGGTATTCCATTTCTCATCGCTTGCATTAAAAGCAAGTTTTTTAGCCTGTCATCCTTGCCTTCTCTCCCAGGAACGAATCAAGTTTGGTCTGCATGGATGCAGTCAGGCATCAACTCTTTTAATCTGGTAGCCAAGACTTTTGCATATAGCTTTGTATCTACATTTAACACTGCTATTGGTCTATAACTGGAGCATAAAGTAATATCCTTTCCTTCTTTAGGTATCATCGTAATATGGGCCTCCAGTGATTCCTTCCTCACCTCCTTTCCTTCTCCTGATTCATTCATATATGTGCATAGTTTTGGTACAAGTTGTTCTCTAAATCTTTTAAAATAACGGATCGTAAACCTGTCAGGCCCTGGACTCTTTCACGTTGCTGTATTTTTTAATGCTATTTCAATCTCTTCTTGTGTTATTAAATCTTCTAATATTTGTAGCTTTTCAGCTGGCACATTGGGAAGGTTTGCTTCTTTAATATATTTTGTATTATTTGCGTTCTTTTTAATTCTGCTTCCTGTGACTCTTTTGTCTTACAGAATACAGGGAGCTATAGTAGCTTTGAAATACTTCTGCTATTTTTCGATGTTGTGTGTACCATCTCCCCTTTGCTGTTTTTCATTTTCCCTATAAAATGTATTTATTTTTTATTTTTTTATATTTTTGCTAGATATTTTCCAGGTTTATTTCCCCATTGGTATCTGTCTTTGGCCACTCTATCAAATATCTTACTTTTTCCTGTTCCGTTAACTCTTTCTAGTACTTCCCTTTTCAGTATTAGGCTATGTTGTACTTCTGATTCTGTTGTCTTTTTATGTAGTTGTTCTAACTCATGTATTTCTGTTATTAATACTTTCATAATACTTATTCTTTCCCTCTTCTTTTTAGCCCTAATAGAAATCAAAATGCCCCTAATATAGGCTTTATGTGCTTCCCATATGGTGGCCTCCGAAGTCCCTGGGGTTTCATTAAACAGGAAGTATTGTTGTAACTCTTCTGTTATTCTACCTTTTACCTCTTTATCTTGTATTAGTTCCTTGTTTATGTCCAGGTACCTGTCCTGTTGGGGTGTTCAGCTATTTTCATCTTCATTATTTCTGGGGCATGATCTGATAAGGATATTATTTCTATAGATGTTTTAACTATTGAGTCCAGCCATCTATGGTCTACCATCATATAATCCAATCTAGAGTACGCCCCATGCACTGAGGAATAGTATGTATAGTCTCTTACCCCTGGATGTTGTACTCTCCATACATCTATCATCTGAGATTGATATAATTTATTCTTCAGCAACCTAAGTTGGTGGTTTTTCTTCCCCAGTGCATGTGACGTACTGTCTGCCTTTGGGTCCATGCAAAAATTAGAATCACCTGCCATAATCAATTTACCTTTTTTGAGGTCCACTACTTTTCCAAATACCTCCCTCAGGTACCCTGTTGGGTTTTTGTTCGGGCAATATATGTTTGCCAGGGTGCATTCCCCCTCTTGCAATCTTCCCCTAAAAACATATATCGCCCTTCTGGGTCTACCATCCTTTCTTCCAAAGAAAATGTTACCTCGCTTGCAAAACCTATTGCTACTCCTTTTGCTCTTTTTGTTGTGGAGTCTCCGTAGTTCCAAATTGGGTGATATTTTGAATATAATCTAACATTTACATCATGTGAAATATGTGTCTTTTGCAAGAAAACTATATATTATAAGTTAAGAAATTGATGTTGTCATATTTTCTTTCACTCTCTTTTTCTCAACCTCTTCTCCCCATCTCCCACCATCTCTTCTCACCTGCTGATGAGCCCAGACACTGGGGTATTTCCCTAAATTTAGGGAGGAGAGGGTCAGTCCAGAGAGACAGAGAAGAAGTTAGAGACAAGGAGATTGTCACGGTCTTACCTTGCCTTTCTGTTGGCAGCCATCTTGGACATGTGCAGACTGCTGTCTTTTATAAACTCTATTTGAATCATCACTTGCCTGCTGCCTGGGCATCGCTCAGTGATGATGTTGCACACCTGACTACATATATCACCTGTTGGCTTGCAGTCCTTTGCCCTTGTGTTTGTGCTCCACTGCTAGCAGTCTTCTGTTCTCCGTGTTTCTCCGTGCATGACCTGACTTGGCTGACGACTTTCCTGGCTCTCAATTCCGCATCAGCAGATGACACACCTCTGGACTCGACCCCGGCTTGGATGACTAACCGGTTCTGGACTTGACCCCGGCTGTTCATGATTTCACTCCTCACTCTCTGCCTAACACTGGGTTAAATATCTTTCTCATTATTTATATTAATTCTTCTTCTCCTTGTGGTGCTGCTGGTAGGCCTCTGATTCTCAATTTTTTTCTTCTGTTTCGGTTTTCTTGGTCTTCTTATTTGTAAGCCATATTCCCTTGTTCAATTTGTAAAGCTTTCACTTACTCTCTCAATTCCTTTATCCCTTGAGTATGAAATTCCAATCTATTTTCTGTGCATTCCACTTGTGTCAATATCTGACCTAGATCTCCATGGGGTGTTGCCAAATCAGTTTTCAAAGATAATTCTAGTTTTGCGAACATGTCCACCATTTCTACTTTTCTGGGCAATGGGTTTTTAAGGTTTGTTCTTCCGTGAGTCCTGTCTTTGTGTCACTCTCATTCTCTAGATCCACTTTTGACTGTTTAAACATACTCTTTTCTGCTGCTGTCATATTGTGGCCATTTTTTAAAATTTCTGTCATCTGCTTTCCCCAGTTCTCATTATTCCCATCGTGGGTTATTCATTTTTTTTATTGTCCTGGGGCTAGAACTTATTTTAGGTGACTTTACAGTCCCACCTCCTTTAGCTGATTTTCCCATCATCATCTGTTTCCAACTTTAGGTTTATTTGAGTGTGTAGGTGAGGATATTAGGTATGGGTACTCCCCTGAGAGACAGACTCATTCCCAATATAGCCACAGTTTGTATGCGGCAGAGAAGTAAAAGAAACAAGGAGAGGGTAACTCACCACTCCTGTTGGGCAGGGGGGTGTTGCTTTAAATAAAAATCCTTTTCTTTTCCTCTCTTCTTTTCTTTCTCTTTTGCCTCCAGTTTTCAATCTGCGTTTTGCCAATACAGTCCAGTACAGTCCTCACTTCTCCGGCCTCATGACACCTAAACCTCAGAATGTCACGCAGGAGGCAGTGCTGGTATTGGAGTAAAACACAGACTGCAGCCAGGCTTTTGGAGCAGATGGGTACTTGTATAGCAAAAGTGGGGGAACCTCCGTTGAAATAAACAGTGGCTTGTTCTGTGCTCCAATCTGTACTCTGATGCCCCCCAAAGCCATTCAGCCTCGGTTGGCTGTTTTGGCGAGCGCTGTTGAGTATGGACAGGTCCCGCTGGAAACTGCCGAGCCTTCCTGCACTGCTCTGATCTCGGCGTCTCACGTCGGTGGTCCGTCTACCCTCTCCCCCTCACAAATCAGCCGCCTGACATCTGTCACCTAAGCTCTCCTCTCTTCTCACAGGAGCATTGGCAATCTGACACCTTCACTAGCAGGAGAGTTAAACCATTCCTAGCCTCTTTAGATCACTAAAAGGCATAACATCTGGGGATTTCAGGCTAAACCATTCACCATTATGTGCGGGATAGGGTCACCTGGCATTCCTAGCACGAGCTCTGTGCAGGCGCCATTATCAGGCTCCTACCCCCTTAATTCAAATTTGTTTTTGCTCATTTCCCCACACCATGTTTTAACTCTGATAAACCAGTTATTTAAAAAAAAAATGTAATTGTGTTTAAAGATGTAAAAACACCCTTTTGCAATTACAATAAAAGACAATCTTATTGTTTTGAATTTTAGCTTTATATTTGTCATTATATAAAGAGCTGTGTAAAATTAACAATGCTATATGAATTTATGTATTATGTAAATAAATACAATAAGATAGATTTATAACTATTTGTTACTGTATACAGTATATAGAGTTGTGTTTTCTAAGAAGAAGCAGTCACAATCATTTACACATAAAATAGTACACAGCCATAATATAAAACTGTACCTATTATATACTGTAGATTTACCTTTACAAAGAGGCAAAGGAAAAAAGTAAGATTCGAGTACCTTATAATATATTTGAGGAAAAAACTTTGTTTTTAATAGAATGAAGAAGTGTTAGAAGTGTTAGAACATGTATTGCATTGCCCCTTTCTATTTGTCTTGGTGTTAATTTTCACTTGGACAGAAACTGATTGGAAATCTACAATTGTATGGTTGTCGTCGGAACAGGTGGTGAGAAAAAATCTTCTTATGGGGATTTGTGTTCCAATACAGAAGTGATTTACTCTCACATTAGAAAGATATCCTCTTACTTCCTTTTTTGTCTCTTAGACAGAAATTAAAGAAAAATCTGTAAACCTCAGACATGAAATATTAACAAAGCATACCCCTCTAAAGTGTGTACTTGTCTCAAGTGATATTAAACCTTAATTTTTTTTTTAAATTAAAATAACAAACATTTCTATACTTACCTGCTCTGTGCAATGCTTTAGTAGAAATCTTCCCCTATCCTCTTCTTCTGAGATCCCCTGCCGGAACTCCAGGCCCTCATCTTTGGCAGGTATTCCCATGGAAAGAACCTTTCTATGGGGGCACCCGTGCATGCTCGCTCCCGAGCCCCTTTACTGCATCTATTGACACAGACAGCAGGACCCATGTCACAGCATTTGATTGACAACAGCCGGAGGTAATGACTCCTGCTGCTTTCAATCTGCTCAATGCGGAGGGATATAGCTGCTGGAACCACTGTTCTCGCGCACATTGCTGTATCAAATCGGGCTTAGGTAAGAGAAAGGTCGGGCTGGGAGGGAGCTGCAGAACAGAAGGGTTTTCACCTTAATGCATAGAATGCATTAAGGTGAAGAGCCTTAAAGCGGAGTTCCACCCAGGGGATACTTTTTTAAAAAAAAATGCCCCCGGGACAGTCAGGGCTAGTACATTCCACAATGGCTAGCCTCTGATCTGTCCCGGGTTGCACTTACCTTTTAGGAGAAATACTTACCTTGAAAAAGTATTCTCCAGCGCTGCCATCTCAGGTGTGGGCAGCTTGAAGCCAGCGCGATCCTCTTCGGCGTCCTCTACCTTCTTCTTCGGTCCCACGATGCACTGCACCGGCCCCGCCGTCACTTCCGGTGCGCGCGCGTCATCCCTCCACAGCTTCTGGGCATGCCCAGAAGCTGTTTAGAAGGGAATGACGCGCGCGCGCCGGAACTGACGTCGGGGCCGGTGCAGGCGCAATGATTCCTGGGAGCGATGACGTTCAGCTCCCAGGAATCATTGCAAAAGCCAGGAAGTGACGAATCGCCGCGGCCGCCGAGGGGAGGAAGAAGGAAGTAAGGTAAGTATATTTTCTCTACAAGGTAAGTAAAAAAAAAAAAAAAATTGCGATTATCCATTTGTTTTTCAAGTGACCCGGAGCGAGAAGATGGAGGTAAGTATAAAATTAGGGTGGAACTCCACTTTAAGGCATTAGAACCACCTAAACAGCACTAAGTGTAATTTCTTGTCTGCTGCTTTGTTCCTTTGCTATCAGCATGAAACACTTTTGACACGTTTTCCTGACATCAAGAGAAAAAAGGTGACAAGGAAGGAAGCTCCAGCTGATTGACAGCCTCAACTCTGCTCCTGTGTGCTGCATGAAGGGTGGTGTGTCCCTTCCTTCCAATCAGCACTTAGAGCTCCCCTCACTGAGCTCTGCAGTGTGTAACTTTAGCTCCCCATCCCCTTTTTTTCTTACAGCTCAGACAAGGTTTCTAAATTCTGGACTTTGAATTGATGTGGAGAAGAGAAGACTGCAGATAAACATGTACAACCTATAAAGGGGAATTTGTATAATCTCTTCCCAGATAGCAAGCAATTGAGCTGCGAGTTTTAAAATGACTTACTAAGCTATTGCTAGACTTGCCAGGCTTCACAAGTTTGTTGCATAATTCCAGCAAGTCTGCATTGCATGACTCCAGATCAACTTTATTTGCAGACAATCTGTAAGTCTGCTGCAAGTTCTGGTTCAGTTATGTTGTGCAATAGTCATCCCACCACAGGGGTCACTGTGGCTAAATTTTTAACTTTGTTTCCTGCTGTGTGTAAGTTTTTTTTTTTTCTTTAATTGGTGCTGGCAGCCATTTTACAATCACTGTGGTGGGCAGAGAGGTGAGTGGCTACCATGCGATCTGATATAGAGCCCAGGGAGCTAGAAATCAAGGAATGACTAACCCTAATTTCTCATTTGTGTAGCACAATTTGGAATATTTCAAATTTCCTTGTTTATATGCTGAGATTTTCCAGAAAATGTGTGCTTGTAACCAGAGGTGTAAGCAGAAACCTCAGAGACCTGGTGCAAGAAACCTGGTAGTTCCACCACTGTATAGAGAACTACAAATCCCAGCAATACAGTAACAATGTAAAATACCACCAGCTATAGTGTATATAGAGATCCATGCATTGTACTGTAAATAGAGAGCCATGTATTGTATAGAGAGAGAGATGAATGCACTGTACTGTATACAGAGAGATCTATGCACAGTATTGTAGAGAAATCCATGCACTGTATTGTAGAAAGATCCAAGTGCTGTACTATAAACCGAGAGATCCATGCACTGTATTGTATATAGAGAGATCCATGCACTGTACTGTATTCAGAGAGATCTATGCATTGTTTTGTAGAGAGATTAATGTACTGTACTGTATACAGAGAGATCCATGGACTGTATTGTAGAGAGATCCGTGTACTGTACTGTGTACAGAAAGATCTATGCACTGTATTGTATAGAGATCCATGTACTGCACTGTATACAGAGAGATCCATGCACTGTATTGTAGAGAGATCCATGTACTGTACTGTATACAGAGAGATCCATGCACTATATTGTAGAGAGATCCATGCACTGTACTGTATACAGAGAGATCCATGCACTGTATTGTAGAGAGATCCATGCACTGTATTGTAGAGAGATCCATGCACTGTACTGTATACAGAGAGATCCATGGACTGTATTGTAGAGAGATCCGTGTACTGTACTGTGTACAGAAAGATCTATGCACTGTATTGTATAGAGATCCATGTACTGCACTGTATACAGAGAGATCCATGCACTGTATTGTAGAGAGATCCATGTACTGTACTGTATACAGAGAGATCCATGCACTATATTGTAGAGAGATCCATGCACTGCACTGTATACAGAGAGATCCATGCACTGTATTGTAGAGAGATCCATGCACTGTATTGTAGAGAGATCCATGCACTGTACTGTATACAGAGAGATCCATGCATTGTGTTGTAGAGAGATCCGTGTACTGTACTGTATACAGGGAGATCCATGCACTATATTGTAGAGAGATCCATGCACTGTACTGTATACAGAGAGATCCATGTATTGTGCTGTATATGCAGATTCATGAATTGTGCCATAGTTAGAGATCCATGCACTGTACTTTATACAGAGATCCATTCATTGTACTGTATAAAAATAGATCTATACATTGTACTGAATACATAGAGATCCCTTTCATGGGAAAGAGGAAAAGGTGGATATCCTTCTCACCATCTATACATCTATACTAACCTCACACTATAGAGGTCTCAGGTCACATGATATATTTCTGGCCTAGGCATGCCTCATATCCCAAACAGTAAATCAGAGAGATGAGCAGAGGGTTCCCCCAGTACTGGTTCCTCCATTGTGCTGTATTGGAGTTGGTCTATAAATGGGTAGATTTGCCTCCTACATTGTGTGCAATGTATACCATTTTCCTCTTACATTCTATTTACTCCTTCTGTAGCTTTATTCTTGGCTGGCTCTTCTCTGCAATATCTGTATGTAAGCATCTGCCCCTCGATCTGAAAACACAGTGATTCCCATCCTTGGATGCCCTGTGTATTTGTGTATATGTCGTGACAAACAGCCCCTGTCAGTTATTGATGGAGTGTATCTGCCATATAGAATCTTGAGGTTGTTAAGGTAAATGGGTGACAGTCAGAGGTCTGTAGGCAGCAAGTGGTTATGCACTGGCCACACCTTGCTCCCCACCTGAGTTTTGAGACTTCATATTGGATAATATGAGGATCCCATCCTGGTACCTTGTTTACGGCATAAAATGTCCTAATTACCAGTTACAGCTGAGAGTTATTGTGTCTATAAATTAAAATATATATTTTTTTTAGAGCTATGTAATAATTGATTTTGTTCTTATTTTAACAGGCCAGTTCCAGATCCAAGCCCATAGGACAGTTAAAGATTATATATTTTTATTGTACCATTTTAGCATTTTTTTTGTAAATGTTCTTTTTCATACTTTTATAAATGTTCTTTTTAATGTTTTTTAGTAAGATGTAATACAGTGTCATGTATTGTTTTTTTTTTCTTATATGTTTTAATAAATGTTTTCATTTTGATCAGTTTTTTCTTAATGCGCTATTCAGTAAATTTTAAGGGAAATGGTAAATTATAGGCCAAAAAAGCTGAACTAGAAATATTTGAAAAGGAGATTTTTCTTCTACTTTAACCACTTTGGCTTAGATTTTGCAATTCTTTTAACAATTCACCTTTCTTCGCTTTTTAGTGAATAGACTATATAAAAACTGACACCTGCATAACTTTTGCTATGGAATATAGGGGCTCTTGCTATAGACTTGCGGGGCTCATGCAATAGACTTACATATATTTTTCAAACGCCCTATAAATCCTTTTTCTCATCTTTTCCATAACCCTCCTCTGAGGAGAGGACAGCCACGAAATATGAGGGACATTTTCTGAAAACACAATAGCCGTACCTGAGGAAGTAAGAGTGAAAAAAACATGAAGATCTCATTTTATCATAAACAAGTCTAACGTTTCAATATTTCCTAAATCGTTCCCTTCCAAATGAATGACTAAGATAGAGGGTGGGGGCCAAACCTGATATAACTGAGACCAATGGAAGCATAATTGATAGCACTGGAGGCCCCTCACGCCTTTCCAATATAAGGTAAAGGATTACGGAGGCAAGGACAGGTGCGCCGAATAACTATCTTCTAGCTCTTTTATGCGCCCAATATATATAGGAATGTCCCAAAATCCATACTGTATGCTGTAAACTTGAGAAAATTAGGATTAGGCCTGACATACAACTTACAGCAGTTTGATTTCCACCTCCCCACTTGTTTAATGGTCGATTCCTCTAAACCCCTCCCTGCCGCCTCTGAAGCCGTGCCTATTCTAAAGGAGTGGGAAGAGAACCTAAATTTACGTAGCCCCATATGTTTAAGGTATTTAATAAAAACAAATCAAATTGGTACTTGCTAAGAGGGGATAGATTCAAACGGATGAGAAAATGCCCCATACCTGGAGTCCTAACACCCAAGAATTGAAAGGCGACCACCACCAGGCATACCAGTTTAGTATCTAGGACCTGCAAGGTATTCAGATACACTTACTGTACATAAAAGTATCTTGCCAACTGCAAACAGGGTGGATGTGGATCACCAATCAAGCAGCCAGCTGTCATGAGGGATGAGAAGACTTTTTTGCATGAAGAAGGAGGTGGCCCCTTAGAAACCTTATGGCCCACCCCGTAAAATTTGGTCTCTTGCTAGCTCCGTGAGAGCGGGTGTGAGAGCTGGGGACGACCTCAGGTATATACCTCCATACGGTGGGTCCGAGCTTATTCGTACAGCGGTCTTCTCATTAGACATGTGTTTTGTTCTGAATAAATATTCAGATGACTTTTTCATTATTCGGATATTCAGATATATCTGAATACCCAAATTGCAGTATAAACTAAGTTTACCAAATGCTCCGAATAACGAAATGAAATTCGTCCGAATTTCAGAAATTCTAATTGAAATTTGAATTGAGTTTTACATCGAATTCCAGTCAAATTTGAACTGTAAACATATTTCTGAAATCAAAGACTGTGTGTTTTACTAGAGTACCATTTTATCTAAGTGTATCTGAATAAAGTGTTACTTGTTTTTACTATCACACCGACCCAGGCGCCCTCTTTTGGCTGTTTTTGCTTGTGTCTGGGGATTTTCCCATTACCTGCTGAGTGCTATTCCCCTGTGTGTGCTATTCCCGATCCACCTGTGGATCCATCCATCCTGGGGACTTTCCCTTGATATCCCTCACCACTATGGACTGTATGGACTAATTCTTACCTAATTTGTTTTGAGTATATCTTTTTATCTGTTTGTTCCTCCTCAAGCCCCCCCTGTTATTGATCCCTTGTGGTCCACCTTTTATCTTTCAGTGAGTGCTGACTCACACACTACCTGCCAGTTCTATGTGATATGTTACACTATAAACATTAAATGAACCTAAATTAAATATATATGGGCTGGGGTGGCCACAATCTCAAGAAAGTTGGCCACTTTTATAGAAGATTTGAAAAAAAAATGACTTTATTCAAAACCCCAAAAAAAAAACCTTGGCTATAGATGAACTTTAAAGGTAGTAAACTTCTAGTGCACGTTCATTGTATAACATCTTTATTCTGTAGCTTTTTTGGGGCTACAGAAAAATAATAATAAACTCTTGTGGAAGTTAGTAATTTACTGAGTGTCTATGATTCAAGCAATTAGGCTGTATGACATATATTATCATTTTAATTTGGAGAGTGTGAGCAGCTGCTACTCTGCCTCAATGAAAGAAAGATGGTGCAGATATGGAAAAGAATATATTAGTTTTGTTTTTATGGCCAATTCATATTGCGTTATAAGAAATCTGCAGCAGGTGCAATGTACGGCAACGAGCCTCATTTGTGTCCTTAACAACTCACCAGCATTCTGGAGCCTTCCTCTTGTTATCTTTTCGTCATTATTCAAAACATCTTTCTATAAATCACAGAGAACAGTGTTTTCCTGAGAATAGAAGCAAAAGTGAAGTAAGGGACAAGTCAACAAAACCATTACAAGCCTCACAAACAATTTGTAAGAAAAAATGAAAGTATGATATATAGCCACTTCCACGGATGTGAAAAACAACTCTTAGGGCTAACGGTATTTGTGATTGAGGACTTTGTCATTTTGTGGCTATGGAGGGAGGAGAAGGAAGCACGGATATGTTTTAAGATGAGGTAGTCTGTCTCTCTTGCCATTCCTTAGGACAGATGGTGGCTATCATATCCCATTCATTAAATTATTTTTCTTATAGTCATCAAAATAACCTGCACTGAACCTATGTTACCTTATACAACTAGCAGTCCTTCTGAGGCATATATTTTTACTCCTAAAAACAACAAGGTAATAAATATAAGTAACTGCTATATTAGTTTTATAATTTCAGTGCTTTCTGAAGGTCACGTTTTTTTCCTGGGGAACAAAAGTTCAAGATGCGATTTCAGAGAGAGTTGAGACAGGCTAAAAATGCCAATCAAGTCTACATTAGTTTACAGTTACTTATAGTTTCTTAGTAGATTGTTAACTATGGCAGTTTCTGTCCTGCAATATGATGATCTATACGTTTTATGGATAGGGGCATTTATCCTGTGGGATACACTCCTGTGTTTGTAATAAACCTGTATGACATAAATACCATTGCTATCCTTCATCTGAAAAGGCTGAAGGTCCTCCTTTGGCAAAATTAAGCATGTTGTGGGTGAAGTGATTAATCCTTATATGCAGATCAGTTTCATGTTAGCAGCCTAATAATTTAACTAATACAGGTTACCTTAAAGTGTTACTAAACCCAGGACACCGCATTCACTATATCTGGTCTCCCACAGTACAGAGAACATGGAAATGCAATTATTTTAGTAAATATAAACTGCTTAATACCTTTTCTCATCAGCAGTAGTATATAGCAGTCTCTTATCAATAGCTGGTTAGGAGGAGTTTTCATTCTCTCCTGATTGTCCTATGAGGCTGCAGGACCCCTGACCCTCTGTCTGGATAGTGCTGATTGACCAGCACCTACGGAGCAATGGTGCTTGCACATACACAGCTGGCAGAGAATTCCTAGTGCCGGGACATGGCACAAAAATATGTGAGTGGCATTCTTATGTGGTTTTTATGATTGGTTTTAATAAATGTCTTCATGCTATGTCCGCTTTGTGATTGTTTTCCCTTCCATGATCTGGAGCGAATGAGAGGACTCCCCATGCCATCGGGTGGATATACATCTATTTCTAAAAGAAGAATAAATGGTCTAACATCAATGCAAAAACACCCATTCACCATTGCCCCACAGAAAAAAGTTGTAAACTAAAAAAAAGTGAAAAACATTTTTTAAAACATAATAATAATAATAATAAATATGTAGCTGCCACTTTAAATAGTCAAATTGAAATTCATATAGGAACACTTAAACGGAATGATAAGTGAACAGCGGCGCTCAAGTGTTTAAACAAATACACATGTGAAAAAGATTACCGCTACCTACTGCAAATAAACAAACCTGAATATAAAAAAGTGTCTCAATGTCATAAAATAATCAATCATGACATATGTAGTGTAATCACCCTGTGTTAAAAAAATATTAAAACATGCATATAAGTCAAGTGTCCAATGTGCAAAAAGTCCATATAATACATCCAGAGTGCAGTGCATGGAAGCAATCCTTTAACTAAGATTACATTTTGTTTTGTTAGTGCGCCAATCGCCTCTCCCCATAAGATGTGAACTCAGCAAAGTTTTTTGCCTTACGCTCTCGTGTTCAGCAGTAAAGTGGTGTACCCAGACGGGGTTAATGGATACAACCAAGTGATCTCTACTTTTGCCTTTACAGATATAACCATCTCATATACATGGGGGACAAAGAAAAAGCTCCACATGTGTGTGATCAGTGGGGGGTTAGCTGTGTGCCTCTGCTGGCTGAGACCTCTGCAATTCCTTTAACAAGGGGGCTCTGAAATCTTCTAATAAGAGCATATGAGAGGACTCCCCATGCCATCGGGTGGATATACATCTATTTCTAAGCCTTGTTGACCCACTTCGGCATAAGCCCAGGGGGTCCACGCCTGCGGGTGAGTGCGCACTCTGGTGGGAGTCTGCACGTTGGGTGTGGCAGTGATTTCCACAAGCACGGAGCACTTTACAGTCTAATATTGGAGGAACTCTATGTTGATGAACTTTCATGCACTTTTTTTCACTGGCTAAATGCTTAATTTTTAAACCATGGATTGCCCATATAAATATTTTTTCTGATTTGACATTGTTTAATCTTTTTGATTTCACATGGATGAATTATTCTGATTGATTTTCTGGCTATTGGTGAGTTTTTTTATATAGTTATGTATTTTTGCACAGGTTGATTTATGCAACAGTAAGAGACTGGCACCTTAGCACTTTATTTTATAACACTCAAGTAGGAAGCGTGGCAGCACACCATTTGAATTTAACACCAGGGTATATCACCATTAATGCTTCAGCATCCTAGCAGTGGGTAACTAGGGAACCTGACAATACCCACATGTATAGAAGCTTTTTATTTTATAATTTTATTTCGTTTTTCACTTTTTTTGCGCGAGTGATATTTATAATACACTATAATAATTATAGCAATATACTGTATATTTTTATTTGTAGCGGCTTTTCCAGAGAGAAGAGAATTAGTCTGCATTGCAAAGGGGCAAAGCAAAGACAATAGCTTGATTACATATTGGGATTAATTTACTAAAAACAAATAGTGCACTTTGCAAAGTGCAGTTGCATGCTGCAAGTGCAGTTGCTACAGAGCTTAGTAAATGAGGTAAACCTTCACTTTGCAAAGAGTACCCAATCACATGCAAGGGGAAAAAAAAAAAAACAGCATTTTTCCTTGCACATGATTGGATGATGAAAATCAGTCAGTCTGGAGCAATTGCTCTTGCAGAGGGCAACTGCACTTTGCAAAGTGCACAATCTATTTACCGTTAGTAAATCAACCCCAGTGTGTTCTAATTATAGCTTAAACAATTCTGGAAATAACATTGCTTGCTCAAGGATATAGTCATTTCTAGGGCAGTTGTCTACAATTGAAATCCTACAACAGTGTGCAATCTTCTGTGTTAATCCGCTAAGGGCTATCTAAGGCAATGATAAAGGTAGATATATTTCATGGACCTCGAACTAGGTATATTAGTTGCGGATTGGCACTTTATATTTAATGTGTGAGAATATCACTTGAGGAAGGAAAAGTATAGCAAATAGAAAGAGTATAAAGAGAAATAGTTGCAGAAAGAATAAATAGAGGAAAACCGATCTGTTTACTAGGCATGGAGGGCAAGTAAATAAATAAAAAGAAGGGCTCACATCATGGTTTTTCCTAAGGTGCTACAAATGTTTATACCTAATTTACCTGTTCAAAGCTGTCATGGAGACATGTTGTAAAATTCTCTCTTAGTTTATAATTCTGGTGTGGAGTACATATGAGAGCTATCTGGCATCTAGCTGCAGTGACGTGTTATAGCAATCTTTTGGAATATTAATAGAAGCCAGATGGGGGCAAGCCTAGTAGGTAAAATTTAGGAAAAAAGGGAATCCATGTATCAAATACTCGATAAACGAGAGCATTAATTGATTCCGAGTAAGGTTTGTTGAGCGAACAGTGCAAATAGAAATACATTAAAGAGATCCCAGTTCCTTTTTGCATTGCCAACACCTATCACTGGTTAAAAATATGGAGAAGTTCTGGGGTTTAGTACCAATTGAAACGGAAAAGTATTTTGTATAAGTTTTTCCTTGTGAAGGGTACAGATCGTGCTTCTAGCTTGTTTGGGACCATATTTTTTGCCATGTTTCCAGAGGTATTTCTTCCCCCCGAGTTTTCTCCTATTTTCAGTTATATGTTGTACAAGTTTTGTAGGATAGTTTTGTAGATCAGTTGTGTTTAATACGTTGTAATTTTTTCATATTATTCCTTTGTGGGAGGGGCCCATTAAGGTAATTCCCTCAAAAGGGATTTATTTTCAAGATATTTTCAAGTCAGAGTTTATAAAGGCAGTGGGCCTATAATTATAGTACAGACTGTAATCATTATCTGGTTTGGGGATGATTGTACTCAATGAAGTCTTGAGTGAATTAATGTCTCTTGGTACAGGCTCTTTGTGGAGAAACCCTTAGAACAATTTAACCATGTATGACAGTAATAGTGAAAAGAACATTTTCTAACAGTTGTAGGGAGTTTAGTGTGGAACGTTTTGATGGTAGGTGTGATATCTTCCTCATCAAAAGTTGAGTTGAGTATATGTTACTCTGAAGTGGAAATTTAAGGTATACCACTATCTAAAGCTGGCTATAGATGGACTGAATCTCAAGGACCGGCCAAGATTCAAACCATCTATGGGTAGGCTAAAGTACCCCAGTCAATCAATTGATCGACTTGGGTACAAACAGCATAATTTCAGCATGCGATTATTGCCAGTGGCTGCTAGCACAGTGTGGACAGCTCCCTGCTCCCCCCCCCCCCCCCTCGACAGGAGAACATAGTAGCACCATGAAGTATTTTCTTTCCTGTAACCCATGCCTACGAGATATTACAGGATATGTGGGAGGAGCTCTGTGGTAGATGGATTTTAAGGTATATCAGGGTTATTGCAAAGGTCAGCATAAAAGTCACTGAAGACTTGAGCTATGTGTGAGGAAGGAGACTAAAGTAGGGAAGATTTGTCTTTGAGTTCATGAGGTATTGATGTTTGGGTTTTCTCCTTCAATTTCTTTGCTGGGAATGTGCTCTTTATTACTCTTGCCATAAAATAGTTTTCTAATTTGTATTAGCTTTTTCTCAATCAATTTTTTTTTGCCCAAGCCAATTTCTTTCAAATGAATATCAATTTTGACAAATTCTCTGAAATACTTCACAGAGGAGGTTGACAGCAACCGAGTCTGTAGCTTCTTAAGTTTTTATAGCATTCACATTTTTTAAGTGCAGATGACAAGGCTATATACTGACCTCTAATCATCAATGTGTGGGCATCCTACAGTGTGTTATGGGGCATATCATACCATTTGGGATTTTCTTTCACTTTCAGTGATAATAGTAAACAAGACAAATTGAGAGTATGACTCTCCCTATGCATTGTAAGAAGTTATAGGTGTTAAGGATGTGGTGTGCGAGGCTGTTTTTCACCAGACTGGTAAATGTTTGGTATGGCAGCATAGAAAAATCTTAGGGTCTGTGAAGGTGATCCACTTAGTTAACATGTAATTGAGAGGGGGAGCTCACCTTCTCAGATATGGCAATATTTTTAACAGGTCAAGCCTTGTTAATTATGGATTTGTGGACTGTATATATGGACTGCAGTCTGTTAAGTAAAGATGTAGATGTGGTACAATTGAGTGTAGATACTAATGCATTATGACAAATTACCCTTAGAGGGCTCATTGCCATTCAATTGCTGACTAAGGATTTATATTGTTATGTATTTTTTTTTTATCAGTATGGTTTTTACCCTACTTACATTTATGTGAAGGCAAGGCTGATATGGCCACTAGAATCCAACCCAGACAGGTCAATTTCATTAAAAGAAACCTATCATAAAAGAGACAGTTCTATTGCTTTCTCCTTGTCAAAAATGTTACTTGTCATGGGATTGTACACCCCATTAACACCTATCATACCATAAGAACATACCTAAAATATAAAATAAACACCAAACAAGGTTTGTGGAAAAGTTTAGGCCACAGCCCCTTTATTAGTTTTAAAACAATTTTAATTATAAAATGAACTTTAACCTTTAATATCAAACAGAACTGCTGTTAACCATTACCAGACCAACATGCTTAGCCACTAAGACTCAGGCAGCAATATCTTAAAACATTTTTTTAAAACAAATGGGTGTTAGGGGTGACAAACCCATGGGACCACTTCTCTATTTTATTATTTCATGGCCACTGATATTCTGATCTCCATGCTTCAATACCTTCACTTGCTCTGAACAATAATGCCAATAAGACCTTCTGACTTTTTTATGGAACAACAAAAACCCCTGAGGATTGGGACTTTCAACGGCAAGAATCAGGACTTGAGTATGAAAATATATAAATTTTATTTCACATATGATAAAGATAGATTATACATAATCACATATAAAGTATATGATAAAAACAAGGTCATAGATACGTCTTGGAACCAGGAGGGTCTGAGGTGTCTGGATCGGACTAGACGCGTTTCGGTCCAAATGCCTTTCTCAATGGTCCACAAAACACCAGAGCTCAGACTAGGAGCATAAAAGGTAACAATGAGTATAATGCAAAGAATGAGTATAAGGTTAAATTTAACATGTATTAAACAATGTTAAAAGCAATGTAACACATAATTCATTATACATAGTGTTTGTCGTATTTAGATGTAAAAAAGAGGGGGGGCAAAAAATGCCTCTATAATTACGTACCAGATATGTAAGACCTCTGTGAAATCCAGGACGTGAGACCAAAAGGATGGGCCTTGGTGGATGAGAAAAAGGCCTTCAATTGACTATGGCCGCAAAGAGTGTATGCTAATCAAAATGGGTCTATGCAAGATAGACTACATCAATATGTTAATATTTGTATGGGTTTCCAGGGGAGATTTCAATATTTGTAAGCCAAATACACAGTGGTATGGCAAATGACAGTGAGAAAGGAGCTCCACGGACAGAAAATCCCACGAGGATCTCCAAAATGAGGTCAGAAACGCACAGGTCATCTAGAAAGTTATGAAAAGATATAGAAGAAAAGTTTAATGAAGTCTGTCTATCATGGAAAATAAAGGGGAAAGTAGGACAGCATATTATGAATACAGAATACCTGTGAAATAGTAGTAGGATAGGTATGTCCCCCGATGGATTTATGATGCTGGGACGTGTCCAGCCATGCATCCCTGTTGACATGGAATATGTCAAGCCTGAAATCATGAGGGATATCAAAGGGTAAATAGATAGGGAGTAAATGCAAAGGTAGAAAAAGGTCTCGTTTCTCAACGTGAGTACTGCAGTTGATAGGAAACAAGGAAAAGACTGAGTGGGGAAAAGGCTGAGTAATAAGGAGGAATATGGAAGCAGTGTGTAGTCTGGAATAGAAGTTACTGGATAAGAGAAGAAGTGGTACTAGTAGGAGTCTCAAAGGGTGCCCAGGTATCGGAATGAATATTAGCCAAAGTTCAATGGCGGAGAAAAGATATCCTAGGAATCAGAGATAGGAATAGCCAAGTAAAGGGAAAATAGTCCCAATAGTAGTCTCAAAGGGTGCCCAAATACCAGGAGTAAATGTTGACCAGAGTATTGTGACAAAAGCGGGTCCTAAGAGCAGTTTAGAAAATCCAGGGAGAAAGTAACTTACCTGTGTAGACTGTGCATAGGAGTAATGGCGGCGCGCTCTGAATAGAGCGCGGTCCGCCATTAAGTACGCCGGCGCATGCGTCGGAGCCTGCGTCCAGTCTCCTCCCAGGGCGAGTGCGGACCAATAGAGGTCCCCCGTGTCTGGAGCGCACAGACGCCGCCCACACAGGGTTGGCCGCGGCGTGCGTTCCAGGCACGCCGACGCGCAATGTCCGGGTCTGAATCTCCGCCGATGGCGGGATCAGGTGACCGGTGACGGGGCGGAAGAACGCCCCCATGTGCGCCGGGGGGAGAATCTGTACGGGGAGCATACAGTGTCACTGACATATGGTTGCGGCTGAGGGGACAAAACCAAGACTATAGACATATAAACAAGGCAAACTCTATGTTTACACAAAGATGTAACAATAAAAAGACAGATGTAGATTGATAATGGATATTTTGCAGTAGCATTCAATCGGGACAAGAGCAAAAGACCACTGCAAGGAAGGTGACTTTTTTACATCTTCCTTATACCACATACTGGGTTTATGTTAGTGGCAGAGAAAGCATTTAAGTTATTGTGTCTGCATAACATGTGACCACTAGTGAACAAACTAACAGCTAGCATTTTGGAAAGGAAGTCAGCAGTGGTAAACTTTTACTTCTCTCATGACAGCTTTGCTGTATAGAATGAAATTGGGTTGGGATTAAGTGGGGGTATATGTTGTTTGCCTATTGATTCTACAATACCCTTGTCAAATGCAGAAATAGAACTTTCACAATGGTAAGCTAAAAATGTCACCTGGAACTTCTGCCGCTGTATAATAAGTGCTCAGTCACAATTGTTGCCTCTGTGTATTACACAAAGTTCAACAGCATTATTGATTTTAGTACTGAGGAAAAGCTATAACTACTTATAACATTTCTTGGCTACTTATTCCCCTAAGTCTTCCGTGCAGAGGGTTAGACAGGCATACACGATTTATAAATTTGATTAAATATTACCAGAAAATGACTTTTGTAAAAAAGACATTACTTTTTGCCACTTGTAATAAAATAAAGTTTCTTTAATCAAAATCTTTCTCAGGTTTTTTTTCTGCTTTTGCCATATTTTCTTGACAGTAAACTATTTTTGTCTAGTATTCAGGTCATTTGATTTAGCCCAGCTGTCACACCATTTCTAAACATGTGAATTTTTTCTGCCTTGAGGCAACAGTTTATACGAGTGATGGGGCGAGAGCAGAGCTAAAAAAGTGTTCCTTCAATGTAGTAGAGACAGGTGTATTTGTAAGATGAATGACAGGATGTTTTACTGCCTCTGGAACAAATTCACAGCACATGTAAATGGAAAAGGTCAATGAAGGTTGTAAAAGACACTATTTTTAGAGTGTATTAACCCTTTCTGCTGTCACTACTCAATGTGGGATTCTAAATGAGAGAATTTTTTACTATTTCTGATAGTAACATATAAACACGCTGACAAACTAATGATGTACTTCTGTCATGTTCCTCCAGTTTCAATACCAGGAATACAGAAGAAGGCAAAACCTCAGTGAGGCAATTTTCCTCAGTTCAGACTCAGTCATTTCATTGATGGAAGTCTATTAGTTATACAGTGTAGCTCAAAAAACATATTTGCATATGAAGAGAAACAGACTGCAAGCTGCCCCTATGCACAGGAGCAGTTTGATTTTCTAGTTGGCTGGTGTTATGTTATTGATGAGAGTCACACTGTAGATTTTTAGCTGCTAAAGGGCTACATTAACAATAAGGGCACCCCCAGGACCTGCAATTACATTTATTAGACAAAAAGGCAATGACTCTTTCTGATTTAGTTTCACATTGTTACTAAGTCTTTACCTTTTCTGACTTAATGGCTGAGAAGCAGCCATTGCCACCCCATGTCTAGTGTTGGCACTACTACTTTCCACTGAGGAAAGTCTTATTACTAGAGCAATAGCATTTAACTAAATCTTAACCTTTATTGTAAATCATAAAAAGGTATGTAATTAATCATAACAGGTATACCTATAGGATGAGGTCAATGCCATTAAATATGAATCAATATTCTATCTATATGTGGTAACATTAACATCTACCACGTTTAAATGGTGAAACATCTCTTGATATATACATATAGACAATATGAGGGTTATAATCTCCTCCTACATTCAATTTAAAGACTCCAGACTGTTTAAAGGTTATATAAACTCAAGGACTACTCACCAACACCAATTGGTATAAAGAGATGGGGGTATATTTGTCTCTCCTCCGATCTATTGGCCACATATACAAATGAGAACAGAAAAAGAGAAAGTACAGTATACTAGTAAATATCAGTTAGTGTTGGTTAGTAGACCTTGAGTTTATTTATCCTCTTAGTAGTCTGGAGCCTTTATATTGAATGTAGGAGGAGATTATAACCCTCATATTGTCTATATGGATATATGAAGAGAAGTTTCACCATTTAAACTTGGTAGATGTTAATGTTACCACATAGAGATAGAACTTTGATTCATATATAATGGCATTGACCTCATCCTATAGGTATATCTGTTTTGATCAGTTACATACCTTTTATAATTTACAATAAAGGTTATGCTTTAGTTAAGTGGCCTTTTGGTGCGTAGAGAAGTGCACTCTCGTCTAGTTCTAGTTTATTTTCGCCACAGTTAAGGCTTTTGTATATATGTAGCTCAATAGACATTAAGTTAGGTACAGTTTTCCTCTAAAAGAAAGTAAAACTAATTCAAAAAGGGGCACAGAAGAGACTTCTCAGACTAAAGGTAATAGCAAGCACCTGCAGGGTATCTGATGTTAGGTATATATGAAAAAGAATGCATAATGCTATTTTTTTCCTTTCATATCCAAAGCATCTGTGCAGGACTGGCACTTTAGAAGTCCTTTTTTTGTGTAACGTTTTGCAGGACAATTTCATGTGTCAATTGGTGGAGGCCCCAACTAGAAATGATGCTCTGCTAGACCTACTAATCACAAACTGCACAGCTCTGATTGCAGATATGCCATATATTGATAAAAATTTGGCCGGTTCAGCAGGGACCGACTGAATTTCTATCTATGTATGGGAACTGTGGTTGTACTGAAATTGATCTACCATAAGACACATAGTGGAAGAGAGTATAAAAATCTCAACCCACTAAAATGTTTTATATACTGTATAATATTAGTAATTAGGTGAGGTCATTAAAGGATAATCAGGGAAAGTTGGTTAAAAGTGACAAGGAGAAGGCAACTGTAAACATATTTTTCTCCCCAGTTTTAACGAAGGAAAAGAGGGGTATAATAAACAAGACTGTATTGTTAGTAACATAGCATAACATATACCCTTGTGGCTAACAGAAGCCTATGTTCTAAAAAGACTTAAATAAACATTTTTTTTCTTTTTCTTTCTTTTACAAAGGTTTTTATTAAATAACAGGCATAGGCATACAACAGGTCTATGCAAATGAATACAATGAAAAATGGAACACCTAAACAGAAAACTTCATGAGAAGCAAATACAAGGCATAACCATACAGAAGATGCCATAAATAGGCGTATACTTATAATTGAAGACAATAGAGTGGGGCCGAAGAAAGAGAAAAAACGAAAGAAGGAGAGAGTGGGAAGAGGGAGCAGAGAGGAGAGGAAGGGAAGAGTAGGTCCTGTGGGGTGAGCACCCGGGGAGCAATTTAAATGGAGAGAAGTGTTACATGGGATCTGGATGGAGTAATGTACGAAATCCAAGGGTCCCACACCTTAAGGAATTTATCGTGGGAATCTGTAGTTTTAGCGGTCAGCTTTTCATTTGTCAGGATATCATTCATGCGGTTTTTGACTGCCTCAAAGCTAAGCAGTGGGGTCTTCCAGGACCGGGCTATAGTCAGTTTTGTAGCAGTAAACAGATGCTGGGCCAGTTGGCATTGCCGATGCAACAATTAAACTATAGGTTTACATAAAAGTGCCTCATATGGGTCCCTTTTCAAATTGATATAAAAAGATTGAGAAGCAAGGCGTAGACCCTGATCCATAGTCTGCACACCCTAGGGCAGGTCCACCAGATATGGGCCATGGTCCCCTCATGAGAGCATCCCCGAAACCATAAGGGGGAGTACGTTGGTATCAATCTGGCCAGTCTAGCAGGGGTATAATACCATCTGTAAAACACCTTATAGGCATTTTCCAAAATTAATACATTACGGGAGCATTTCAAGAGAGCAGCCGTCATATGTCGCCAGTCCTTCTTGTCCAGCCGTTTCCCCAGTTCCGATTCTCTTTGTGAATGGTAGGTGGAAAGTGGGGGCTTGTCACGAGATATAATATAGGTGTATAGGAGCGATATGAGCCCCGATGAGTGGGGTCTTGCCCTGCAAAGGCTTTCAAAGGGTGTTAGCGTGTATGGCAAAGGTGTGGACTTTATAAGTTGCTGGAGAAAATGGTGATCTAAGAGCTCCAAGCTCCAGTTAGAAGAGGAAGAAAAATGAGTTTCCTGGAGGCAAACTATGTCTATATTTCCGTCTGAGAAATTTGAAAACTTTGACTCTTTTTTGAGGGTAGTTTAAACCTTGCACATTCAAAGATAGCCAATGAAGCGTCATGATGGAAGGATGGAAAAAAAGCTCAACTTACCTCAGAGCGCGAGCCCCACAGGACCTAGGAGAAGAAAAGGAGGGCAGAGTAGAAAAGAAAGAGAAGCAGCAGGAAGTAAGGAGGCAGAAGTGAGGGAAGAAAACACAAAGAAGTTTGAAAAAAACATGAAAATTACAGCATTTGTAATGCAAAAATGCATCAAGAGGTGGGCCCGAGGGACCATGGGAGGGCTGGGGGTTGGCCAGGACCATGATCCTGGACAAGATCCACACAGCAGGGGGGCAGTGGTCCACCAGACCCATCCGGCTAATGGAAAAAAGAAAGTGAAGTATACATGAGTACTCAAACATAAGAAGTAACAAAATGAGCACTGAAGCAACGATCAATCAGTTAAAAGATATCAAAAGTCAAAGAACATAGAGATGGTAACAAATTTGCATATGGAAAAAACACAAGGAACAGGATGGCTAGGATAAAGGCAGCAATAATAGTAATAAGGCCCAACCATTTAGTGCAAAATTCTTGGTCTGACTGCCTCCCGCGGCCCCCAAACAAAACAGGGGGCCACAGGGAGTGCAGCCAACCCAAAAAAGGACCCCTGGCAGCAAGAAAAAAAAATAATATATTGGCGGATAATGTTGCCAACGGGGTGGTCAAAAAATGGGCTGGAAGTAGGTCCGGAAATGTTCCTCAAGGACCATCCAGAAGGTCCATTCAAAGCGGGGCTAGGCCCGGGCAAAACAAAAATGAACAAAGTCCAAAAGATGTCATTTTATGGGAACATCCTGGAAGTGTTGGGCTCGGAGGGAGCGGAGAGCTTGAGAGCCATGATGAGAGCCCTAGGACAGTTGCTTGGGTGGGGAGAATGATGGTGTAGTGCGGGATGCCGAAGATGATGATGAAGAGGCCGTCTGGGAAGGGGGGAGATCCAAGTTCAACTCCTGATAATGGAGGCGCAGGTCAGCCAGGGAAAAAGCTTGGAATTGTCAGCCCTGAACAGAGAAAAATCCCTACCGATATTTAATTTTGTGAGCCTGTAAGATTTGCAGGTATGGCTTCAGGGATCTCCTCCTGGCTATGGTAACTGGGGAGAGATCAGCAAATAATTGAAGGGAGTGATTCTGAAAGGAGACATCAGGAAGCTCCCTAGCTGCTTGTAAAAGTCTCTTTGGTGCAGTAGTAGTGGAATTTGATAATAACGTCCCTACGGGGACCTTCTGTAGGTTTGGGTACCAAGGATCTATGAATCCTATTGAATTCCAAGCGTCCAAGTGTTCCAGAGGGATGTCCAGGGCCAGTTCTTGGAAGAAGGCTGTGGCTGTGCCCTGCAGATCAGTAATGTCTCTGGGATCCCACGGATGTGGAAATTGTCCCTGCGGGCCCTATTCTCTGCATCCACAAATTTATCATGGAGAGCGTTAAGTTCCCCATTTAGTCTATTCACTTCATCCTCATGGCCCTCTAAGACTGTGGTGGCCAGGTCCATCCTCTGTTCTAACTGGTTAGTGTGGTGGCCTAACTCTTTGAGGCCTTGCATGAGATCAGAGGAGAGTTTGAGGGAGGCCGTGGCAATTTAGTCCCGGACTATGGTGCGGAACTTGGCCAACAGGGCATCAGAGTCTGGGGGAGAAGGACTTACAAAGTCCGCGGGGAATGGTTGTCAACTATCTGCCAGAAAAGAGGAGAGAAAAGTGGTATCATCGGGCTCAGGAGGTTAGGGCATCATCTTGCCCCTCCCAACGGCTGAGGAGGATTTCTGCTGGGAACTGTGTTTTTGCCTGTATTTAGACATGTGGCGCATACCCTCAGGTGCCCGGCGGTGTCTGCAGTCGGATGAGGTGGGAGAGCCACTGCTGGGGTGAGACAGTGCTTTAAAAACCTGATGGATGTTGTCCGGTGGCACGGAGCACGGAGTTCAGGCGGTCATCTTCCATGATTGTGCACATGCGCCCCCTTAAATAAATACATTTTAATAAATCACCTGGACTAGATGGCTTATACTCAGCAGTCCTCATAACATTTGTCATGTTATAGCCAGACTGGTATTCATAATCTTTATGGAAACTTAGTGACTGGAATGGTACCAGTTGATTGATGAAAAGTGGTACCAATATTTACTACAAACCAGTCAGCCTAACATCAATAGTATGTAAACTATTGTAGAGGATGATAAGGGACTATAACCAAGAATTTTCTGATGAAAATAGTATCATTAGCAGTACCCAGCATGGATTAATGAAAGCTCATTCTTGCCAGACCAACCTGTTAACGTTCTATGAGGAAGTAAGCTGTAATCTTGATAGAGGAAGGCCTGTGGACATGGTGTATCTGGATTTCACCAAAGCATTTGATACAGTCCCCCATAAACACCTAGTTTACAAATTGAGATATGTTGGCATTGACAATAGTGTACACACTTGGATAGTTAACTGGTTACAGGAGTGTGTCCAGAGCATGGTGATAAATAGTGTACCTTCTGAATGGTCTGGAGTTGTAAGTGGGGTACCCCAAGGCTCAGTCCTGGGGCCAATTCATAAATGATATGGAGGTTGGTATAAATAGTTCAATCTTAGTGTTTTCTGATGATACAAGGCTAAGCAGACTAATAACTTCACAGCAGGATATAGAATCTTTATAAGAAGAACAGATAGAATAAAGGGGTAGCAACTCCATGGCAAATTAGGTTTATTATTGAAAAATATAAAGTAGACTGGCCAGCAGACTGTTAGAATGCATTAAAAAGGGTATTTACTCAGGAGATAAAACTATAATTCTACCACTCTAGAAAACACTGGCTCAGCCACATATTGAGTATGCCATCAAGTTATGGTCACCAGCCCTCAGGAATGATGTGCAGGAAATAGAGAAAGTCCTAATAAGGGCAACAAAGTCTTCCCTGGAGAAGAGGCACTTAAAAGGAGATATGATATATTTCAATGGTCATTCCAGCATATGAGGACACGTGGCCACTCATTGAAGTTGGATGAAAAGCGGCTTATTCTTAAGCTGTGTAAGGGGTTCTTTACTTTTAGAGTGATAGGGATGTGTTACAGTTGGTGGTGTCAGCAAGGAGTGTCGATATTTTCAGAAAACTTTTAGATGAGCATTTTAGTGAATGCAATATACAGAGACATGGGAAATGGTAGTGACAATGTGACTGAAAATGAATGAAGAATTATTAACCCCCTTTTTATGTGCACACCAAGGCTCCACTCCTATTACTGGTACTGCTGTTTTCCAGGACCAGCAGCACTCCTTTCTTCATTTTCTATACCCATGAATACTCAGCTAGCCCCATTTACAATATCAAATAAAAAAATGGCTTGTCTCTGCTCAGTTTCCACATGCCCTGAGCTCCACACCTGCATTCGGTATCCTGTGTATCCACAGGAAGTAAGCCTAGAATGCCCTAGTTGTTTTCAGCTCCTACCATCTTACTCTGCAGGGCACCCCTATGATCTACTAGTGAATGTGGAGACAACTCAGTCAAAGTGTGGTCTACTGCGGTATCTAGTGAATCATGATAGGGGTATTTATTGTAGGTTAGTAACAGAACACTACATAATCATTCTAATTTTAAAGGGATCTTTTATATTGTCTAAATTAGGCAAAGCAACAGGTAAACTTGGTAGTACACTCCACAAGGAGTATATATTAACCTTCATATCATGCTTACAGCTGGTTCGGTTCACCACTGAAATCCCAAAAAAACGTTTGCAAGTTATGACCTTCATAAAGTGCAAACTTGCTCAGGGCTAATCATGCGTCTTTTGTTGTGCAGCACTTGGGTCTATCAGTTATTGGTGTCACTCAGGTACTGAGCCCTGCAATGGTTTAAGCAGGGGATTGCCCCATGCTCCCCCTAATCACCTACCTGGATATAACATGCTTTTGATGTGTTTTGTGAAGGAGGAGGGCATGGGGAAGGGAAATAATAACTTTTTCTAGTACAAGATGCCAAGTGAACCCACCGTGCTTTCAGTATGATATGGCACCCTCATAGCAGCCTATCACAGTAGAGTGGAGACCTGAGAAGAGTAAATCTTTTGTAAATGATTGCATTCATAAGTATTTCACAAGCCATACTACTTTATAACCTAAGCATAGTGTAATTATTAGCCACAGTCTGTTAATTTAGTCTTTACAGTTTCATTATGCATTATTTTGTTCCATGTACTTAAAAATACACATTTCAACTCAATTCCTCCAAGAGACCTATTGTTTTCATTCAAGGCAAGCTTGCTAATCAAGGTTGTACGCTAATGAATCTTGCTTTGGTGCATGCCTTAAAACCTTTGGAAATATAAATAATAAGCTAATTATGTTTAATGCAGGGGCTAAAAAAGATATTGACAACTGATATGGCTTTCTAGTTTTGTGCTGTGTGTTTCCCATATGAAACTAATTACATTCTTATGTACATCAAGATGCATAAAAGTGAACCTAACCTGTCCTAAAACATTTCTGTGTTCGCAAAAGCACTGTGGTCATCTTGTGGTGTCTACAGATAGCTATGTTAAGGCTTGTTCACACTGATGCATTGCAGTAAAACTTACATTCCTTTAGAGTGTTATGCACTTGTGCAGTAGCTGCCAATGCACCTGCAGTACAGCGCACCACAACTTACATGGCATTTAGAAAGATGCATTAGGGCATACAGGCAATATGAAATGAATAGGATGCCTTCAAGTGGTTGTAAACGCTTACATATACCCAGTGAAGTGATTAGCCTCAGGCAGCGGCTTATCATGAAATCAGTGGGCCCATGTGCAAGATGAAAAGTGAGCCCTAGGCATTGATAAAACAAAAAAGTAGAAATGTGGGTGCGGTTTAAATTGCGCTAAATATTGTACGTGGCTTAAAGGGGGTGGGGTTTAATAGAGTCTGAGACTTACATAGTTCAGAATGCGGTGTTAAATTGGGAATGTACAGTGCAGAGTGGACGGCGTTGGGTAGTATGTGCAGGAGAGGGATGTGGAGTGTATGGGGGTGGGTATTATGTTCATGAGAGGAGTGCGGAGTGTATGGCAGTGGGTAGTATGTGCAGGAGAGGACAGTGATAGTAGGGCAGTGGACGGTGTCAGGACAGTGGACGGTGTCAGTAGTCTTTTTATTTTTATTATTTCATTTTCTACTATTTTTTACAATTGTATTTATTTTTATTTTTCTGAATACATTTTTTAAATATTTCTTTTCACCATGCTTTTGGGGGAAGGGGGTGGGGGTGTAGGGCAGTGGTCGGTGTCAGTAGGGTAGTTGACAGCGTCAGTACGGCAGTGGATGGTGTCAGTAGTTTTTATTTATTTTTACAATTTAACTTGTTTTTCATTTCTTCAAGTTTTTTTTCATGTTTTTTTTTTTGGGTGGGCAGGGTTGGGGCAGTGGACAGTGCCAGTAGGGTGTGGGTAGTGTCAGTAGTTTTTTTTATTTTATATAATTTTTTACACTTCCATTTTATATCATATGTCCAATTCAGAAAAGGAAAAGGCTGGTAAATTACATATTTACCGCCTCCTTCCTCTGCTCTCAATCCTGACACATCCCCCACAGAAGCTGGTGGGAAAGGAGAGGAGGGAAGCTGGCTGAAGGGGGATGAGGGGGGGCTGGAGTAGAACACGGGGCAGCGGAGGAGGAGCACAGGGGGGTCAAAGGAGGAGGACATGGGGGGCAGAAGAGGAGCACACGGGGTGACAGGGGACAAAGGGAGCAGAGGAGGAGGACACAGGGGGTTAGTTGGGGATGAACGGTGCGGCGGGGGTATAGTTGCAAGCACAGATCTCCCTGTAAGGTTTTTCAGCTGACATCCACAATAGGGTGAAGAGGAGGGGAAGCGGCTGTCAGCTGCTTCACTGAAAACTATACAGGGAGTTTGCAACTGTCCCCACCACCGCACCGATCACCCCTGACTGTCAACCAGGGACAGATCATCCATGGGTGCAGTATAGGTCACAGTAGGCCCCCACCTCGGGGCCCATGTTCAGTGAACACCCTGCACCTATGGATGATATGCCACTAACCTCAGGGAGATTAAACAAATCCTTCTACATAAGTTGTACCTGTTCATCTGCAGCCCTATCTCTCTCTATAGCTGTTCAATGTGCTGTTCAATATGCAGAGTTTATATAGCTTGTCTGAGCTTTTGAAAGCAGGGGGTAGGGAGCTGAAGTTACACTCAGAAGTTGCAGAACTTAGTGAAAGCTGATTGGAGGGAAGGGACACACCCCCTTTACACAGCACATAGGAACAGAGATGAGGCTGCCAATCACAGGAAGTTTGCTGGAGCTCCCTCCCCTGTCACTTTTTTATCTCTTGATGTCAGGAAAAGGCTGAGGAATAAGGCAGTAGACAGAAATGACATTTAGTGCTCTGGATTGAGACAAGTACACACTATAGAGGGATATTGAGGGATATTCTTTGTTCATATTTCACGTCATGCAACCACTTTAAGGCTTCTTCCACACGGTCCGCCTCCGCAGGCGGATCCGTGTTGCTCAGCGGGGATCGATCCGCAATCCCCGCTGAGCCGGGCAGATGACAGCTCCGTCTCCGCTTGCAGAGCGGAGAGGGAGGTGTCTCAGCACCCGCTTCCCTCTATGGGGGATCGGAGGAGAGCGGACCGCTTGTCCGCTCTCATCAGATCCGCTCCGCTCCGATTACTGAACGGATGGAAAAATAGGGTTTCCATCCGTCCAGATTTCAGCACAGGATCGGATGCGGATGGCAGCGGGTGTCAGCGGAGGTGACCTCCGCTGACACCCGCTGCCCCATAGAGCTGCATGGAGGATCCGATCAGATCCGCCTAAAAAACTGACAGGCGGATCTGATCGGACCGCCCGTGTGAAAGAGCCCTAACAGGATTTTCCTTAAAGAAGAACTTTACTCTCTCAATCAACATTGACAAGTTTAATGCTTATGCTGCTAGCATTAGTAAATAGACAGGAAAGTGTATCATATCCCAGCAAGGATAACTTGCCACAAATTTGTGGCAATGTTGAATTGTTAATCTTGTTTACTTGCTGCACATTTTCACGGACAAGTTGCACACTTGCAGAGCACTTGAAGCACAAGTTCTAGTTGACACTTTTCCAATTTGTAGCACATTTGTGTGGCAAGTCTCTAGCAAGAGCAAAGTTGCAGTGGGGAGTCTGCAGCAGGAGCTCTGCAAGTCACAGTGACCCCTGTGGTGGGATGACTATTGCACAACATAAAATTGTCCAGAACTTGCAGCAGACTTGCAGAATGTTTGCAAGGAAAGTTGATCTGGAGTCATGCTATGCTGACTTGCTGCAATTATGCAACAAACTTGTGAAGCCTGGCAAGTCTAGCAATAGCTTAGCAAGTCATTTTCAAACTTGCAGCTCAATTGTTTGCTACGTGGGATTTACTTGTTTTAACCTTTTATTTTCATTCCTTCAGTTACTTCCTGGTTTCCAGGCCTAGACAATAGATGTCATACATCCCAGGAGTCTTCAGGAGGGAAGGAGGGGTTTTCTCTGCTAATCACAACCTTGCATGCCTGAGCTAAGGGAAGATGGATTAAATGAAGTACCGTATATACTCGAGTATAAGTCGACCCGAATATAAGCCGAGACCCCTAATTTTACCACAAAAAAGTGGGAAAACGTATTGACTCGAGTATAAGCCTAGGGTGGGAAATGCAGCAGCTACTGGACCCAACTGGACCACCACGAGACACAAAACAGGGGCTGCGGGCAAGGTACAGGAGATGGCGCTGGTCATAGTAAGGGCATGGCACAGGTCAGGGCACAGGTGATGGTACAGGCATGGCACAGGTGATGGTATAGGCATGGCACAGGTCATGGTACAGGAGATGGTATGGGCATGGCACAGGTGATAGTATAGGCATAAAACAGGTGATGGTATAGGCATGGCACAGTAAGTACAGGCATTGTACAGTATGTACAGGCATTGCACAGTATGTACAGGCATGGCACAGTAAGTACAGGCATGGCACAGTATGTACAGGCATGGCACAGTAGGTATAGGCGTGGCACAGTATGTACAGGCATGGCACAGTAAGTATAGGCTTTGCACAGTATGTACAGGCATGGCACAGGAGATGCAGTGCTGTGGGCATGGTACAGGAGAATGTCCTGTACCATGCCCGCAGCACTGCATGAGGAAATGCAGGGGCTGCGGAGGAGTCTCACTTACCTGTCGGTGAGGCGCCTTCAATTTAAAAATCGCGCCATCCAGCGCCAATACCTCACTGCAAATGCACCGCCGATGCTCGGGAAAGCCCGAACACATTTGTCTATTCCCGGGCATGCGGTACATGCGCAATGACACGTCGGCGCCAAGCGGCACCATTTTTAAAAAGACAGTGAAGCCAGTGACTCGAGTATAAGCCGAGGGGGGCTTTTTCAGCATGAAAAAACATGCTGAAAAACTTGGCTTATATATACTCGAGTATATACGGTAAATGATACATAAATCATGTGCCCTTATTAGGGCTGAACGATATTCAATGTAACATCGAATATCGTGCTGCGGGCGTGGGCGATGTTCACATCGCCGGATCAGCCGATATTGGGGACTCACAGTGAAGGAAGGTAGAAGAATACAGCCCGACCGTCCCGCATGTTATGTCTGTCCTGCAGCTCTCCTGACTAAGCGGTGAGCAGCGCGCCGTGAGCAGCAGCACAGGGAACCAGTCACGCGTGCCTGCACACCTGACTGGTTCACTGTGCCGCTACTCGCAACGTGATTGGTTCGCTGTGCTATGGGGCGGAGGTGTATTGTGGGGACTGGGAGTGTGCTTCCGGTGTGAAGGAGCTGCCTGGTGGAGAGGACTACAACTCCCAGCGTTACCCCCACTTCCTACGTTTCCGTCTGCCCCCAGCCAGAGAGATTCCCCCTCCCTCCGGGAGAACCGACTTCACAGCCTGATCATGAGGGACAAACAGAAGAGGCGGAGGGAGCGCATGTGGGCCGAGGCTGCCAAGAAGGTACCAAATACGGAGGGGAGGCGACTGTACCATGTACACCAGGAAGAGGTGGGTTAATATTGCAATATATATCGGGGAAAAAATATCGCAATGTGATTTTTTTCCCAATATCGTGCAGCCCTAGCCCTTATGCAAAACGGCCATGACCAGAAATGATAAGGGGGTGTTTTTTAAAGCAAAATAAAACACAGTGACATGGATGGATGGGTGAGTTTCAGGGTGCAAGGAAACCAGACCACACAAAGAAGCTAGTAAAATAAAGAAGTTTATTGGGGCAACAACAATAAATGCACAGCAAGAGTGAGGAGCAAAATCAGGAAAAGCTGGGGGCAAGTCCAGAAGCGGGTAGTCATCCAAGCCGGGATCGAGTCTAGAAGCGAGTAGTCATCCAAGCTGGGGTCGAGTCCAGTAGCGGGTAGTCTGCTGATGCCGGATCATCAAGAGCTAGGAACAAGTAACACAAGGAACACAAGACTGCTAGCAGTGATGTACCTTGGAGTACAAACACAAGGGCAAGGACTGCAAGCCATCAGGTGATATACTGTATCTCACAAAAGTGAGTACACCACTCATATTTTTGTAGATATATTATTATATCTTTTCATGTGACAACGCTGAAGAAATTACACTTTGCTACAAAGTAAAGTAGTGAGTGTACAGCTTGTATAACAGTGTATATGTGCTGTCCTCCTCAAAATAACTCAACACACAGCCGTTAATCTCTAAACCGCTGGCAACAAAAGTGAGCACACCCATAAGTGAAAAATGTCCAAATTGGGCCCAAAGTGTCAATATTTTGAGTGGCCACTATTCTTTTCCAGCACTGCTCTAACCCTCTTTGGCATGGAGTTCACCAGAGCTTCACAGGTTGCCACTGGAGTCCTCTTCCACTCCTCCATGATAACATCACAGAGATGGTGGATGTTAGAGACCTTGCGCTCCTCCACCTTCCGTTTGAGGATGCCCCACAGATGCTCATTGGGGTTTAGGTCTGGAGACATGCTTGGCAAGTCCATCACCTTTATCCTCAGCTTCTTTAGAAAGGCAGTGGTCCTCTTGGAGGTGTGTTTGGGGTCGTAATCATGTTGGAATACTGCCCTGCAGGCCCAGTCTCCAAAGGGAGGGGAATCATGCTCTGCTTCAGTATGTCACAGTACATGTTGGCATTCATGGTTCCCTCAATGAACTGTAGCTCCCCAGTGTTGGCAGCACTCATGCAGCCCCAGACCATGACACTCCCACCACCATGCTTTGCCCCTCCCCACCCCAAAGCACCTTGTCCCCCCCTCTTCCCAACAACACACAGGATGTGGAAACCTTACAAGAAGACCTGAACAAAATAATGGGGTGAGTATCTACATGACAAATGAGGTTTAATGTTGGAAAATTTAAGGTAATGCATTTGGGTGCCAGAAATATGAACGCAAGTTACTCACTAGGGGGAAAACCTTTGGAGGAATCTAAGATGGAAAAGAACCTGGGGGTCCAAGTACACAACAAGCTCAGCAATGGCATGCAATGACAAGCTGCTGCAAGCAATGCCAACAGAATACTGGCATGTATAGAAAAGGGGATTTAATCCAGAGATAAAACGATAATTCTCCCAATCTACAAGACTCTGGTCTGGCAGCATCTCGAGTATGCTGTCCAGTTCTGGGCAGGAAGGATGTGCTGGAACTGGAGAGAGTCCAGAGAAGTGCAACAAAGCTAATAAAGGGAATGGAGGACTTCAAGCATTGAACTTATTCTCTCTGGAGAGAAGACCCTTGAGAGGGGATATGATATCAATGTACAAATACTGTACTGGCAAACCTAGCAAAGGGAACAAACTTTTCAGTGAAAAGGAATATAAAAGGACACACGGGCATTCACTAAAATGAGAAGAGAAGCGAGTTAACCTTAAACTGCGTAAATGGTTCTTTACTGTCAATGCGGTAAGGAAGTGGAATTCTCTTCCACAAGCAGTGGTATCAGCAGGGAGCATCGATAGTTTCAAGAAACTATTAGATGGGCACCTTAATGACCACAACATACAGGGGTATACGATGTACTATTGACAGCAAACACACACTCATCATAGGTTAAACTGGATGGACTGGTGTCTTTTTTCAACCTCACTAACTATGTAACTACAGTATGTAACCCTGGGCTGTGGTTGTTGGGGTCTGCGGGTAGGGGGCTTACCCAGATCCTGGCCCCTTCCCTATGTAAATGGGTATCTGGTACATCGTACCCATTCACCAAAAAAAGTGTAAAAAAGTAATAACCACAGGAAACAGTTTTTGACAAGACCTTTATTAAAAAATAGTGTCCTTCGATGTAAATCCATCATCAATCACAACTCCTGTGGGACCTGAAAAATAGAAAAAATAAAAAACTCCTCTACCTCTTCGGAGGCATCCTGCTGTCTGCCTGATCTGTGCTTTGACAATTCTTATACAGGCAAGGGGTGGGACCACCCGACTATGTCACCCAGTGGCACCGCCCCCTTGACATCACACAACGTCAGAAGGGGTGGGTGCCACCGGATGATGTAACCGGGTTGCTCGACCCCTTGCCAATATAAGAACCTTCAAAGCGCAGATCTAGCAGATGGCAGGACGCCTCCCAAGAGGTGGAATTTTTTTACTTCTGTTTTTTGGGTTTGGTGGGCACACCAAAGCACCCCCCCCATGTTGAGGGCAAGCGGCCTGGTATGGTTCAGGAGGGGGGGGTGCTCGTTTGTCTCCCCCCTTTCCTGGCCTGCCAGGCTGCATGTTCGGATAAGGGTCTGGTATTGATTTGGGGGGGGGGGGACCCACGTCTGTATTTTTTAATTTTGTCATGAAGTTCCCCTTAACCACACCCCCTCATCACACTGTCTATTTACATCAGCAGTGCAGCAGCTGCAGATAAAATCACATTAATAGGCGTCATCTCTCCTGGGAGGAGCTAGGGGGCAAGCATGCACCGCCGGCGGCACGTTCCCGACCCCGATCATCAGCGGGGAAGCCAGTGCGGGTGTCAGGCGACTCTGATCGCCGCCTGACACCGGCAATCTCTCCCCGCTGACAGAGAAGGATGGACGGCTGATGTAAACACAGCCGTCCGTCCTTCTCCCTGCAGAAATGGGGGCATTAGCGGTAGGGTGTTCGGAGCTCCTAAACCCAGGGTGGGTATGGGGAAAAATCAAGAGAGCAGCCTAATAACAACAAATGAGGATATATGTAACCGATCAAAATTAAGAGGTTTGTATACCAATGCCAGAAGCTTGGCCAACAAGATGGGAGAGCTGGAGCTGCTGATGTTTGAGGAGGACTAAGATTTTGTGGGGATAACTGAGACTTGGTTTGACAGCTCTCATGACTGGATGGCGACCATTCAGGGGTATTCCCTTTATCGCAGAGATAGAGAGGGTAAAAAAGGGGGAGGGGTATGTCTGTATATTAAGAACAGTATACAGGTAAATATGAGGGATGATATTAATAATGGAGCTATGGATGAGGCAGAATCCCTATGGGTAGAGCTTCAAAGGGAAGGCATGGTGGGGAAGGTAATATTGGGCGTATGCTATAGGCCCCCCAACCAGAGGGAGGAGGGTGAGGCGGACCTCATGTTACAGATAGGATTGGCAGCAAGGATGGGAAATGTCATTATAATGGGGGACTTTAATTATCCAGATATAGACTGGGCAGAAGGAACCGCGCACTCAGCCAAGGCTAGGCAGTTCCTAAATGTTTTGCAGGACAATTTCATGGGTCAGATGGTGAATGCACTGACAAGAAACAATGCAGTACTTGACCTACTGATTACCAACGATACAGACCTGCTCACGGATATAGAGATACGGGACAACTTAGGGAACAGTGACCATAGGTCAATTGGTTTCAGGATTAATTACAGTAATAGGAAACACAAGGGTAATATAAGGACACTGAATTTCAAAAGAGCCAATTTCCCTAAACTGCGCTCGCTGCTAGAAAATATCAAATGGGATAGAACCCTGGGAACAAAGAACACGGAGGAAAAATGGGAGTGCTTCAAGAGCATACTTAACAAGGGGATTGGCCAGTGCATTCCAAAGGGAAATAAATTTAAAAGAGCAAAACTAAACCCTGGGTGGCTAAACTCCAACATAAAAATGTATATTAGTGCTAAAGAAAAGGCCTTCAAAAAATACAAGACTGAGGGGTCATTGGCAGCATTTAAGCATTACAAAGAGTGTAATAAGAAATGTAAAGATGAAATCAGGGCGGCTAAAATAGAACACGAGAGACATATAGCGGAGGAGAGTAAAAAGAACCCCAAGAAGTTCTTTAAATATATAAACAGTAAGAAAGCGAGGCCAGAACACATTGGCCCCATAAAAGATGACAATGGAAATATGGCCACTGAGGACAGAGAAAATGGCGGAAGTGTTAAATAATTTCTTCTCTTCAGTCTTCACAAAGGAATTGGGGGGCTACACGAACCCAGCTTGTAAGGCCGAACTAAATAATACACCTCAGGAAGTGCCGTCATGGCTAACAGAAGATAGACTTAGAGCTAAACTAGAGAAACTTAACATAAATAAATCCCCGGGACCGGATGGCTTGCACCCGAGGGTTCCTAATGAGCTCAGCCAGGTGATTGCCAGACCATTATTCTTGATCTTTAAGGATAGTTTACAGACGGGTATGGTGCCAGCTGATTGGAAAAAAGCCAACGTGGTACCAATATTTAAAAAGGGGCCGAGATATAGCCCGGGTAACTATAGGCCGGTCAGCCTAACATCTGTAGTCTGCAAAATTTTGGAGGGGATGTTAAGGGACCACATACAAGACTTTAGTAATGAAAACGGTATTATAAGTAGTAATCAGCATGGATTCATGAAAAATCGTTCGTGCCAAACCAATCTATTAACCTTCTACGATGAAGTGAGCTGCCACCTAGATAAAGGTAAGCCTGTGGATGTGGTGTATCTGGACTTTGCAAAGGCCTTTGACACCGTTCCACACAAACGATTACTGTACAAACTAAGGAAGGTAGGTATGGACCATAAGGTGAGTACCTGGATAGAGAACTGGCTCCAGGGGAGAGTACAGAGGGTGGTGATTAATGGGGAGTACTCGGATTGGGCGGGTGTGGAAAGTGGGGTCCCCCAGGGTTCTGTCCTGGGACCAATCCTGTTTAATTTATTCATAAATGATCTAGAGGAGGGGATATCTAGTACAATCTCAGTATTTGCAGATGATACTAAACTAGGCATGCCAATATCTTCTATGCAGGATGTGGAAACCTTGCAAGCAGACCTGAACAAAATAACGGGGTGGGCAACTACATGGCAGATGAGGTTTAATGTTGAAAAATGTAAAGTAATGCACTTGGGGGCCAGAAACCAGAAAGCAAGCTACTCACTAGGGGGGGAACCTCTGGGTGAGTCTAGGATGGAAAAGCTTCCAAAAATGATCACATTTATTAAACTCCATTGTTTCACTAATGCTAAATCAAAAATACAAGACATTAAAATGTTTCTTTCTCAAATTATATTTGCAAGGCAAAACAGATTTTGAAGCACATATACCATGAGCACAGAGCTAAACTGCCATTTTCTAGAAGCCAGATATATTTGTAAATGTGCATTGGGGGCAGGTTGATTGGGTTGCCCTATCTCAGTATGTCAGTTTTATAATAAAAAAGCAAGATTTGATGCCACTTAACAATATCCAGGATAACATATTGATCCACTGGGCGTGCTAAATGATAGTTATTTCCTGTATGAGATAAGTATCAAATCTCATAGGAAAGGACGACTTCTTTAGTACACTTTATGGATACACACGTAAAACCACATGAAAATTTCAGTTGGTTTCTCCTGAGCAATAGTTCAGAAACTTTGGTAACTAACATATCCATTCAGTTTATTGTGGAATAGTGCTCAACGGCACAGCCATAGACAGGAGAATAATCAGCCCAAACAGCACTGTAAATCTTGCTTTCTCTCTCCTCACACTCAGAGCCCATTTGTGTTGAGACATTAAGACAGCCCAAAAATGTTAAATGTACTAGTAGTAACTCATTTTAAAACAAGAAAAAAAACAGTTTTTTTGGCAAAACAATATAGTACACTGCATGTGCATTTCATTCATGTGCTGTAGCACAGCTGCATTGTCATCCATATGGCACTGTCAAAATGAAAATAAAGTAAAACCTTGGACGGCCAGCATAAGTCATTCTGGAAACATGCTTGTAATCCATTCACTCGTATATCAAAGCGAATTTCCCCATAAGAAATAATGGAAACTCAGATGATTTGTTCCACAACCATTTATTCATATAAAAATGATTACAGCAATACAAAATACAGTATAAACGGTACTGTAAAAATAAAACAATTTAACCTGCACTTCAGGAGTATAAAAGAGAAGAAAGGCGGTTTACACTGCTGCGACCTGAAATTCTTTGAGGGAACTTCGAAGCAACTTCAGGGAATGCCTGGGTAATCTTCCTGTAATATAAAAAATAAAAAAATCTGCGCTAGGTCAAGTAAAAAGAAGGAAAAGTTAAGCAGCCACTTAATCAACTATGATACCAGCTGTAAATGATCAATATAAATAAGAAGTGGTGCAAAATACTAATAGTGCAATAGTGCAATCATGAATAATCATATAGTAAATAATGTGGCATGAAAACAACTAAACTTGCAGTGAATCAATTATGAGCAAAATATATAATTGAAAAAATAAGTGGAAAAAAAATCAATCATATGATTGATAAGTAATATAATGAAATAAGTGCAAAATCCAGTGTTAAGTGAACATTAAAAATTCCTTTCAACGAAAAAGTCCTTTTCAATATTAAAGTGTCCATAAAGTGCAAAAAAGTATATAAGTAACGTTGATTGATGAAATCCACCACCAAGCACCAACACTTAGCATACGCTTCTTACCAGATAGGGTGGACCATAAATTATAATGGTCATAAAAGCACAGAATAACCCGACATCCGAGGTAGGCAGTGGCTGCTAAGCAGCAGCTCCAAATGGATCCGGAATAAAATAAAATTAACAAGCATAGTGAAGCCTGGTAACATTTAGGTCCTTTTGTTTAAAATATATAAGAAGAACCTTTGATAAATTGTCAGATGAAGTTTGGCCTGCCCCTAGGAAGACTTCACAGATGACGATACGCATCAGATTTGGCTGTTACTGAAGAAATCATGTTTGCTTAGCCATTACGGCGTTCCTTTCTCATGAGCTCATATATAAATATGAGGGAACTCTAATGTATTGGCTTATTGACCTGGCCCTGTGTATTTGGGCATTTGTTGCGCCAGGAATCCTGCCAGGAATAAGGGAGTCATTATTATAGGGGAAGTTGGTTGCCTACTTTCCTTTTAGAGTGGTATTACCGGGCTCTTCTGTCATGCCTTTTCCATTACCAATGTCTGATGTTGCCAATCCTGTTTGTAGGTGCTAAGTTCAACAGAATGGGTAACTGACTGCATGACCAGACAGAAGGTACCTGTAACATGCAGCTCACTAGACAAATTGAAAGCAATAATGCAAAACAGGTTCAGGATGGCAAAAAATAAAAAATATATAGAGGAAGACGGTTCTAGAAAAAAAAAGGAGGAAATTTTGTTATAAATAGTTATTACAATGAGAGGCAAGCATGTGATAAATAAGGACTTTTTTTGGAGATTATTTAATCGTATCTTGAATTTAGAAGTGTTTAACAGCATTTTGACATAGTTGAGAACATGACGGACTATACTGGTACACAGTGGGATGGTTTCATGTCCAAAATTCATAAAGCCTGTGGGGATGACCATGGTATAGAACTTGAGATAAAAATCCTGATACAAAAATTAAATAGAGCACTTGAAAGAAAATATAATCTTTTCTGGCTGGTTAACTTCTTGGAAAGATATATTAAGGAAGACCTGAACCCTCAAGAATCGAGAATTCAGGTGTTACCAACTCTATGGGAAATTAAAGGTGGCTTCAAAAAGCAATGGGAAATGAATCTTCAGGAATGTACAAAAAATATTATCAATCTCCTAATTAAACATTATAATATGGAGATAAAAGAACGTGATAATGTAATAATTGAAGTACAAAAACAGAATGTATCCTTGATTGCACACCCGAGGTTCTTAGAAGAAGATAAACTACTTAAATAACATCTAGAGAAATTTAACAAAGAGCTAATCTACAAAAAAAAAAAAAAATTATAAGAGATAAAATGGCCTTTAATGGCAGATATGCATACAGGTAGCCACTGGGAGGAGGCAAGCAAACAAAAAAAAAAATAGAGGAGGAGTTAAGAATTCACAAACATATGAGAATGACAGAATGGAAGGCACTGATTCATATTCATCACATGTTTTTCATAGCTCACATGTTTCTCAATTTTCACAGATGTCTGGAAGAGGGAGAGGTCGTCATTGAGGTTCTATGAAAAGGAATACCACAGGTGAAAGTTTAAATGGTGGTGGTGAGAAAAAGTTGAGAGAAAATACAGGTGGAATCAATTCCAATTTTGATATAAGTACAGAAGATATAAGTGTTGAAGGGTCACTCGGTAATGAGTTAGGTAACGACGGAGGAGCATGTGCTCCCAGCACACCTTCTACACAAAATGAAAATATGCAACTCTTACAACATAAAGCACAAACAGGTACGCCCGAAAATCTTGGAGGTATCCAAACAAGGCACTCAGGGTAAGGATTTTTTTAGTGTATCATTCAGCACAAAATCAGTTCAACAAAAAGGGCCCTCCACAATCTAGATCCCTATGCATACAATAACAAATAAATGAAAAGTAATTGCAAGTGATAAATCTATCCTCTCAAACTTTGACACAGGCAGTTCTTGAGGTCCTAGGATTAGGTCTAAGGCGGATAACTTTGAGGTCGTTAAAAACCTCAATCTTTTTGCATGAAGGTTAACATACAATACCTATATGATGAAGAAAGAAAAAATAGAAAACAGAAAAGGAACAAAGGAAAGGATTTACAGTAAGGGACTCAAGGATCTCATGGCTATTTTGGATATAAATTAATCAACTATGGAAGACTTAGCGGAGGAAGGACCCCCCTCCTTCTGTAGGGGGACTCTCCTCAAGCACAGTCTCCCAAAGAACTCAGTAGAATTAGGGAAAAATCTACAAAATGTCCCCCTCTGCAGACAAATCATAATATATGAACCTTCTTGTCTCAAGAACAGCAACAGCAGAAATTAAAAAAATAACCTTTGGAACCCCCTCCCAAAAGAATCTATCTCTCCAAAAGACAGGCAATAACGAAATTGAGAAATTATGCAAATCTAACAATTAAAACGGCAGGAAGGGAATGTGGTGATGATGGACACAAATATGTATGTGGACATGTGCCTAGACATTCTTTGCAAAGATTTCAGAGGATATAATTTTGACCTTTAATAAGGACTTTGAATGGTTTAAGTTTATCAGTGGTGTACCCCAAGGTTCAGTGTTGGGACCCTTACTTTTTAATATCTCTATAAATGATATAGGGTCTGGGATTAAAAGTACCATTTCAGTCTTTACAGATGACACCAAGCTTTGCAGTGAAATAACTTCTTTACAGGATGTCTCCAACTTACAAGCTGACCTCAATGCATGTTTTGTTGGGCAACTATGTGGCAAATGAGGTTTAATGTTGATAAATGTAAAGTTATGCACTTGGGGGCTAAGAATATGCATGCATCATACATACTAGGTGGAGTAGAACTAGGAGAATCCATAGCGGAGAAGGATCTGGGTGTTCTGGTAAATGATAAGCTTAATAAAAGCATGCAATTCCAAGCTGCAGTTTCCAAAGCAAGCAAAGTCCTTTCTTGTATTAACAGAGGCATGGACTCCAGAGAGAGAGATATCATTTTGCCCCTGTACAAATCATTAGTAATACCTCATCTGGAATATGCAGTTAAGTTTTGGACACCAGTTCCTAAAAAGGATATCGGGGAACTGGAGAAAGTGCAGAGAAGGGCAACCAAACTGATAAGAGGCATGGAGGAGCTCAGCTATGAGACAAGATTAGAGGAACTGTATTTATTCTCTCTTGAGAAGAGGAGATTAAGGGGGGATATGATCAACACGTATAAATACATAAAGGGTCCATATAGTGAACTTGGTGTTGAGTTGTTCACTTTAAGGTCAACACAGAGGACGAGGGGGCACTCTTTACGTCTAGAGGAAAACAGATTTCGTCTCCCAATACGGAAAGGTTTCTTCACCGTAAGAGCTGTGAAAATGTGGAAAAGACTCCCTCCAGAGGTGGTTCTGGCTAGCTCACTAGATTGCTTTAAAAAAGGCCTGGATTCTTTCCTGGGTGGACTTAATATAAATGGGTACTAATATTTATAGGTAAAGTTGATCCAGGGTATATCAGATTGCCTCTCAGGGGATCAGGAAGGATTTTTTTCTCATCGCTGTAGCAAATTGGATCATGCTTTGCTGGGGTTTTTTCGCCTTTCTCTGGATCAACTGTGGGTATAGGATTGTGTATATGGGATTGTATGGTTGAATTTTCATTATGGTTTTTTTTTTTTTTTTTATTGGTTGAGCCAGGTGGACTTTTTTCAACCTGACTAACTATGTAACTTTTGAAGGAGGCATATGAAAGTGGAGTGATCAATAAGGAAATATTTCAGGACATTCAGGTTCCTTATCCGAGGACTCCTTTTATGCGCTACCAAAAACCCATAAAAACCTGTTAAACCAACAGGTCGCCCAATTATTTCAGGAATAGGAGCAAAAACAGAAAAGGGAAGTTGGTTGGTGGATGCATTTCTGCGACCACACATGCTAAGTTTACCATCATATATTAAGAATAAAATGGACCTTTTGAAAAAATTGCATGGAATAACAATACCATCACAAAGTATACTGGTTTCCATTGATGTGGGGGCTCTATACTATAGTAAATCCCACACATTGGGAATTACAGTAATAGAAAATTTTCTAAATGAGATGACTAGAACAGCAAGACCATACAATGCATTGTTTTTGTGTCTTCTCCAGCATATTCCCACTAAAAATGTGTTTATCTTTGATGGCTCCCACTACCTCTATGTACAGGGGGTTGTGATGGGGACATGCTGTGCCCCATCCTATGCCAACCTGTACCTCGGGGGGGGGGGGGGGACATTGGTTATTTGATGATGACTCCTTGTCTATTTACCTGTCCCACGTTTTATGTTGGTATAGGTATATAAATGACGTGTTCATGGTATGGACCTCTAGTGAAACGGATCTATTGGAATTCGTCAATTGTTTGTTGGACAACATGTTTAACTTGAAATTTACAATGCAAATAAATATATATATATATATATATATATATATATATATACACAAACAAGATGATGGTACACTTGGCATGTCACTGTATAGAAAGCCCAGAGCTGGGAACACTATACTTTGCGCATCAAGTGCGCATCCCCAACCTCCAATCAACAGTATACCATACTCACAATACTTGTGAAACTACTCCAATAATGAGGAATTTGAAAAAGAATCCAAGTTATTAAGGGCGAGGTTGCTCCAAAGGGGATACACCAAAATAACACTGAAGAAAACATACAACAAAGTTTGCCAGAAAGATAGACATGAATTACTTTTGGCAACAAACCAAAGGAAAAATCAGATATAGTGAGAATCATTGCAACATATTCAAGCCATTGCAATCTGGTGAAGGGAGTAAATGGCAAACATTGGCATTTACTGTGACAAGTGATCCGATTCTAAGGAAACACTTACAGGAATATCCCCAGCTCACATACAAAAAAGTAGATCTTTAAAAGACCAACTAGTTCAGAGTAATTTTGGGAGAGACTTTTCTGATGGGGAGGACGCAAAGGGAATGCATGAGTGTGGTCCTTGTAAATATTGTATGTTGACTGTCAAACCTCAGGTGTGATATACATAATGTTCTGTAAATGTTTTAGCGTTTTATGTAGGAAAGACCATTAGAAAATTCTGGAAAAGAATATACTATCATATATATTACATCAGAAAAAAATGTCCTATATACTCTGATAGAAAGACATGTAGCGCTCCAGCATAAACACAATACATCTATGGTCCAATTTACTGTACTTGAGAAGGTTCTAGAAGATCCAAGAGGAGGAAATTTTGTTAAAAAAGTATTACAACGAGAGGCAAGGTGGATATTTATATTAAATGCCACCTCCCCACCAGGCTTAAATGATCCTCTTAGTTATAAGCCATTTTTATAGGAATATGCCTTTCACCCCAACAGAAACATCTGAAGGGGATCTATATAGTTGTCATCCTGATATGCTAACGCTGTTGCTGTAATTTTTTTTATTATAAATAAGAACAGATATATATGTAGAACATTTTAGATGGATATGTATTAGAATAATAGTTACAAAGTTAGTTGTTTTGTATCTAGTCTGCCCTTAATGGGAAAGTACATTGATTGTTTACCACAATGCTGTATACTATTGGATGCCCCGAGATCTTGCTATGGGGTATTACAGGGTGATATCGACATGATTGGATAACATTCTCTCTGATGCAACAAATCACTATATATTTTTTCCCATCCATGGTTTATAGCTGGGGGCAGAGGGAATGACTATGTGCCCCGCCTGGCCAAGGGGGTGGAGTTGAGGTGGTGGAGTCATGGGATATCCCATCATACAAAACAGGAGGTGGGAGATTTTAATAAAAATAAATATAATTTAAGGTACAGGATGGTTTATAATAAATATCCGGGAAAGTGCACATCTGCCCTTGATATATCAGCCTTGCTGATAATCGGTCGATCCGTAATATTGATATAGTGACATTTGAATGGCTATGTTGCCAATGGATGTGTAATATCATGCAATAGCAATAGCATGCGCGATAGCCGATCCATCATGTCATTGGATTGAGGGAGGCTCTGTGCATGCACGAACGTCAGAGATGATGTCATGACGATCTACGTTTGGAGAGATGAGGGCAGAAGTTTGGTAGAGGGTTATACCTCTCCCTTCCCTCTATGTGGGCGAAAGTAAAGGAGAAACACCTATGCAGGGACACACAATCTGCATATTATTGTTGATTAGGGGGATGGGTTGGCGTGAATCCGAGCTTTACATAGCAGTCAAACTTTTGGAGTAAAGGTGGATGGTGCTATGAATGCTGTTGACATTTAGAGGGTAAGAGAGGAAATCTCTGGCTGTTTGTCCTAGGGATGCACTATTAAACTTATACTGCATTGAGCCCTTTGAGAACATAATATAGGATGGGCTGCTATAATGTAGGACTATATAGAATCTTTTTAGACTCCTTTACTTTGTTTCTTAGAAACCCTATACTGTGGGCTAATGCCACACATGAGTAGAGAAATACAGACAGGGGAAATATGGTGCCCTGGATCTCTGATGACTACCAAGTTGACCAATACTTTTTTATGGAATGATACATTTAGGATTTGGCTACCTCCATTATGTATCTATACAAGAGATCCTAGAGAGTAAGTAGACAGGATTTGTATGATATTAAACAAATACGGCTGGCTATAATAGCAAATTACCATCCACCTATGTTCGTCATTATAGGTCTTGACACAAAAGCACCTCTTGATACTACAATTTTGTGACGTTTTTTGTTGCATCGCATGGTATCCTTATGTCACATGATATGCCATGGGCTGCCTGATGGAAAGATTGGGTGGTGCTTTGGAAATAATACAGTATTGCTGATATAAACCATTGCTGATTGATAGGTAATCTGCTGTGCTTTTCTTTTGGATAGATCAACTATTTTTCTTTGCAAACTACAATGTTTGAGGTCCTGAGGAAGCAATGATTGTGAAACGCATCAACCTCTTCAATCGTTAGCAAAGAAATATTGAAGACGTTTCTGATTGATGATCTGCATTATCCATTAGGCACCGATCTGTATGATTATACATGAATTACCATCCACCTACAGTATGTTCCTCATAGGTCTTGACACAATAGCACCTCTTAAAACTACAATTTTGTGATGTTTTTTGTTGCATTGCATGGTATCCTTATGTCGCATTATATGTCCTGGGCTGCCTGATGGAAAGATTGGGTGGTGAATTACCTTCCACCTATGTTCCTCATGATAGGTCTTGACACAATAGCAAAAAGAAATATTACAAAGAAATATTTCTGATTGATGATCTGCATTATCCATTAAGCACCGATCTGTATGATTATACGTGGAAATGTCTTCTTTTTTTTTTTTTTTTACTTTTTTGTAATAAACATTCTTTTTAATTAAATAGATGTCTCCCTGTCCCTCTTTGGTAACCGTACAGTCCAAAACTTTTTTAGTCTTTGTTGTAGATATTTGATATGGATGAGGTTCTAGCCAATTTCAGCCTTTATTTAGAAAAAACCTTTTATGCTGCTGTACAGGATTAAAGACAAAAAAGTCAGATAGTGGGAGGGAGTTTAATTTTTTGCTCGGAGATCAGCTGAAGGGCAGGTTTAAGGCACACAGGATTCTGCATTCCTGTGTATTCCCCTGCAGTGTGATTTAGCACCAAAAAAAACTAAGATAAAATGTGTATTCTAAAGAAAGTGCCAAAATATTTAGCAATGGGGCACCACATCAAAAAATCTATGCAAAGAGCAAAGGCATTTGTAGGATGAGGAAATAAGAAAGGGACTTTCTCCAGACCCCTCCAAGGAATGACTCCACAACATTAATATTATTATTATAATAGAATACATTTTTATTAAAACAAGATGTTATTAAAAACATATACACATATTGCGCCTCCTCAAAACACTACCATATAATTGTGACTTGTCTCCATGCAATACGAACATACGGCTCTTCAAACCAACTTTGACTTTATACAATGTCTGAACAAACAAATGATATCAAAAAGATGCAAATAAAGGAATGGGAGATAATTCCTCATTTATAGTTCCTCTACATGTTTCATTGCACAAAGCCACTTCCTCAGGAGGTGTGGAGGTTGCAAAGTTGATAAAAAATAAATAAATTATACAATAACAAGGAGCTATGACAGTATGAACAAGATGGTGTATTATAAAGGCATATAAGTTGATATAATGCATCACAATAAACATCACTGAGCTAAGGTATCAGAAGTGAAGAAATGGCTAAACCCAGTCACAGATCCTGCCAAAGCCCCCCAATCCTGCACTGCGACAGGTATGGGAGCAAGCAAGAGCCAGATAACAGGCAACTAAGAACTAAAGATCAAAGCAAACCTAAAGAAGTTCCCAATGAGTCCAATATAACTACAGTGTCCAGGCTAGATGGATGCATATTGCAAAAACAGATGCCAAAGAAAGGTTAGCACATCTACCAATAGAAATATATAATTGGCACATTGAAGATGAGCCCTGAGTGATGAGGGCAGGTAATATCTAAATATTTGAGATGAATATCACAGTACTTGTGTAAAAAGGGCATCAGAATATGCACCCATGTGAACAAACACAAAGGCCATCTTGACCCCTCGGTGACAGAAAAAGCGCAGAGAGTATTTAGTCCACATGCTTTGGAAGAAAGGTGCTAAGCACACCAAAAAGAGGTCACATTTCCAATTGTTAGGGATAATCTGGGGTATAAACCACCTCAAAAAGATTAACAGTCTAGAATTATAATCACCATCAAAATAAAGGATAATTAAATTAAAGAATAATGTCTTCAATCCTATTGAACGTATAAATGGTACCACTTCATATGTCTCATCCATACAATGGTCTGCTCCAATCCACCATCCAAAAGCCAGATGCACTGGCAGCTCTTTTATTGCTCCAGGTCAGCTCACACAGCCGGCACAAATCATAGATTAATAAAGGTGAGCAGTCTGGAATCAAAACCACCATCAGAACAAAGGTTAGACAAATCAAAAAACAAAGTCTCCAGACCCACTGAAAGAGCACACAGTACCTCTCCATATGCCTCATCCATACAATGGCCTGCTTTGATTTACCATCCAAAAGCCAGGTGCACTGGCAGCTCTTGTATTGCTCCAGGTAGGCACACACAGCCAGCGCAAATAATGCACCCGGCTTTCAACCATATGTGGGCGAGAGCATTTTCAAGCAAGTATGGTACCTAGCGTTGAAGCCGCCAACAGTAGGACACACTGCCCCAGAAAGCAGGCAGCCAGGTCAGGAGAAGGACAGGGCCAGGAACTAGTAAAAGCCTATGACCCCTCCTGCCACTCTGAGAGCCCTAGAGAGAAAGAACGCCAGGTGGCCACAACACAGGACCCAATCCGCGGCAGCTAGACTCTACAAATTGACCAGCCCTTTCCGCAGTAAGGCAAGAAAATGATACAATGTCCATACACTGTTACAGTATAAATGACAGTAGTAAAAGCATCTTACTAGGCACGCCTTATATATTTATATATTTTTTTATACGGCACACCTGCACTTCCTATCCGTCTATTTGGTCTGATCTAGGTGCTGGTTACTCACTTGCTAACATGTATCTGCTTTTTCTTTTGGACGCTGGTACCTTTCTTAATCACGCCTCATTAGCCACAATATTTTTTATTCCTTATTTATTGTCATCATTTTTTTATCCTGCTAACTGTCAACCCAATGATGTACCAATTTTTAATGGTACTATTTGTTAATTTATTAACTTTTTTCGTTTCCCCTTTTTTCTTGCTTTCCTATATATCTATTCCTAGGCAACTTGGACTTCTTTCCTATTTCTCCCCTGGGCATTATAACTCTGCTCGTGGGCGATAGCCTGGTCCAGTGCTCACCTATCTGGGAGATCCCGGTTATGTGCCAGACTTTTTCTGACCATTGCCGCATTGTTGCCGTACTGTGCTTGGCACTGTGGACCGCTGTCATTCTCAACAGATGTCATCTTACACTTTCAATTAAATGGTAAGCACTATGTTATTAGGAACATGTTGTACCATTCCTAAGGGGGTTATTATCACTATACTTGACATGTACGTATATATATATATATATATATATATATATATATATATATATATATGACTCCATTGGACTTCTATGTTCGGTTAATTAATATATGCTATATCTTGTTATTTAAAATCAGTAATGGGGTTATATCTGTTTGGTCCCTGAAGAAGCCAATTTATGAGGATCTATACCTCGGTGAAACATGTAGGACCTATGTGATCCATACTGTTACTCATGATTCATTTACCTTGTTTGTAAATGTTTATGTTTGTTTTTTAATGTTTCTAAAATGGTATGTATTTTGAATAAAAATTCAAGTTTTTATACAACTGTCCTTTGCTTAAGATTTCTTATCACAACTTATCATCAATCCATGCCTATAAAGTCCCATGCTTTTGGTGGAGTATGGCCCGGATACCCCTTCAGCCCTTTGGCTTGATCGTGTATTGGACATGCCCCCAACCAAGTTTATGGCTACCTGAGGGGTATAAACCTCCTCAAAAAGATTAACAGTCTAGAATTATAATCACCATCAGAATAAAGGGTAATTAAATTAAAGAATAAAGTCTTCTATCCTACTGAACGCATAAACGGTACCACTTCATATGTCTCATCCATACAATGGTCTGCTCCAATCCACCATCCAAAAGCCAGATGCACTGGCAGCTCTTCTATTGCTCCAGGTCAGCGCACACAGCCGGCACAAATCATAGATTAATAAAGGTGAGCAATCTGGAATCACAACCACCATCAGAACAAAGGTTAGACAAATCAAAAAACAAAGTCTCCAGACCCACTGAAAGAGCACACAGTACCTCTCCATATGCCTCATCCATACAATGGCCTGCTTTGATTTACCATCCAAAAGCCAGGTGCACTGGTAGCTCTTGTATTGCTCCAGGTAGGCACACACAGCCAGCGCAAATTAATGCACCCGGCGTTCAACCATATGTGGGCGAGAGCATTTTCAAGCAAGTATGGTACCTAGCGTTGAAGCCGCCAACAGTAGGACACACTGCCCCACAAAGCAGGCAGCCAGGTCAGGAGAAGGACAGGGCCAGGAACTAGTAAAAGCCTATGACCTCTCCTTTCACTCTGAGAGCCCTAGAGAGAAAGAACACCAGGGGGCCACAACACAGGACCCAATCCACGGCAGCTAGACTCTACAAATTGACTAGCCCTTTCCGCAGTAAGGCAAGAAAATGATGCAATGTCCATACACTGTTACAGTATAAATGACAGTAGTACAAAACACATGGTTCACAAAAAAAAAAAGTAAAATAATCAAATAAGGAAATAAATTGTCTGAAAACCCAAAATATAAATGCGCACACAACACAAAATTACATGAAAGACATGTTAGCTTGAGATAGGCTGCAAACCCTCTATAGAAACAAGAGGGAGAGGGGAAAGAACCCCCTAAGGACCCAGGAGCCCTACTAGTATCAAATTTCCTCTGAGGGTCGAATCATCAACAGGGGATAATTCTAGGTGCCATGCTATAAGCTATACATAATGATAAATGTGATATTGAAGACGTTTCTGATTGATGATCTGCATTATCCATTAGGCACCGATCTGTATGATTATACATGAATTACCATCCACCTACAGTATGTTCCTCATAGGTCTTGACACAATAGCACCTCTTAAAACTACAATTTTGTGATGTTTTTTGTTGCATTGCATGGTATCCTTATGTCGCATTATATGTCCTGGGCTGCCTGATGGAAAGATTGGGTGGTGAATTACCTTCCACCTATGTTCCTCATGATAGGTCTTGACACAATAGCAAAAATAAATATTACAAAGAAATATTTCTGATTGATGATCTGCATTATCCATTAAGCACCGATCTGTATGATTATACGTGGAAATGTCTTCTTTTTTTTTTTTTTAACTTTTTTGTAATAAACATTCTTTTTAATTAAATAGATGTCTCCCTGTCCCTCTTTGGTAACCGTACAGTCCAAAACTTTTTTAGTCTTTGTTGTAGATATTTGATATGGATGAGGTTCTAGCCAATTTCAGCCTTTATTTAGAAAAAAACCTTTTATGCTGCTGTACAGGATTAAAGACAAAAAAGTCAGATAGTGGGAGGGAGTTTAATTTTTTGCTCGGAGATCAGCTGAAGGGCAGGTTTAAGGCACACAGGATTCTGCATTCCTGTGTATTCCCCTGCAGTGTGATTTAGCACCAAAAAAACTAAGATAAAATGTGTATTCTAAAGAAAGTGCCAAAATATTTAGCAATGGGGCACCACATCAAAAAATCTATGCAAAGAGCAAAGGCATTTGTAGGATGAGGAAATAAGAAAGGGACTTTCTCCAGACCCCTCCAAGGAATGACTCCACAACATTAATATTATTATTATAATAGAATACATTTTTATTAAAACAAGATGTTATTAAAAACATATACACATATTGCGCCTCCTCAAAACACTACCATATAATTGTGACTTGTCTCCATGCAATACGAACATACGGCTCTTCAAACCAACTTTGACTTTATACAATGTCTGAACAAACAAATGATATCAAAAAGATGCAAATAAAGGAATGGGAGATAATTCCTCATTTATAGTTCCTCTACATGTTTCATTGCACAAAGCCACTTCCTCAGGAGGTGTGGAGGTTGCAAAGTTGATAAAAAATAAATAAATTATACAATAACAAGGAGCTATGACAGTATGAACAAGATGGTGTATTATAAAGGCATATAAGTTGATATAATGCATCACAATAAACATCACTGAGCTAAGGTATCAGAAGTGAAGAAATGGCTAAACCCAGTCACAGATCCTGCCAAAGCCCCCCAATCCTGCACTGCGACAGGTATGGGAGCAAGCAAGAGCCAGATAACAGGCAACTAAGAACTAAAGATCAAAGCAAACCTAAAGAAGTTCCCAATGAGTCCAATATAACTACAGTGTCCAGGCTAGATGGATGCATATTGCAAAAACAGATGCCAAAGAAAGGTTAGCACATCTACCAATAGAAATATATAATTGGCACATTGAAGATGAGCCCTGAGTGATGAGGGCAGGTAATATCTAAATATTTGAGATGAATATCACAGTACTTGTGTAAAAAGGGCATCAGAATATGCACCCATGTGAACAAACACAAAGGCCATCTTGACCCCTCGGTGACAGAAAAAGCGCAGAGAGTATTTAGTCCACATGCTTTGGAAGAAAGGTGCTAAGCACACCAAAAAGAGGTCACATTTCCAATTGTTAGGGATAATCTGGGGTATAAACCACCTCAAAAAGATTAACAGTCTAGAATTATAATCACCATCAAAATAAAGGATAATTAAATTAAAGAATAATGTCTTCAATCCTATTGAACGTATAAATGGTACCACTTCATATGTCTCATCCATACAATGGTCTGCTCCAATCCACCATCCAAAAGCCAGATGCACTGGCAGCTCTTTTATTGCTCCAGGTCAGCTCACACAGCCGGCACAAATCATAGATTAATAAAGGTGAGCAGTCTGGAATCAAAACCACCATCAGAACAAAGGTTAGACAAATCAAAAAACAAAGTCTCCAGACCCACTGAAAGAGCACACAGTACCTCTCCATATGCCTCATCCATACAATGGCCTGCTTTGATTTACCATCCAAAAGCCAGGTGCACTGGCAGCTCTTGTATTGCTCCAGGTAGGCACACACAGCCAGCGCAAATAATGCACCCGGCTTTCAACCATATGTGGGCGAGAGCATTTTCAAGCAAGTATGGTACCTAGCGTTGAAGCCGCCAACAGTAGGACACACTGCCCCAGAAAGCAGGCAGCCAGGTCAGGAGAAGGACAGGGCAAGGAACTAGTAAAAGCCTATGACCCCTCCTGCCACTCTGAGAGCCCTAGAGAGAAAGAACGCCAGGTGGCCACAACACAGGACCCAATCCGCGGCAGCTAGACTCTACAAATTGACCAGCCCTTTCCGCAGTAAGGCAAGAAAATGATACAATGTCCATACACTGTTACAGTATAAATGACAGTAGTAAAAGCATCTTACTAGGCACGCCCTATATATTTATATATTTTTTTATACGGCACACCTGCACTTCCTATCCGTCTATTTGGTCTGATCTAGGTGCTGGTTACTCACTTGCTAACATGTATCTGCTTTTTCTTTTGGACGCTGGTACCTTTCTTAATCACGCCTCATTAGCCACAATATTTTTTATTCCTTATTTATTGTCATCATTTTTTTATCCTGCTAACTGTCAACCCAATGATGTACCAATTTTTAATGGTACTATTTCTTAATTTATTAACTTTTTTCGTTTCCCCTTTTTTCTTGCTTTCCTATATATCTATTCCTAGGCAACTTGGACTTCTTTCCTATTTCTCCCCTGGGCATTATAACTCTGCTCGTGGGCGATAGCCTGGTCCAGTGCTCACCTATCTGGGAGATCCCGGTTATGTGCCAGACTTTTTCTGACCATTGCCGCATTGTTGCCGTACTGTGCTTGGCACTGTGGACCGCTGTCATTCTCAACAGATGTCATCTTACACTTTCAATTAAATGGTAAGCACTATGTTATTAGGAACATGTTGTACCATTCCTAAGGGGGTTATTATCACTATACTTGACATGTACGTATATATATATATATATATATATATATATATATATATATATATGACTCCATTGGACTTCTATGTTCGGTTAATTAATATATGCTATATCTTGTTATTTAAAATCAGTAATGGGGTTATATCTGTTTGGTCCCTGAAGAAGCCAATTTATGAGGATCTATACCTCGGTGAAACATGTAGGACCTATGTGATCCATACTGTTACTCATGATTCATTTACCTTGTTTGTAAATGTTTATGTTTGTTTTTTAATGTTTCTAAAATGGTATGTATTTTGAATAAAAATTCAAGTTTTTATACAACTGTCCTTTGCTTAAGATTTCTTATCACAACTTATCATCAATCCATGCCTATAAAGTCCCATGCTTTTGGTGGAGTATGGCCCGGATACCCCTTCAGCCCTTTGGCTTGATCGTGTATTGGACATGCCCCCAACCAAGTTTATGGCTACCTGAGGGGTATAAACCTCCTCAAAAAGATTAACAGTCTAGAATTATAATCACCATCAGAATAAAGGGTAATTAAATTAAAGAATAAAGTCTTCTATCCTACTGAACGCATAAACGGTACCACTTCATATGTCTCATCCATACAATGGTCTGCTCCAATCCACCATCCAAAAGCCAGATGCACTGGCAGCTCTTCTATTGCTCCAGGTCAGCGCACACAGCCGGCACAAATCATAGATTAATAAAGGTGAGCAATCTGGAATCACAACCACCATCAGAACAAAGGTTAGACAAATCAAAAAACAAAGTCTCCAGACCCACTGAAAGAGCACACAGTACCTCTCCATATGCCTCATCCATACAATGGCCTGCTTTGATTTACCATCCAAAAGCCAGGTGCACTGGTAGCTCTTGTATTGCTCCAGGTAGGCACACACAGCCAGCGCAAATTAATGCACCCGGCGTTCAACCATATGTGGGCGAGAGCATTTTCAAGCAAGTATGGTACCTAGCGTTGAAGCCGCCAACAGTAGGACACACTGCCCCACAAAGCAGGCAGCCAGGTCAGGAGAAGGACAGGGCCAGGAACTAGTAAAAGCCTATGACCCCTCCTTTCACTCTGAGAGCCCTAGAGAGAAAGAACACCAGGGGGCCACAACACAGGACCCAATCCACGGCAGCTAGACTCTACAAATTGACTAGCCCTTTCCGCAGTAAGGCAAGAAAATAATGCAATGTCCATACACTGTTACAGTATAAATGACAGTAGTACAAAACACATGGTTCACAAAAAAAAAGTAAAATAATCAAATAAGGAAATAAATTGTCTGAAAACCCAAAATATAAATGCGCACACAACACAAAATTACATGAAAGACATGTTAGCTTGAGATAGGCTGCAAACCCTCTATAGAAACAAGAAGGAGAGGGGAAAGAACCCCCTAAGGACCCAGGAGCCCTACTAGTATCAAATTTCCTCTGAGGGTCGAATCATCAACAGGGGATAATTCTAGGTGCCATGCTATAAGCTATACATAATGATAAATGTGATGACATGGGAACCTTTCCCTGGGAGTCTTCCAGTGATACATCAGGCTGGTGGCTCCCCCTAGGTAACTATAAGTTATGCTTCACACAGCTTGAAGAACTTTCCTATAAGGATTCAATTGCCAACAGGGGATGACTTAAGGTGACATGATGTGAGCTACATACAATGATACACGTGATGACATGGGCACCTTTCCCTGGGAGTTTTCCAGCGATCTCTGACATATTTGCCATAATTTACTCTGGTTCTATACTGTCCACAAGTGGAATAGTTCTACAATGTATTCAATTATAAGAATTCACCATGAACCATAGACTCTGTTAGGATTCCATCTATGCAACTTTGTTGTCTTTATTTTTTTTTTTTTTTGAGGGGGGTGATGCTTAATACACAAGCAATTTTTCGTAAGTTTTTGTATGTTCTAGGTTTTTCAATAAAGCATTATTATTATTCTAATCCCTACACTTGTCAATTGATTTTCTGGGTCTCCCTTATTTAGGGATACATTATAGATTTTGAATTATTGAGGTTGAACTTTAGTCTGGTTTTTACTATTATTTTTTTTCTATGTGATTTAGCAAATTTCATATCGCATCAGACTGCACAAAAATGCACAAAAATGAATGCACTACTTTTGAAAAACCAGATGCATTAATACACATGGTATTGCAATACTATGCAGTTTGGTGCTCGCAAATGCACTGTGTTTGTGATTCTCGTTTGGGGTGCTGCTGTCAATGTATTGGCACCTGCAGCAGATTGCAAGCAAAGGCAGTGCATTTTGAACTTGGTGTGGGAAATGCATATAGAACGAATCTTTCTATAATCACATTCTGCTGTGAACCGGTTCTTACAGTAAGCTCCGGGTTGCTAATGTAGCACGCCGCCTACAGGGGCTGCTAAGCATGTTCGTTTCCTCCTCACTTCCTTGACACCTCCAACCCGCTTGACACTTTGGGTTCTGACATGATGGTTCAGAAAACACAACAATGACACCTAGATATAGGTATATCAGTTTTACTGACTTTAAATGGAAAAAAAGGAGCAAATGTGATTTCAACACAACAAGAATTATGACAGTCTAGGACCAGAGTAAGATTCTGAGTCTTGAAGTCCCATAAAGCCCGAGACTCAAAATCCTTTACTTCAATAATATCAGACACATATAGATATAATGATATCTAACTAAAGAAACATATAACTATGGTTGCAAGAACAGTGCAATTCTGCTTATAAAAATGTGAGAGTGACAAATCAGATATCTGACTCTATATTAATTAATAATAAGACAGTCAGATCTAACTAGTTCAGCTGTATGAATAACTCTTAATAGAATAAATTGTAACAATTTATTAACAATTGTAACCTGACAGAGTGCACTCTATCACCTATAGGGGGCCCCCTTTGTCCTTGAATTAAATTAATCTCTTCCTGAGCAAGGACTTGCTGGTCTTCGCCGGCAGTAGGAGCTCAAATCATTCCAAGAATGATATTTGTAATCCAAAGGGGAAAGGGGTACTTGTATCCAGGTTCTGACTAAAATAAACAGTATGATCAGCTGTATGTATGTATGTATGTATGTATGTAGAGGAGGTCTCTTGGTTCACCACGCACTCGGCAGACTCAGCAGTGTCGCATGGCAACCGCTCTGCTAACTCCTAGTTCTCACTGTAATTATACTGTGTCACAGGCCCTCTCTCTGTGTCCGTGAGCTGCTGTGCCCAATACAATGGGATATCTCTCACCCGATTCCTGAGTATTCCTCTCCAGCAGTCCTCTGCACTGGGCCTGTCACTCCTCTGCAATGTTTTCTACCACTAGCAGATGTTGTCACTCTGGATCAATCACTTCTCAGTGATCCCCGCCACCTCTCGCTAGTGCCTCCGCACTAGGCCTCAGTCTCACTCCCTCTGCTCCCTGCAGCAGGTCTCCATCTCTGTCCACCTCACACGCAGTCTCCGAGGCAAAAGAGCGAATCACAGACCCCGCCCCTTATTTATAATCCCCTGCGGGACCCGCGGCTGCCTGGGAGTATAGTTCCATCTGTACATCTTCATCCTCCACCCGACCACATATCCCATAATCCAATGCGCTACTCTTCAGGAGAACCTCAGAACAAACAGCAACCTAAAGAAACAGTACATCAGCCTCAACTATGCTGGTAGCGATTTCCTCACTTGGCTACACTAATGAGAAACTTCTACACTCCTGTCCTCCAATTTTCATCCGAAATGTATTTATTCTTTTAGTGATTGCTGTAATAAGAAAGAAACAAAAAACATGTTTTTCAAAAAATCCTTATCAAGAGAACGATTGTTCTCTTTTACCAATAAATGATGATTTTAAATGAAATCTTTCTGGTAAATATTGCATATTTTCTGTTTTAAAAACATGAATTTATTTCAGCCCACCTGCTCTATTCTTTAGTGTAACACAGAGAATGTGAGTGTTTAGAATTAGAGTGTTAGAATGATTTGGAATGATTATAATCCTGCAACAAGTCATCATCATGCATGCTGTTCTGCTTACACAGCTCCTATTCAATTCTTCCTGTTTTATCTGGCCTGCAGAGTTGTTTGCATGACACATTAATAACCAGCTATTTGGCAGGTAATTGAGAGAAATCTTGTTCAGAAATCAGGACTTATTTGTATGCATTAAATGACTTGTCCTACTGCTAAGCCAAACATAATTTACTTACAGTGCCATGTTATGGTATTGTTGTTATTTACAATATAAAAAAAATAGTTTTGTAGCAGATTCTTATTTTAACACTTATGTGTTTTATGTTCTCTTTGATGGAGGTATTGTAGGAGCATGATATTATGTTCATATGTGGTTCAGGTTAATATATTGCATTAAGATCCCTCTAATTCCTCAGCCACTATCCCTTTGAAAATACTGACAAAGTGTTCAGCGCTCAATATATAAAACCAAACAAAAAGGTTAGTCAAGCTGTATGCAGTGACTGTTAGATAATATACACATAGGATCCCATAATGAAATGAACACTATCTAAAATATATTATAAAATATATTATAAAAAGTCCATAAACCGTCCATAAAAAATGAACCCCTCAGAAAGAAAGGGTGCTGGTTGAATATCAGAGAAGCCTCCACTGATCACCCAATAGTGTGGCAGAATGTGTAGATCCCATGACAGAGATCCACACCAGCTCCAATGATAGTTAACCCCAGGGCACAATGATCAACTGCATAGATGTTGTCTCCTATCCTCAGACCAGCTCACACTCCAGGGATACTTTCCAAAGTAAGTCAGTTTAAACCCTCACAGATAATCTCACCAGGGCAGATAGCGTGTGGGTTTTAACATGGATGAAGAAAGAGAAACCCCTCATGGTGAAGTACGCAGTGACAATCAGTTTAATGAATAAAAAATATTTCCACTCACATGTAATAGTAGCATAATCAGCATAACCGATGTCCTGCAGAGGTGTTCCCTTTAAGTGATAAGCAAGCCGTGGATAGCTGATACTTCCGACCCAAGCCAATACACCGGGGAGATGCACGAGATGCCGGTTCCCCTACCGGTTTCGTCAGAAAGTGACATCTTCAGGGATAATGGCTAATCTCCGCAATCTACTGCCTTTTATTGGCCGTTGAATCCGGAAGAGGGAGCGGCATGCATTCCAGCCGGCTCCTCCTCCCCCAGTGACTCTATCCACAGCATTAACCACAACCAAGAAGTGCTTTAACGTCCATAACACAACTCGGGGACATATACAGCTTTCAAAGAACTTCCACAAATCAAACCTAGCGGCAGATAGGGTCCATTATTTCTCTGGGAGACAAATCCCAGATCACAACCATCCACTAAATGCAGCACTATCTAAAAGGCTATCAAAAGAAAAAGAAGGATTATAAAAGATATATATAATCATTCACAAATCAAATATAGGAAAAATCCTAATATTTGGAAACCCAAATGAACTAGTCATCCAGCACCTACCAAATGCATCAAAACTTCCCAAAATAATATTGATGTTAGGATGGCGAAGGATGACCAGTATCACAAAAAGGGCCATTAAGGTATTGTAAAAAATAGATACCAAGGTGATAAAGCCAAATCAAAATTAAATAAATAAATTGGCCAGGTGGAACTCGGCTTCGCCTTGCACCCCACTCTCCAAGAACACTTCTCAGAACATTGTATATGCAAAAAACACATAAATGTACGAATATACTGTAAATAACATACTCTTCATGATAAATATTCCATAAAATTAAAAAAGTATAAAACAAAGATAGATAGCAAGTAACACTTAATGGAATAAGTGTACTCCACACGCCTAGTGTTTAAAAAATAAATATAATATATTAAAATTTAAAATTGTGTGGTAGTAAAAGAAGGGGAGCAGCAGCAGTAGTAAAAAAGGTTTTGTGAAAAAATAGTACTAAAAAATTAGGGCTATCTACAGCGCTTGCTAACAATCCAAGTATTCAAAGTAATTAATGGGTGTTCAAAAAAATTAAATATAATAATTTAAATATCATAAATAAATATCAGAGACAATTAAATTTATATAGCAATGTGCAATATTTTTGTGCAAATGGTGTAAAATAAATAAAGTGATCCAAATAAATGTATTTCTTCAGTGCAAAAAGTTCTTCCAGATGGATTAATAAGTGAGGTGCTCAGTGATAGATTTTCTCCAATTTTGTGACTTTTAAAGTGCAAGTGCAGGTTTCCTTTTTCTGTGGTATGTTAGAAGATGGGTGACTTACCAGATGTAATGGGTCTCATAAATCGTATGATATTAAGACCAATCACGCTTGTAGGCCCTCAGGGCCACGGTAGGTCCCCTTGTAGTGCCTCCTGGATATGTGGATTAGGATTTCCTCCTCACTATCCCTCGTATCAGCATACGGTAGGTGTATATAAAAAATATAAATGCTCCAATAGTGTAATAAAGTTAATGGGCTTTATTCCCCATATAGTGGGTATTTCAAATAAAATCACAAAGGTATTGCAGGGTAAAAAATCCCTGTGACAATAGTGTACAGCAACCAGGGCCGTCTTTAATATTGATAATCAGCAGGACAGGGAGAGAGGAGGTGTGATATTCTGCAGGGAGAGAGCAGGTGTGCTATTCTGCAGGGCAGGGAGGGAGGAGGTGTGATATTCTGCAGGGCAGGGAGGGAGGAGGGGTGATATTCTGCAGAGCAGGGAGGGAGGAGGGGTGATATTCTGCAGGGCAGGGGGGGAGAAGGTGTGATAATTGGCAGGGCAGGGAGAGAGGAGGTGTGATATTCTGCAGGGAGGGAGGAGGTGTGATATTCTGCAGGGAGAGAGGAGGTGTGATATTCTGCAGGGAGGGAGGAGGTGTGATATTCTGCAGGGCAGGGAGGGAGGAGGTGTGACATTCTGCAGGGCAGGGAGGGAGGAGGTGTGATATTCTGCAGGGCAGGGAGGGAGGAGGTGTGATGTTCTGCAGGGCTGGATACAGGTGTGATGTTCTTTGGGGCTGGAGACATGTGTGATGCTCTGCAGAACTGGAGACAGCTGTGATGCTCTGCAAGGCTGGAGACAGGTGTGATGTTCTCCAGGGCAGAAAACAGTGAGTAGTAATGATTTGCTGTAACCTCTAGCAACCAATCAGTGAGTGGCAATGATAAGGAGTACCCTCTAGCAACCAATGTGTTAGCGGTAATGATAACTAGTAACCTCTAGCAACCAATGGGTGAGTGGTAATGATGTGTAGTAATGTCTAGCAACCAATCAGTGAGCAATAATAATGTGCACTGAAGTAACCTCTAGCAACCAATCACTGAGTATGGACCAGTTCTTTGTTTACATTATTAAAGTTTCTTAGATAAGTCTATGTGTGTGTTTGGTTTTTTGAGATATGTCTATGTGCTATGGGATGTTGGGGGTTGAGAGTGGAATTGCATGGGGGCGGGGGCCCAAAGAAAAAGTTTGCCCAGGGCCCAATCAATATTAAAGACGGTCCTAACAGCAACGCAGAGTGGCGAGCTGAGGTTTTTCCGGCTTGCGTTCCAGTACTCTGTGCGTACATCACGTTGTGGGTTCCACATCCTGACTTCCTTTGAAAACGTCACAGGAAGTGACGAAATGCGTCAGTACGTAGAACGCACATTGCTGTACACTATTGTCACGGGGATTTTTTACCCTTTTACCCTGAAATATCTTTGTGATTTTATTTGAAATACCCACTATATGGGGAATAAAGCCTGTTAACTTTATTACATTATTAGAGCATTTATATTTTTTATAGACACCTACCATATGCTGATATGAGGGATGGTGAGGAGGAAACCCTAATCCACATATCCAGGAGGCACTACAAGGGGACCTACCGTGGCCCTGAGGGCCTACAAGCGTGATTGGTCTTAATATCATATTATATATGAGACCCATTACATCTGGTAAGTCACCCATCTTCTAACATACCACAGAAAAAGGAAACCTGCACCTGCACTTTAAAAGTCACAAAATTGGAGAAAATCTATCACTGAGCACCTCACTTATTAATTCATCTGGAAGAACTTTTTGCATTGAAGAAAACTCAATTGGAACTTCTCATTGTCACTTGTTGATTTTATTGCCACTTGATGAACTTATTATTTATTTATTTATTTATTATAATTTTTATATTTATATTTTATTTTTTAGTGCCGGGTCACACTTGTGCGATGCGGGAAGGCTGCGAATTTGCAGCCTGTTCCCGCATCGCAAACGCACATCTGGCAGTTCACGCTGCCATATGCGATACGCTGGGGGTGTCAATGAAATGTTAACGACACCCCCACCTTGATTGCATATCGCAGTGCGATCTGACAGTTCGCACAGGATCGGATCTCACAAGTGTGAACCACTGTGCGATCCGATCCTGATGCGGCTGAAAAAATGCCTCATGTGCGACTTTTGTGTGGGTGCAGTGCGAATTTAGCCATACAAAGTGTATGGCTGAATTCGCACTGCACATCCGATCGCATGTAATGAAGGAGCAGTGCGCTCCGAAATGACATGCGATCGCCGCACACGTGGAAGTGGGAACCGGCACTTATGTCACGATATTGATTTATTTATTTTCATGTCACCATATTGATTGGTTCGCATATAAATTTATTTGGATCACTTTATTTATTTTACATCATTTGCACAAAAATATTGCACATTGCTATATGAATTTAATTGTCTCTGATATTTATTTATGATATTTGAATTATTATATTTAATTTTTTCGAACACCCATTAATTACTTTGAATACTTGGATTGTTAGCAAGCCCTGTAGATAGCCCTAATTTTTTCATAAAACAAAGATAATATGATAATAATAATACCGATAATAATAATACCTAATCCTATCAGAAATAGGTATAATTCTAAACAAACATAAAAACAATGGTAGGACCATCAATTAGGCATTATTAATAAAAGAATTAATGTCCCAGTCAATGTTCATTCCAAATGGACTATATGCTTTAACCTTATATTTCCATTATGTTTCTAGCCTGGAAACACCTCTCGTACGGTTGCTGCCCCTCCAACTGCTAGTGTACCTATCTATACCCATAAAGATGGTACCTGTTGGGTCCCTATTATGACACTGATCGTAGTGTCGAGACACGCTGTGCTTTGGATATCCCTTAAGGATATTACCAACGTGTTCCTTCAACCAAACATGAAGCATGCGTATAGCGCAGCCGATATAATCAAGGCCACAGGGACACCGTAAAAGATATACAACATGCTTAGTGGTACACGTGATAAAAGGCTTGATGTCAAAATGTTGGTGTGTTGCGTTCGACTCAAAAGAGTCTATTTTCCTCCTTTTATCAGCATTAATTTTACAAATGGAGCATTTCCTAAATTGATAGAAACCCCCTCTTTCATGAAAAAAGGAAACATTCATGGGGGATCTACAAAGTTCGGAGCAACATATAGCCTAAGGGGGGGGGGGGTAATCCCCTAAAGACGACCTGGGGATTAGGCGGCAATATTGGACCCAACACTGCATCCTCTTTCAGAACGTGCCAGTGTTTCTGTCAGGTTCTTTAAAGAAAGTGGACGTAATGATGTTCCCATCCACTGTCTTTATCCTGAGATCCAAAAAAATTAATCTCTGATGAACTACATTCGTATTGTAGGGAAATACCCCTATTGTTGTCATTCAGCTCCTGTATAAAAACCTCTAATGATGGAGAGTCGTCATCCCATAGGAGGAGGATGTCATCAATGTACCTCCTCCAAAAGACCAACTGAGGTTTGGAGCAACCATCGACGACATCCTCCTCCCACTTGGCCATAAATAGGTTGGCCATACTGGGCACGAATTATGCGCCCATGGCCACACCCCGATTCTGCAAAAGGTATGATCCACCATACCAAAAATAGTTATGGCTCATGACGAACTCTAATAGTGACAAAACAAAATTGCACTGAGCCTCTAACACTGTACCATGTCTCAGGTAGTAAGAAACAGCTTCCAGTCCCTGCCTATGTGAGATAATCGTATAGAGTGAAGACACATTGGCTGTCACCCAAAGATAGCCTTCTTTCCACTCTATCCCACTCAGCTCATTTATGACCTAGGTAGAATCTTTAAAAAAAAAAATGGAATCTGACCAGGCCCGGACTGGGACAAAAAATAGGAGGGGGGGGGGGAGCGTGACGGGGGCGTGACTGGGGCGTGGCGTTCGTCGGGATGGTTGATGGCAGAATTTAATGTTCCAGGATGTGTGGATTCGATTACGGTACCTTTTTTAGATTAATCTGATAGATTGGGTCCAATTTAGATCAGAGCTGCCATATGATGCTATTTTTTTTTGTTTTTGTCTTACTTTAAATCCTGTTTTGATGGTTAAGTCCTAAAAATAGTATGAAGCAGCACAAGATGAGGGTTACTCTAATCAAGGGGTAGACAACCTTTTTGGGCACAGTGTGCCGAAAAATTTTTTCAAAGAAATTGGGAGTGCCAGATACATAAAAAACAACTGTCAGCTTCATATAAAGTATTAACTGCTGTAAACCGCTTGAATAATAGTAAGAAATCAAGTGAGCTTTGCACCTTCACACCTCAGATCACCCCAATTCCTGCACCTTCACACCTCAGATCACCCCAATTCCTGCACCTTCACACCTCAGATTACCCCAATTCCTGCACCTTCACACCTCAGATAACCCCAATTACTGCACCTTCACACCTCAGATCACCCCAATTCCTGCACCTTCACACCTCAGACCACCCCAATTCCTGCACCTTCACACCTCAGATCACCCCAATTCCTGCACCTTCACACCTCAGATCACCCCAATTCCTGCACCTTCACACCTCAGATCACCCCAATTCCTGCACCTTCACACCTCAGATAACCCCAATTCCTGCACCTTCACACCTCAGACCACCCCAATTCCTGCACCTTCACACCTCAGATCACCCCAATTCCTGCACCTTCACACCTCAGATCACCCCAATTCCTGCACCTTCACACCTCAGACCACTCCAATTCCTGCACCTTCACACCTTAGATCACCCCAATTCCTGCACCTTCACATCTCAGATCACCCCAATTCCTGCACCTTCACACCTCAGATCAGCCCCAATTCCTGCACCTTCACACCTCAGATCAGCCCCAATTCCTGCACCTTCACACCTCAGATCACCCCAATTCCTGCACCTTCACACCTCAGATCACCCCAATTCCTGCACCTTCACACCTCAGATCAGTCCCAATTCCTGCACCTTCACACCTCGGATCAGTCCCAATTCCTGCACATTCACACCTCAGATCACCCCAATTCCTGCACCTTCACACCTCAGATCACCCCAATTCCTGCACTATCACACCTCAGATCAGTCCCAATTCCTGCACATTCACACCTCAGATCAGCCCCAATTCCTGCACCTTCACACCTCAGATCAGCCCAATTCCTGCACCTTCACACCTCAGACCGACCCAATTCCTGCACCTTCACACCTCAGACCACCAGCGGTGACAGTGGTGTGTGGTCTGTGGTGTGGTCACTGTGTATATTGTGCTGCTGGCCTGCTGCCATTCTTTCCTTACCTGTTGTTGAGGCCTTGGCTCCTGTCCTGGTCGTGGGTGGTGGTGTTAATGCAGGCTGCAGCTCCAGGGCAGGCACTAACTTGACTTGACACTCTGACCTGACGACTCCTCCACACTCTTACTCACTTAAGTTCAACTTCAGACAGACTCAGACACACTATGAGTGTCTGTCTGCGGTGTGCGGCGCCGGCGACTGCTCACTTCCTGCTTCTTCCTGTGAAACAAGGCAGTATGGGGTCCCCGCCGGCCTCTAGCTCCACCCCCGGCCTTAGTCACATGATGGTTCACTTCACAGTCACACGGACGGTCCACCCACCGACTCCACCCCCTCCTGAGCTACGCTGGAGCTTGGATGCCGCTGCGGAGCCAAAGTTAGCAAGGAGTGGGGAGTCGGGGATAGCGGCGGGCGGCCAGATTGCGGGGCCTGGGCAGTCGGGGACAGTGGCGGGGCGGGCGGCCAGATTGCGGTAATGCGGCGGCCCTCAGACTCCGCGGAATCGGCCGCGGACAGGCAAACAGCGCCGCGGCAATGGCCAGACACTGTCTGTCTTCCATTATGCGCCCGGACTCGGAGCGGAGGCCTCGGCGGCCCACCGGGCATATGCCCGCTGTGCCCAATGGTCAGTCCGGCCCTGAATCTGACTCACAAAGGGTTGCAGAAAATGGTCTACATACTTCCCTGCCCTAGCGGTAATAGAATCAATCCCACTCACAATAGGCCTACCTGGCAGATGGAGGGGATTCTTATGTACCTTGGGCAGGTAGTATATGACCGGCACTCTAGCGGCTCTCTTTTTTCATGAGGATATTTTTCACCCAGAAGGGATTTTTTCCCGTGGTCACCCCAAGGAACAAAAAGCCAAAAGATCTAAAAGAGGGTCCAGAGGGGGGAGGAGGATCCACGCACAAAAGGCCGCTCCGTGAAGACTTCATTGTGATGAAACTAGTAGGGCGCGGCTTAGGACGCTGAGAGGAAACATCGCAGACAGCACGAGCAAACGGATACCAGGGCTGGAGACGGCTGAGAGTTCCTATTGCATTGCTTTTACATGCCGGAAATCCTAGTGTCGGGTAGACACAATGTAATGTGAGTGTAACTATTCATCTAAATAAACTTTGTTGTAATGTGACATAGTTACGCTATGTTGGCTTGGTTTCTTTCCTCCTCTTAAATTAATCTCACTGCCTTTGAGGGCATTATTCCTGGTGGATGATTTTATCGAGTGGAGATATTTACATAGTTAGTGAGGTCGAAAAAAGACATCCGTCCATCCAGTTCAACCTATGATGTGCGTGTGGACACCAAGAGCACTTTATGATGTATATTGTCACCGTTTTGCACATTTGCACAATTTATCACTGGAAAAATCTTTACAAGCATTATATTGACTGATTATTGAATTGTATTGATTCCTGATAACAGTTTATGCAATTTGTTTATATTTGGGTTTTATATATATTTTTTTACTGTTTACTGTTTTTTAGGACACATTGCTGTAAAGTTATACCAGCACTAGCACCTTTACATTCAGTCACGCATGATAATTTATTTTCCATATAAGTTATTTTACAATTTTTATAACTTTTTATGCACTGTAGCCACTTTAATTCTTTTTATGATCAAACCGCCATCTAGTGGTCAGGTCGTTCACCACACAAGGCACATTTAATTTTTGCACATTACACTTTACACTTTAATATACATATTAACATTACACTTTAATATACATATTTTTATACGTGTATATTTATATATATATATATATACATATATATATATATATATATATATATTATTACATTGTATTATACATAATTTCATATGGTAGACATATGTTATAAAATACATTTTATAACATATTTGTGCTTTAGCACATATTTTTGCACTTTAGTATATATTTTCCAGCGCGCAGGTCTGTTCTCATATTTTGTACTTTAGCACATACTTTAGCAGATATCTTTTAGCGTGCAGATCCTTTCTTCTTATCTTCTTCTTATTTTCACATATCAGGCTAGGTCAACTAGCTGGTAGTTCAGAGTACACTGTTGCACATCATACATAAAGAAAGTCACAATACTTTTCACTAGCACCTTAAAGTATTATATTATTTGGTCCATCTAAAAGAGCTCAATTAGCCTATTTTTACTTGATTTGGGTTCAATAGAGTTTTCACTAGTTTTTATCTTCTCCTTTCAACTAGAAAAAGAGCCCTAAATGAAAAAAAAGGCAGAGGGCAAAATGGAGAAGATGTTGCTTAAGTTGTGCACAAAAGACAGGTGCCTCAAATCAAGGAAACAAGTCAGATGTTTCCAACCCTTTAAAACCCTCTGGATAAGAAAATTCTGGAGATGTCCTCCTAGCTGAATAGTCTGAAACAAACAATACAACAGGGAGAGCGGTACCCACCATCAAACAAGCCACAACTATATCTTGCAGGTAGAGCGGTAGGAGAAAAGAGCCAGCTGCCTGTCCCCCAGGGGGAAAGGGAGAACTCCTCACCAGGTGAAGGCACCAATTCGTCCAAAATTCACTGGCACGTTACCCAAGATTTATGGGAGGGAAAACACGTGTAGCACCCTACAGGTTGGTGCTAGGTAAAGGAATAGTGGGACTTGTCTGCCTAACAGCAGGAATGTGATTTATTTAGTCAGGGTGTCATGGTTTCCAGGTGTGCCTGCTGAAGGGGGAGTCTTCCCACTGGCTCCTGTGAGAGGGTTCTCATAGGGCGGTGGAGGAAACCCAATCAGGGGACACATCCAGGCTTGTAACTACCCCAGAAGGCAGATGGTGTTGCAAGGGATTCTGGGAGTGGGTATAAGTTTGGGGGTGGCACATGACACAATGTCTTTGGCGGGAGCAGAGTCCAGGGATGGAGAGTGCAGCTATCTCTCCTCCTGTCTGAGGAAAGAGGATGTCTCGAGGTGTCTCCTGAGAATCCAGAGAGTGCTGAGTTGAGCTGAGGGGATCCGGTGTGCCGAGAACCTGCGGAGAGAGAGAGGAGTTCAGTCCCAGGAAAGCCTACACAGGTTGTGAGTACTGAGGATTGCCCCTGGGGGTCTGCCAGAGTTAAAGGGGACCACTCCGGAAGAGGTTCTGGGAACCCATGCCAGCTAGCTAAAAGGGAGTACCTAGGTTGAGGACCCTAAAGTTACAGAGGGGGGTACATAGACAGTGAACCCCCCAAAGGATTCAAGGTTAAAGGGGGCAACTACTTGGGCCCTGAATTGTACAGAGAGTTTGCCAGTTAGGATTTACAGTTCTACAACATAATACCTCAAGCCAGAGCAAGGCGGGAGGGAAGCATTCAGTGACTTGTTGCAGTGTAACAGTGTCGGTGGTTCTACAAGTTCACAGTCCTGGATCTTTTGGACTTTAAGTCAAGGATTCAGCACTTCTATTAAGCTACAGAGTATTCTCAAAGTTAGGTGCATTGGCTGGCGCCGGCTGGCATCAAAGAAGTGCCAACAGTCATTTTTCAGGAACCAAATCCCAAGTGTACATAGTTCAAGCCTAAAAGAGTATCCCACTCATTCCCCTCTCCCATCCCCTTTATCTACAATAAAAAAATAAAACCAAGATGCCGGAGTTGTCCATGTCTCAGTCTCTACATCCAGGGCCGCAGCTCACATGGGCTGGAAAGGTAACTGGTAACAATGGCAGACCCCCATCAGGCCACAGGCTTGGAAAACCTGCTACAAGGATGGGGTTCGATAGGAGTCAGAAACAAGGACAGAGAGCATGCAGAGGGGCAGTTAACCACTTGTACCACACTCATCTGTTTATAAAACCCCTCTCCTATTGTGCAATTTTTCCACCGATAATTCCACTGTCACCACATTGGGAAAGAGCTCTAATAGCATCATGTTATGCAACAAATGGAGTTGGGCCCATGAGGTCAGCCAAGGTTAGCAGACCGGTCAACCAGGAAAAAATGCCAAAGCTACAGGAGCTGAATAGAGCCTTGTAAAACTCCAGATGTAAGTTAAGAAATTCCTCCATTTAACAAAGAATGACCATTAGAGTGCAAGAAGGACAACTGCGCTTCAAAATCATCACAAATAGGTCTGATCATTTTTACGTAAAGACGTGTATCTGATATACATCTCACAGACTACCCATCAGAAGTACGCAGAATGTGAAAACAAGATGGCCCAAACGTATTGATGCAGCCACAGCCGGAGCTTCCTAGAGTCCCTTGGAAATTTAACTAAGGACAGAAACTAATTAACCCCAAAAAGTTTGCAGCGGTGAACTGACGGTGCCATCTTTAAAATGTAATTATTTAATCACTTGTGCAAATCGACAGGGAAATTAATTATAGCGGGTCACCCAGGTGAGAACAAGACCCTGGGGATGGGGTGGGTGCCACAGCTGGTGTGACACTCAACTATAGTAAAAATAAAAACTGATTGGACTGCTTCAAAAATGCATGAGTGGCTCTGAAACAGCTACACTTGACTTTTCCCAGACCACCCTATAATCATACTTACGCAGCAGAGTTTGAGTAGGAAGATTGACGATTGATTTCAGAAAGATCTGGAGGGAAAGTCTGGAATCCAGAAGTTGACCCTGTGTGTCAGAGGTTGCACTGGGACATGCAGGGTTAATAGGAAGGAGCCTCTTGCCTCAAGTGACCCAGAAGCCCTGTCAGAGAATCTGAGGCATGTCACTTGGGGAGGTGTAACTCTGAAATGCTGTCTGCTATGCAGGCTGAGGCAGGGATGCAAAGAGTTAATGATCAGTGCCTCCTGCTGTATGGAAACCTGATCCCTCACACAGGCAGTGAGTGGAGATGAGTGATATGCTGGAGGAGATTAGAGCTGATACTGTAAATCAGTTCCTGCCCAGTAGGGCACAGGGAGCTGAGTGAAGCAGTGAGAGGAGAGGAGTGATATGCTGGAGGAGATGAGAGCTGATACTGTATATCAGTTCCTGCCCTGTAGGACACAGGGAGCTGAGTGAAGCAGAATCCAGGGAAGGAGCATATGAGGTCCATTCACATGTGATGCTCTGGGAATCATTGAATGGGGCAGGCGGTGTCCATTAACAGAGGCTGATGCTGTATTGGAGACATGGCTGGGGTGGGAAGAGCTCAGGGGAAGGAAGGTAGAGTGAGGGACTAGCAGAGATGGAGTGGAGCTAGCGCCCTCAGCGTTAGTAGCTCCGGAGGGGGTCCTGCATCTGGCTGTATTAGTAGTGACCATGGAGGGGCTGGGGCTCAGTCTGGATGGAGGGAAATTGCATTAAAAGACCCTGGAGGAGGGTTGCTTGGCAGCAGGGGATGGTCAGCAGGTAGGAGCTGAGGGGACAGTCTCACCATAAGAAGAGAAAAGCAGCCAGTCAGTCTGACCTCTGGATAAAAGTTCTGTGTCCATGATGGTACAGGAACGTTGGGGAAGGATAACTCAGCCTGTGAAACTTGGTAGTGAGGGGCCTGTGAACAGAGGAGGGATACTCACCTAGCAACTCTTTTAACCACTTTACCACCGGAGGATTTTGCTGTCTTCCGTTCAGGCCACTTTTTGCGATTCGGCGCTGTGCGACTTCAACTGACAATTGCGCGGTCGTGCAACGCCATACCCAAACAAAATTTACGTCCTTTTTTTCCCACAAACAGAGCTTTCTTTTGGTGGTATTTGATCACCTGTGCGATTTTTACTTTTTGCGCTATAAACAAAAAAATAGCGTTTATTTTGAAAAAATAACAATATTTTTAACATTTTTTATATGAAATTCCCCCCAAAAAAGATGTAAAAACCAATTTTTTTTAAATTTTTTGGCCAATTTGTTTTCTGCTACCTATGTTTGGTAAAAAAAATCGCAATAAGCGTATTTTGATTGGTTTGCGCAAAAGTTATTGCGTTTACTAACAAAGGGAAATATTTCTGTCATTTTTGGTGTTTTTTTTTAACGCGTAATGGCGGTGATCTGCGATTTTTTTTGCAGGACTGCGACATTGCGGCGGACAGATCGGACCCTTGACTGACATTTTTGACACTTTTGGGGGTACCAGTGACATTACTGCAGTAATCAGTGCTATATATATGCACTGTTACTGTAAAAATGACACTGGCAGGGAAGGGGTTAATTTTATTGGAGAGGGAGGGGTTAATGTATGCCTGGTGCTTACTGACGTGTAGGGGGGAGGTGACTGAGTGAGTCATGGACAGATCCGATGTCCAGCTATGCTGAACACTCCGATCTGTCACTCCCTGTCACTATAGAGATCCGCCCGCTGTGTTTACACACAGCGGGCGGATCTCCAGACTCGATCCCCGACGATCGGGTAAGAGCAGCGGCGATCGCCGCTGCTCCTCCCCTGGCCCGACTCCCGCTGTGAATGAAAACAGCGGGAGCGAGCCTCCGGCGGCGCGCAAGCGCCGCCCAGAAGGGGGAGTGTCTGACGACGTAGTACTACGTCGTCAGACGATAACGAGCCACTTTGCCGCAGTAATATTACTGTGAGCGGTCTTAAAGTGGTTAACAGCTGAATTTCCTTAGAGCAGTTGGATGTGCTCCAGCGTAGGCTTTTCCTAGAGTTCAGGCTTTTCCTAGAGTTCAGGCTCAAACCCACAGTGATGCCATGCTTCCAGCAGTCAAGGCTCTCTTTCCCTAAAGGAGGTTCAAGGGGCCTTCATGACCGCCTCTAATGTACACTACTTATTACAAACAAATGGAAGTGAAAGGGAAAAAGGAGAGGTCTGGGTTCTCATGGAAGATGTAACAAGGAAGCAGAAAAACACAGTAAGAAATGATTTCATGGCAAATAGATTGCAAGGCCATTAGGAAGAGGATGTGTGTAGGTTACTAGTGGAGAAAAAGGATATTGTTATTGCCACTTTAACCACTTGCCGACGGCCCCATGCAGATTTACTGAGGCAGGGGGGTTCAGCTGCACAAATTGACATAGATCACGTGATTAGATACATCGGGGAGGCAGACCGCGGGAGGAGCGGGCTAGATTGCCGCCGGCCTCCTGCGATTTTTGGCTAGGAATGTAAACAATGCAAGACAGCTCTCCTGTATCTCTGTTAAATCCATCCACAAAACAGTTAGAAAGCACATATAGGGAACACATTTAACCCCTTGATCACCCCTAGTGTTAATCTCTTTCCTGCGAGTGTCATTTATACAGGAACAGTGCATATCATTTAGCACTGATCACTGTATTAATGTCACTGGTCCCCAAAAAGTGTCGCCCGTGTCAGATTTGTCGCTGCAATGTCGCAGTCTCGATAAAAAAAAAAAAAACGCTGATCGCCTACATTACTAATAAAAAATAAAAAAAATAATAAAAAGTCCAAAAATCTATCCCATCATTTGTAAACGCGATAACTTTTGCGCAAACCAATTATTATATGCTTTTTGGGATTTTTTTTTCCTAAATAAAAATATGTAGCAAAATACAAATTGGACTAAACTAAAAAAAATATATATATTTTTAAATTTTTTTTATTGGGAATGTTTTATAGCAGAAAGTAAAACATTGTTTTTCTTTTTTCAAAAATTGTAGCTCTTTTTTTGTTCATAGTGCAAAAACTAAAAATCTTGCAGAGGTGATCACATACCACCAAAAGAAAGCTCTATTTGTGGGGAAAAAAAGGACATAAATTTTATTTGGGTACATCATCGCACGACCACACAATTATCAGTTAAAGCAACGGAGTGCCGAATTGCAAAAAATGACATGGTCATTAAGGGGGTAAAACCTTCCAGAGCTGAAGTGGTTAATTGTTTGTTCTTTTATCCCTGTACCGGCCATTCCATTCACTATATGCATTACATGTTTTGCTGTTGCTTCTTCAATAGTGGAATCAGTTGACTGAGGTGAGGCATTGAATCATATGCATTTATATCAATTACCTTTGTGAAACTTTGCATTATATTAAAGTGGTTGTAAAGCTCAGTCTCTCAATCCAGAGCACTAAGTGTAATTTCTGTCTGCTGCTTCATTCCTCTAAAATCAGCATTAATCACTTCTGACAAGTTTTCCTAAAACAGGGACAAATGGTGACAGAGGAGGGATCTCTAGCTGATTGACAGCCTCAGCTCTGTTATTGTGTACTGTGTGAAGGGGGTTGTGTTTCTCTAACTTAGGATTATAGAAATATAAAATGACTGGGAATGCCCCACGGTCCGTACCTTTTGGTCCGAAGTGTATCGGGTTTTATCTACAATCTTCCACACACCCCTTACCCCTGATCCTGCTTCTGCGCTCCTGAACTACAAGCCACCTGACCTCACACGTCGACAGTTTAAACTTTTCCTGTATGTCACCACAGCTGCCAAACAGGCATTGCGAAGGCCTGGAAAACTTCCTCCCTTTGTTTCCTGACCATGAAAAATAGAGTCACTCAAGCTATGATCCATGCTAAAACCTAAGCTATCCTGCTGGATAAACTTATACCTTAGGAAAAGCTCTGGAAACCATGGATTGACAACTGCCTTCCGATAGGCTTTGATGAATCCCTTGTACTAGCTTGACCTGCGGTTACCGATTCCCTACTGGTTTTGTCGATCTGAACCACATCAGTGGCCCGGGACTCCCTCCGGGCACCCTTCCTCCCCCGCATACCACCACACCCCCCCCCCACTGTTTTGCCCTTCCCCCCCCCCCCTATCCTTCTTGCCCCTCTTTCTCCCTTCTTTTTCTCCCCCCTTATTGCCTCGATTTGGCCGCTACCTAATTTGTTTCCCTATTGTGGCTGGACCACCAACTTTTGCTGCACTACGGCCTCCCTTTTTGCCCTACCCTCAGCCGCCCTTATGCACTGTGTTTATCCTTTGTACCTGTATACCGGGCGCCCAGCTTGCCCCTTTCCTATTCCTTAACCTGATTGTTATGCTACTACTTGCTGTTCATAATGTCATTTTGACGTGTATTCATCTGTTATGCACCACTATTACCTATTGGTATTGTTTTGTACTACATTCCTTCTGCCTTTATAAAAACCGTTTGAACAGAAATATAAAATGACAAATGATCAAGACCATTTAAAAAGTTGAAATTTTGCTAAAGTAGTCGAAAAATGGTTCATGAAGCTTTGAAAGGTTCTACTCTAAACTGCTAGTAGTCTCCTTTTTGCTTAACTTGTAAAGCTTTTTTTGTGAGATTTTACAATACTTTTTACAGTTTTCAGTTAATTTTAGTTTTTTTACAATCAGCTCTCAGAGCTCTCCTTCCTGAGCTATGTGTGTATTTTTCAGCTCTCCACCACCTTTTTTTGATCCCTCAAAAAAGCTTATAAATTCAGCACTTTGAACAGATTTAGAGCAGAGAAGACTATAGATAAACAGGTACAACTTATGTAGGAATATTTGTTTCATCTCTGAGGCCAGTCACCTCAATGGGTATAGGTAAGGGTTTACAATAACTTTAATTGTAAAGAAAATATTACACTGGTGTGCTAGCTTTGTTATTACTTGTTTGTGAGAGTAAGCCATGTGACCTAAGAAAAACTGGGATGGATTTTATTGTAGCATGAACATTGTAAAATATTTGTGGTAATTAATGTTTTGTAATTACAGAGTGGCCTGTAAAGTGTGATCATTCACTGAGCACTATAAAGCACCAAATAAGATCAAAGAAAATATGTATCCTGCAGATTGCTCGGATTGTAGAATGAATGTGAACTTTGAAAAAAAAAATAAAAATTGTATTTCACCCAAATTTTGTGGCACTTCAATCAGACATGGCCTGGTGTCCACAGCAACCAAGCAGACATACAATATTTTACCAAAAGTATTGGGACACCTGCCTTTACTCCCACATGAACTTTAATGACATCGGAGTCTTAGTCTGTAGGAATCCATATTGAGTTGGCTCCCCTTTTGCAGCTATACCAGACTCCACTCTTCTAGAAAAGGCTGTCCACAAGGTTTTGTAGTGTGTCTATGGGAATGTTTGACCATTCTTCCAGAACCAAATTTGTGAGGTTAGGCACTAATGTTGGAGAGAGGGCCTGCCGTGCAGTCTTCGCTCTAATTCTTCCCAAAGGTGTTTTATCGGGTTGAGGTCAGGACTCTGTGCAGGCCAGTAAAGTTCCTCCACCCCAAACCAGCTCATGCATGTCTTTATGGACCTTGCTTTGTGCACTGTTTAACAGTTATGTTAAACAGGAAGGGTCAACCCCAAACTGTTTAGACAAAGTTGGGACCGTAACAAATGTCCAAAATTTATTGGTATGCTGAGGCGTCAAGACTTCTCTTCACTGGAACCATGAAGCCAAGCCCAACCCCTGAAAAAAACCCCCACACGATAATCTCCCCTCCACAAAATGATCTGGACCAGTGTACACAGCAAGATCCATAAAGACATGAATGAGTGAGTATGGGGTGGAAGAACATTACTGGCCTGCACAGAGTCCTGATCTCAACCAGATAGAACACCTTTGGGAAAAATTAAAGCGCAGACTGCGAGCCAGACCTTTTTCTCCAACATCAATGCCTAACCTCACAAATGTGCTTCTGGAAAAAAATGGTCAAACATTCCCATAGACATACTCCTAATCCTCGTGGACAGCGTTCCCAGAAGAGTTGAAGCTGTTATAGCTGCAAAGGGTGGGCCAACTCAATATTGAACCCTATGGACTTACACTGGGATACCAATAAAGTTCATGTGGGTGTAAAGGCAGGGGTCCCAAAACTTTTGGTAATACAGGTCCCTCTAAAAAAAGTAGCATATTGTGATAAAGTTCATTATTTTCTGTAATGTACTGATAAACATTAGACTTTCATATATTTTAGATTCATTACACACAACTGAAATTGTGCAAGCCTTTTATTGTTTTAATATTGATGATTTTGGCATACAGCTCATGAAAACCCAAAATTCCTATCTCAAAAAATTAGCATATCATGAAAAGGTTCTCTAAACAAGCTATTAACATAATCATCTGAATCATCTAATTAACTCTAAACACCTGCAAACTCTAAACACCTGCAAAAGATTCCTGAGGCTTTTAAAAACTCCCAGCCTGGTTCATTACTCAAAACCGCAATCATGGGTAAGACTGCCGACCTGACTGCTGTCCAGAAGGCCATCATTGACACCCTCAAGCAAGAGGGTAAGACACCGAAATAAATTTCTGAACGAATAGGCTGTTCCTAGAGTGCTGTATCAAGGCACCTCAGTGGGAAGTCTGTGGGAAGGAAAAAGTGTGGCACAAAACGCTGCACAACGAGAAGAGGTGACCGGACCCCGAGGAAGACTGGGGAGAGGGAAATGCCAAAATGCCTGAAGTCCAGTGTCAAGTACCCACAGTCAGTGATGGTCTGGGGTGCCATGTCAGCTGCTGGTGTTGGTCCACTGTGTTTTATCAAGGGCAGGGTCAATGCAGCTAGCTATCAGGAGATTTTGGAGCACTTCATGCTTCCATCTACTGAAAAGCTTTATGGAGATGAAGATTTCATTTTTCAGCACGACCTGGCACCTGCTCACAGTGCCAAAACCACTGGTAAATGGTTTACTGACCATGGTATTACTGTGCTCAATTGGCCTGCCAACTCTCCTGACCTGAACCCCATTGAGAATCTGTGGGATGTTGTGAAGAGAAGGTTGAGAGACGCAAGACCCAAAACTCTGGATGAGCTCAAGGCCGCTATCGAAGCATCCTGGGCCTCCATAACACCTCAGCAGTGCCACAGGCTGATTGCCTCCATGCCACGCCGCATTGAAGCAGTCATTTCTGCAAAAGGATTCCCGACCAAGTATTGAGTGCATAACTGAACATAAGTTTTTGAAGGTTGACTTTTTTTGTATTAAAAACACTTTTCTTTTATTGGTCGGATGAAATATGCTAATTTTTTGAGATAGATCATCAATATTAAAACAATAAAAGGCTTGCACTACTTCAGTTGTGTGTAATGAATCTAAAATATATGAAAGTCTAATGTTTATCAGTACATTACAGAAAATAATGAACTTTATCACAATATGCTAATTTTTTTAGAGGGACCTGTATAGTTCATGTGGTGAAATTGACAATACCATAAGAAGATGGTGTAAAAGAAGAATATGAGAAAAAAAAAGAACAGGCACTCAGAACGGACATCTAAAGCTGCCCAGATTGGCTAGAAGATCATTGTTTTATCAGAAGTGGGATGCAAGATAAGACAGGTGGGTATGAAACATAACGGGTTATACCTGGGGTGTGAGGTACCACAGTGGTACTCCATTGAGTTGTAGTGGGTTCATCATTAAAATTTGAATGAAGAAGGGTACCCACCTAAAGATAAATGAAATTACAAACTTACCTTACCCGTTTTCATCACACCAAGTTCTATTACTTCTATTGTCTGTTTCATTTGTGTCACAATTGAGAGCCATTGCCTGGGAGTGCACACAATTCCAAGAAAGTGGAAAGTCCTCCTGGCTGATGACCTGTTTGGCTTTGTCATGTCATTTTTGTTATTAGTGTTATGGTGTGATGGCACAGGCACATATCCAATTGTACAATGGAAGGTTGGTGACCTGTATAATGTTACCACTCATTGTTCTCAATGTTGTATTTAAGGGGCTGTGGTTTTCTTTTGAACATTTTACTCAACTTGTTTGTGAACCCTTTCCAGGGTTGTGCAGGGTTTGGATAGCTGCTGGGTGACTATATTCATGTTTTAAGGGCATGACATTTTCTGCTTTCCCATTGCTGTGACAGCCACAGGATAAGCCTTTTGACTTTATGTGAGGTGTTTAGTCGCATGACAGGGGAAGACATTATATTCAACAGTACCCATTCTCATCAATGGGACGTTTCCTGCACTACTGTGGTGTGATTTGCAGTGCAATTTGGCCCCATAGAATATGCAGAATTGCATCAAAGTCCCACTACATAATGGCAATGAAAATGGAGGTAAAGTATCATTGCGTATCAATGCGAACCAAGCCTAAAACAGCTTTTATGTAGGGTTATAGATGAAAAGAACTCCTTTGACTGCTCTGATTTGCCAGATTACAGAGCAAATACATAAAGGTAAACTAGACTTGAAGGTAATTTAGCTCAGGTCACACTTGTTTAAGAGCCACTCGCTTCTCTAAAGTCATTTTGCTGTATCCCACCACATACCTCAGATGTTGTTCCAAATAAAACCGCATTACTGCAATATTAATATAGAAAAGTCTGATTAATCTGGTTGCAAGGCAATATGTAAAACTTGATTTTAAGTTGAGTAGACATTTGACCTAAAAGGAAAGTATACAGTATTTTCAGTGAGCACATATTTTTCCCAATAATTTTTTCCCATATATTTTTGCCCTACTTAAAAGGGGGATGAGCATCAGCCATGCTCTCCCCTCCCAGCTTGCCTCAGTGCTCTGTCCTGCCCCTGCAGAGTGACAGTAGGACAGAGCAGTTGACACTGGTTAGGCTAGCGCATGAGACTTTCGTCTGTCTAGGCAGACAGAGAGGGGGTGAGAAAGAGAGGGGGGAGAGAGGGGGGGGGTGGGGGGTGAGAGAGAGGAGGGTGGGGGGCAGTGAGGGATGAGAGAGTGAGAGAGGGGGATGGGGGGCAATAAAGAGAGGGGTTGAGAAAGAGAGAGAGGGGGTGGGGGGTGAGTGAGAGAGATGGGATGGGGGTGAGTGAGAGAGAGGGGGTGGGGGGTGACAGTGGGGGTGAGAGAGGGGGTGTGGTGAGAAAGAGAGGTGGGGGTGAGAGAGAGAGGGGGATAAGAGAGAGAGGGTGGTTGAGAGAGAGAGGGGTGCGACTCTCCCTCCCCCTCCTCACCTTTCCCCGGCTCCTTACCCCTCAGCTGTTTCCTTCACATCCTGTCCAGGCACGTAGCCGGCTCTGCCATCCTCACTGGGTGCACAGACAGCACAGCTTGAGGCTTCATCTGAGATAATGGCATGTGCTGTGTGTGTGTGCGCCCGGACCAAGCCATGTACAGTCCTGGGTATTGTAAGTATAAGGATTACTCACTCATTCTCTTCATCGACTTCTCCTCTTAAGTCTCTTCCCTTATCCCAGGCTCTGAGTCAGCTTCCTCCATGGTTTCTCGAGTCCTTTCTGCCTAAATTATCTCTGCCTCTCATAGTGCCCTCTACTGACCTCCAGCCCTTGTGAGGTGCTATCCGAGGTGCTGCCTCTGTCACCGGAAATGGATGGTGAGAGTGGTGTGATGCCCTTGTTTTTCCACAACCCATTTTCTGTCCAGGCCTTGTGTCAACCCTCTGGCGGGTGTTACCCAGGTGCTTATACCAAAGGTGATTATACCAAAACTATATCTAAAGCCAAAACTTTTTACTTTAGACAGAGCGGGAACTTGTTGAAACCACTGTTTGGTTTCTGCTTCTTTGCATGCCCTTTCTCTATTTGTCTTGGTGACCACTGTGACTGGGACAGAACAGAACACGATGGGGAATACAGCATTATATAAAAATTAGTAACTAAAATATTAACTGCACCAAATTTCTTTATGACGGGACTTCCTACAGGTATAACTGATTGCATCAAATGTTTCAACAAGCTGATAGTTTTGTACATAGTGTAACAACATTACAGTGCTCTATATGATGTTGACCTAGTGTACTGTTTTATGCTGTCACAAGGTCTATCAAACCACCAGCTGGAGTAGAGTCTGCTATTCCTCCGCATTAAGCTGTACTGTATGCAATATCCCTTTAGTTTTATATGCATATTATTATATACTCTTTAAAGTACTAAACCTTTTAAATGCATCTGATTATCTTAGGAGAAAACAGAAAAGGTAAGGTCTACTTTAAATAAAGTTGAGCATTTCATTATTTCATTTTAAGTAAGAATGCTATTAGCCCTCTAAACCTAGGATTATAGAAATTTAAAATGACAAAGGATCAAGACCATTTAAAAGCTGTAATTTTGCTAAGTACTCGAACAATGCTTCATGTAGCTTTGAAAGGTTTTACTCTAAACTGCTAGTCATCTCCTTTGTGCTTAACTTGTAAAGCTTTTTTTATGAGGTTTTACTATACTTTCACAGTTTTCAGTAAATTTTTTTGGGCACCTTTTTGCCATTAGCCATTTTTTCTCCCAGAATAAACATATATTTGTAAGATCAAAATGTACTAATGGCTGAATCATGTAAAGGTAGTAGTTACTTGATTAAGACCTTTCAGCCAACTTTCGACAGCTAGGTCTTTTCTAATGAAATCTCTAAATGCAGAGCAGGGAGCCAAATTTGCAGTCCAAAATGTTGCATCTAGATACTCTAATTTGGTAAACCCTAAAAGTAGATCCAAACCCAGTCACTAAAACCTCATACACGTTTTAATATGTTATTTTGATTTCAAAGAGGATCGGCCCTCCTGGAGGCTAAGTGCATGAAGAAGCTATTTTGATCTGCAAACTATTCACCCAAGATATCAGTGTTAGGGCTAAGAGACAATGGAGCACCAACTTGAAGCTCCATTGGTCTGAAGTTACAGTCAGAACCAGAGTCAAAACTAGAAAATGTTTTATAAAGGATTACTTTAGCTTGCAAAAAGCAAAATTTAGTTCTAAAAACCCACCACTACTACTAATATTGCGATATTCTTGATTATATCTACCAGCATGATATACAGGCGACCCCCATGAAGTCGGGGTTCAGAGTTCGCGATCTCAGTTGTTTGCGTTTTTTTTTACCCTACTTATACCAAAGAAAAACACAGCGCATACCAAAAAAAGTGCACTTGCATGAATTACAGAATAAATAGGGGTAACATTGGTATTTTTATTTTTTTTAATAAAATTTTATTGAACAACAAAGGAGCAGTATAAAATCATATAACCGTACAGATGTACATTTTCAACATAGTTAAACATTGGTATTTTACATTCTTGCACTCCGGGAGACATAGCAGTACAGTACAGTAATTTGGTTTACATTCACATTCTTTTTTTTTTAAAGCGGAGTTCCGGGCACAGAAACCATTTTTCAATAAACATACCCCCGGGACAGTCAGGGCTAGCACATTCCACAATGGTTAGCCTTTGATCTGTCCTGGTTCGCACTTACCTGCAAGAAGAAATACTCACTTATAAAATTTCTTCCACAGCGTTGCCATCTCTCTTGTGGGCAGCTGAAGCCGGCGCGGTCCTCTTCTGCGTCTTCTTCCGTGTCCTCTTCTCCCAGAATGCGCCTGCACCGGCCCCTCTCGTCACTTCCGGTGCGGCCGGTGCCGTCGTATTGATTCCTGGGAGCGATGACGTTCAGCTCCCAGGAATCATCGCGAGACAGGAAGTGACGGCGGAGGAGGGAGGAAGTACCCTGAGGTGAGTATTTTCGATCTTCAATTACAAGGTGAGTAAAAAAAAAAAAGAACCTAACTATCCAATTCCTTTTCAGGTGATGGAGAACTAGCGGACGGGCACAAAAAAAAAAGATCGATTTTGTGCCCGGAACTCCGCTTTAAGGGTCATGTATTAAGCTGAGTTTGAAATGAAATGAAAGTGTTGTGTGAGCATATTTGGGGGCATATTTAGGGTTTAAGCTTTAAAAATAGGTATTTATAGGCATTTTTTTTTAAACACATCCAAAATTTGCAGTTTTTCACAATTCGCGGGTGCTCTAGCAACGTAACCCTCATGAATTGCGGGGGGTCAACTGTACTATACATATAAGTGACCGTACACCAAGCAAGATGTAACACAATGATGTCTTCCACCAGCAGTGCCCTGTTCCATGTCAACATTTGCCAAGCAAGTTACAACACAGAGATATCCTCCAGAAGTTTAAAATGTGGAGCCTTTATTTGAAGTAAGCATGCTCATTAAACTGAGCCCAAAAGCTATTCATGTCCTAATGCATATTCATGTTAAAAATTGTATTTTCCAAGTTTCCTAAAAAGACTAGTCTCCCAAATCCAAGTGCCATTACCTGGTCTAAAGGTGGTATGCCAATAACAACACAGAAAAAAATAATTTTCCATCTAACAGTGTTGAGGCCTAATCTGAGATACAGTAGGTAACAACATTTTTGAAATTTCCAAACTTTGCTGCTACACTTATACACATACATTTTGCATAAGCATTGCATCAAAAACATCTCTTTGACCTGTCCTTTAATAGAAGGTGGTCCACAATTGAGAAAACTTACCTAAAGAAAAAATGTAAAACTAGTAAAATAAAAAGATGTGGTCTGGTAACAGATCCTCAGTAAATCATTTGCTCTTCATTATGGGCAGCATGATGAAACAAAAAGCAAATGTGGATGTTAGACTGTTAAAGAGTATGTAAACCCAACATTTCATATTCCTGATATGTGCCTGATATACCATGTACATGCATGAAAAGATATCCTGTGCTCTTTGTATTACTTCATTTGTGTGAAATTCCTGGTGTTCCTGCCAGTCCCTCTGCTTTCCTAACAAAAAGTTACCACACTAGACATGAAAGCACAGCATGGTCAGTTCTCTAGCTATGCTGCTCTCCTTCAATGATCAGACTTGTTCTGACAACCCCCCCCCCCCCTTACCATGCATAGCCTTTAACTGGGAAGCTCACTGTACTGCTTTTTCTTTTCCCAGCTCTTATGTAGCAGAGAGTAGAGGATATGTGATCACTTTAAAAAAAGGGAAAAAAGTGTTTATATTGTTTTTTTTTTTTTTAATATCTATACACAAATGTTTTGCCTTTTGTTTCCATTTTAACCTGAATGAGTTGTTTTACAAGGTGAGGGTTTACATATACTTTAAACTGAGTATGGATATTGACAGTACAAGGGATGTTGCACTGAAAGAACAATGCAGCATAATTCTGTGATATGTCAAAGAGGGAACGGTGCAGAAAAGACTTTTCTTTTTAATTAACAGCACAGCTGGAGAAAGCCTGTTTGGTATTCTGAAAGAGCAGTTGGAAAAGTTCTCCTTTAGTGTTAACAATGTTTGCCACTGTGATGGTGTTGCAACTCTAAGTGGAACCTATACAGTCCCACAACAATAGAATAGCATGCAGTTCTCTATACACAGTGCTATGCTTATGTTCTTAATTTTAGTTATTAGTGATGTCACTCCCATGATCTTGGATCATACTCTGAGTTCAGTAACTGAAAAGGGCAAATTTGTTGTTATTAACAGGCTGGGTTTGATACACAAACAGGTGGTAGTATGTTGCAGTATAGGTGCAAGGAGGAATATGGTAAGTGATCAAGCCAGAGTTAGTAGGTTGACCGGGAGTGTAGCATAATTGTAATAGATTAGATCAATCTGAATTTTGCAGCTGACAACAACAAGACAGTTAATGGCTCTGAACCACAGCAGACTGAAACAGTCTGAACTCTTGCAGCTGACGACCACAAGACAGTTTGGGCAACCTGGGCTAGCTGGAACAGTCACACATCTACAGCTGGGAACCATGGATAATTGCAGCACAGTGTTCAGTCTCTATACCTGGCAAGGAGATCCTGTTTGCGGGCTCTGTCCATTTCATGGATTAGTCCAGCAGCCAGTCCTGGAAAGCTCCAGGGAAAAGCAGGCCCCTGGAGCATCAACAGCCCATACTTGCAGGGAGGACAATCAAGCACCAAAAAAGACCTAGTATGTCCAAAAGATGTGCACAATGGAAAAATGTGTTTAGTTTCAGATAGATTCCTAATTTTGTTTCAGTGATTAGTTTCCGAATTTGTATAGTTTAGTTTTGTTTATACATTTTCTAACGAATTAAACATTTTCGGGACAATTTAAATTTGGATCATTCGAAAAATGATCAACCGATTCCAATTCTGTGTAAAAAATAGCTGGTTGTTAGTAAGCGGGCCAGGAAGCGGCCTGCTGCATCTTTAACTAACAATGACTCGTCAGCTGTGAGTTGGCTTCCCTGCTGACAGCTGTAATGTAAACAAAAGAATGCCGGCAATGAAAAATGCAGAAAAAAACAGCGTGCCCACTTCCCCCCCCCCCCCTAAATCCATGCCAGGATCTTTGGCCCACAGCTGCTAACTGTGGGGGTACTTAGCAGGAGGAAGGAGAGCACCGGCAAGGGACCCGGAAGGAGGAGGATCTGGGCTCCTCTGTGCAAAACCACTGCACAGAGTAGGTAAGTATAACATGTTTGTTATTTTTATACAGAAAGAAACAAGACTTTAGTATCACTTTAATTATTGACTACTACCATTCAGAATGGTATGTATCTTAAAGTGACCCTGTCATTAAAAAACAACCTTTAACTTGATTGTGAGTTAATACCAGGAAACAGACGCAAGACCGTTTAGTGGTAAATTAACTCAATGTATTGATATGGGTTTGGGTAAATCATAGTTTGAGCATAAATGAGTATACAGAATGTACTGTAGGTTTAGACAAAGTCTGTGAGACAGTGTAGTCACTATGCCAAAGTAACTTAGAACAGAGTTCTGTACCACTAGACTGGAATCAACACATAAATCAGCAAAGTCAGCTGTAGACAATGCATATAAGCATTGCCTGCAATGTGAATAATACTCTAACTAGGCTAGAGTGCACTCTAGGGGAAATACTAGGATATGGTGCAATGTCCCCTGGGAGGTACCTCTTAGCATAAGCAATAGGTAAAGGTCTCTGTTTAGCAGCTGTAAAAAGGAGCAGTCTTAGATATTTAGGTAGTCATAGGCAATACAATCTTGTTTGCTGAGTTGAAGGTTGCAGATTGCTTCTGATGCAAGTCCCTTAAGCTCTCAATGACCCTCTGTTTTTTCTGGGCCTCGGGAATGTCCCATTCATGCAGGACTTGTATGGCTTGTTTCATCCATCCTTCAAAACTCTCCGCACTGGTTGTTTCCCAGTTCCCAAACCCAGCATATGTCTAGTTTTTCTTCTGGCACTTCGACACAAAGTCTTCCAAAGCGACAATGAATTTAGGCCCTATCATGGCTACAAGCACTGGCAGCTACTTCTTTCAGAGTTGCCTGACTTGAACCTTCTGGGTTGACATCTGACATGCTCAACTGAACCAGGTGGGCTTCGATCCCCCTTCTCTACACTAGTAGGACGTAAATGCGAGAGGTCCTTTGAAATGGTTTCAAGTCAAGTAAAAACACTCCCTGATCGCAAAGTAATGCTGTCACTACTTGGCAGGTCTGTTCTTCTGTCCAGGTGTCTCCAGGAATATCAGCCACCACACTTGACTCTAGTCTGCCATTTTGCTCTTGGCACCACTTGATGGCTGCAGCAGGGTCCATGCTTGCTGTCTCTGGCCTGTTGTCTTAGTAACTTACTTCTAGAATAGAGATATCCCAGACAAGAACCCCCCATGTGTAGTACTACCCCCACAGGAGCTGCTTGGTTGATTGGGTCCTCTGTTCTTCAACTCGACTCAATTAATAACCTTAGCCCTTTTGCCCCACCTAGTTGAATGAAAAATTCTGAAAGCACCTATAAGAACACATGTATGTGCACCTTTAACTTTAATTTGAATTAGTACCAGGAAATAGATACAAGGCAGTTTAGGGGTAAATTAATAATACAGGTTTGAGTAAATGGAGGTTGTAGCATAAATGAGTATACAGAAATTAGGTTCATACACAGTCTGTGAGACAGTGTAATCACTATGCCAAAGTAACGTAAAATAGAGTTCTGTACCAGTAGACTGGAATCAACACATAAATCAGCAAAGTCAGCAACAAACAGTGCATATAAGCATTAACTGCAATGTGAATAAAAATACTTTAATTAGTCTAGAGTTCACACTTTGAGAATGACTAGGATATGGTGCAATGACCCCCAAGAGGTACCTCTTGGCATGAGCAATAGATAATGTTTTCTGTGTAGCAGAAAGTGTTCGTCCTAACTCTTCAGCTGGATAGAGTTGGGGCACAGTTGTACAGCTGGTGCACACAAGAATAGTTCCAGTCAATCCTGCAGGCAGCAATAACATTACTAGATGGCTGCATGGTCAGTTTCTAAAGGGCTCAGTCACTCTAGCAGTAGAGATGTCGCAAACCTAAAATTTGCCGTTCGCGATCGGCGAACGCGAACCTCCGCAAATGTTCGCGAACGGGCGAACCAGGCTAACCGCCATAGACTTCGATAGGCAGGCGAATTTTAAAACCCACAGGGACTCTTTCTGCCCACAATAGTGATGGAAAAGTTGTTTCAAGGGGACTAACACCTGGACTGTGGCATGCCGTAGGGGGATCCATGGCAAAACTCCCATGGAAAATTACGTAGTTGACGCAGAGTCGGGTTTTAATCCATAAAGGGCGTAAATCACCTAACATTCTTAAATTGTTTGGAATAACGTGTTTTAAAACATCCAGTGTGTGTATACGATCAGGTATGATGTTGTATCGATCAGGTAGTGTAAGGGTTACGCCCGCTTCACAGTGACAGACCAAACTCTGACAGACCAAACTCCCCAATTTATCACCTGACACCCGTTATTTTTTTTTTAATTTGCAAGCTGCTGTGCCACCGTATATATCAGTGGTGGGCACTGCAGTGGGCACAGTACACTCTGTGGACCTGACACTCACTGGCAGCCAGCAGGCAACTGCAATTATGACAGAGGAAAAAAATAAATATTTTTTAAACTGCAAGGTACTGTGCCACCCGATATGAGTGTGGTGTGCACACAGTACAGTCTGTGGTGGGTCTGTGGCCTCTCACACACGGCGGGCAGGCAACTGCACAATAGATGTATATATAAAAAAAAAAAAAATAATTTACTGAAATACCAGCCCTAAAAAGGGCTTTTTGGGGTGCTGTCAGGATGCTGTCCTTACAGCAGGAGTGGACCGAGAACACTGAGTAACAAGACCGAGAACACTGACTAACAACTGTCCCTATTAACAGCAGCAGCACTCTCCCTGCTCTCACTAACACACTGCTTCAGAATGATCTAAGATGGATGCTGCCCTTGCTTTTTTATAGGAGGTGGGAAGGTGTGGAAGGGAGGGTATGCTGATTGGCTGGAATGTGTCTGCTGACTGTGAGTTACAGGGTCAAAGTTTGCCTCAATGATGAAGTATAGGGGGCGGACCGAACATCGCATATGTTCGCCCGCAACGGCGGACGCGAACAAGCGATGTTCGCCGGGAACTGTCCGCCGGCGAACAGTTCGGGACATCTCTATCTAGCAGCAGAAAGTAAATTCCCACAGCAGCAGCCATCAGTCCTAGCAATATTGCAGCTCATCCTTTTGTCACACACTGTTATTAGTCTAATCTATGTTCTGCAGTCAGGCGACTTTGTCTGTCAGCACCCCCAAGCTCAGCCCCAAAGATCCTATTCAGGCCGCCGATATGCAACAGTGATGGTGTACATTGGGCAGCGATGTGCACTCTCCAGTCTCCCTTTCATCAAGAGGAAGTTGAGTCCTGCACAGCCCAGAAAATGCAACTCTTTCCACTCCTTCCAGCAATCTCTCTAAGGGGAATGCAGTTCAGAAGCTCTTGACTACCTCAGTAGAGTCTCTCCTCTGGACTACAGTTTCCACAGTGCAGTGCTGCCTGACTTTATTGAACTCTTCCTGCTCAGTAGTTCTCCCCCCTTGGAAACAGCTATTAACCAGTTCAGCATCGCAGGGCAGCAGCTACAGAGAGCAGTGTTTTTCTCACTCTCCATTCTTAGCCAAGCACCTGGCTATATAATATTGCATGTTTTTGATTACTGGTTCATCCCTACACAGCTTGACTGCCACAAGTGATGTTTATCTCTTTTCTTTTTTGGGCTGCACAGTATAATGTACTAACCTAAAGTTCAGCAATCAAGAAGCTTTTTTCCTTATTTGTGCAGTCAAAATAGAGAGAGGATTGTTGCCTATATGCTATGCATCAATGCTCTTCTCTAAATTAAATGATGCTATTAGAGAGTATTTATATAATCAGAGCTATTTATGAATGCATATATTTTTTTCAAGTGTGTATACATTTAAACCTACCATTTTGATATATTAGTTTTTAATTAGAAGTCTTTACATTTTAGACTCCCAGTAACATTCAGAGTAAATGCAAAGAAAGTAAATGGTATGGATGTTCATACACTATTAAAATGTCATATTCTCATAGAAGGCTATGAAAACTACTGTCAGGTGAAATATTGTATGGCAGTAAGTGTGCCCAATTTTGAAGGGCTTTAAATCCAAACAGTTGTCATATTAATTTCTTGTACTAACTTACAAAAGTTACCTGTAAAACCATTTGATTTATTTATTAATGTTTTCTGCTAAGATTCACACTTTCGCTCAGATTGCCACATTTCAGTTTGATTTAATGGGCAAATTGACACAGAGGGCAATACAAACCTGACAAGGTTTGTCCAAAACTAAAAATAAAAATTTTGGCTGTACATTTACTTTTATTTACTCTGGCAAGTGGGATGTATAATTCCCAAGTAAAGGTTAACTATGGTGCACACCAGCAATAGAAAAGAGTTTGCTCTTGAGTCTTGTTAACTGTCATGCTAAGGTATAGAGAACATGGGCAGTCTCAAACTGCTTGATGTCCTGCTTGCATATGGCGGTTTTCACCATAGCCAAATCAAACACAGTGCAGCCTTCCCCAATGTGTTTAGGCTCCTGGGAGGTCGGCTCTTGTTTGAGTGTGCCTGTTTTTCTGAGCTCATTGCAAAGCATCCTAATTTGAAATATACCAACTAAGATGCTTTTCATTGCAGAAAAACAGCTAGGCACAAATATATAACGTGGCAGTGATTCTTGTGTGGTACCATTAAGACTGTGTTGTTGCAGACTGAAGACCAGCAATGTATACTGACCCTAAATTAGTAGGAAAAAGTGGTATTTGCAATATCAAACCTACTGAGTTGATTTATTAAAGGCAAACAGGCTGTTCATTTTGCAAGGGAATTTTATCTTAGCTTGGTGAATGAGGTGAAGCTCTGTTGCTTTTCATCATCCAATCATGTGCAAGCAAAAAAGGAGAATTGTCAAATACTTACCGAAATTTTACTTTTCTCATGAGCTCCATGGCAGAGCACACCTGAATAGGGGGTCTCACCCCCCCCCCCCCCACACTATGGTGACTCTAACTCATACATTTGTGCCCCGCCACACACTCCACTTTCCTGATATCAGCTGTTGTTTTCATATAGATTCTCAAAGCTTGATCCACAACCAGCGGGCTTACTTCTTGGGAGTTTTCTGAAAGGAATGTAGGGAGAACAATCTCTTGTGTGATGTGAAATCTCAAGACTATTTTAGGCACAAACATTAGCACTGGTTTGAGTACAACCCAATCTAGGAAAAACATGGCAAAGAGTTCTTTAAATCCTAGGACTGCCAACTCTGACACTCTCCTGGCTGATGTGATAGCCCCTTGAAAAGCAGTCTTCAGTGAGAGGTACCACAGGCAGCAATGTTTATTGAAGGTGTCTGACGTCAGAAAGTCCAGTACAACAGGTGGTCCCATTTTGGAAACATAAGGCTTTTAGTTGGTTTTAGACAAAATGCAGCTTTGAAAAACTGTGTAATCAAAGCATTAGTTGCCCATTGAGTGCCGGTGAAGTTGGAAATAGCTGAAACGTGGGGCTTTCAGTGTAGTTACACAAAGCCCTAACTCAAGCCTCGCCTGCAGAAAATACAGAATGTGGCACACAGTTTGGTGGAAAATTCTGAACAGCCGCAAACTCTGCAAATGTACACCATACCCTACTATAGGCATTATTGGTTGTGGGCTTTACTTGTTTTATGAGTATTCATGACCCTAGCAAAGCACCCAATATCCATCAGCCTCTGCCTTTCAATACCCAGACCAAACTGCCTAAGCCTTTCTGGTGCTTGATGATGAATCATATCTTGGGTCAATAGGTCTCACTGGCAGAGGAAATGGCTTCTTGACACTCAACAAGATGAGCAGAGGGTACCAGGGCCTCTCTGGGCAATAAGGAATAACCTTTAAAATTGTTACTCTCTCCTGCTACAATCTCCACAGGAAGCTGAGAATAAGCAGAATTGGTGGAAAAGCATTTTGAGGTAAGTGCATCTGCCCCACTGCTTGCGGGTGATGGAACTTAATGTTGAACGGAGAGGCAGGTCCACCTCTGGAAGAAAAAAAAACACACTACTAGATCCCCAAAAACCTGTGGTAATAGTGACCATTTGTTGTTGTTCGGGACAGTTCCTGGACTGGTTGTACGCTTGAAGATACTTCTGGCTAGGCACATAGACAACTGATAGCTGGTGTAAATTAACCTGGGCCCATTTCAGAATTGGTAATAACTCTAAAGAGGGAGAGACTGTGAAAGCTACCTTGCTTCCATATGTAGGCTACAGCCATCGTATTGTCTAGCTTAATCAGCACAGATATGCTCTAAATTGGATGTTTAAAACCTAGAAGAGCCTGAACTTCTGCTCTAAACTACAGGATGTTGGAAAGGCTTAAAAAAGGCCAATGGCCCTGAGCCCAATGGTCTTGAAATAGGGGTTTCCAACCTACTTTGGCATCTGACTGACCCACCAGCCACTGAGTTGCCAGCAAGGAATGACAATGCAGGAGATTCTGCCTTTTCAACCACCAGTTAAGGTTCACTCTCATGCAGGTTGTAATTTCTATAATCTGCCTAAGGTCCTCAGACCACAATTGATCCAGAAATCTGATCTGAAAAGGCTGAGAATTCTATTAGGCCTACTTGACCATTGGAATGGCCGAGTTCATGATACCCAGGAGATACATGTATTCCACTGTTGGGAGCTTTATTTTTCCTCGGGCTGTTGCCATCATCTTCAGGATAACAGGAATCTTTGTTCCCCAGCAGAGAAACTGTCACTGCCTAAATATCTATTTTTGCTCCAAGGTAGTCCAGCATCTGAGTGGGCATGAAATGGCCCTTTTCCCAATTTATTAACCAATAGAACCTCTTAAGCATTGAGATAATCTCTCTGTGTGAAAGCAACATGTCCCTGTCCTGATTTAGGAGCAGGACATAATCCAAGTAATGGTAAATCTGGATACCTTGGACTGAAGGTCAACCCCAGAGCCAAAGAGACTTTTGTAAATACCATGGGTGATGTGGTCAGCCTGTAGGGCAGACATACAAGTTAGTAATGAAGCTGTCCTACAGAAAAACATTGAAATCTTGAAAGGAATGGAAAATATGCATCCTTGAGATCTATTGAAAGGAGCCAATCTTCTGGTTGTTTGACCCTCAAGATCAATGGATCTTCAAACAACGGCCCACCAGCTGTTGTGGAACTACACATCCCATGAGGCATTATAAAACTCTGACATTCACAGACATGACTAGGCATGATAGGAATTGTAGTTCCTGAACAACTGGAGGGCCATAGTTTGGAAACCCCTTCTCAAGATTGTTTGGGGGGGACTCCTTCTTGAAGTGAGACTTTCTTATATATTTGTTCCGATTTCTTAGATCTCTTACAGATCTCCATGAACCCGATTTTGGCAATCAGATTCTGTGGAGGAACTACAACTATCGCTCCTTGATTTAGTAGATTTTTAAGGAATGTCAAGAGAACATCTTGCTTCTTGACGGACAGAGGAATTTGCTCGGTATAAAGAAGAGACTGTTTGAATAATTTCAAAGCATGCCCATACTGGAAAGTTATTGATATCCATGGCTGTCTTATCTTCTCTGCCCACACCAGCTGGAACTTGAACAATCTGGTCCCCTCCTGGCATGTGTAAATTGATGAGTTGTTAAAAGGATTTTTGGGACTCTTATCACAGGGAATCAGTGGACCTCTTTGATTTATGTACCTTTGAAGAGCTTGCCCAATGCTGATGAAATTCTTACCCTGGCCTATAGGACTTGGCCTCTCTGCCTCTGGCTTTTGACATCTATAAGCAGAGCCTTTTTGGTGGAGCAGTCTCGGATCTTGAAGGATAAACCCTGATTTTTCCGCCTGTGGCCTTAACAATGACAGCAACTAACTTATTGCTGAACGAGGACTGCTCCTCAAAGGGAATCTTGCACCATCCCTTCTTGGATGCAGAGTCTGCCACCCATATTTAAGTCATAAGGCTCTGCTGTTTGTCACTGCACTTAACATAGTTTTGACCAAAGCTTTAAATCAATTGACACCTCAGCCATAAATTAAGCCTGTTAGTTTCAGGTTGGAAAAATAAATTAGGATCTTGGCCTTGCCCAGATAATTCTCCAATGCTGCCTCAGAATTTTAAATCCAGTCTTACATGGCCTTAGAAATAGATGCCAATGTCATAGAAGGCTTGCATGGCCCTTCTAGCCAGCGTATACATCCTCAGGTCCAGGTCCTCTGTCTCTCAAGTATGTCTTTAAAGGTAACCGTGTCATTGAGAGGTAGGGTACCATGCCTTGATGATTAAGCACTTTGTGTGAAATGCGTCTGCTGAACTGTGTGCTCCTGTGCTATGTCGATTTTTAAACCTGTGATTTTTCAAAAAAATATAGTTTCTTTTATCGCTGGAGGTGCCACTTTTTCTTTACTTTGACCTCGGGTACCATGCCTTGCCAGACGCATAAGGGCTGCATCGACCCCTGAAGGGTCCTCTCAATTCTTCACGTCCTCGTATCTGAAGAGATACAGCTGTGGAAAACAGTTTTTCCCCTGTCAACCTGCCCCCACTCCTCAGCTTTATTTAATTTTTTGATTTCCCTCCATCAAGAGGAAATTCAGCCCCTCCTTCCTGACGTTTCCAAAATGTTTCCTCGGCTTCCTCTGCAGCTTTTCTGCCACATCCTCCCAGAGTAGGGCTTGCCTGACTTCCCTCAAGAAGGGTTGAACAAGGATGACATCATAGTGGCTATGCTCTTCACCTGAGGAAGCTGCATTAGAAGCTGAGGATTCGTGGCGTCCCAGAGTAAATCTATGCTTTGCCCATGCAAGACAATATAACAGGTTCAGTTCAATACTGGTTACTTCAATTGCTTGTATTTCCCTTGACTGCAAAGGCATGCAGTAAAATGAATGTGTTGGCTTGTCCTGCATGGGCAAAGCGCAGATTCACTTTAAGCAAACATTTGTTTGATTTGCTTGTGTATCTGTTGTTATGACATAAAACATTTATCTAAAATCACCGGGTGGTAATACAGTTCTTTCTCTAAGGACATCTTTGAAATTTCGCAAATTGTGTGTTGAGTGATGTGTTGAGTGCTTCTAAAGTATTATCCCCTGCCATGGTACATTCGTCCTATACTATTAATGTGCGTTTGTGTAGAATTAATGCTTGAGGGGTGTTTCGGTGAATGCTTCAAACAGGATTTTCTTTTGTGATGTTAATGTGAAACTGAAACAAGTTGTGAGCTGCAGTTCTCTTTAGAATCAGAGCAGTGACTATACCAAGTGATGCAGTTGCTAATGCTATTTGTTTTTTAGATTGCACAGTAGCAGTATAAGAGCAATATTTAAGACTACATTTTCTAGTTAAAAAAAACAACCATGTAATACTTACCTGCTCTGTGCAATATCGTTAGCTGTCCCTCGCCACCATTTGGCAGTGTCCTACCAGTTACTTCTTTTTACTGTGAGTGCCCCCTTTGCAAGCTGTGTGCTAAGGAACACCTGTGTGGGCATGTTCCCAAGCCAGATTGTGTGCATTCACAGACAAACACAGTGGGGTTTAGCCATCCCCCCAGCTCTCTCATCACAGGATTTTACTGATAGCAGCAGGAACCTTTGGCTCCCGATGCCCTCAGTGCCTCCTGTGAGACCAGGAAGAGGGAGCAGTGATGCTGCAGCTGGGACAGCACTGGATCAGGTAAGCGTTTGGGGTGGGGGCAGGGGGTTACAGAAAGTAGTGGGACATTTTTATTTATCTTAATGCATTATAGAGTAGCTCTACTTTTATCTGTATCCCTTTAGATGTGATTTCCCTTTGGGAGTAAGTCATCAAAAATGAAATTTTTGTTGAGGGGATGCCCAAAATCTGACTTTAATCTTAGTGCAGACATATGGGGAAAATCAGTAAGCCACACAAGCAACAAATTACATTTCTGGGGGATGTTCTGTTCATCATCTGTGCAGGCTGCCGTTTTGCATTGCATTATCCAGAAAATTATATCACTGCAGATTGTAATTGAAAGATAATATTTACAGTAATAGCATTCAATTACAATATGACTTGTGTCACAATTGTGCAATTGTATATGATATATATACAGGGCTGGCCCAAGACATTGTGCTGCCTGGGTCCGAGAATGAAATGCTGCCCCCCCCCCAGAAAAAAAAAAAAATTCACGCCCTCCAAGAGGCCCCCACATTCTATAGGACTATGAAAGCAGTCAGTGGAGTGTGAGTGTGTACGGAGTGACAGCAAGAGCAGGACAGAGCAGTAGACACGGGGCAGATGAGCGCACCAGGCTTTCTACTGTCTATAGTGCCACAGTGCCCTGCAGGGCTGAGGAGCATGGTACAGGAGAATGCAGTGCTGCGGACATGGTACAGGAAAATGTAGGGCTGAGGGCATGGTACAGGAGAATGTAGGGCTGCGGGCATGGTACAGGAGAATGCAGGGCTGCGGGCATGGTACAGGAGAATGTAGGGCTGCGGGCATGGTACAGGAGAATGCAGTGCTGCGGGCATGGTACTGGAGAATGCAGGGATGCGGGCATGGTACAGGAGTATGCAGGGATTCAGGCATGGTACAGAAGAATGCGGGGCCGTGGGCATGGTACAGGAGAATGCGGGGCTGCGGGCATGGTACAGGAGAATGCGGGGCTGCGGGCATGGTACAGGAGAATGCGGGGCTGCAGGCATGGTGCAAGAGAATGCGGGGCGGTGGGCATGGTACAGGAGAATGCAGGGTGCAGGCTTGGTGCATGAGAATGCAGGGCTGTGGGCATGGTGCAAGAGAATGCAGTGCTGCGGACATGGTAGAGGAGAATGCGGGTCTGCGGGCATACTACAGGAGATGCAGTGCTGTGGGCATGTACCATGCCCGCAGCACTGCATCTTCTGTAGTATGCCTGCAGCCCAGCATAATGGCAGGTAGTGTGGCTGTGTGTGGAGCAGTCTCACTTACCTGTTCCTAAAGGGCGCCTTAGGATTTAAAGTGGGCGCCGCCCGGCGCCAAAAAAGTTTCACGGCCGGCCTGACATGCACACTGCGCATGCGCCGCCGCCGCCATTCGGTAAAGTCCGTACATGTTCGCCTATTCCCGGAAATAGCCGAACGTTTACGGGCTTTTCCGAGCGGCGGCGCATGTGCAGTGTGCATGTCAGGCCGCCTGCGGGCCTTTTTTTTTTTTTTTAGCTAGCCGAAGAAGAGAAGAGGGGCCGCACCCAAGTGCTGCCTGGGTCCCATGGTCCCACTGGGACCCATGGTAGGGCCGGCCCTGTATATATATATATATATACTGTATATTTGTCTGTTGTTTTTTTTTCTCACAAAAGTGGAGTTACCCTTTAAGGCAAAAAAAGATTTGACTTTTAGAATTTTTATGTAATAAAGTTTTTTCCCCAGTAAATCTGAGTAAGAAATACATTTGTCCTTCATTTAAGTTTCTGTCAAAATTTTAATATGTTCAATTTGCTGTTATCTGAGAAATAGACATGCCCCTGATTTCTTTTTGTTCCTGTCAGAATTTCATTATACATAGATTGTTGTTTGTTTTAAATGGAAACCTGCACTTATTCCACTTCTGAAAAACTCAAACTCATGCCTATATAATTGAATTTATTGTGTAGAATCTTTAGGCCCCTTTCACACAGGCGGACCGTTCAGATCCGCCTGTCCGTTTTTTTGGCGGATCTGAACGGTCCCCCCATGCATCTCTATGGGGGACTGGATGTCAGTGGAGACATGTCCGCTGACATCCGGTCCGATCCGATCAGTCAAATCTGGACGGATGGAAACCCTATTTTCCAACCGTCCAGCGAATCGGATGGGATCGGATGAGAACGGACCGACGGTCCGATTCCCATCCGATTTCCCCCATAGAGATGCATGGGGAACTGACAGCTGTGTCTCCGCACACAGCGCGGAGACACAGCTGTCATCCTCCTGCTCAGCGGGGGAATCGGCGGTTCGATCCCCCGCTGAGAAAAACTGAATCCGTCCGACGGACAGATAGTGTGAAAGGGGCCTTATGCTCAGTACGAACTATGAGAAAATCATGGAAAAGAATTCTAATACACACAAAGGTTTAATAAATGTGACAACGCAAGAAACAGTCTAAAAACTACTAGCAGGATGGTATCGAACTCCCATCCAGCTACACAAATTCTCACTCACATCCTTCCCCCTAAGTTGAAAATGTGGTTCTGAACCCAGGTCCTTGCTACATTTAGAAATACACTTTTGGAGAGAAATACTTGTCAAACTATAATGAAGATAACCACTTACACCCTTCGCTTCACACCCACACAATATTTGTTGCAGCATTCCTCTTTTCCAAAATCCACATACCACAAATCTCTGGCCTTACAACTGATAAATGCAGCTAGATGTTGCATCCCTCTGAAATAGGGCTCATCTACTCCACCAACGCTCTTAGATTGGCACCATATATTCGTCAAACGGCAGATATAGATGAGGTGATCTGCTTTGCTAGAGACAACCCTACCAAATTCATCCGCACTTAGGTATGTTGGTTCCATTACCTAGAATCCTTAGACTCATAACTTATTCAGATCAATCAATTACAATCAGACTGGATTTCTAACCCAGACAGATTGAAAAAGGTGATGGAGAGCTTCCTAGCCAGTTCTTTTTTGCAAACTTCACAACCCCCATTCCTACCGCTTTACTTCTAACCTCTAAATATACCTTCCACATACCCATACTCATAGCCCAATCTACCCTTTTCTCTATTTTTTCCCCCTCCTACTAATTTTCCATGAACTGTCTGACCCCCACAATTATTAACTCTAATCCTACTTCCCCAAATCCCAGTTCTCATATTTCGCACCTCTCCTATACCGCCCGTTTTTCGCCTCTTTCTTTCTTCCTCCTATCTCTTAATGCCTCTTGTCTTTAGTGCTCGTTTCATCTTTTGAATATCCAACAGGACGATACAATACAGTTCTCCTAATATCTTTATAAGATCAAATATACTTTTGTTTCCACTGGAAAGAGCAGAAGTAGAAGATTCCTATATGTCAAGTTGCCATAGGATGAACATATCGAGTAATTCCATTTATTAATTTTTGTCAATTTCTCTCCTATTTCGAAGATCTTTACATTTATTTTTTTTAAATGTCTATTCCCCCTGTGGTCTTATGTATATTTTTTATATTACACTCCAAGGCAATCATTCATTACCCTGTTATGATTTTTTATGCTTTTGAACCATAATGTAACCACTTTATGTGTGTCTTTTAGTGTCGCTTTGTTCTCTTGTTTCAAAATCATAAAACAATTTTTGAAAGAGAAAACCTGATGAAAAATACCACTTTTAAAGAGATTGTACGATAATCCGATTAGTACACAGCTTTCAAAAGCCAATCACGTTTCATGAAGAATTATCCGAAGGGACAAACACAAACATATTTCTCGTATGAGACCAGAAGGAATGATTTTCGTTAAATCCGTACAGTATTTGTCCAAAAAAATTGGAAGACCAAGATCATCCATGCTTGAAATGAAAGAATACATTACAATACAATACAACACATTACACCACTTCCAAAGTTGTATACTGTTGTACAAGAATTTTCGTAACTTTAGTAACCTGTTGGTTTTGGAAATGAGACTAGCATGCAAAAAAAAAAAAAAAGGATGATCATTTGTCCAAAATTTTCATTATATTTATGAGGTTTTAGTTTCTTCCTATAATGTCACTATCTTTGTTTTTCAGAAGAAATGGAAGAGTGCTCTAGGAGCCGGTGTCTTGGATCTCCTAGTAAGAGGAGTTAGCGGTGCAAGCTGCCAATCACAGCCAGTACCTCTCCCAATGCCTATGCATATGCATTTGCCCATTGGAGGATAATGCTAGAGTCCACAGGCTTGTGGGACAAAAGGTCCCATTTTGGAAACATAAGGCTTTTAGTTGGTTTTAGACAAAATGCAGCTTTGAAAAACTGTGTAATCAAAGCATTAGTTGCCCATTGAGTGCCGGTGAAGTTGGAAATAGCTGAAACGTGGGCCTTCAGTGTAGTTACACAAAGCCCTAACTCAAGCCTCGCCTGCAGAAAATACAGAATGTGGCACACAGTTTGGTGGAAAATTCTGAACAGCCACAAACTCTGCAAATGTACACCATACCCTACTATAGGCATTATTGGTTGTGGGCTTTACTTGTTTTAGGAGTATTTATGACCCTAGCAAAGCACCCGATATCCATCAGCCTCTGCCTTTCAATAGCCAGATCAACTGCCTAAGCCTTTTGTTTCCAAAATGGGACCACCTGTTGTACTGGACTTTCTGACGTCAGACACCTTCAATAAAAATGTTGAACGGAGAGGCAGGTCCACCTCTGGAAGAAAAAAAAACACACTACTAGATCCCCAAAAACCTGTGGTAATAGTGACAATTTGTTGTTGTTCGGGACAGTTCCTGGACTGGTTGTACGCTTGAAGATACTTCTGGCTAGGCACATAGACTACTGATAGCTGGTGTAAATTAACCTGGGCCCATTTCAGAATTGGTAATAACTCTCAAGAGGGAGAGACTGTGAAAGCTACCTTGCTTCCATATGTAGGCTACAGCCATCGTATTGTCTAGCTTAATCAGCACAGATATGCTCTAAATTGGATGTTTAAAACCTAGAAGAGCCTGAACTTCTGCTCTAAACTACAGGATGTTGGAAAGGCTTAAAAAAGGCCAATGGCCCTGAGCCCAATGGTCTTGAAATAGGGGTTTCCTACCTACTTTGGCATCTGACTGACCCACCAGCCACTGAGTTGCCAGCAAGGAATGACAATGCAGGAGATTTTGCCTTTTCAACCACCAGTTAAGGTTCACTCTCATGCAGGTTGTAATTTCTATAATCTGCCTAAGGTCCTCAGACCACAATTGATCCAGAAATCTGATCTGAAAAGGCTGAGAATTCTATTAGGCCTACTTGACCATTGGAATGGCCGAGTTCATGATACCCAGGAGATACATGTATTCCACTGTTGGGAACTTTATTTTTCCTCGGGCTGTTGCCATCATCTTCAGGATAACAGGAATCTTTGTTCCCCAGCAGAGCAACTGTCACTGCCTAAATATCTATTTTTGCTCCAAGGTAGTCCAGCATCTGAGTGGGCATGAAATGGCGCTTTTCCCAATTTATTAACCAATAGAACCTCTTAAGCATTGAGATAATCTCTGTGTGAAAGCAACATGTCCCTGTCCTGATTTAGGAGCAGGACATAATCCAAGTAATGGTAAATCTGGATACCTTGGACTGAAGGTCAACCCCAGAGCCAAAGAGACTTTTGTAAATACCATGGGTGATGTGGTCAGCCTGTAGGGCAGACATACAAGTTAGTAATGAAGCTGTCCTACAGAAAAACATTGAAATCTTGAAAGGAATGGAAAATATGCATCCTTGAGATCTATTGAAAGGAGCCAATCTTCTGGTTGTTTGACCCTCAAGATCAATGGATCTTCAAACAACGGCCCACCAGCTGTTGTGGAACTACACATCCCATGAGGCATTATAAAACTCTGACATTCACAGACATGACTAGGCATGATAGGAATTGTAGTTCCTGAACAACTGGAGGGCCATAGTTTGGAAACCCCTTCTCAAGATTGTTTGGGGGGGACTCCTTCTTGAAGTGAAACTTTCTTATATATTTGTTCAGATTTCTTAGATTTCTTACAGATCTCCATGAACCCGATTTTGGCAATCAGATTCTGTGGAGGAACTACAACTATCGCTCCTTGATTTAGTAGATTTTTAAGGAATGTCAAGAGAACATCTTGCTTCTAGACGGACAGAGGAATTTGCTCGGTATAAAGAAGAGACTGTTTGAATAATTTCAAAGCATGCCCATACTGGAAAGTTATTGATATCCATGGCTGTCTTATCTTCTCTGCCCACACCAGCTGGAACTTGAACAATCTCGTCCCCTCCTGGCATATGTAAATTGATGAGTTGTTAAAAGGATTTTTGGGACTCTTATCACAGGGAATCAGTGGACCTCTTTGATTTATGTACCTTTGAAGAGCTTGCCCAATGCTGATGAAATTCTTACCCTGGCCTATAGGACTTGGCCTCTCTGCCTCTGGCTTTTGACATCTATAAGCAGAGCCTTTTTGGTGGAGCAGTCTCGGATCCTGAAGGATAAACCCTGATTTATCCGCCTGTGGCCTTAACAATGACAGCAACTAACTTATTGCTGAACGAGGACTGCTCCTCAAAGGGAATCTTGCACCATCCCTTCTTGGATGCAGAGTCTGCCACCCATATTTAAGTCATAAGGCTCTGCTGTTTGTCAATGCACTTAACATAGTTTTGACCAAAGCTTTAAATCAATTGACACTTCAGCCATAAATTAAGCCTGTTAGTTTCAGGTTGGAAAAATAAATTAGGATCTTGGCCTTGCCCAGATAATTCTCCAATGCTGCCTCAGAATTTTAAATCCAGTCTTACATGGCCTTAGAAATAGATGCCAATGTCATAGAAGACTTGCATGGCCCTTCTAGCCAGCGTATACATCCTCAGGTCCAGGTCCTCTGTCTCTCAAGTATGTCTTTAAAGGTAACCGTGTCATTGAGAGGTAGGGTACCATGCCTTGATGATTAAGCACTTTGTGTGAAATGCGTCTGCTGAACTGTGTGCTCCTGTGCTATGTCGATTTTTGAACCTGTGATTTTTCAATAAAATATAGTTTCTTTTATCGCTGGAGGTGCCACTTTTTCTTTGCTTTGACCTAGGGTACCATGCCTTGCCAGACGCATAAGGGCTGCATCGACCCCTGAAGGGTCCTCTCAATTCTTCACGTCCTCGTATCTAAAGAGATACAGCTGTGGAAAACAGTTTTTCCCCTGTCAACCTGCCCCCACTCCTCAGCTTTATTTAATTTTTTGATTTCTCTCCATCAAGAGGAAATTCAGCCCCTCCTTCCTGAGGTTTCCAAAATGTTTTCTTGGCTTCCTCTGCAGCTTTTCTGCCACATCCTCCCAGAGTAGGGCTTGCCTGACTTCCCTCAAGAAGGGTTGAACAAGGATGACATCATAGTGGCTATGCTCTTCACCTGAGGAAGCTGCATTAGAAGCTGAGGATTCGTGGCGTCCCAGAGTAAATCTATGCTTTGCCCATGCAAGACAATATAACAGGTTCAGTTCAATCCTGGTCTACTTCAATTGCTTGTATTTCCCTTGACTGCAAAGGCATGCAGTAAAATGAATGTGTTGGCTTGTCCTGCATGGGCAAAGCACAGATTCACTTTAAGCAAACATTTGTTTGATTTGCTTGTGTATCTGTTGTTATGACATAAAACATTTATCTAAAATCACCGGTTGGTAATACAGTTCTTTCTCTAAGGACATCTTTGAAATTTCGCAAATTGTGTGTTGAGTGATGTGTTGAGTGCTTCTAAAGTATTATCCCCTGCCATGGTATATTCGTCCTATACTATTAATGTGCGTTTGTGTAGAATTAATGCTTGAGGGGTGTTTCGGTGAATGCTTCAAACAGGATTTTCTTTTGTGATGTTAATGTGAAACTGAAACAAGTTGTGAGCTGCAGTTCTCTTTGGAATCAGAGCAGTGACTATACCAAGTGATGCAGTTGCTAATGCTATTTGTTTTTTAGATTGCACAGTAGCAGTATAAGAGCAATATTTAAGACTACATTTTCTAGTTAAATAAAAAAACCATGTAATACTTACCTGCTCTGTGCAATATCGTTAGCTGTCCCTCGCCACCATTTGGCAGTGTCCTACCAGTTACTTCTTTTTACTGTGAGTGCCCCCTTTGCAAGCTGGGTGCTAAGGAACACCTGTGTGGGCATGTTCCCGAGCCAGTTTGTGTGCATTCACAGACAAACACAGTGTGGTTCAGCCATCCCCCCAGCTCTCTCATCACAGGATTTTACTGACAGCAGCAGGAACCTTTGGCTCCCGATGCCCTCAGTGCCTCCTGTGAGACCAGGAAGAGGGAGCAATGATGCTGCGGCTGGGACAGCACTGGATCAGGTAAGTGTTTGGGGTGGGGGCAGGGGGTTACAGAAAGTAGTGGGACATTTTTATTTATCTTAATGCATTATAGAGTAGCTCTACTTTTATCTGTATCCCTTTAGAGGTGATTTCCCTTTGGGAGTAAGTCATCAAAAATGAAATTTTTGTTGAGGGGATGCCCAAAATCTGACTTTAATCTTAGTGCAGACATATGGGGAAAATCAGTAAGCCACACAAGCAACAAATTACATTTCTGGGGGATGTTCTGTTCATCATCTGTGCAGGCTGCCGTTTTGCATTGCATTATCCAGAAAATTATATCACTGCAGATTGTAATTGAAAGATAATATTTACGGTAATAGCATTCAATTACAATATGACTTGTGTCACAATTGTGCAATTGTATATGACATATATACAGGGCTGGCCCAAGACATTGTGCTGCCTGGGTCCGAGAATGAAATGCTGCCCCCCCCCCCCCCCCAGAAAAAAAAAAAAATTCACGCCCTCCAAGAGGCCCCCACATTCTATAGGACTATGAAAGCAGTCAGTGGAGTGTGAGTGTGTACGGAGTGACAGCAAGAGCAGGACAGAGCAGTAGACACGGGGCAGATGAGCGCACCAGGCTTTCTACTGTCTATAGTGCCACAGTGCCCTGCAGGGCTGCGAGCATGGTACAGGAGAATGCAGTGCTGCGGACATGGTACAGGAAAATGTAGGGCTGCGGGCATGGTACAGGAGAATGCAGGGCTGCGGGCATGGTACAGGAGAATGTCGGGCTGCGGGCATGGTACAGGAGAATGCAGTGCTGCGGGCATGGTACTGGAGAATGCAGTGCTGCGGGCATAATACAGAAGAATGCAGGGCTGTAGGCATGGTACAGGAGAATGAAGGGATGTGGACATGGTACAGGAGAATGCAGGGATGTGGGCATGGTACAGAGAATGCAGGGATGCGGGCATGGTACAGGAGTATGCAGGGATGCAGGCATGGTACAGAAGAATGCGGGGCCGTGGGCATGGTACAGAAGAATGCGGGGCTGCGGGCATGGTACAGGAGAATGCGGGGCTGCGGGCATGGTACAGGAGAATGCGGGGCTGCGGGCATGGTACAGGAGAATGCGGGGCTGCAGGCATGGTGCATGAGAATGCGGGGCTGCAGGCATGGTGCATGAGAATGCGGGGCGGCGGGCATGGTACAGGAGAATGCAGGGTGCAGGCTTGGTGCATGAGAATGCAAGGCTGTGGGCATGGTGCAGGAGAATGCGGGGCTGCGGGCATGGTGCAAGAGAATGCAGTGCTGCGGACATGGTAGAGGAGAATGCATGTCTGCGGGCATACTACAGGAGATGCAGTGCTGTATCTTCTGTAGTATGCCTGCAGCCCAGCATAATGGCAGGTAGTGTGGCTGTGTGTGGAGCAGTCTCACTTACCTGTTCCTAAAGGGCGCCTTAGGATTTAAAGTGGGCGCCACCCAGCGCCAAAAAAAAGGTCCGCGGCCGGCCTGACATGCACACTGCGCATGCGCCGCCGCCGCCGTTCGGTAAAGTCTGTACATGTTCGCCTATTCCCGGAAATAGCCGAACATTTACGGGCTTTTCCGAGCGGCGGCACATGTGCAGTGTGCATGTCAGGCCGCCTGCGGGCCTTTTTTTTTTTTTTAGCTAGCCGAAGAAGAGAAGAGGGGCCGCCCCTCTCTAAGTGCTGCCTGGGTCCCATGGTCCCACTGGGACCCATGGTAGGGCCGGCCCAGTATATATATATATACTGTATATTTGTCTGTTGTTTTTTTTCTCACGAAAGTGGAGTTACCCTTTAAGGCAAAAAAAGATTTGACTTTAGAATCATTTTATTTTTATGTAATAAAGTTTTTTTCCCAGTAAATCTGAGTAAGAAATACATTTGTCCTTCATTTAAGTTTCTGTCAAAATTTTAATATGTTCAATTTGCTGTTATCTGAGAAATAGACATGCCCCTGATTTCTTTTTGTTCCTGTCAGAATTTCATTATACATAGATTGTTGTTTGTTTTAAAAGGAAACCTGTACTTATTCCACTTCTGAAAAACTCAAACTCATGCCTATATAATTGAATTTATTGTGTAGAATCTTTAGGCCCCTTTCACACAGGCGGACCGTTCAGATCCGCCTGTCCGTTTTTTTGGCGGATCTGAACGGTCCCCCCATGCATCTCTATGGGGGACTGGATGTCAGTGGAGACATGTCCGCTGACATCCGGTCCGATCCGATCAGTCAAATCTGGACGGATGGAAACCCTATTTTCCAACCGTCCAGCGAATCGGATGGGATCGGATGAGAACGGACCGACGGTCCGATTCCCATCCGATTTCCCCCATAGAGATGCATGGGGAACTGACAGCTGTGTCTCCGCACACAGCGCGGAGACACAGCTGTCATCCTCCTGCTCAGCGGGGGAATCGGCGGTTCGATCCCCCGCTGAGAAAAACTGAATCCGTCCGACGGACAGATAGTGTGAAAGGGGCCTTATGCTCAGTACGAACTATGAGAAAATCATGGAAAAGAATTCTAATACACACAAAGGTTTAATAAATGTGACAACGCAAGAAACAGTCTAAAAACTACTAGCAGGATGGTATCGAACTCCCATCCAGCTACACAAATTCTCACTCACATCCTTCCCCCTAAGTTGAAAATGTGGTTCTGAACCCAGGTCCTTGCTACATTTAGAAATACACTTTTGGAGAGAAATACTTGTCAAACTATAATGAAGATAACCACTTACACCCTTCGCTTCACACCCACACAATATTTGTTGCAGCATTCCTCTTTTCCAAAATCCACATACCACAAATCTCTGGCCTTACAACTGATAAATGCAGCTAGATGTTGCATCGCTCTGAAATAGGGCTCATCTACTCCACCAACGCTCTTAGATTGGCACCATATATTCGTCAAACTGCAGATATAGATGAGGTGATCTGCTTTGCTAGAGACAACCCTACCAAATTCATCCGCACTTAGGTATGTTGGTTCCATTACCTAGAATCCTTAGACTCATAACTTATTCAGATCAATCAATTACAATCAGACTGGATTTCTAATCCAGACAGATTGAAAAAGGTGATGGAGAGCTTCCTAGCCAGTTCTTTTTTGCAAACTTCACAACCCCCATTCCTACCGCTTTACTTCTAACCTCTAAATATACCTTCCACATACCCATATCTACCCTTTTCTCTATTTTTTCCCCCTCCTACTAATTTTCCATGAACTGTCTGACCCCCACAATTATTAACTCTAATCCTACTTCCCCAAATCCCAGTTCTCATATTTCGCACCTCTCCTATACCGCCCGTTTTTCGCCTCTCTTTCTTCCTCCTATCTCTTAATGTCTCTTGTCTTTAGTGCTCGTTTCGTCTTTTGAATATCCAACAGGACGATACAATACAGTTCTTCTAATATCTTTATAAGATCAAATATACTTTTGTTTCCACTGGAAAGAGCAGAAGTAGAAGATTCCTATATGTCAAGTTGCCATAGGCTGAACATATCGAGTAATTCCATTTATTAATTTATGTAAATTTCTCTCCTATTTCGAAGATCTTTACATTTATTTTTTTTAAATGTCTATTCCCCCTGTGGTCTTATGTATATTTTTTATATTACACTCCAAGGCAATCATTCATTACCCTGTTATGATTTTTTATGCTTTTTAACCATAATGTAACCACTTTATGTGTGTCTTTTAGTGTCGCTTTGTTCTCTTGTTTCAAAATCATAAAACAATTTTTGAAAGAGAAAACCTGATGAAAAATACCACTTTTAAAGAGATTGTACGATAATCCGATTAGTACACAGCTTTCAAAAGCCAATCACGTTTCATGAAAAATTATCCGAAGGGACAAACACAAACATATTTCTCGTATGAGACCAGAAGGAATGATTTTCGTTAAATCAGTACAGTATTTGTCCAAAAAAATTGGAAGACCAAGATCATCCATGCTTGAAATGAAAGAATACATTACAATACAATACAACATATTACACCACTTCCAAAGTTGTATACTGTTGTACAATAATTTTCGTAACTTTAGTAACCTGTTGGTTTTGGAAATGAGACTAGCATGCAAAAAAAAAAAAAAAAAAAAGGATGATCATTTGTCCAAAATTTTCATTATATTTATGAGGTTTTAGTTTCTTCCTATAATGTCACTATCTTTGTTTTTCAGAAGAAATGGAAGAGTGCTCTAGGAGCCGGTGTCTTGGATCTCCTAGTAAGAGGAGTTAGCGGTGCAAGCTGCCAATCACAGCCAGTACCTCTCCCAATGCCTATGCATATGCATTTGCCCATTGGAGTCCACAGGCTTGTGGGACAAAAGGTTGTAAAACTGGAAGGAGTATAGCTGGGGTGAAATAGGAGTGTCCTGCTGTTGATGATCTCAAATAGTCAAAATCTGAATAGTGAGAAAGAAGCATTAAGGATACAGTAGGCCCAAAGATAAAGGGAGTGCATTTGTAGTAAATATATGTTTTGCTGCATCGAACGTGCACCTAATTTTAATTGTAAATCTAACACATAGGTTTACTTAAAGTGATTGTAAAGTCGAATAAAAAAAAACAAAAAAAAAAATGTTATGCTTACCTGCTCTGTGCAGTGGTTTTGCACAGAGCAGCCTGGATCTTCCTCTTCTCGGGTGCCTCATTTCTACTCCTTGCTCCTCCCTCCCTCCTTGCTACACACAGAATGCTTTTTATCTTAATGCATAGAATGCATTAAGATTAAAAACCTTCCTGATTTTACAACTCCTTTAAAGATGTTTCCAGTAATAGTTTTGAAGAGGTTTGAGAGTCTGTATAAGTACCAATTATAAATGTATTTATTACATTCTACAGTACATGGCACTATGAAATTTTTACCAGTGCACACCTAACTTTTCTTTAACAAAGTAAATGTTAAAGTCTTTGAAATTTTTTAGGGTTTGATAAATGGCAAATAAAAAATTAAAATAATGACTCAAAAGCCCTCCTGGTAAACCAAACATAAACCTATTGCAACAGACCCAACCAGGACAGAGGCTTTTTGAGAAAACTAGGGGCAGGCCTCCTACCCTTTTATTATGGCCCATGGAGAGAGCAGATCATTCTCCAATGATGGACAGCAATGTAATGGATGCTGAGAGCAAGGCTTGGATTAATTCTCTGCATAAGGACAATAAAGCTTCCCTTCTGGAGTGGATGGAAAGGTGTAATATTAATCTTGTACAGGTTAATGGTCAAAAGGAATATAGTGACCCTCCTTCAGACTGGGTTGGAGAGACTCCTTCACTTAGAACAGAAATATTTATCAACCATAATCCTCAATGAAGATACATGAATTCCACTGTATCAGACTGCTGGGACATTGTATCTCCTCTGAGGACTTGTCTAGTAGACAGAATACACAAGTTTTGTTTCTGTCTGTCTGCTAATATTGTGTTCACTCCACCTTGTTAGCAAATTATTGTGGGATGTTATATGTTTGGTATTAGATTACTGGTTAATTAGGATCACTGTTAGTAGTTAACTGTTAATTGCTTTTGATATGTACAATGGGGGTAGTGATGCGCTTTAAGGTGAAAAAAATATAAATAAATAAATAAATATCAAGTGCTTGTGATGAACGTGAAGGGAGAACTTATTCTGTGTAAAAAAAAAAAAAAAAAAAAAAAAATATATATATATATATATATATATATATATATATATATATATATATATATATGTAGTGTCTCCTTTTACCTGGCGGGTGTCTATATAAAATGATTCCTGTTTTAAAAGTGCTGTGTGCTTCAAATTTCTAATCCAATAAATTATTAAATAAATAAATAAGTAAATGGAAAGACAATATTTCATCAAGATAAATATGCGATCTCTAGTATGACACACACATATCTTTGTGCTCATAAAAAGTGCTGAATGCTTGCTAAATTCCACCTCTTCAATAAAACAATATATAAATAAATGTGATTAAAACAGTATTCAATCAGTATAAATGTGCACCAATGCAATCTTAAAAGAAGTCTATGTTGAAAAAGTCCAAAAAAAATCTTCAAAATTATGTTTCAATCCTTCTCTTATTGTAGATGATATTAACATAGATATATTGACTTTTCTCCTCCACCTTGTGCCACTTCTAGGTGTGCTAAACTCTCACCTCTATTTCAAGAGTTATGCGCCTGTGGTATATCTCTGGGGTCTCCGGGGTAATGGTAGTTCCTCTTTCCCCTTATCGATATCCGATCTGTCTCCAGCTATCCAGCGCAGGTTCCTGGTATGTAGGAATCCTTTGGAGCTTTTTCCAATAATTACCTTGGGGCACAATCTCCTCACACTATCCTCCTTTCTTCCAATCTCATTAAAAAAATAGGGCTATCATGGTGCAGTATTATGTACTTTTATTCATACACATCAAGTATTACACTTACAGTTAGCCTTCTTGTATCCAGCATGTACAGAAAAACACACGAACGCTATGGGAATCGAGTTACGTCCGATACGTCACTTCCGGGTTTAGGGTACCTCCTACACGTTGCGTCACGGGGTCACGTGACTTCCTCAGGGAGTGCCCATAATGGGATGTGACGTATTAATATACCGGTGGAGCCGGAACTTGATTAACCGCCATTTTGGAAGAACTATTTTCCAGGCTTGTGGCGGAAGTACTTATTCGGCCATTTTGCAATATCCAATCGCCATTTTAATGCAAGCTTTTCCGGCGTTATTTGTATTAACCCTATCTTTAGGTTGTGATTTCTTTTGTATACACCGGAAGTGAGGTTAACTTCGCTCTTGTCCAACAGTGTATTCTAATTGCTTTTTCTATGAACTTTATTCAACCATATATATCAATAAAATACATTAATAATCAAGTTAAAAACATGTTAAAGGAGGGATGTAGTGTATATTATAAGAATTATATTTAGGGAAAGATGGTGTGTTGTTTCAGTATAGGAATTCCTGGAATATATTCTTATGTCTTCTATCTATCAGAACGGAATTTCTCTTTAGGTGTTTGTCAGCTTTTAAAATATGCCAGTATTTCTTTATTATTTTTTCAACTGTTTTGTGTTGCATATTATATTCTAATATAATTGGAAGATTATCCGAAAAGGTACTTTTCTTCTCTTTATTTCTTAATAATTCTGATCTCTGTATTTTTTTCACTTCTGAAATCTTGTTCTCAATGAATTGATGTTCATATCCCTTATCCTTGAATCTTTGGCCTAGGATTTTTGCTTGTTCCTCAAATACTTGATGTGTATGAATAAAAGTACATAATACTGCACCACGATAGCCCAATTTTTTTTAATGAGATTGGAAGAAAGGAGGATAGTGTGAGGAGATCGTGCCCCAAGGTAATTATTGGAAAAAGCTCCAAAGGATTCCTACATACCAGGAACCTGCGCTGGATAGCTGGAGACAGATCAGATATCGATAAGGGGAAAGAGGAACACCATTACCCCGGAGACCCCGGAGATATACCACAGGCGCATAACTCTTGAAATAGAGGTGAGAGTTTAGCACACCTAGAAGTGGCACAAGGTGGAGGAGAAAAGTCAATATATCTATGTTAATATCATCTACAATAAGAGAAGGATTGAAACATAATTTTGAAGATTTTTTTTGGACTTTTTCAACATAGACTTCTTTTAAGATTGCATTGGTGCACATTTATACTGATTGAATACTGTCTTAATCACGTTTATTTATTTATTGTTTTATTGAAGAGGTGGAATTTAGCAAGCACTCAGCACTTTTTATGAGCACTAAGATATGTGTGTGTCACACTAGAGATCTAAATTAGTGAAGTATCAGCGCTGCTTGTTCAATGTGTGTGCTCTTTGTGTATCCACATACATGAAAAATTCCTCACTATTGTTCTTGATAATCATTGTTATACCAAAGTGCTAGTGCAAAACTATATCAAATGTAAGATACATAAAACTTTCCAGTATACAATTGTGATCATATATACTAATAAAAATTAATAAAATTGTGCATATAAATACAAAGTGCTATAGTGATAGTGCTCAAAAAGTATATATAAATAAATATCTCCAAGCAAATTCATATAAAAAAAGTTCATAAATTCTTCAATTGGTTATATTGTGCTGAGTAACAGTCTTTGTGCAAACCAACAAATCCAAAAGTGCTAAGTGCTTGCTCAGGATATATTATCCAAAGTGCCGGTGCTCATATATTGTGAGTAGGTGCTCCCCTCTCGGTCCCCTACTCACCAGAAGACAGTCAAGTATACGCCTTAAGGATAATCCTTATAAAGAGCCACGGGGGATGCCAGCCAGCAATCAAATGGTTAAAGCACTCTGCAACTCGCACCATCCAGGATATGCCCATAAATCACAAAGAAGAGATAGCTTTCATCGTGCAGTATATCTAGACTTTATTTCTCACGCATAAAAGAATTACACTTACAGTGTTACAGCATAAAAAACGCCTTCACAGATCCTACGGGCCGCCAAACTATGGGCGTGCGCTCCACCCGTATAAATCGGAAACCGGAAACCGGAAGTTGGACGTGACCGGACGTTGCGTAGTACGTAATCGGACGGCTTGACGCGTTTCGCTCCGCCAATCAGAGCATTTTCAAAATACCATCTCTACGCTGATGATATCCAAATCTATATATCCACCCCTCAGCTCACTCCATCAGTCTCCTCACGTATCACTAATTTACTAGCAGATATATCAGTCTGGCTGTCACATCACTTCCTCAAACTCAATCTATCCAAAACCGAACTTATACATTTTCCTCCACCACGTGCCCCTTCCCCTGATCTCTCTGTCAACATCGATGGCACGATTATTAGCCCATCCCCACATACCAAGGTCCTAGGTGTTGTCCTGGACTCTGAACCCTCCTTTAAGCCCCACATCCAATCACTGTCCAAATCTTGCCGCCTTCAACCACCGCAACATCTCCAATATACACCCCTTTCTAACCAATGACACAACAAAGCTCCTAGTTCACTCCCTGGTCATCTTGCGCCTCAAATACTGCAATTCCCTTCTCATTGGCTTACCTCTACCTAGGCTTTCCCCCCTTCAATCCATCATGAATACTGCTGCCAGACTCATTCACCTTACCAATCACTCAGTGTCCACTACTAGTCTCTGTCAATTCCTTTCACTGGCTTCTGCTCACCCAATGAATTAAATTTCAAATACTAACAACACCTTACAAAGCCATCCACAATTTAGCACCCAGCTACATCACTAGCCTAGTCTCAAAATACCAACCTTATCGCTTTCTTTGTTCCTCTCAAAACCTCCTGCTCTCTAGCTCCCTCATCACCTCCTCCCATACTCGCCTCCAGGACCCTTCCAGAGCCACTCCAATCCTATGGAACTCCTTACCCCAATATGTCCGATTATCTCCTACTTTATTAGCTTTTAGACAATCCCTGAAAAACCTCCTCTTTAGAGAAGCCTATCCTACCCACACCTAACAACTGTACTTCCATTTTCTCCATCAGCTCATCCCCCACAGTTTTTACCTTTTGTTTCACTTGACCCTCCCTTCTAGATTGTAAGCTCTAATGAGCAGGGCCCTCTAATTCCTCCTGTATTGAATTGTATTGTAACTGTATTATATTCCCTCACATTATAACGCTCTACACACACTGTTGGCGCTATATAATTCCTGTATAGTAATAATAATAATAATAATTGGATTGTTGTTTTTTGTTGCCTTGTCATGCTAATATTATCAAGACGAGAATGTCCTCCTGTGGGGTATAAAGAATGTGTCTGAGTTTCAATAAACAGTAATTCCTTGGAGTTTACCTCAACATCTTGTCTATGTACAATGACTAGGGTAACAGGGCTGGTTTTAGCTCTCAGTCTGCTGTAACTGTTTGGAGCGCAGGAGGCACTGTTTGGCGTAAGGAAGCACCTAAATGGGGTGCAAAGCGGTACCATCACACTTTTTATATACCCAACTGTATTATTCCTTATATGCATATTTTCACCAATGAGGAGAAAGCACCGATGTATCATAACTTCAACACAAAAAATAAAAACAAATAACTTCAAGAATGGAGTCTTAACCAGGTTTTTTTTTTTTTTTTTTTTTTATGGTGTATAAGTAGCAAATAAACATCAACACTTTCTGGCAGTGTTTATAACTGAATCATTTTCTGTTGTGTTAATTTATTCATTTTTGTCTTCCAAAAGATTTGTAGCAAAATATTTAGCCATTTACTGTGTCCAAGTATAAAAATAATGTTTTATGATGTTGGTCCTCTGATGTAATACAACAGAATGTGTAAGTACAAGCTGTCTGTATCATTAGGATAGACTGTGTACACTCATCCAATTGAACCTGTAGCTTTAATGTCTGCATAACCACCATATTTTTTCTATAAGGTGTTTAAGTGATTTGGAGTAGACCCTCATAATATATAAATATTTTAGAAAGAAAATCTTTATTGCAAAATATGAAAAAAAGCTGTGTAGTACATATGGATACCAACAATGCTTTGGTATTAATATGTTTACATACTTGTAAATGTGATTGATTGCTTTCACAGAGTGACAGTTTTAAGAACTGACCTGAACTTTCAGTCTGGCTAGCCATAGATTACTTTTTTGTTTTCTACCAGCAAGCGGGCTGATTGAAAAAAAAAACATATTTCTTTGTGAGGAGGATAGAGGAATCCTCCCAGCTGAGACACAGGGGCTGATTTATTATAGGCAAATAGACTGTGCAGTTTGCAAAGTGCAGTTGCACTCTGCAAGTGCGGTTGCTCCAGAGCTTAGTAAATGAAGTAAAGCTTCACTTTACAAAGAGTACCCAATCATGAGCAAAGAAAATAAAAAACTAATTTTTGCTTGCACGTGATTGGATGATGGAAGCTCATTTACTAAGCTCTGGAGCATCTGCTCTTGCAGAGTGCAACTGCACTTTGCAAAGTGCAAGGTGTATTTATCTTCAGTAAACAAACCCCGTTGTATTTTGACAGCAAGGACTGCATTGGCTGCAGTCACTGATTTATCCTCTTTACGCAGGGCCGGATTAAGAGCATCATGGGCCTGGTGCTGAAGATTTTGGTGGGCCTTTTTATGGAAATAAATAAAATAAAAAAGCAAACAATTTTTTGCTAAGGAAGTGAGAGTGGGTACCTGTCAAATCTAGGTACCCGCTTCTCCAAAAAAAGGACATGCCAAATGTGGCATATCAGGGGGTCAGGAGGCCTTAAAGCCGAAGTTCCACTTTTGGGTGGAACTCCACTTTAACCACTTTACCACCGGAGAATTTTCCAGCTTTACGTCCAGGCCTCTTTTTGCAACTTGGCACTGTGCGACTTTAACTGACAATTGCGCAGCTATGCAACGCCGTACCCAAACGAAATTACGTCCTTTTTTTCCCCACAAAAAGAGCTTTCTTTTTTGGTATTTGATCACCTCTATGCTTTTTATTTTTTGCGATATTAATAAAAAAAGAGCAAAAATGTTGCGAAAAAATTGACATTTTCTACTTTGACAGTTAAAAAATATCCAATATATTAAATTTTTGTCATATATTTAGGCCAAAATGTATTTAGCTACATGTCTTTGACAAAAAAATTTTCAATGAGCGTAGACTGGAAGATTTTACCCCATTCCTGACCAGGCCATATTTTGCGATTTGACACTGCGTTACTTTAATGGACAATTGCGTGGCCGTGCAATGCTGTACCCAAATTAAATTTATGCCCTGTTTTTCCCCACAAACAGAGCTTTCTTTTGGTGGTATTTGATCACCTGTGCAATTTTAATTTTTGCGCTATAAACAAAAAAAGAGCGACAATTTTGAAAAAAATAACAATATTTTTCACATTTTTTTATATGAAATTCCCCCCCCCCCCAAAAAAAATGTAAAAATCAAAATTTTTTAACATTTTAGGCCAATTTGTTTTCTGCTACATATTTTTGGCAAAAAAATCGCAATAAGCGTATTTTGATTGGTTTGCGCAAAAGTTATCTCAGCTACTAACTACGGGAAAGATTTATGTCATTTTTATTGTTTTTTTTTAACTAGTAATGGCGGCGATCTGCGATTTTTTTTGCGGGACTGCGACATTGCAGCGGACAGATCAGAACCCTAAATGACATTTTTGACACTTTTGGGGGTACCAGTGACATTACTACAATAATCAGTGCTATAAATATGCACTGTTACTGTAATAATGACACTTGCAGGGAAGGGGTTAACTTTATTGGTGATCAAGGGGTTAAATGTATGCCTGGTGCTTACTGACATGTGTGGGGGGAGGGGATTGTGTGACACAGGCACAGATCGCAGGTTCAGCTATGCTGAATCCTGTAATCTGTCCCTGCCTGTCACGTAGGAGATCTGCCGCTTTGTTTACACAAGCGGGCGGATTTCCTCACTCGATCCCCGACAAACGGGGAAGAGCGGCGGTGATCACCGCCTCTCCTCCCCTGGCCCGACTCCCGCTGTGCCTGAATACAGGGGTCAGGAGGCCTTAAAGCCGAAGTTCCACTTTTGGGTGGAACTCCACTTTAACCACTTTACCACCGGAGAATTTTCCAGCTTTACGTCCAGGCCTCTTTTTGCAACTTGGCACTGTGCGACTTTAACTGACAATTGCGCAGCTATGCAACGCCGTACCCAAACGAAATTACGTCCTTTTTTTCCCCACAAAAAGAGCTTTCTTTTTTGGTATTTGATCACCTCTATGCTTTTTATTTTTTGCGATATTAATAAAAAAAGAGCAAAAATGTTGCGAAAAAATTGACATTTTCTACTTTGACAGTTAAAAAATATCCAATATATTAAATTTTTGTCATATATTTAGGCCAAAATGTATTTAGCTACATGTCTTTGACAAAAAAATTTTCAATGAGCGTAGACTGGAAGATTTTACCCCATTCCTGACCAGGCCATATTTTGCGATTTGACACTGCGTTACTTTAATGGACAATTGCGTGGCCGTGCAATGCTGTACCCAAATTAAATTTATGCCCTGTTTTTCCCCACAAACAGAGCTTTCTTTTGGTGGTATTTGATCACCTGTGCAATTTTAATTTTTGCGCTATAAACAAAAAAAGAGCGACAATTTTGAAAAAAATAACAATATTTTTCACATTTTTTTATATGAAATTCCCCCCCCCCCCAAAAAAAATGTAAAAATCAAAATTTTTTAACATTTTAGGCCAATTTGTTTTCTGCTACATATTTTTGGCAAAAAAATCGCAATAAGCGTATTTTGATTGGTTTGCGCAAAAGTTATCTCAGCTACTAACTACGGGAAAGATTTATGTCATTTTTATTGTTTTTTTTTAACTAGTAATGGCGGCGATCTGCGATTTTTTTTGCGGGACTGCGACATTGCAGCGGACAGATCAGAACCCTAAATGACATTTTTGACACTTTTGGGGGTACCAGTGACATTACTACAATAATCAGTGCTATAAATATGCACTGTTACTGTAATAATGACACTTGCAGGGAAGGGGTTAACTTTATTGGTGATCAAGGGGTTAAATGTATGCCTGGTGCTTACTGACATGTGTGGGGGGAGGGGATTGTGTGACACAGGCACAGATCGCAGGTTCAGCTATGCTGAATCCTGTAATCTGTCCCTGCCTGTCACGTAGGAGATCTGCCGCTTTGTTTACACAAGCGGGCGGATTTCCTCACTCGATCCCCGACAAACGGGGAAGAGCGGCGGTGATCACCGCCTCTCCTCCCCTGGCCCGACTCCCGCTGTGCCTGAATACAGGGGGAGCTAGCCTACAGCGGCGCGCGCGGCGCCAAGAAGGGGAGGAGTCCAGCGACGTCGGTCTACGTCGCTGGATGATAACGAGCTACTTTGCCGCAGTACCAGCTCAGTGAGCGGTCGGCAAGTGGTTAAACAGAATCTTAGTCACTATATACACTGCACACTCATGCCAAAGTCGTTGTACCCACATAATACTCATTATTATTGTGCCATAAGGGAGAAGATGGGAGAGACACAGGGAGGAAGAAGGGGGGGGGGGGTAGGGAAGATGTAAACCCTATTAAAAGGACATTTTAAATCCTGTGTATCAAACAATAATGCAATATAGTGTGGTACCAAAAAGAAAATATTACTCCACCCAAAACTGAAGTTCTGTATATCTCTGATATTATGTGCAATACTATTCCTACTAATATTAAAAGGCCAGCGGTCTCTGGGTTTAACCACTTTACCACCGGAGGATTTTCCTGCTGTACGTCCAGGCCACTTTTTGCGATTCAGCACTGTGCGACTTTAACTGACAATTGCGCGGTCATGCAACGCCTTACCCAAACGAAATTTACGTCCTTTTTTTCCCACAAACAGAGCTTTCTTTTGGTGGTATTTGATTACCTCTGCGCTTTTCATTTTTTGCGATATTAATAAAAAAATGCGACAATTTTGAAAAAATAACAATATTTTTCTACTTTGACAGTTAAAAAATATCCAATATATAAAATTTTTGTCATATATTTAGGCCAAAATGTATTTAGCTACATGTCTTTGACAAAAGAAATTCTCAATGAGCGTATTTTTAACCGCTTTAAGACCTTAAGATTTTACCCCATTCCTTTTTTTCCCACAAATAGAGATTTTTTTTGGTGGTATTTGATCACCTGTGCGATTTTTACTTTTTGCGCTATATACAAAAAAAGAGCGACAATTTTGAAAAAATAACAATATTTTTCACATTTTTTTTATATGAAATTCCCCCCCCCCCCCCCAAAAAAAATGTAAAAATCTAAATTTTTTAACATTTTAGGCCAATTTGTTTTCTGCTACATATTTTTGGTAAATAAAATTGCAATAAGCGTATTTTGATTGGTTTGCGCAAAAGTTATCGCAGCTACTAACTACGGGAAATTTATGTCATTTTTATTGTTTTTTTTTTAACTAGTAATGGCGGCGATCTGGCGGCGATCTGCAATTTTTTTTGCGGGACTGCGACATTGCGGCGGACAGATCGGACCCTTGACTGACATTTTTGACACTTTTGGGGGTACCAGTGACATTACTACAGTAATCAGTGCTATAAATATGCACTGTTACTGTAAAAATGACACTGGCAGGGAAGGGGATAACTTTTATTGGTGATCAAGGGGTTAATGAATGCCTGGTGCTTACTGACGTGTGTGGGGGGAGGGGATTGTGTGACACAGGCACAGATCGCAGGTTCAGCTATGCTGAATCCTGCAATCTGTCACTGTTTGTCACTTAGGAGATCTGCCCGCTTTGTTTACACAAGCGGGCAGATCTCCACACTCGATCCCCGATGGCCCGACTCCCGCTGTGACTGAATACAGCGGGAGAGAGCCTCCGGCAGCGCGCACCGCCGCCCACAAGGGGAGGAGTCCAGCGACGTAGGTCTACGTCGCTGGACGATATCGAGCCACCTTGCCGCAGTACCAGCTCAGTGAGCGGTCGGCAAGAGGTTAAAGTGTAACCAAAGAGAAAGCTTTTAATTTTTTTTTATTTTGGATAGAGTAAGGAGGGGTTAGCCTGGGTTCACACTACTGCAATGCGGGAGCCACCGCCATTCCTGTGCGGGTTCACGCATCGCATCTCCCCACACGCAGTTCACTCTCCGCTCTGCGAACAGCTGCCGGTGTCAAAACAAAGGTAATGACAACCCCAGATTGGTTTGCAGATCGCAGTGCAAACTGTGAATTCGGACAGGAATTGGATCACATGGGATCTGATTCCAGTGCGGGGAAAAAAAAGGTTCCTGCAGCATTTTCTTGGGAATGCAATGGGAGTTTAGCCATTCAAAATGTATGGCTGAATTCGCATTGCACAGACATCCCATGTGATCTGCATAGCAATGTGGTGCAAATTGCATGCAATGTCTGTGTTCGCAATAGTCTGAAACAAGGCTCATACCCCTGTCAGCTTTTTTTCCAATCTGTGTCCCATTGAGGAGATTTCTCTTCACTTCCTGTCCAATAGCCAAACAGGAAGTGAGAGAAAAGCCCTCCAAAGTAAGGGAATCCCTGGTTGTCACCAGAATTAGTGTCACCATTGTATGATTTCCCCTCTATTATTGCTCTGGGGACACCCAAAATTTATGGTTTTCATTTACTTCCACATTTGATTATAACAGTAAACAGGACAAATAGAGACAAACAGAAAGGATAAATCTCCCTACCAGGGACATAGGCATTGATGGAAACCTGACAGAGGATCTAATCCCTTTCCACTCTATCAACAAACTAGAAAAAAAAATTGCATTTAGTTAATGTCTTAAAATGTTCAGTGAAGTGCTCCGCTTAACCACTTGCCGACCGCCGCAAGCACATATACTGCGGCGGTCAGCCCCGTGCAGGCAAAGTGACAAATGGGTACGGTTACTCGCCTGCGAGCCAATAAGGGGCGAGCGTGCGCCGCCGGAGGCCCAATGTCCGCCGGTCACTCGCGATCGTCCGTTGCAGAGGGAGAAAGGCATGCGGCTAATGTAAACAAAGCCGCCTGTCATTCTCCCTTGTGTAACAGCAGAGATCATACGGTCCTGCTATGTAGGATCATAGATCTCTGCTATTACATGAAAAGCCACATCCCTGCAAAGTAAGAAGAACGCCCCTAGGGACACACTTAGCCACTGCATCACTAATAAAGTTAACCCCTTCCCTGCCAGTATAATTTTTACAGTAACAGTGAATATGTATAGCACTGATTACTGTAGTAATGTCACTGGTACCCCCAAAAGTGTCAAAAATGTCAGTCAAGGGTCCGATCTGTCCGCCGCAATGTCGCAGTCCCACAAAAAAAATCGCAGATCGCCTCCATTACTCGTTAAAAAAAAAAAACAATAAAAATGACAAAAATCTTTCCCTTAGTTAGTAAACGCAATAACTTTTGCGCAAACCAATCAAAATATGCTTATTGCGATTTTTTTTACCAAACATATGTAGCAGAAAACAAATTGACCTAAAATGTAAAAAAATTTTGATTTTTACATTTTTTTGGGGAAATGAGCAGAAGATATGCTGACTTCCATCATCCAATCATGTGCAATCAAAAATGCATTTTATTTTCCTTGTACATTATTAGGTACTCTTTGCAAACTGAATTCTTACCTCATTTACTAAGCTATGGAGCAGCTGCACTGGCAGAGTGCAACTGCCTTTTGCAAAGTGCACAGTCTGTTTGGCTTTAGTAAACCAACCCCATTGTATTTGTCATTAAACTACAATGCCACATCTTAACTTTGACCAAACATAAACAATGCAACCATTTAGTTGGTTGAAAAACTCATCCCTACTCGTTAGTGAACACACGCAACATATGAACACATGCAACATATCATTGGTCCAACAACAACATATTAATATTCCATCAGATGGCAAAAATTTGGTTTTCCTAATGTCCACCCACTACTGAGGCTAAACAAAAAAATACATCTCAACCTTTCTGACACTACTATTTTAACCGCTTGCCGACCGCCGCAAGTACATATACTGCGGCGGTCAGCCCAGTGCAGGCAAAGTGACGTACCGGTACGTCACTAGCCTGTGAGCCATTAGGGGCGAGCGCGAGCCACCAGAGGCGCGCTCCCGCCCCCGCTCGATCACTGACACCTCAGATCATCAGTTACAGAGGGAGAAAGGCAGGCGGCTAATGTAAACAAAGCCGCCTGTCATTCTTCACTGTGTAACAGCAGAGATCATACGGTCCTGCTATGTAGGACCGTAGATCTCTGCTGTTACATAAAAAGCCACATCCCTGTACAGTAAGAAGCATGCCCCTAGGGACACACTCAACCCCTCCTTCCCCAATAAAGTTAACCCCTTCCCTGCCAGTGTCATTTTTACAGTAACAGTGCATATGTATAGCACTGATTACTGTAGAAATGTCACTGGTACCCCCAAAAGTGTCAAAAATGTCAGTCAAGGGTCCGATCTGTCCGCCGCAATGTCACAGTCCCGCAAAAAAAATCGCAGATCACCGCCATTACTCGTTAAAAAAAAAAAAAAAAAGACAAAAATCTTCCCCTTAGTAAACGCAATAACTTTTGCGCAAACCAATCAAAATACATTTATTGCAATTTTTTTTACCAAACATATGTAGCAGAAAACAAATTGGGCAAATATGTTAAAAATTTTTGAATTTTTTACGTTTTTTTGGGGGGGGAATTTCATATAAAAAAATGTGAAAAATATTGTTATTTTTGCAAAATTGTCTCTCTTTTTTTGTTTATAGCGCATGATCAAAAAATCACACAGGTGATCAAATACCACCAAAAGAAAGCTCTGTTTGTGGGGGAAAAAGGGACATCAATTTCATTTGGGTACAGCGTTGCACATCCGTTAAATTCACGCAGTGCTGAATCGCAAAATATCCCCTGGTCAGGAAGGGGGTAAAATCTTCCGGGGCTTAAGTGGTTAAGTGTAGGAATTCACTTTGCGCCTTATTTCAATTCCTTTTTTTTTTTTTTTTTAGGTATTGCATGTATAGAAAATAAGATGAGAGCACATTGAATACCTAAAGAGAGCGACAGAAATATGGTGGAGTATAAAGTGAACCATACTATTACCTGCATGAATTGGCATTTGGGGGGTAAAAACATGCAGTGAAGAGGTATGATATCACCTCCTCACTGCCTGTCACTTTTCAGTTTAGTGTAAGTGCCTGCTGCCAGTGTGTACAAGCCTTTGGGTTCACACTAGTGTGCTGCAGTTTGGTCGCATTATTTGTGTATCTGCAGTTTCCTGCGTTTTACCTGCAGTTTTAGCTGCAATCCTATTGATTTCTATTAGGTTGCAAGTTTTTGCTGCATTTTCTGAAAGTGTACCAAAGATGCAGGATGCAGGAATTTTTTTGCGCTTTCAGAAAATACAGAAAAAACATGAAACCTAATAGGAATCAATAAGACTGTGGCCTAAACGCAGGAAAACTGCGGATATACACGCAATGGGACAAACCATAGCAAACCAGTGTGAACCAACTTAAACGCACAAAGGACTAAGCACTACCATAGGCTGATGATACAATTCTAAACACTTTGGCTGCAGTTTTAACAGCTAAAGCTGGAGGAAAAAGTTAAAAAAGAGGGGGAGGGAGAGAAGAAAGGAGGCAGGAGGAAGAGTCCAGTCACTGAGCTTACATATGGATGGTTCCTGGAGGTTTATCACTCACACATATCCTATTTATGTTGTATCTGTCGGCTGCTCTGTGTATAAATTCCCGCCCATACGGCTCCTTCACTTCACTGTACGGACTGGTGTGGGCGGGCACAGAGGGAGAGGGGTGGGAGAAGGCAGAGCCAATCCAGCCTCTTTCCTCTTCCATTTGTGCAGGGGGAATTGTGCTCTGTGTCACTATAATAATCACACTGAGCCAACACAGGTGCCGCCAGCCACCGCTACATTTACAAACAGCTTCTCCTGTCCCATAGACGTTTATGGACAGGAGAAATCAGGCTCATGCTGCTGGCTGGGTGGGCCTATCTTAAGGGAGTGGCCTGGTGCTGCAGCTCCAATAAAATGAAACAAACAAAGATAAAATTCCCAGTTCAATTTGCCAACCAGTCTGCTTACCAACCAAATTGGCCTGTCTAACAGTTTGCGTCAATACAGGGGTTTAGTTAGCACACATTTGCAAACGCATGTGAAAGCTGCAGGGCCACGTCAAGGCTCCCTGTTACCTGCAGTCCTAACTCTAATGAATTTTAAAGAGTCTCCACAGTGGGAGCACATGCAAGCTAATGGATAGATAGGGGGCAGGTGAGCCTGGAGGTGGCCCATCCCTCCTGAAAGGTAATTGGGGGCATAATGGAAGCCCAGCTGATAGTATTACAGCAAAGGCACCCAGTATGTCCACTCACCAGTACACATATACAACAAAGAAAATGGCCTCTGCCCCCACCTATAACTGGCCTTCATAGCAAAGAACTGCAGCTCCAATAGCCCCTATGTTAATCTGGCCCTGTCTTTACGACCACTCACCGCAGATGTATTGCGGCAGGCAGCAGCTCCTGCGTGAACCGCCATAACTGTATGGCAGTCGCGAGCAGGAGGCTAAGGGGAGAGAGGGTTTCGCTAGCGGCGCGCTCCCGCCCCGGTCATCAGCGGGGAAGCTGATGCAGCGGGCAGGTGGCTCGGATTACCGCCTGACACCCGCGAACGTTCCCCGCTGAGGGAGAAGAACAGTCAGCTGTTGATCCTTCTATATAGGAACACATATCTCTATGGTAATTTCAAAAGCCACGCCCCCCTACAGTTAGAATCAATCCCCTAGGCTCACATTTAACCCCTTTATCACCCTCAGTGTTAACCCCTTTCCTGCCAGTGTCATTATTACAGTAACAGTGCATATTTTTTAGCACTGATTACTGTAGTAATGTCACTGGTCCCCCCAAAAGTGTCTGAAATGTCAGTCAGGGGTCCAATCTGTCCACCGCAATGTTGCAGTCTTGCAAAAAATTGCAGATCGCCGTCATTACTAGTAAAAAAAAAAAAAAAAACAATAAAAATGACATAAATCTTTCCCGTAGTTAGTAGACGCAATAACTTTTGCGCAAACCAATCAAAATACGCTTATTGCAATTTTTTTTATGTAGCAGAAAACTAATTGGCCTAAAATGTTAAAACATTTAGATTTTTAATTTTTTTTGGAAATGTTATATAGCAGAATGTGAAAAATTATTGTTTTTTTTCAGAATTGTCACTGTTTTTTTGTGTATAGCGCAAAAAATAAAAATCGCACAGGTGATCAAATACCACCAAAAGAAAGCTCTATTTGTGGGGAAAAAAGGACGTAAATTTAGTTCAGGTAGAACATCGCACGACCGTGCAATTGTCAGTTAAAATCACGCAGTGCCAAGATGAAAAAGTGGCCTGGTCATTAAGGGGGCAAATCCTTCCGATCTTAAAGTGGTTAAAAAAAGGCTTCCAATATTCCTGTTCTTCAGAATTGTTAGATTGCTTTTGCTTCTGTGGAGCTGGAGTAGTAATACATGGATTAAAATTAGGCCAGTCCCTGCTGAAGCGTCTGAATTTTGCAACATCTATGGCCACCTTTGATAATTGCAGTTAAGGAACAATAAACGGATCTTCACTGATATAGCAGGCAGTTCTTCCTTCAGTATAGTTGTAACTCTTGCACATGAAAGTAGAAGATGTCTATTTCTGGGATATCTATTTTCTAAAGTCTTTGTTTTTTTTCTTTTTAATTGTTTGGGTTTTTGGCGTAGTTGGTGGATTTCAATATTATGGGTGTTTAAATTATGTTAAACAACACTTAATCTGTGTCAAGGGATGGTAGCTCATTTAACCACTTAAGCCCTGGAAGATTTTACCCCCTTCCTGACCAGGCCCTACTTTGCGATTCGGCACTGCGTGACTTTAATGGTCAATTGCGCAGTCGTGCAACGCTGTACCTAAACAAATTTATTGTCGTTTTGTTCCCCACAAACAGAGCTTTCTTTTGGTGGTATTTGATCACCTCTGCGATTTTTTGATCATGCGCTATAAACAAAAAAAGAGCGACAATTTTGCAAAAATAACAATATTTTTCACATTTTTTTATATGAAATTCCCCCCCAAAAAAACGTAAAAAATTCAAAAATCTTTAACATATTTGCCCAATTTGTTTTCTGCTACATATGTTTGGTAAAAAAAATTGCAATAAATGTATTTTGATTGGTTTGCGCAAAAGTTATTGCGTTTACTAAGGGGAAGATTTTTGTCTTTTTTTTTTCTTTTTTTTAACGAGTAATGGCGGTGATCTGCGATTTTTTTTGCGGGACTGTGACATTGCGGCGGACAGATCGGACCCTTGACTGACATTTTTGACACTTTTGGGGGTACCAGTGACATTTCTACAGTAATCGGTGCTATACATATGCACTGTTACTGTAAAAATGACACTGGCAGGGAAGGGGTTAACTTTATTGGGGAAGGAGGGGTTAAGTGTGTCCCTAGGGGCATGCTTCTTACTGTACAGGGATGTGGCTTTTTATGTAACAGCAGAGATCTACGGTCCTACATAGCAGGACCGTATGATCTCTGCTGTTACACAGTGAAGAATGACAGGCGGCTTTGTTTACATTAGCCGCCTGCCTTTCTCCCTCTGTAACTGATGATCTGAGGTGTCAGTGATCGAGCGGGGGCGGGAGCGCGCCTCTGGTGGCTCGCGCTCGCCCCTAATGGCTCACAGGCTAGTGACGTACCGGTACGTCACTTTGCCTGCACTGGGCTGACCGCCGCAGTATATGTACTTGCGGCGGTCGGCAAGCGGTTAAAATAGTAGTGTCAGAAAGGTTGAGATGTATTTTTTTGTTTAGCCTCAGTAGTGGGTGGACATTAGGAAAACCACATTTTTGCCATCTGATGGAATATTAATATGTTGTTGTTGGACCAATGATATGTTGCATGTGTTCATATGTTGCGTGTGTTCACTAACGAGTAGGGATGAGTTTTTCAACCAACTAAATGGTTGCATTGTTTATGTTTGGTCAAAGTTAAGATGTGGCATTGTAGTTTAATGACAAATACAATGGGGTTGGTTTACTAAAGGCAAACAGACTGTGCACTTTGCAAAAGGCAGTTGCACTCTGCCAGTGCAGCTGCTCCATAGCTTAGTAAATGAGGTAAGAATTCAGTTTGCAAAGAGTACCTAATAATGTACAAGGAAAATAAAATGCATTTTTGATTGCACATGATTGGATGATGGAAGTCAGCATATCTTCTGCTCATTTACTAAGCTCTGGAGCAACTGCCCTTTGCAAAGTGCACAGTATATTTGCCTTTAGTAAATCAACCCTAATGTTTGGGTTTTGACTCTTTAGAAAATCCATGTAGTTTATAACGTTAGTGGTGTATGCAAAACACCATATGGTTAATGAGTCTCAAATCTTTTCACATGGGTATCAATTCACTTAGTAGTTGTAGTGGCACTCTGAAAGGGAATTTTATTCACAGTTTAGTGAATGAGGTGAAGCTCAGCGGGATTCCATCATCCAATCTTGTGCAAATTAAAAATGCTGTTTCATTTTTTTCTTGCATGTGATTATATATTTTTTCATAGTTTCATCACATTCACTAAACTCTAGGGAAAAATAATTCTTTGCACAATGCAATTTTACTTGCAAAGTGAACAGTGTTTTTGCCTTTAGTAAATCAATTCAGTGTCTCTCAGTTCCACTGGCATGCCCTATATACCTTGACAGTATAGGAGGGAGCTTTAGTGTTGGTAGTAGGGGTAGTATTAGGCTCCATTCACACCTGAGCGTATTGTTTTAGGTGTTTTTTTTGGGCTTTTTTCAGATGTTTTTTGCAGGCAGGTGTCGTGGCATACCTATCTCAGATTTTCTGGATACCTTATTGGCCTATACGGGATACCTTTTTCCCTAGCTGAAGAATGCCTTGATTGGCATTCCAAAAATGCTTGACTTAAACAAACTGTATGAGTTAATTAATCTCATTTCTCTTTTATTTCTTTACACATGTCCTTGAGCTTGCATAAAGTTAAAAATATATACATCAGCCGAAGCTACCCGCAACTACCTGTCATAAGGGGAACTCTGTCTGGACCGCAAGAGCCAACAATATCATCTAAAAGCCCCTTCGGAATCTTCTGATGAGCGTCACCGAAGGAAATTCCCTTATGACAAATGATCACAAATATAGATTATCACAATGCTTGCTATAATTAATTGTTAACCTTAATTGGACAAAAGATGTTAATAACAACCCATTTCTTGTACGTCAGATTGTAATGACAAACCCATTTTTGAGTATATTTAAACTCCAGCAACGCTGTAATAAATCAGGTCATTTTTGATTCAGCCATCTTGAGTCTTATTCTGATCTCATTATATAAATATATATATATATATATATATATATATATATATATATATATATATATATATATATCATCTGATTTGGTATCACTGACTAACAGGTAACAGGTATTTTGTACCTGAGGAAAATTCCACTACAATTTGGCGAGCTTGAGCCCAGGAGAGGTGACGTCATCTGCGGACGGAGTGAGACATCTGGACGACACGGGGGACTCTGGAAAGAAAACTGGCCAGGTAAGCCCATTGTTTGCTTACGTTGTATTTCCCAGTCCTCTCAGTCGTCCAGGTAACTCTGTTTATTTTTGATGTAATACCCTCTTAAAGAACCTAATCCCTTAGTCGGTGTATATACTAAAATTTGTTGCGAAAGGTGAGGTTGGGTCAACCCTCACCACTGTGGGTTTCTTGGACACGCAGGAACGTGACCCCCAGTTGTGTTCTGGTAAAGCGGTCTCATTTCGGATTGTCCATTTGAGACGTAGCAAGCATTGAATGTATATGACTGTTTAGCCTGACATTTCGTATACATCTAAAAGGTTTCTATCTCTATGTTATAGTATATATGTAAACATATGCATATGGTAATAGGCTGATTTTAAGTTAGAAGTTATCGGCTGTGTGAGGGCCGAAGTCCAGGTTAGAGAACTTGGAAGTTAGAAGTTATCGGCTGTGTGAGGGCCGAAGTCCAGGTCAGAGAACTTGGAAGTTAGAAGTTATCGGCTGTGTGAGGGCCGAAGTCCAGGTTAGAGAACTTGGAAGTTAGAAGTTATCGGCTGTGTGAGGGCCGAAGTCCAGGTCAGAGAACTTGGAAGTTAGAAGTTATCGGCAGTGTGAGGGCCGAAGTCCAGGTTAGAGAACTTGGAAGTTAGAAGTTATCGGCTGTGTGAGGGCTGAAGTCCAGGTCAGAGAACTTGGAAGTTAGAAGTTATCAGCTGTGTGAGGGCCGAAGTCCAGGTTAGAGAACTTGGAAGTTAGAAGTTATCGGCTGTGTGAGGGCCGAAGTCCAGGTCAGAGAACTTGGAAGTTAGAAGTTATCGGCTGTGTGAGGGCCGAAGTCCAGGTCAGGGAACTTGGAAGTTAGAAGTTATCGGCTGTGTGAGGGCCGAAGTCCAGGTTAGAGAACTTGGAAGTTAGAAGTTATCGGCTGTGTGAGGGCCGAAGTCCAGGTCAGAGAACTTGGAAGTTAGAAGTTATCGGCAGTGTGAGGGCCGAAGTCCAGGTTAGAGAACTTGGAAGTTAGAAGTTATCGGCTGTGTGAGGGCTGAAGTCCAGGTCAGAGAACTTGGAAGTTAGAAGTTATCAGCTGTGTGAGGGCCGAAGTCCAGGTTAGAGAACTTGGAAGTTAGAAGTTATCGGCTGTGTGAGGGCCGAAGTCCAGGTCAGAGAACTTGGAAGTTAGAAGTTATCGGCTGTGTGAGGGCCGAAGTCCAGGTCAGGGAACTTGGAAGTTAGAAGTTATCGGCTGTGTGAGGGCCGAAGTCCAGGTCAGGGAACTTGGAAGTTAGAAGTTATCGGCTGTGTGAGGGCCGAAGTCCAGGTCAGGGAACTTGGAAGTTAGAAGTTATCGGCTGTGTGAGGGCCGAAGTCCAGGTCAGGGAACTTGGAAGTTAGAGGTAGTTATTCTATTTTTTGGATAACAGTGAAATGGGAAACTGGGTTTCCGTAGATACCGACCAGGGGTCGATAAAAAAGGTCACAAGGACCACCGCTTTAGATTACATGCTTCGAAAGCATGGTGAATGGGCTACACAGCCAATCAAAAAGTTCTGTAGTTGGACAGCTAATAATCCTAGTTGTAGGATAAGACAAGAAGGTACTTTTGATACTAGGATTTGGCAGATTTTTTGTAAAATGTATGAAACAGATTTGGTAAGAGAAAACTTAAAATCAGTTGCAGAAATATGGAAGCAGGAGAGTATAAGATTGAATGAGTTAGGATGTGTTAAATTATTTCATGAGAAAACACAGCGAATTTTGTATTCATGGGTAGAAAATGAAGAGGAGCATTGCCCTTTAAACTTCTTAAGGGAGAGATTCATTCCTTCAGCGCCGCTAGCTGAACTCGGCCCTGACCACAGTTTCGCAGCCACTTCCTCTTCTGTACAAAGCAAGCAGCCGTACGCTTCTCTGCCTGTGTCTCAGCATAAACAGGGGGATACAGGGAGAGAAGCAGGCTCTGTGGTCAGTGGACAGTATGAAGGTCTCCTGAAAGATGATTTGCTCATACTTTTGCAGGGTCGAGGGATCAAGGTTGAAAATAAAGCTAATAAGGGGGGCGTGGCGACCACCGAAGCAAATGGCCGCTTGAACTGTGAGCTCCTGCGAGGTCCTGGCTCTACACCTATCTACGGCCCACCACATCGCCCTCTGACCGCCATCCTACTCCGGACCGGACGCCCTACCCTCACGCCCTCACCATGTCCCAGCGGCGGAGACGTAACAATACCGCTTCGCTGAAAAAAATGCAGGAATTCTTTCCGGCGGTGCCAGCCGGGCTCCGCCAAAATGGCGGCGGGGACACATCGCGCGGATCGGCACGGCATCCTCTTGCGGCCAGTACACCGGACCTTCGGGGGGAAGGGACGCACGCTCTCTCACCGCTGTGCGCTCTGCAGTCAGGCCCTGGAACTCCCGCTTACAGCTCCGGAGCGTCCTCACCTCCTACTCCCTCATCACAAAGCCCTGTCAAATCCCGACCGAGGATGGATCCCAGACTCCTGACACAGGCTGCATCTATGGAGGTTAGTTCAGACCAACACACACCGCTCTCAAACACTCCATGCCAGGACGTTTTCTCCTCATTCCAAACTACTGGGCAACCAGTGTCGGACACTACCATTAAGAGTATGCTCAACACATTGCATGCTTCCCTCCAAGCTAATATTGTTACAGCCATGGCACGTTGTCAGGGGGAAATAGCAGATTTGGGAGGACGAGTCAATACAGTTGAGAACAAGCTGAGTGAATTCACCACATCTTATAATGCGATGGTTGACTCACATGCTCTGTACCAGGAAGACATGCACCGTGTGCAAACTAAACTGGCGGACCTAGAAGATAGGTCCCGTCGTAACAACCTGAAACTAAGGGGCGTCCCCGAATCCGTGACCCCAAATCAACTGCCGCACTATGCCCGCGAACTGTTTAAAAAAGCCGTCCCAGACCTATCTACGGCCGACCTCACTATTGACAGGATCCACCGCATCCCCAAGCCATCCTTCCTCCCGCAAGAAGTTCCGCGCGATGTGTTACTGCGTATACACTTCTTCCAAGCAAAGGAGAGAATTCTTGAGGCTTTTCGCCGTAAAGATAACCTTCCGGACCAAGCCGCCTCCCTACAAGTGCTACCAGACTACTCGCAACATACCCTTCAACTGCGGAGAAACTTGAACCCCATTACTAAAGCTTTGCGGAACCACCGCATCATCTACAAGTGGAAATACCCTGCGAAGCTCTGTATCACGCACCAAGGCTCCACTTCCTATGCCACTACCCTGGATGAAGGCCTTCATCTGCTCCGCCAATGGGGGATAGTGCCGGACACCCCACCGAATCCTATGCCCAACAGACATCCATCACCTCACCATGTACAGCCGGATTGGCAGGTCGTTGCCAGAAGGTCCAACCATCACAGCTCGCACTCATAGAGGACGCTCCCATTCCCATGCCGGGATCCCGGGCCCTCTCAGGTAACAGAGTACTGGTCATCGTACTCGGACCCCACAGGCTTTGCAGCCTCAGTTGCTCTTTGGTCCCTTGGGACTCTTTTTTAGTGTTCTTGTTACTGTTTTACCATATTGCTGGTGCTATTGTTTTGTTCCTGTCTTTTGAAACACCTTTTGCAGTGTCATCTCTCTGACTCTACCAGCCATCCCTGCAACTCTCTCGGATCCCCCTCGGTCTAGTTTCTGCAGCTGGTGGCTTACATCTTCGCAAGACTTTTCCTCTCATCTCCTTTGAACTGAAAGACTGAGTAAGTGCACGCTTTTTTTTTCCGCACTCAGGTTCCTCATACTCACCGGCCCTCGCCTATTGATTTTTATCACTGTCTCATTAGCACGCCTCCGGTGTTACACATCTGCCTCACACCTAATTACCATGCCTTTACACTGCCTATCTCTGAATGTTAAGGGGCTTAATCACCCCGCCAAAAGATTCTCCTTATGGAATGAAGCTCTACGCTCTAAAGCTGACGTGGTCGCTGCCCAGGAAACGCATTTTCATAGTGACAAGACTCCTGTCTGCCGCCATGCAAAATACCCTCACGTTTTCTTGTCATCGACTACTGCTAAAAAGCGGGGCGTCATGCTTGCCATTGCTGACTCTGTCTCCTTCACGGCCTCTAAGGTGGTGACGGACGCAGAGGGGAGATACATTATTTTAGTGTGCTTACTGGACAACTGTCTTTATACCATTGTTAATGTATATACCCCCAACTCTAGTCAACTACGTTTTTTGAAAAAACTCTGGGTCCAAATTAACAAAGTGAAACAGGGTAAATTGATTGTATGTGGGCACTTCAACCTGGTGGTGGACCACACCGTGGACTCTTCCTCCAAAAAACCCTCCCGGGCTCCTTCTCTGGCATCGTTGATAAAATCTGAGGAGGTCCACGATGTGTGGCGCTATCACCACGTTGACGAGCGGGATTACACTTACTTCTCCCCGAGACATGGTACATATTCCAGGATTGACCTGTTTTTAGTGGACACCCCTACGCTCCAAGCTGTTACCGATACAAGAATTTCCCCGATAACGTGGTCCGATCATGCGGCCATCCTCCTCACGCTTGATGCAGGCAATTGCAATCCCTCCATGTTTCTGTGGAGATGTAACAATTCCCTCCTGACTGATCCAGAATTCGCCCCCCCTGCTCCAGTCCCGCTTGAGAGAATTTTTTGACCTCAATAATACCCCAGACGTGTTCCCTACCACAGTGTGGCTAACACACAAAGCCTTTGTCCGCGGCCTCTTGATTCAGCTCGGATCTAAGCTAAAAAAACGTTTTAACTCCCGCCTTACCGAACTACTGAATGGTATCCATACTCTGGACACTCAACACAAAGCGTCACCATCGCCTACCACTTTATCCAAACTCACGATTCTGAGACTCGACTTACGCAGGCTTCTATGGGAGAAACACGACAAATTGCTAGCACGTCTTCGACTGAATTATTATACGTCTCACAACAAGGCCGGAAAATTTCTGGCCTCCAGACTGAAGGCTCGTAGGGTTAAAACTAAAATAGACTCCCTGACCCACCCCCACTCGGGCGACTCTCTCCGCCATCCGCAAGCCATAGCCGACGCGTTTGTGGATTACTACAGCTCGCTGTATAACTTACAATCGGACTCATCTACACCGCAACCTACAGACATAGACATTCACAACTTCCTTCAGAACCTCAAAATCCCCTCACTCACTGTGGAAGTGCAGGAATTCCTCAATGCCCCCTTTTCTCCCCACGAATTGTCGAAAACCGTCAAATCGCTCCCTATACGTAAATCCCCTGGTCCAGATGGACTTACTAATGAATACTACCGATCCCTCCAGGAAATCCTATCCCCGCATCTACTATCCATGTTCTCAGCTGCGGCCGACTCTGCGTCATTCCCTCCCGAAATGCTACAAGCCCATGTGGTTACCCTCCCCAAGCCAGGTAAACCTCCCAATACCCCTGCAAACTTCCGACCTATCTCACTACTCAACACTGACGTTAAGATATACGCCAAATTAATAGCAAATCGTTTAGCCGCAGTCTTGCCTGATTTGATAGGACCAGATCAAATGGGATTTATTAAAGGCAGGCAAGCCCCAGATGCCACTAGGAGGGTGATCAATCTCATGCACCAGGCGGAGCGTGCTCGGATGCCTTCTTTGCTTCTATCCATAGATGCGGAGAAGGCATTCGACCGTGTCCACTGGGGGTATATGAAGGCAGTTCTCGCTAAATTTGGATTTTCAGGTCCTATATCTTTGGCCATACTAGCCCTCTACTCTTCCCCCTCGGCCAAAGTCCTATCTTCGGGTCTTCTCTCTAAAACGTTTCTTATAACCAATGGCACTGGCCAGGGATGCCCCCTCTCCCCCCTTATATTTAATTTAGTCATAGAACCCTTGGCCATCTCCATAAGAGATCACCCTCTGATCCACGGCTTCAAAATTGCCCATTCCCAGCATACTATTACCTTATTTGCTGACGATGTCATCCTCAGCCTCACGAATCCGGTAGTATCCCTCCCAGCGGCCCACCACATCCTCCAGAGTTTTAGCAATGTCTCATACTATAAAGTGAATTTCACTAAATCCCTCATACTAAATATGGGGGTCCACGAAGCTACAGTTACTCATTTAAAATCCACCTTACCTTACACATGGACATCGGCTGACATTCCATACCTGGGCCTGCGGCTCACCTACCCTCTCTCTAACTTAGTCCCTTCTAATCTTCGCCCCCTTATTTCCAATATCTCGTCTGATGCGCAAAATATATCCCGTACTGAACTGTCGTGGGCGGGCAGGATTGCAGCCTTCAAAATGATGTCTCTGCCGAAAATATTATATGTGTTCCGTACCCTTCCGGTCCAAATCCCCCTATCCTACATCAGAACCTTGCAAAAAATTCTCCGAACCCTGGTCTGGCAGAAAAAGCGGGCTAGATGTAACTATCTCCACATGATTCGTCACAAATCGGTGGGGGGTCTGGGTCTCCCTGATTTACAGGACTACCTATTGGCAGCCCACCTCACTCCCATTAGACAATGGACCCCTCATTCCCCTGTCTCCCCATGGATACTGCTTGAATCCCTCCTCTCTAAATCTCCAAACATGCACCTTCTACTCCTGGCAGACATTTGGAAACCCCTCTCCCTTCCTGCGTACCCCATCACCACCCAATCGACACTGAAAGCCTGGCAGACCTTAATAGCCAGTCGAGACTCCACTGCTCCCACTACCCTGGTGTCCTTCCCCCTGCAGACTCTTCAAATTCTCCTTCCCTATGCATCTCTATCTAATTTCACTGCGGCGGGGATTCACACGGTGTCCCAACTGTACACCCACACAGACCTCAAAAGCTTCGGACAACTCCAGACTGAATTTCAATTGCCTGTGTCAACCAAATTTCAATACAACTCCATCTCCAGTTTCCTTCGCAAATATCCCCCTCCCCAGATTCACCTTCCATCCTCCGTATGGCATTATATGTTTTCCACCACCGCTAAGGTTAAGGGGATTTCCTTGTTTTACAACCACCTTCAAAATAAACTGTCCTTTTGTAAAATATCTCACATGATTAGATGGGAGGAGGATCTTCGGACGAACTTCTCTGATGCCCAATGGCAACTCGCTACCCAGAGTACTTATAAAGCCTCCGGATGTGTGATACATTGGGAACAGTCCCAGAAAGTTCTAACCAGATGGTACTTAATGCCGTACCGACTATCCAAATTCTACGCTCAATCAGATCCCATGTGCTGGCGCGGCTGCGCCAAATAGGTAATATATATCACATCTTCTGGTCCTGTAAAAGCATGTTGGGTTTCTGGAGAAGGGTGTCCGAGATCCTCTCGTCTGTTACGGGGATCCTTCGTCCCATTACCCCGGCCATGGCTCTCCTGTCTCTAGGCTTAGATACTATCCCTCGAGATATGCATATAGTATATACCCACATTCTGATTGCGGCTAGATCCGCTATTGCGAAACACTGGAAACAATCAGATCCCCCGTCCCACCTAGAAGTTGTCCGCTTAGTCAACAACCAATTCTCTATGGAAAAAGCGTACGCTTTCTCTTTGTCCCAGGGGGCCAGGTTCTCTCGAAACTGGTCACCCTGGACATCTAGCAGCTACTGCTCCCCGGCCTTGTAAAGGTGTTAGAATGAATCCCACCATTTGTTTGCATCTCTCTTTGTTTGCACTTTCGTTCTTTCCCCAAATTGTGGATAACCATGTCTAACCAACTTTGCCTACACTACACCCCTGTTATTTTTGAGGTAAAAGTGTCTTATGGTTTTCTCTGAGATTTTATACGGTCCTCTTCAGACATGTTATTATGCATTGTTGTTGTTCCAGTCAATATTGGTTTACGTGTATTGATTGTATTATTTTCATTATGTAAATCTTCAATAAAAATTTATTGATTAAAAATAAAGCTAATAAAAGGAAAATTATCAGTCTTTTACAGGCATATGATGATTGCCAGGAAAAGACGGAAGGGGGAGCCACTGCCCTCATTACAGACCCAGTTAAAACTTTCCCAGTTAGAACTCAACAAACTTTTGATAAAGAGGGGCGGGGTCTGGGAAGGTAATCTGGCATGCCCCCTTCACTCCTTCTGATCTGAAGGCGATTCTGCAGGACATGCCAGACCCCCTAAAAAAACCTTTTGAGTTCGCTAAGCAACTAGATTTTGTTCATACGGCTTATAATGCCTCTTAAGACGATCTTACTCGTATAATAGACAAGAGTTGCAACAGTCTCCAGCAGGCCCAGATGATCAAGGTAGATTGTAAAATACGTGATGAAGACAAGGTTGGATTGATGAATGTAGGGTCTGATCCAAGTTTGTTTCCTGGCACTGAACTTGTACAGAGGGTAAAGACAGAATTGCCTAAGAAATATGGAATGAATCCCTGGAGCCAAATGCAGCAGTGCGAGCAAGGACAGAAAGAGGAAGCTTGGGCATTTTTAAAACGTCTGAAAGACATTCTGACAGAGGGAGGTTTAGATTTAACAAATGACGCTGTAAAGAATGCAGTTAGAATGCAGTTTATAAAAGGACTTAGACCTCAATTAAGGAAGACCGTAGAGACTGCCAGGCCAGAGTGTCTAGAGCTGGAAGAGGGAACATTGATCTCTGTTATTTCTGGAGCAGAGAAAAATCTTTTAAAACCAAGAATTATGTATGCAGCAAGGTACTGGGAACAGGGGGAGGACAGAGAGGGAGAAAAAGACAGGAAAGGGGTCATCTGCTATAAATGTGGAAAGACAGGACATATTGCAAGACATTGCAAAACGCCCCCCCAGATGTAAAAAAAAACAGCCCCCCGAAAGGTAGATAATGAATAGGGATTGAGCCAACCTGTGTCTGCATATCCAATCAGGGCACCGAGCACTGGATCAGAAGCGCAGATTAGACTGATGTTTAGGGAACTGCCGTTTGATCCAGGAAGAGCGACACAGGGGCGGCTCGAACTATCATTAGGAAAGGGGAGATGCCTAAGGAGTTAATCAGCAAGAGAACAGTAGCAGGGGTGGGGCTGGGAGGTACCATCTGCCCACTCCAGGAAACAGAAGAAGTAACCTTACAGATAGGGAAACACACGGAAATAGTCACAAGGTTGTTAGTTTCAGATACAGTGCCAGTTAATTTGCTAGGAGCTGACATTTTGACTGCAATAGGTGCCAACATCAAATATCATGACGGACAGGTTACTGTGACAGGACAGACATCACCTGAAATACTGAACATCATGTTTGCACATGACTACACTGAACAGAATTCCTCACAGGTAGATGACAATAATGACAATACACTCCAATTACCAGTGCCTGACAGGTTATGGGCAAAAGATAAATATGATGTAGGATTACTGAATGTGCAACCAGTGTGGTATCCGAACGCAGTTGGGCAAACTTGAAGAGGCAGGGGTTGTGGTGGAATTTAGATCAAGGGTAAATACACCATTATTCCCGGTTAAGAAGAAAACAGAAAAAGGGAAGCCCCCTGTGTATCGGATGGTACATGATCTGAGAGCAATAAATCGTGTCATAGAAATTGCTGCTCCGATTGTACCAAATCCGCATACCTTGCTAGGAGGGATACCACCCACAGCAAAATACTTTTCAGTGGTTGATATCTCTAATGCGTTCTTCTCAGTGCCCCTACACCCAGATTGTTGGTACCTGTTCAGTTTCACTGTACTACAAAAGCAGTATACCTGGACTCGTCTTCCACAAGGCTGTGCCATCTCTCCCTCCGAGTATGGTAACAGACTAATGGAGGTGCTAGATGAGTGGGCCCCCACAGATGCAGAGACGGCACTAATCCAATATGTGGACGATTTACTTGTCTGCGCCCGCAGCTTGGAAACATGTGAAGAAGACACAATCAGTTTGCTCTGTTTCCTGGCCAAAACTAATAACAAGGCCAGCAAGGAAAAACTGCAGTACTGTCAGAAAAAGGTGGTGTTTTTGGGGCACTGTATTTCTCATGGCACCAAACATCTGACAACTGACAGGCTTAAGGTCATCAGGGAATATCCAATCCCAAAAAATGAGAGACAGTTGAGGACTTTCCTGGGATTGGTGGGCTACTGCAGGGATTGGATATCGAATGCTTCCCAAAAAATGGCCCCCCTATACAAAGCCACAACCAGACAGCCTTTCTCTTTAAATCAAGAAGAGATGGACTGTCTGGATGAACTAAAGGAAGGGTTACAGGTTGCTCCCGCCCTTTCTCTTCCAAACTATGAGAAACCTTTTATGTTATTTTGTCACGAGTTAAATGGACACGCATCCGGGGTTCTCACACAGGAGCATGGGGCAAACAGAGGCCATTAGCATATGTTTCTTGCCAGTTAGACTCAGTGATAAAAGGATCCCCCAGTTGCGTACGGGCCGTAGCAGCCTGCAAGGAACTGCTGGATAGAACAACTGATATGGTTTTGGGACACCCCTTAACCATAATGGTCCCACATCCTGTACAGGAAATACTCCATAGGGCACAAACCAGACACATCTCCTCAGCACGAATATCAGTGTATGAATGTGCCCTGTTGAGTAGTGACCATGTCACTATTAAACGATGCAATGTGCTGAATCCTGCTAGCTTACTTCCAATACCAGAGCAGGCTTCAGAGGGGGAGGAGGGAAGGTCTGATATTATCTGATTTGGTATCACTGACTAACAGGTAACAGGTATTTTGTACCTGAGGAAAATTCCACTACACAGGCATTGACATCTAACAAAAACGCGTGTAATATGCCAAAAAAAAGAAGCTCATGTACTTTTTTGAGCTGCAGGCATTTTGCTTCCGGTGACAAAATGCTTATATGTGAACAGGGGCCATTAAAATTAACCACTTACCGCATACTGACGTATATTTACGTCGGCAGACTTTGCGGTAGTATACCGGGGTGATGCCTCTAGCTAGAGACACCCTCCCGGTACCGTGGTTTAGATCCGACGGTCGGCTTTCCATCTGTAATGACCGATGCGGCTCGGGAGCTGCTCGATCGTTACCCGGGTGAGCGGGAGGGGACGCCCCCCCCCCCTCCCGCCGCCTTCCGTGACTTTGCTCGGGGCTCCCGTCCCACCGGGAGCCCCGAGCACCCAGCCGGCACATCCGCTGGCTGGATGGAGTCCCGATCAAATGAAATGGCTTTGATCGGGTCTCCGATGATGTAACATGGAGGCGGCGTCCATGACGTCACTTCCGGGTTACTGTGCTGCAAAAGGCAGCAAATTTAAAAAACGGCTGTATGCAAAAACGCCGTTTTTGGCGTTTTGCATACATGGAAGTGTAGTGGAGGGGTCTAGGGTCTTTTAGACCCTCGATCCCTCCATAAAGAGTACCTGTCACTGCATATTGGTGTCACAAGGGATGTTTACATTGCTTGTAACAGCAATAAAAGTGATCAGATTTTTTTTTTTTTTAAAAAAACCTGTAATAAAGTTAAAAAAAATAAATAAAATAAATAGGAAAAAAAAACAAAACATTTTAGCCCCCCCATCACCGTTAGCTCGCGCACAAAAAAAACGTATATGGAAGTCAAGCCGCGAATGGAATCGCTGTTCAAACTACACATGTGAGGTATCGCCGCGATCGCCAGAGCGTGGGCAATAATTTAAAAAAAAGAGTTACACTTTAACTCTAAACTGGTAACCGTTAAATAAATTTAAAGCGCCGCCTATTGAGATCTCTATTGACCGTAGTTTGTCGCCATCCCACGGGGTTGGGGCATAACTGGGGCATAGGAAAATAAGAGAAAGTTTCCTTGGAGATCTGTATATTTTCTCAGATATGTTTGCAAGATTGTGTGTGAGATTTATTTTAAATGAAATAATGATTGCAGTGGTTTTTATAGAGCAAGAAGACATACTTATTCCAATTAATAGCCATTGATACATATCTACTAGTGAAAGCTCTACATATCACATATTGTATCCATTATCCACTACTGAGCACCTTTTATTACCTGTTATTTTGGATAATGGATTAAGGTCACAATGAAAAGCAGCTTTCAACAACTATTAAGTATTTTGTTCTAGTGATTTTTTTGCTAATAAGCTTTACTCCCAATTTTAACGTACATGGTTTAATACAAAAAAAAAAAAATGCTTTTATTTGTGTTTGAATTTAACCACTTCAGCCATGGATGATTTTACCCCCTTCCTGACCAGGCCCTTTTTTTGCGATTCGGCCCTGCGTTATTTTAACAGACAATGTACCCAAATAAAATTGATGTCCTTTTTTCCCACAAATAGAGCTTTCTTTTAATGGTATTTAATCACCTGTGCGATTTTTATTTTTTGCGCTATAAACAAAAAAAGAGCAACATTCTAAAAAAAAAAAAATTTTAAATCAAAATGTTTTAAAATTTTAGGCCAATTTGTTTTCTGCTACATATTTTTGGTAAAAAAAAATCTCAATAAGAGTATTTTGATTGGTTTGCGCAAAACTTATCGTGTCTACTAACTACTGGAAAGATTTATGTCATTTTTATTGTTTTTCTTTTTTACTAGTAAAGGTGGCAATCTGCGATTTTTTTGCGGGACTGCGACATTGCGGCGGACAGATCGGACCCCTGACGGGCATTTTTGACACTTTTGGGGGGACCAGTGACATTACTGCAGTAATCTGTGCTTAAAATATGCACTGTTACTATAATAATGACATTGGCAGGGAAGGGGTTTACATTATGGGTGATCAAGGGGTTAAATGTAAGCCTAGGGGAGTGATTCTAACTGTAGGGGGGGGCGTGGCTTCTGAAATGACCATAGAGGCCATGTGATCCTATATAGAAGGATCACATGAGCTCTGTGATCATTACAGGGAGAAGAACAGTCAGCTGTGTTTACAACAGCCGACCGTCCTTCTCTCTTAGTGGGGAATGATCGTGGGTGTCAGGCAACAATCGGAGCTGCCTGCCCGCTGCATTGGCTTCCCTGCTGAGGAGTGGGGGCAGAGGCACGCTGCCGGCGGCACGCATCTGGCCCCTAGCCTCCCGAGAGCTAGCGGCGTACATGTACGGTGATTTGCCTAGGAGCGGCTGCCTGCCGCAGTACATCTGCACTGGCGGTCGTAAAGTGCTTAATAACATGTTTATTTAAAGTGTTACCAAACCCACAGCAGTAAAATCAGTCTCTATATATACACTAAAGCTTGCTTGTTATGCTCACTGTTGAACCTAATGGGTTAATCATCTGCATTGTGTAAAAAGGCTGTTTGATTCTGTCTTCTCTGATCCTACCCTTATTCATCAGACCTCAAACCCTCTCCTGATAGAACAGAGGTTCGGGGGGACAAGCTGCACATGCTTTGCTTGGTGTGTATTGCTAGAGAGTTTTTTTTTCTTGGGAGAGTGCATGTGATCAGCACAGGGCCAATCAGCACCATCCAGACAGAGAGTCAGAGGTTATGCAGCCTGATAGGACAGTCAGAGCAGAATGAAAATGCCTCCTGCAAGCTTTAACCAGAAACTGATAGAAGTCACGAGAATGCTCTAACTACTAATGAGAAAAGGTATTTAGCAGTTTATATTTGCTAAATATATTGCATTTCTATGTTCTGTGTACTGTAGGAGACCAGATATAGTGAATGCAGGGTCCTGGGTTTAGTAACACTTTAATTTTCATTATTTATTTTGTGACAAAATTTTATGTTTTCTATATTTTTTAGGCAAGATTACATTGGATCCTTGTTATCATTTGCAATGTGAATAGACAGGTACAAAGTCCATTTAGAATTAGTTTCAATATGCTGTTAATTAGCTCTAGATATTTTTTTTCCTGTGATCCTTTGAAATTGCTTTAGAAAACATTGTATTCATTTAGAACATTTCCAATTCTACTTTAAACCATAATCTGTAAATATCTGTGATTTTTCTTTTCTTGTCTTTTCTGTTAAAGTACAACAATGCTCTGTTTTTAAATTGGTGTTTGACAGTGTTTGCCAAAGAGTTATTTTTCTGGTGAATTAGTATACTTTATCATTCTAGGTACCCACCTTAGCTCTGTGCACTTAGAACTGAAGTGTGAGCAGAATAGGGTGCACGTTTTTCCTTCTCTTCTACTTATCATTGTTAGGTGTACTGTCTCAGAATGGGCGAATGGTCAGTATATTGTATTTCGCACCATGCACAGTACAGTACAGTACATGATTGTTACAGTAAAGTTGTAAGTGGTGCTGCACCCTTTTTTTGATGGGACACTCAAGCTTATGTGTTTAACTGTGCAAGTTACCATACACAACATGGTACAAAGTTATAATAGTGAGGTAGTACCATATTTTAAATAGATTTTGATTGCTGGGTCTCTGGACTGCCAAAAATTCCCTCCGACATAAAGTAGCTGCCAATTGTGACATTTATATTGAAGGCTTTTTTTGTCAAAGAATAGGCGGAGGTTCTCACTCCTCTCTCTCTGAAACCTTGTAGGTGTGGCCAAAACTGGCCATGGTCAATCAAGGGGGTGTCACTTCACAGCATATACCTTGTAGTGTTGCACCTTCTCCTCTTTGCTTTGCTAAAGTATATGTAGCACTTACCTTCAGAAGGGTTCCAGACCACACTGACAAACACAAGCTCAGTCTTATTCCGATAAGCCCCCTGCCCATAGACACCCACAGCCACCAGCCAGGGTTGTGGGGAAGAAGCCCTTGCACAAGGTGCAGAGCCCTCCCTTCCCCAAAGCTACCCCCTATGTTGAAGGCATGTGGCGTGGTATGGTTCAGGAGGGGGGCACTCGCTCGTTGTCCTCCTTTTCTGGTCTGACAGGCTACATGCTTAAAAAGAGTTTGGTATGGATTGTGGGGGGTGCCGTTTTTTTTTTTTATTTTGGCATGGGGTTCCCCTTAAAATTCATACCAGACCCTAAGGGCCTTGAATGGATTGGGGGGGGGGTGCACTGTTTTTTTTATCTGCATTTTATTTTGACGGGGTTCGATTGTTTACATTCATCTGTCAGTGGGGAAGTCCGCTGACAGCTAAGAAATCATCAGTTGTTAAGGATGCAGCGGCCGGCTTCCCGGCACCCCTCCTTAACAACCAGCTATTCATTACACAGAAATGTATTTGATCGATCTATGCACCCCATACTCATTCACATGGGGGGCAAGATCTAGGGGGTTGTGGGACAAGGTGCTTTGGGGGGGCAGAGACTCTCTGCCCGAAAAGCATCCCCCTATGTTGAGGGCATGTGGCCTGGTATGGTTTGAGGGGGCTTACTCATTCCCCTGCCTTTCCTGGCCTGCAGGTCTGCATGCTCAGGTAAGTGTGAGGTGGATTTTGGGGGGACTCCATGACATTTTTTTTTAATTTGGCATGGGGTTCCCCTTAATAATCTATACCAAACCTGAAGGGCCTGGAATGGATTGGGGGATCCCACACTGTTTTTTTTCAGCATTTTTCATTGTCAGCATTCATTTGTTTACATTTCAGCTGTCAGCTGGGTAGACCACTGACAGCTGATGAGTAATCGGTTGTTAAGGATGTGGCAGCCGGCTTCCTGGCCCGCTCCTTAACAACAAGCTATACTTCACACAGAATTTGAATAGATCAATAATTTTTTGACCGGTCCGAAGTCAAATTGTTCCAAAAATTTGGAGTTTGTTAGAAAATTAATACACAAATGAAATGAAAAGAAATGAAACTAAACAAATTCCAAAATGAATCAACAAAACAAAATTAGTAACATAACGAATCTATAGAAGGAACAAACTAATTTTAATGTCATGTCTGCAACTGTAGGCATAAGGACTTACTCACAATGTTCGGATGTACCCCAACCAGCATCCCTGCAACATTTTTCAGTGAAAGGGGTCCTTCTCCAATCCAGCTTCCTAATTTAGTATCCTCTAGCAGATTTCTTGCAGGCCCTCAGTCAAGCACATGCTGAGGCCTAACAGCAACAGGTCTTCAGTAGTACCAGCTGCAACCCAGGGACAAAGGCCCCAGAGAATAGATCTCTGAACAGACTCTCCAAAACATTTATCTCCCACCCCAGACACAACTTTGGGGTGCCTCCTCCCAGGGATTATCTGAGGTCAGATAAATATTAATAGTTCAAAGACTGATTTTCCTATTCTATTTCTGGAAGCTTCTTCCAGAGGCAGGCAGGAGCAATCAACGCCCGGGTTTAGGGGTTAACCTGACCATACCTGAAAAAACATGCTGCTTAACTGAGTACAGCAGAACCAAAAACTAAATGTAGCCAGTCTAGGGCAGGAGCGGAACATCTAGACAAAACAGGGCCTGGAGGTACGCTATAGAGAAAGTGGGTGCTAAATATTCCCCATTGTTAGTGTCAGTAGAAGCAATAATTGCCATCAGCATTGGTGACAGTAGGAGTCATAGTAACTTCCAAAATTGGTGTCAGTTGCTGCAAAATTACCCCCCAGTATTGGTATCATGGCATTACCATTTAACAGTAGCATTTAACCCCCTCCATTGGTGCTCAGTGGCAGTGGTATTTACTCCCCTACATTGGTGGTCAGTGGCAGTGAAATGTACCCTCCTGCATTGTTGGCCAGTTGCAGTGAAATTGACCCCCTCCCCCAGCATTGGTGGTCAGTGGCAGTGCCCCCTTCATTGGTGTTCAGTGTGTGTCTGTTTACCTGAGCACTGATGCAGAGAGTGTTCTAGCTCCAGATAACCTTGTCAGCTTGCAAAGTCCAAGTGTCCCATTTTCCATGAGACAATCTTGGAATCTTCCCGCAGAAACCTGGGACATAAAGCTTCCTGTTGGTTGCACTTGGCGGGAGGAGTAGAGTTTACCATTGGTTCAGTGAGTGAAAAACAGGACCAATGACAGGTGTTGCTAGTACTGATGCGGCTTAATAATGCAGTTTGATCTGGCTGAATAACTGCAGTGTCAAAGCACCGATTGTGGCACATTGCACTGTTCACTTTTAAAAAACAAACTTTATTCAAATGCAACACAGTGACATTTCATTCATCTCTATTGACCGCCACATGGTGTGAGGCAGTGCATATCCTTGCACAGTATTTTGCAGAAAAAGTACAACTGGTTGCAAAAAAATATTTTAAAAAATATTCTTCAAAAATAACCAGGATTTTCTTTGGTATATCAAGGTCCTGATAACTTGCAGTGCTGCTCTAATCAATAAAATAGGTGAGCATGCATACGCAGTACTGATTTGGGAGCAGGTGACCTGGGAGATCCTCCTTGTGGTACATGCTACAAAAAAAAAATGGCATACATGGATGAAATAAAGGGCTGACTGACTGCATTCTGCTCACCTCCTTTCTGTATGTAATAATGAGACTGCTGCAACTGGCCAGAGGAGAAACAACCTCTAAACATTATAGAAAACATTTAGAGGTTGTAAAGGCAGAAAGCTTTTCATTTTAATGCATTCTATATTTTAGGATAAAAAACCTTCTGTGTGCTGCAGCCCTTCTAATACTTACCTTAGGTTCATCTAGATCCAGCAATGTTGTAGAACTGTCTTGGCTACCCTGGACTCCCCTCCTTATTGGCTGAGAGAGCAGCATGGTGCCTTTGGCTGCTGCTGTCAATCAAAGTCAGTCAGCCAATGAGAAGAGAAAGGAGGGTGGGGCTCCATGTTTGAATGGACACCGAGAGCTGTAGCTCGGCTTGGGTGCCCCCATAGACATTACAATCACTTTAAAGTATAACTAAAGGCAAAACTTTTTTTTTTTTGTTTAGAATAGAGTGGAGAGGGATTAGAAGACCTGTCTTGTTTTACTGCTGTATGTGTCCCCTCTCTATTTGTACTGTAAATCATTATCACTGAGAGTGAAAGTGTAAGAAAATCCCAAATTTTGAGTTGTCACCAGAACTAGAAAACTTCTTCCAAAAGGGACATTCTGGTGGCCCTGGTGACACCTACAGATTCCTTTACTTTGAAGGAATTTCTACTGACTTCTAGTTTTGGGTATGAGAAAGAAAGTGAAGGGAAATCTCCCATGAGACACAAAGGCAAAACAAAAAACTGTCAGGGGTTATAACCATCCCTTTCTCTATCCAAAAGGGAAAACAAAGTTTTGTATTTAGTCTACACCAGGGCTCAAAATTTCAAGTCCTGAGCTACTAGCCAGGCCTTAAGGGTTACTCGCCACTACTTGCCCCACCTAACCCCTACCCTGCCCCGCCCCTAAATGCGCCCTCAAAAAATTATTTTATAAAATTACACTGTTAAATGTTTTTGCATGACTGCAGAAGTTGCACAAATAAATATTAATAACAACAGTGTGATTGTATGTGCGTTTTACCTGGATTTTAGGTGCATTTCTATTGAATTCTATTACACAGTGCATTTTCTGAAGCCGCATCAAAGATGCAGCATGCAGGACTTTAAAGCGCTTTCATGAAAACGCACTTTGTAATAGAAATTCAATAGAAATGCATCTAAAATCCAGGTAAAACGCACATACAATTAAACTGGCCAAACCACAGTTCACCAGTTATTAGGGATAAGAGAGTGAATAGGGGGGGCTGGGGGGTCTGGGTTGTAATAATATATGTTAATGAAGAGCAGAGTGAAGGGCTGTAGAAAAAGTGCTAAGGCTGTATTTTGGGACAGGACAGGGTCAGCTTAATGGCTGCTTGGAATGCTCAGAGCTGGGACCAGAGGCTGCAGGACATTCAGTACAGATTTATGGAGAGGACAGCTGAAAGATAGAAGTATATGAAGGGTTAATGTGAACAGAGGACTTACGATTGTGCAGGGAAGATAAAAATGGATTTTTGTAAGATCTTACCGTAAAATCCTTTTCTCTTAAGCTCATTGACAGACGTAGTCTTCTTGATTCTCAAGAGCTGGGTTATGTTGTCTCCGCAGGAGTAGGACTAGGCAGAAAGACAAAACGTTCTGGCTCCACCTTAGGGGCAGTCCCTGAGGGTATATCCTCCCTCTCTCTGCTACAGGGAATCAGTTCTGTTTTAAAGCAGTACAGAGAATTTAACCCAACCCAACTCAATGATAGAGGGGTGGGTACTACGTCTGTCAATGAGCTTAAGAGAAAAGGATTTTACGGTAAGATCTTACAAAAATCCATTTTTCTCTATCGCTCATTGACAGACGTAGTCTTCTTGATTCTCAAGAGCTGGGACATCCAGAAGCAGTGCCACAAATGAGGGGTGGGATTGACAAAATCAAATCCAATCTAGAAGGCCCAACCGGTGCCAAACTAGAAGTTTTAAAGGCTCATTATAAACAAAGAATGAGACTAAAGAAAAATTTTCCAACGGAAAAAACCCTCGAGGTAGACCACTGGTCTCCTCAAATTGCGGCCTGCAAAACCTTGCGGCCAAACGAGGCATCAGACGATGCCATTACATCAACTTTATAATGTTTAGTAAAGGTATGCACCGACGACCAGGTAGCCGCCTTGCACACCTGGACCACTGACGCCTGATGGCGAAAGGCCCATGACGCACTAAGTGCCCGAGTAGAGTGCGCCTTAACAGGGAACGGGGGCTCCCGACCCTTAATAGAATAAGCCTGTACTACCGTCTGTCTGATCCATCTGGAAATGGTCGCGGCAGATGCAGGCAACCCCTTTTTGGGTCCATCTGGGATCACAAAAAGTGAATCCGTCTTGCGAAACGAGTCTGTCGTTTTCAAGTATACCCTGATCGCCCGGACCACATCCAAGGAGTGTAAAGCAAACTCCCGAGGATGACTGGGCTTAGGACACAGGGAAGGTAATACAATTTCTTCATTCAGATGAAATTCTGAAACCACTTTAGGTAGGAAGGATGGATTCGGACGAAGAACCACCTTATCTCTATGAACCACCAGATATGGTGAACGACAAGATAATGCGGCCAGTTCTGACACCCTGCGTGCAGAAGTAGTAACCACCAAGAAGGCCACCTTCTGGGACAACGTGGGTAGAGGAATCTCCCTAATATCTTCAAAGGGAGGTTTCTGAAGAACCGACAACACTAAATTAAGATCCCAGGGGGGTAACGGCGCGTGCACTGGCGGAGCCAGATGTCGCACCCCCTGGATGAAGTTCCGCACCAAGGAATGAGTAGCCAAAGGCTTCTGAAAGAAGATGGCTAATGCTGAGACCTGACCCTTGATAGTACTCAAGGCCAGTTTCTGCTCAACCCCTTGTTGCAGAAAAACCAATATTCGACTAATCGAATAAGACCGAGGACGGAACCCCAAAGGTTCACACCATGCAATGTAGGACTTCCATGTGCGATGATAAATCTTTCTGGAAGTCGCTTTCCTTGCTTCAACTAGAGTAGGAATAACTGAAGCTGACAAACCTTTGTCCTTCAGCACCTGGGTCTCAATAGCCAGGCCGTTAAAGCCAGCGATCGTAAAGCAGGATGGAAGATCGGTCCCTGAGACAGTAGATCCTCCCTGAGAGGAAGTCTCCACGGGACGTCCGCCACCAGTCTGACCATGTCGGCGTACCAAGCTTGACGAGGCCAGTCCGGAGCTACCAGGATTACTGGGATTCCTTCCTCCTCTATCCTGCGAAGAAGTCTTGGCAGTAACGCGAGAGGAGGGAAGGCATATATTAGCTGGTATTGCCCCCACGGGGCGATCAGTGCGTCTGCGGTTTCTGCTAGAGGATCGCGGGAGCGAGCCACGAATCTCTGAACTTTCCTGTTGAATCGAGATGCCAACAGATCCATATCCGGGGTGCCCCATCGTAGGCACAACTGGTGGAAAACGTCTGGATGGAGGGACCATTCCCCCTGATCCAGAGTCTGACGGCTGAGATAATCTGCCTGCCAATTCTCCACCCCCGGAATGAACACCGCAGAGATTGCTGGAACAAATCGTTCCACCCAGCGAAGAATGCAAGCCACTTCTTTGGCCGCTCGGACACTCTTGGTGCCCCCCTGGTGATTGACATAAGCCACGGCCGTGATCCGAACCGGGCTGCCCTGGAGCTGCTCGGTCCAGTGAGTCAGACAAAGTCTGATCGCTCTCAGTTTCAATACATTTATCGGTAACCTGGATTCTTCCGGGGACCAAAGTCCCTGGACAGATAACTGACCGAGAATTCCTCCCCATCCGGATAGACTGGCATCCGTGGTCACTGTCGTCCAATATATTGGCAGAAATGACTTTCCCTGGCTGAGCATCGGAGACCGAAGCCACCAGACCAGAGACTCTCTGGTCTGTTTGCTCAATCGGATCTGATTGTCCAGGGATTCCGGATTCCGATTCCATCTGAGAAGAATCTCTTGCTGAAGAATTCGGGTATGGGACTGGGCAAATGGGACTGCTTCGAACGAAGCCACCATCAACCCCAGAACCCTCATGCAAGTCCGAAGAGAAGACCAGCTGTTGGACAGTAACAACTGGACTGCTGATTGAATCTTTCGGAGTTTCCCTACCGGAAGAAAAACTCTTGTCCTGGCTGTGTCTAGAATTAGACCCAGATATTCGAGCCTCTGGGTGGGAACCAGAAATGACTTTTGCTGGTTCACCAGCCACCCAAATTCCTGTAAAGAAATCATAGTAATTTCTATGTTTTGTAGCAAGGTCTGAGGAGACTCTGCATGAAGCAGAAGATCGTCTAGGTAACCAAGGATCGATATACCTCTTTGGCGCAGAAGTGCCAACATTGGGGCCAACACCTTTGTGAAGACCCGCGGAGCCGTGGCGAGACCGAAAGGTAACGCCACAAACTGATAGTGGTTCTCCTCTACGGAAAAGCGTAGAAACCGCTGATGTCCTGCGAAAATGGGAATGTGAAGATAGGCGTCCTTGATGTCTATGGACGCTAGGACATCCCCTGGATGCAGGAAGGCTGCTACCGTGCGAATGGACTCCATTCTGAATCTTCTTATGTTGACGAAAGAATTGAGTGCTCTTAAGTCCAGAATTGGACGCACTTTGCCCTCTTTCCTAGGTATTGTAAACAGGTTTGAATAAAACCCTAGAAACCGTTCTGTCCAAGGAACGTGGACTACCACTCCTTGTTGTAGTAAATCTGTGACTGCTCTCCGCAGATCTTCTAAACGATCTGAGGATAGTCGGATATTGGAAGGGAAGAATCGCGCCGGTGGGAGAGATCGAAACTCGATCTTGTACCCTGACCTTATGACTTCGCAAACCCATTTGTCCGGGATTCTGGAAAGCCATGGATCCGGGAACCGGCGAAGACGTCCCCCCACCCCAGTTATGGGTGGGGGCGCACCTTCAGGCTTTGGATGGTTTATCTTCAGGTCTGGAGGGGGAGGGCTTTTGCTTGCCCGACCAACGACCCCTGACGCCTCCTGCAGGAGCTTTGGAGGACTTAGTTTTTTCACCCGCGGGACGAAAAAACCTCTTGTGAGCAGAAAAAGAAGGCCCTCGTCTTTTTTTTTTTTAAATCAATAAAAGCTTTATTGAGAAAAATTCACACCATTACATTCAATAAAAGAGACACTATCGGATGGCAGCTTCAAACCATAAACATTACATAGTCCACACCATGCCACAGTCCCCCCAAGTTGATCACACATAGGTACAGTTCGATCCACAGAAAAGAGAACATAGTATATGAAAATGCAGATGCAGGGAACTCCCCCACCCCAGACATTTGAACCAGAGAGCCACACCCAAAGAATTACAATAACAAACGGTCCAGAACGAGATCATCAGGGGCCATGCCCGGACTGTTCAACCATACTCCCCATACCTTTGAGAATTTCTGGGGCACCCCCCGATGTTGGTATATAACCTTCTCCATACGTAAAGTGGAACCCATCTGTTCCAGCCACATCCTGTATGTAGGTGCTGCCTGCGCTATCCAGTGTCTCAAGATAATTAAACGGGCCTGAAAGAGCGCCCGAGCGGCGGCCTCTCTCAGAAACCTATCCTCCACTATCGACTCCAGTATCCCAAGAATACAGTGTCTGGGATCCCTAGGGATGTCCACCCCCAGAGCCCCATTAATGGCAGATATCACCGTGGACCAGTACCTGTGCAACTTTGGACATCTCCACAACAAGTGAATCAAGTCCCCTTTCTCTCTCTGGCATCGTCCACAGAGGTCATCGTCGCGAAGACCCATAGCATGAAGCTTCAGGGAGGTGTGATGCACTCTAAGTAGGATGTACAGCTGCGACACCTGGTGGGAGACGTTGAGAGAGCAGCTATGAACTGCCTCCAAGGCCTCCTCCCACAGTTCCCCCGGGATCTCCCCCACGTCCTCGCTCCAACGGTCACAAGCCGGGCTCGGGTATTTTTCCAAAAACGAACCCAGAAGAGAGGCGTAGCAGCCAGATATGAAGCCTTTGGTGTCCGTATATTGTTGCATAAGGAAGAAAACAGGAGTCAGGGACAGGAAGAGCTGTCCCCGGGCTGCCTACACCCCCATCGAAGGCCCTCGTCTTTGACGAGTTCCTCTACCTTTAAAATTTTGCGGTAAAAAGGTGCTCTTTCCACCCATGAGATCTTTAATGATCTCATCTAAGTTGGCTCCAAATAGACGCTCTCCTGAAAAGGGGATATTAGCCAATGCTTTTTTGGAACCTTGGTCGGCTAACCAACCTTTTAGCCACAGTGTACGCCTGAGAACCACTGCTGAGACTGATGCTCGCGCCAATAATGGAGTGGCGTCTAACGCCGCATCACACACAAACTGTAACCCCTGTATCATTTGTTCCAGCAAATCTGATACCGCCTGAGGGACCTCTTCTAAGTCCCGGCGTAACCACTTGGTCCATTCAGTTACAGCCTGCGAAACCAGACCAATAGCTATTATAGGTCTGAAAGCTGATCCAATCAAGGAAAACATGGTGCGAGACATAGCTTCTATCTTGCGATCCACTGGATCTTTAAAAGACGGAGCGTCTTCTAAAGGAATAACCGTGGCTTTATTCAATCTAGCAATTGGTGAATCCACCACAGGTGGTTCTGTCCATTTCTTAATAAGGGCTTCCTCAAACGGATAACGCCTGTCAATGCGTTTAGAAATAGTAAAAGTGCGTTTTGGCAGACGCCATTCTTCTTCGATTGGATTGCCAAAACATTTGGGCAATGGAAAAACCTTCCCCACTTTGATGCGTTTTTTAGTCCCAAAAGGGATTACAGTTTCAGCTATTTCCGATGGAATACCCTGTAACCTTAAGGTCTCTTGAACAGATACAATGAGTGCGTTTACCAACGCTTCCTCTCGGGCTATGGCGGATGCCGAAACATCCTCCTCACTGTCTGAAGAGACAGGACCCGAGACACCAATCCCAGATGAAGTACCTGCAACTGCAGAAATAGGCTCAGAGTCTGAATCCGAGGTTTCAGATAATAAGGGGTTAGGCGGGGGTCGCTTTCTTGCGCCCTGTCCCTGACAAGCCACTTCCACCCGGGACACAAAAGTTTCCATAATAGCTGACAATGATTCAATTGTCAATGGGGTGCTGGAGGATCCCGCAGACCCCTCGAGGGGATCCGGAGGAGATACATGAGTGGCAGGGTCCATGTTAATACAGGACACCTTTGCCAGCAAAACAAAAAAACTTTTTTTTTTTTTTTTTTTTTGTGTGTCTCCCCCTAGCGCAATAGCGCCCCTCAGAGTACCTGCTTCTCGATCCCACAGAGAGAGAGAGGGACCCCCAAGGCTCACCAACCGATGCAGTGCAGTTTCCAACCAACTGCAGTCAGCGTCTGTCTTACACAGACTGGAAGGAGCTGTTTGCTTTTTCCCGGGTAGAAGGCGTGGCTCCGCCCCCTGTGTACGCCTTCCGGCGTTCCCAGCTCTCCACGAGGTAGCTGGGCTCACAAAACATGGCCGCCCCCATAGAAGAGACATAAGACTCCAAAAACATGGCGGCCGGCGTGACCTGAGGACATACATGCATTCGGTCTACGGCAAAATGGCGGCGGACCGCCGAAATCGTTTTCCCAGCACATCCACCTGCATCTCTGCTAAGAGGCGATATATGGATCTACAGAAGATACACTACACATAAGGTAGGATTATACCTCCTATGTCTGCTGTAATGTTACAGTCTGCTGGGTAGAGTGTTAGCTCTTAAACCAAGTCCACTTCCCACAAACACATGCTGTATTACAAGGGGGACTTGTAAGTATCAGATATATACTGACCATATATGGAGGGGCCCATAATACATACTGCCTCATAACGAGGAAAAAAAGGGAACGTTTACTCACCATACCGAACCGACAGGCACCCTCTCTTCACAATACCCTCTCCACCGGGGTGGGGGTTTGTGGACCACTCCGGACGCCTCGACTCTCTGGTACCTGGCGTCCAAGCGAGACTTTTAACTCGCAAGGTCAGTCCCTCCACTGGGACTCCGTCGCGGCCGACCCAGCGCGGAGCTCTGGTCTGCACGCGCTCGTAGGCAGAAACCGGGGTGACCACTGGATCTCAACATCCAGCCCGTCGCCCGGCCCCGCATACTTACTTGAATATGTCGCGGCCGACCAAGCGCAATGCCATGGTCTGCGCGCGCTCGTAGGCCGGCTGGGGTGACCACAAGTGTCGCCCAGTCCGGCATCTTTGCTTGAAGATATCACAGGAAAAAAACACTGGAGAAAACTACCTAAAAATGTCTTTTTCTTAAAGAAAAAAAGTCTTGCCAGGACCAAAAGATCCCAGCAAGGAACTTAGGTCCTTACTCCTGACTAGACAGAAAAAAACTGATTCCCTGTAGCAGAGAGAGGGAGGATATACCCTCAGGGACTGCCCCTAAGGTGGAGCCAGAACGTTTTGTCTTTCTGCCTAGTCCTACTCCTGCGGAGACAACATAACCCAGCTCTTGAGAATCAAGAAGACTACGTCTGTCAATGAGCGATAGAGAAAGACAAGTGCCAGGAGACGGACAAAGTGAAAGTAGCCTGGCCGAGTAGAACAAACCAACAGGGGAGGGGAGCTTGGAAGGAGAGAAGTGATTAACGGCTGCAGAAGAGATAAGTGGCTGGAACGGAGGAGTCCAGAAATCATGCATTGTGCTGCTGCAATAACAGGAGGGAGAATGACATTCACTCCTGTCAGGCAGGTGAAGGCATAAGCTCCTAGTGCGTCCGTCCCCCCCTCATCACAGATACGGACACTGCCCACCCCTGCACGTCCAGACAGTGTCCTGTTTCTTCCTCTCCTTGCTCGCATTTAATCATTTTTCACTCGCAAAATGCGAGCAGGCGAGTGAAAAATTTGAGGGCTGGTCTACACTAAAGTCACTGCTCCCTTTTAGAAATGTGGTGCATAGCAGATCCTTTTTAAAACAGAATGGAGTTAACCTACTGAAGAAGTAGAGATTGTTCACTTAGTAAAGTAATTATTCATTATGTATGCATAGCTCAGTAAATAAGATGAAGTTGCCTTCATTTAAAATAACCTATCATGTGGAAAGGAAATTACAAAACAGGTTTTTTTTCTTGTACATAATTGGGTGGCTTGTACTGAGAACAGTTTTACTTTATTCACTAAGCTAAGTGAACATTATATATAGCAGAATTTTATATTAGTGAATTAACCGTAGTGTATCTGCAATCTTACTTCTAGCACAGATGCTTATTTTAGGATAGTAGTTGGAGCCATGCAAAACATCCCTTTATGCCTGGGGCCAAATGTGCATTCAGTACTGTTAATTTATAGCATGATTATAATATTATAGAGTCATATTATTTTATTATCGAGTCAGACTATACACAGCTATTTAAGGCATATTAGCCATCGTCAGTGCAGTGCAAGGAAACATTGTTTTTTATGGAGAGCAGAGAGAAAGTATATGGAAAGGTTATGTGAGATGGGCTGAAAAAAAGCCCTCCACTGAATCCATGCAAAGCAGAGTAGAGCCTTCTAAAACCACAAAGTATCTGCAAATCTAATTTTCATCACTAAAGTCTAATGGGGTTTCATCCCCACTAAAGGGGTTTATTCCTCCCTTTAGGACAGTTTGCAGAGAATTTTGTCCGCTGCCATGGCTGTTTTCCCATACTGAAAATGCTGGTTGCTGGTCTGTTATACTAGTCAGACTATACACAGCTATTTAAGGCATATTAGCCATACTAGTCGCATTGCTTCTTACTTGTAGAATTTTATTTCAGTTCGTATCATATTTGAGTGCATATCAGGAATTACGACTTATCTGGCTGCATGCTTGTTCCTAGTCAGTGACTGAGAAAACATTGAAGTCAAATCATCAGCATGATATTGAGCCAAATAAAATATTCAGGATGAGGTCAGCAATGGCAACTTCTGTTTTCATTTCAGCACAGATTTCCTTTTGAGAACTGTTGTAATCCTTAAGATTCAGCATATTTCATTTACAGACTTTTTGGTACAGTTGGAAATATACTGCTACTCTACTTTAAATTATACCCTTGAAAAGCATGACTGATATTCAAATTGCTTTAATCACATACTTTGCTAGTAAAGTCACTTTTAAGACAAGCGTGTTTCTTTTAAAACTATTTAAATGCTATCTAAATTATATAACAATTCAAAATGAAGAGAAAATTCAGTTTGATGAAAAGGAAATTGCTTTTTAGAATCAAAATATGAAGAATGCTTTTTGTAGCTCAAAGCATTTTCTTCCCTGTTACAACCTTTTTTCACTTATATACAGAATCAGAATTTGAATATTTGTAGTAGGTGGTAATGTCAAATTGTAGTTTCTATAGGATCAGCTTATTGAAAGAGTTCAATTAGTCCAATGAAGCTACTTTTTTTAAGTCATCCAATGAAGTGCAAAGTAAATTCTTACTATTTCTATTCTCTGTACATGACAGAGGTTCAGTAAGTTTTTAGCTTGCTTAGTAAATCAACCCCCCAGAATGAACTTTTTTTTATGATACTGATGTGCGACACAAAATCTACCTTTAATTTAGGCATATGTTTGAGCTGAAATCAATAAAATGATTGGAAATACACCATTTTTTTTTTCTATTAAAATAAAAATCATGGTATACATACATGCTCTGTGCAATGGTTTTGTACAGAGCAGGACCAATTCCCCACCTGTACTCCTGGCTCCTCCCCACTGACAAGTGCCCCCATAGCAAGCAGCTTCCTCTGGAGGCACACGTGCACACTCGTTGCACTCATGGCACTCATGGAGGTGGTAAAAACTGATTATAGGACAATTATCCTAAAGGTACAAATGTCTTTTAAAGTGGACTTAGCATAATTTTTTTTCTTTTTATTAAGTGCATACATACTATTCAATCAGGGCCATCTTACCGAATGGGCACGCTGGGCAGTTGCCCGGGGGGCCGCACCTGCCCAGTGACCCAGCCAAGCATTAGTCCCGATTCCCTTGTGCATCCCGCCGCCGAACTTAGCAGGTGGCAAGCGCCTGTCGGCCTTGTGTTACTGTCAGGCCACTTGGGCATGGAGGGGGAGCCCACAACTGCAGGAATTCCTGTCCGCCTCCACGGGAACAGACGCACACAGGACAGTCGAGTCGGACTCCTTTCCGTGTGTTTCCCAGACCCAGCCGCTGAACTTGGAAGCTGTCATTAGCCTGGCACTGCTGTACCAATAAATATCGCCTTATCGATAATTTGCATTTTTACTCTCGTGGGTGATTGTGTAGGCGGGGCCCCAGTGCACTGCAATGCCCAGGGGCCTATAATTCTCTTAAGATGCCACTGTATTCAATGTGTAAGTGTTCTTTATAATGACTTGCTATAAATTAAAACGTGGATCCCCTAGTGAACTCTCTGAAGCCTCTATATTATAAATGAAGCCTGAACTCTCAGCTGTGTTAACAGCTGAGAGATGCTGCGACACACAGGCGATAGGAAATGCTGCTGTATTATTCAGGAAATGACATCACTTCCTGGACTGCCGTGGCACATCTATTAATCTAGAAAGTGCTTACAGGCAGCGTCTGTTGGTGGTATAAGGGGAATTAATCTGAAAATCTGCACCAGTTTGGAAGCCAACTTCTCAAAAAGGGTTTGGCACCAAAAATGGAAGGAAAAAAACAAAAACATATTGACATGGCAATGCCCCAATTCACATTGGTGTTCCACTACAATGACTTTCCCTTGATTCCACCTGGCTATTGATGCGGTCTGTATGACATCATTCTGGCTCATCTAGCTTTGGCCAGTGCGACTTAAGCCTACTGGAAAGGAAGAGCTGTCTGTCACACACTCCTCTTGAGCTTCATCCAGAGACATCACTCTCAGTAGAGGATTTGAGTCTATTACACAAACTTCCTGGGACTTCAGCCAAAGGTATCATATACCGCCACCTCCGCCATTTCAACAGATGCAAGTGTCTGCACCTTGACTTTCCACTAAGGATCTTGCTTTAATCTCATACTATATGACTATTGTTTATAGATACTTCCAATTGTTAGATGACATGATATGACAGCACAGTCAGAGAACAAGTGCAAACCTTTACTGTTCCACTTGATCAGACATGCAGAAGATGATTCTATGGATATTGATGGGGATTAAACGTATAGATTTGGCCAGTGCAAAGAAGATTTCATGGCAGAATTTATTATTGCAATGCATACAGGTATGTTGCTTGAAAGTGCACTTATTATTTATCCTTAAAGTGGTTGCAAACCCCAGCCATGGAAGTTAAACATAGCACATATATCTGTATTGTTTACTTCTCTCACTCCAAAGCTGTAAGTGTGTTTTTTCTCTGGTGCTTCATTTCTCTGTTATCAGAATGAGTCACTTCTTACAAGTTCTTTGACACATGAGATAACATGAGCTAAACATGTGTTGAGGAGGGTGCTTGGAGGAAGATAAGCATGGAGTTTGTCTATTCACAATACAGCTCTGCATGTTCCTTTGTTCCTTTGCCTATGTGGAGCGGGGTGAGTCCCTTTCCTCCAATCAGCTCTCACACAGTGTAAATACAGTTTCCTTGCCCTTCACTATGTAATGCTGACAGATGAAGAAAGATTTTTAACACGATCTTCACTTTTGAAAGTGTGTAGAAAGGAGAAGACTGCAGATATACAAGTAAAAAGAGGATTTTTTTCATCTCTGTGTATCATCTGAGGCTATTCACTTCACTGGGTTTGTGAGAGTTTACAACCACTTTAACACTAAGTCCTGTAAACCTTAAACCTAACCATGATGTAAATGTCGTAATGTAACCGTAATGCAAATGACGTAATGTAACCCCTAACACTAAACAAACCCCTTACTGCAGTGCAATTACACCAAACTAAGCAGATCCTGCACAGAAAACTACTTATTTGTTCCTGCAGACAATGATGATACAACCAAATGGTTTATTAGAATAACAGCCCCTATTCCTGATATGCTGGACTGACCCCTTTAATGATTTTCTTTTGGTTATTTCTTTTATCAAACATCTAAAAAAAAAATAACAATAACAAAAAAGAGGCATCTCTTTGTTATAGATCAGAGAACTTCCAGGGGAGCATTTATTTCATTAATCTCCATGTACATAAAAATTAGTTTTCTTTTGTAGCCTAATAATTAGATTAATTTAAATGTTCATGATTACTCTTGTGGTACATAAATGATGGCTCTGAATTTTGTTCACCAGTAATGCATAGTCTAAAAAAAAAACTGTGCCAACCCTACACTTTCCAGAAGGGATTCTTTATCTTAATCATTGAACACAGACAGGATTGTCAAAGTAATAAATTAGACAACAATGTTCAATCTATTCAGCCAGTCTTCATGGCGGAACATTAATATTTTATTTGCTTTAATATTTTCTCTGTGATGCATCATGCAGGTGAAGTGTAAGTGGATTTGACGACTCTCCAGGGTTGACTTGACAACTAGAGGGAAACAAAATCCAGCATTATCCTTCTTTTATTTTCTCTTCAATACACTAAATTACTTTCCAATTTGGAGCTGTCATGCATAACATACCAAATTATTTAAAGTAATAGCAGAGGACTGTTCTGTTGTCTTTTGCAGTCCGTGGTTGAATGTTTAGGATATATGCATCTTCTTTATTATTAGTCTGTTTATGTTATGTTGTGTGAAAATAGAACAAAGTACAGATTTTGTGACAGTTGCATTATTTTGTGTTGCAGACCAGTTTACAAGTCATTTCTCTGTAATGTTGTGTCCCACTTCACATTTATTAGCTGAGTCAAAATTCTTTTTCAGTAATATATCAATGTCAACAGGCTGAGTCTCTTTACTGGACTGCTGAATATCCTTAGGACTTCAGTGCTAAAATCTTTTTACTGGAGTTCCCTCACCCCAGCAGCCAGTATTGTTTCCTTTGCCTGAAGCAGAGGGAATATACATTTGAAGTTCAGCTAAATTTTTACATTTGTCAGTCATTTCCCCTTTTTTCCCCTGCTTTTCTATTTCTTCTTCTCCCTCCATCCCTTTTTCTCTTTATTTACCTGTTTCTCTTTTTCCTATTTTCTTTATCCCTGCTTATCTCATAGCTACAGAGTTAGTCAAGTTAAAAAAAAAAAAAAAAAAAAGATCCAACGAGTTCAACCAATAGAAAACATTTAATAATAAATAGATTGAAACCCCCCCATATACAGAACCCAATGCCTACAGTTGATCCAGATGAAGACATAACAACAGGGGAAGCAAAATTCATTCCTAAACCTTTAGCAATTGAATATTCTCTGTATCAACAATCTCTGATGTTATTACTTATAAATGTTAATAGCCCATTATATTCTGTGCATTTTGAAATTCAGCCAGCCTAAACCCCCCCCCCCCCCAAAAAAAAAAAGAAAAAAAAAACATCAACTGAACTTTCTAGAATTAGTTCCTGATGGAGTTTACCCTAGGTTCACTCCTATGTGTTTTTTAAATGCGTTTTGCAGTTTGCAGAAACGCAGTCCATTTAACATGGTTTCCTATGGTACACGTTCACATCTATGCGTTTTGCAGTTGGTGCATTTTTGGAAAGGGTTCGGTTCTTTTTTTTTTTGCGTTGTAATAGACATCAATGGAATTATACCAGAAACCCAAGTGTTGTGTTTGTGATGCCATTTTTGATGTGTTTTTCCTTTTTTTTTTTCCCGTTTAAATGTTGTATATAGCTGATTACTAAGGAGCAGGCCGGTATGTCGGCTGCCGCGTCCTTAACAATCGATGAGTCATCAGCTGCCAGCAGGGTTTCCCGCTAACAACTAAATGGAAAAAATAAAATTGCCAGCAAAAAAAAAACCCCAGGTCCATACCAAAGCCTTTGGGTCCAGTAAAGATGCAGGGGGAACCCCCCCCCACGCCAAAATAAAAAAAAATTGTTGTGGGGCCCCCCAAAAATCCATACCAGACCCTTATCCAAGCATGCAGCTCAGCAGGTCAGGAAAGGGAGGGGATGAGTGAGTGAGCGCCCCCCCTTCTCATCCCCTGCCCCAATGCACCTTGCTATGTTGATGGGGACAAGGGCCTCTTCCTGACAACCCTGGGTGGTGGTTGTGGAGGTCTGCGGGCAGGGGGCTTATTGTAATGTGAAAGCCCCCTTTAAGAAAGGGGCCCCTTTCTTTCAGTTCAGCTAATCTTTTTTCATTGGTGAGGTCCTCCATGCCTCTTATGGCCTTGTTCCCAAGCATACACCCGTGTGAAGGGTTGTGTTTGCCTGCACAGGATGAACAGGTATTCCATGCATATCTGTGCAGGCATTTACATTTATTTCTATTGGGATGCAGCGGCTGCACAGACACAACTGCTGTTCCCAATTTGACAACCGTGTGGGTGCATGTGCATGCAGGTGCTTGTACCTGAACTCACACTGTCTGCGTTTGGGGACAAAAACCCATATGGACTGCCTGCTCATGGATGCTCTGAACACCAATTGTGAGCAACACAAATGAGTGTTTGCTTAAGCAGGCCTGTGTGAATGAGGCCCATCAGTTTGGTTGCCCTATTCTATACTCTCTCAAGTTCTGCAACATTTTGTGAATTGGTGCCCAAAACTGAACTGAATATTTTAGATTATGTAGGTTTTGATAATGTTTTGTCCAGAGGCGGATTATGCTTCTACCCCTGGGGTCTATACACCTTTTAATTCTTGAAAGTGTTTTGCTTGCTTTAGAAACTGCAGTTTGGCATTGCTGTTATTAAATCTATACTGTACCAGAACATCCTTCTCAATCATTGACTTCCCCAGTTATACTCACCCTGGAATGTATGATGCTTTAGCTCCCAAGTGTATAACTTTTACATTTATCTACATTAAACTTAATTTGTCACATAGTTGTCCAATTAAAGAGGCCTGTTGCTCAAATGGAGATGTCCCACAAGGTCTTTATTTATTTATTGTTTTGCTCTCCAAAGCTCTGGCTGATGCAGCTGGAAGTTATTCATTCAGTGCCAGTATCATTGCTGTCACTAAATGAATGGTTTCTCGCTCCTTGCACCAAGGACACTGAGGGCTTGGGAACTGATGAAGTATTTGGTACTCCTGAAACCAAACAAGCTTCCTATGGACTCTCATCCTAGATGACATTTCCCCAGCTGTAAGCTGAAAGAAAAAAAATGGGCGGGTGGATGCTGGCTGACCTCATTTTGTTTGTTACGTGGGATACCTTGGTAAAATCCATAGCAGACCCTTATCAACAAAAAGGGACTGGTATGGATTTTAAGTGAGAATCCCATAGGGTTTTTTGTGTGGGGTCCGCCCTTACAATCCATAGCAGATCCTTATCTAGGATAAGGGTCTAAATAGGATGTTGAGGGGAATCTTGACCACTTGTTTGCAAATAAAATTAAGCACTTCTACACATGCAGGTTTAAGGTACCTCGAGTGAGTTTCCTAAAGGAATTGTGTACTTTTGTTGCCCTTAGTCATTTTTAAAAGTGCTGCTCCCTGGCGAATATATATTTTTTCCATTGGCACATGTCCCCCATGGCAGTGCCCGGCTACTCATTTTCCCATGTACTCATGTGCCCAGCTACTTATGGGGCCTCCCAAATCTTGTAAATTAGCCTTTAAAAAGGCCAGCAAAAAAATTACAAGATTCTGCTCTCCATTGTTTAAAGAAGGAAGGGGGAATTTAAAGTTTGGAAGTGAGGGTAGGTCTCATCCCTATAATTTTAGATTCCCCACTAATTGGGACTGGAAAGGCCTACATGCAGAATCAAGAGAGTAGATATAGAGAAGTAATAAAAAGGTATAAATGTATTAAATAAATGATGAAAATGTAGATAATTCCAACAACAAGTAGAATATGTTTGTTCAAATGGCAAGGACATGATGCACACATAGGCTTCCCATAGTGGTCGGTGGCTCACATAAATGGACGACATGTGGTACAAAGAAAGCAAACCCAACGCATTTCGGAATAATTAGTCATTCCTCCTTCAGGGGTAACATGCGTCTTGTGGTCACCTAGTTGCTTATAATGGAAGCCATTAGAGACATAGCCAAAATTTTAAAACCTAAAACCAGATGGTTAGCAGCAGAGAGGCAACGATTTCTCGGCAAAGACCAGACGGGCTCAAGATAGGGTCAACACATGGGGATAAATGGAGTTGTACAATAGGTCTGTATGCAGCAAGGAAGCAAGAGAAGAAAAGTATAGAGGGAATCCTAGTTGATACGTACTCTCTGCATGAACGTGAGGATCAGGCCACCATCCTCCAGTGTTTGTCCATGAAGGTCTCCATTGGGTTTGTCGCTATGTTTATTTTTTTATATTATTTTACACCAAATGCCCAGCAAACCATTCTTTTCTTTGTTCGCTCATCACTAATTTTTTTTCAAAACATAGCTCTGTGTCATCTGCAAACACAAATATGGTACTTTAATTTTCCAAGGATAAGGGATGCTCTCCAAGTCTTGGACTGGGAGCGAATATTGGCATCGATAAACACAGAACAGAAATGTGAATTCTTCAAAAAAACACTTTATGTGAACATGCTGCAAAATATATTCCCATGGGCAATATGTTTAAAAGGCTAAAAATAAAACCTATGTGGCACACAGCCAAAGTTAAAAAAGCTATTAATAATAAATAAGAAAAGAGCTTTTAAAAAATATATAAAAAAGAAGGAACACTATCATCATTTAATAATACAAATAATATAACAGAATACATGAAAAGGAAATAAAGGACACAAAAATTCAAATACAAATGACAGATTAGCAAAGAAAAAAGAAACAAACCCCACAGAAAATTCTTCAAATACATTATATTACTATAGTAACAAAAGTAGTAAAAACTCAGTGGTGTGTTTCCATTACATTGCACTAAAAGTCTCCCTATCTTGCTCTTTTCTTAAAATTAACCTGTGCTTTGTGCACGCAGAGCAAAACAATACGTTCACTTACTGCTGCCCCCCCAGCTGCACTGTTGGAAAGGCACTGCAGATATGACTCCTGAATAAATGGCTGATCGCTTCTTGTTTTAATGGATAACAACAAGAACATAGAGAAACAGGAAATTACATCATAAACATGTAGTTCCGCCATACAGAGCATTACATTATGCAAATATTACCTACTTGCTGCCTGTAGGATGTCAATGGATGTCCTCAGGTTGCAGTAGTTATACCAGGATGATGCCTACACCTACAGGCATCATCCCAGTATTTAACTTTTCAGCCGGCGATTCCCTTTTTAGCAGAGGTGACTTGAGTGGCTAAATAGCCATTCGATCACTTCTGCGGGTGGCAGAAGGAGGTCCCACCCCCCAGATCTCTCCATGAAGAGAATAACATTTTGTATAAAATAAATAATATTATAAAAAAAAAATAAAGCACCCCCATCCCTCTGTGCTTACACACAAACAGTATAACTACTGCAACCTGAGGACATCCATGGCATCCAATTGCAACGATAGCTATTTTATTCTCTAGGGTCTCTCTAAAAAAAAAAAAAAAAAAAATATATATATATATATATATATATATATATATATATATAATATATATGTATATATATATATATATATATATATATATATATATATATATAAACACTACCACCTAGTGGCAGAACTACTAATCACAGTATAATATTTGGGAAAATGGATGTTGTATAAACAGTATGCAGCCCATGCCCCCCCCCCCCCACAACTATTTCTCAAGTCTCAACTCCAAAATTCTTTTGGAGTTCTGGGTCACCATTTAGTTAATTGATAAATATAAACTATTAACACTTCTATTTCTAAAAGCATTCTGAATTTAAAGCATTATTTTCACACCTGCCTAAAACTTTTTCACAGTGATATATGTCTGAATAAACAGCATGCTAACATGCACATGCAATATTTACCTCTCCTCCACTCCCCTGTTTTTCACTTTGGTTGTATGTAGCAAGAGATAGCCCTGAATAAGCCCAGTGGGGCTTACACAGGGCCAAGGACTCTCTTTAATTAGCAAGGATTAGTGTTATCAAGTTTTGGGGGAAAAAAGTGAGTCACATGTTCTCCCATACCCATAAGCACTGAGCAGTAGAGGTAAGAAAGGAAGGTGACTATGTACTGCTTGTGGGGGGTCACCATTAAAGCAAACCTATTGCTTCATCCTGTAAAGACAAAGGTTTTTCTTTAATTTAATTTAGTAATGCAAAGTGTGCAAACCTATTTTAAAACCATACTGAGGCTGTGACCATCAACATTAAAAGTGGTTGGGGCCAACATGTGGCTCCTTTCACACCAGCTCAGGATTAACTGTTTGGGGACCATTGAATCAGTTGAGCTGCTTTTCTGCCTGTTTTAGAAGGTATGCAACATTGTTTTGGGACCACAACTTCCAATGTATCCTAACGTTGCAACTCCCACTAAAACAAGACTCTCCCCCTTCCCCCTCCCAAAAAAAATAAATAAATAAATAAAAAACAATTGCATGTATGCCATATGTAAGTCTGTTATGTGTTATTCCAAAAACAAATCCTTACATTTTAATTTGTGCAATCCAGGTGAATGCCACTCTTGCCACCATTCTTTTATCAGTGTGCCATCTGCATTTCCACAAATCATTTTCCTTTTTGAACTGGATTTACTGTTCTGTTATGACATTCAATAAAATTATGGTGAGAAATCTTTGCCCAGAACCATCTATATTTTACTTGTAAGGCATTTCAAGTTTATAAATTATATTTTTACTGTTAAGAAACTAAATCATTTTCAAAACAGGAAATATTTTACAGTCTGTTGATAATCAGCAACACTGTCATACTGTTTGGATCTAATTTCTATAATAAAAACATATTAAAGTTTACACTTATGCCTCTTGCAAACATTTTTTTTATAAGGTAGGTTATTGTTTTTATTTTTTTTCTGACTTTTTATTTTTATATAAGCCCTTATAAATAAGGGGAATTTTTTTTTCTCAATAATAATCAACTGTATATTTGCAATAAATGCATGTTATCCAGAATTGGAACCGCCATTTAAACTGGTTATGTATTTATTTTAAATACTTTTGTGTTTTATCTTAGCCTAAGTACCTGTATATAATATTATATCAGCTCCCTGTAATCCCTAGCAGCACTCAGAATACAAAAGAGAGGACAGAGGCCTCTTCAATCATTTTTAACTGCAGTTTCCAGTGAGGTCCTGAACCTGGCCTTGCAGTTTGCCAGGGTTTACTAGATCCTAAGCTGTGCTTAACAGAATTTTTAATCCATTAGCTGATAAAAAGGTTCATATGTAAGTATTTTAAATAGATATTTAGACACTTTTGGATCACCTTGTCTCAAAAGTGCCAGTGTGTGTAGTATTCCAGTGCGATAAAAATGATGTCAGTCATCAGTCAAGTTATCTCGTTATCCTACCTAAAACTTGGGGAAACCTCATTGCTGGTGACATAAAGGTTTATTTTGAAGGTAGATGTAAAATTAAATATACAGACACAAGTTCTTCATCTTTGGCTTTACAAAGTGTCTTTTGTAACGAGAAGGTGACTGCACTTTATTGACTTTATGCTAGTTTTCTGTAAGCTCTTATCCACTGCAAATGCACAAGACATATTGCTTCCTGTTATAAAGGCGACACTTACTTAATGAGCAACAATGTCCTACTGTACGAGTCAATATGTATGCCGCAGGGAAGAAACAGCACATCCCAGATAGATAGATAAATAATACAGCATGATTTGAGGCTATCCATATTGACTTTGGTTTTTTTGGTCTCTCATGCATTTTAAATTGGAACGGGAATAATTTAGAACAAGAAATATTTTATACAATATTTTAAAGTCAGACATCTGTCTTTACTGAAGTATTTTTCTTTCTATAACTTGTCTATAAGAGTGCTCTGTCCTGTAGGGAGAAACAGTTTGAAAAATAGCAAATAAATCATATTGGATTTATCATATTTTTTCTGGTGGTGTGGAGGTAGGTTTACATTGTGCTGTAATGTTGTTGATATCCAACTGTTATAAAAAGTCTAGAAACTGGCATCAGAACCTCGGTGCTGGTATATTTTGGAGCAGAAAGCCTACAGAGGATTCTTTTGGTGCAGAAGAATTTAGAGCAGAAAATTGGAGTGGGCATACAAGCGGTTAAAGTGTCTGTAAACCATAATATTGAGCTTCTCCTATTTCAACCTTTTTGGTCTGTTATACAGTGCATCCAAAAGGATTCACAGTGCTTCACTTTTTCCACATTTTGTTATGTTACAGCCTTATTCTAAGATGGATTCAATTCATTTTCCCCTCAAAATCCTACAAACAATACCCCATAATGACAACGTGAAAGAAGTTTGTTTGAAATCTTTGCCAATTCATTAACCACTTTACCACCGGAGGATTTTGCTGTCTTCCGTCCAGGCCACTTTTTGCGATTCGGCGCTGTGCGACTTCAACTGACAATTGCGCGGTCGTGCGACGCCGTACCCAAACTAAATTTAGGTCCTTTTTTTCCCACAAACAGAGCTTTCTTTTGGTGGTATTTGATCACCTGTGCGATTTTTATTTTTTGAAAGAGCGTTTATTTTGAAAAAATAACAATATTTTTAACATTTTTTTATATGAAATTCCCCCCAAAAAAGATGTGAAAACCAATTTTTTTAAAAATTTTTGGCCAATTTGTTTTATGCTACATATGTTTGGTAAAAAAAATCGCAATAAGCGTATTTTGATTGGTTTGCGCAAAAGTTATTGCGTTTACTAACAAAGGGAAAGATTTCTGTCATTTTTGGTGTTTTTTTTTTAACGCGTAATGGCGGCGATCTGCGATTTTTTTTGCGGGACTGCGACATTGCGGCGGACAGATCGGACCCTTGACTGACATTTTTGACACTTTGGGGGTACCAGTGACATTACTGCAGTAATCAGTGCTATATATATGCACTGTTACTGTAAAAATGACACTGGCAGGGAAGGGGTTAATTTTATTGGAGAGGGAGGGGTTAATGTATGCCTGGTGCTTACTGACGTGTAGGGGGGGGAGGTGACTGTGTGAGTCATGGACAGATCGGATGTCCAGCTATGCTGAACAGTCCGATCTGTCACTCCCTGTCACTATGGAGATCCGCCCGCTGTGTTTACACACAGCGGGCGGATCTCCAGACTCGATCCCCGACGATCGGTCGGGGATCGAGCTCCTCCCCTGGCCCGACTCCCGCTGTGAATGAAAACAGCGGGAGCGAGCCTCCGGCGGCGCGCAAGCGCCGCCCAGAAGGGGGAGTGTCCAACGACGTTAATACTACGTCGCTGGACGATAACGAACCACTCTGCCGCAGTAGTATTACTGTGAGCGGTTCTAAAGTGGTTAAATATAAAAAATGAAACAATCACATTTACAGTACATACGTATTCACAGCATTTGCCATGACACTCAAAATTGAGCTCAGGTGCATCCTGTTTCCACTGATCATCCTTGAGATGTTTCTACAACTTGATTGGAGTCCACATGTGGTAAATTCAGTTGATTGTACATGATTTGGAAAGGCAATCACCTGTCTATATAAGGTCCCACAGTTAACAGTGCATGTCAGAGCATAAACCAAGCCATGTAGTCCAAGGACTTGTCTGTAGACCTCTAAGACAGAATTGTATTGAGGCACAGATCTGGGGAAGGGTAAAGAAAAACTTCTGCAGCATTAAAGGTCCCAATGAGTACAGTGGTCTCCATCACCTGTAAATGGAAGATGTTTGGAACCACCAGAACTCTTCCTAGAGTGTGCCGTCTGGCCAAACTAAGCGATCAGGAGAGAAGAGCCTTAGTCAGGGAGGTGAACAAGAACATGATAGTCACTCTGACACAGCTCCAGCATTTCTCTGTGGAGAGAGGAGAACCTTCCAGAAGAACCACCATCTCTGCAGCACTCCATTAATCAGGCCTGTATGGTAGAGTGGCCAGACAGAACCCACTCCTCAGTAAAAGGCACATGACAGCCTGCCTGGGGTTTGCCAAAATGCACCTGAAGGACTATCAGACCATGAGAAACAAAATTCTCTGGTCTGATGAAACAAAGATTGAACTCTTTGGCCTTAATGGCAAGTGTCATGTCTGGAGGAAACCATGCACTGCTCATCACCTGGCCAATACCATCCATATAGTGAAGCATGGTGGAGGCATCATCATGCTGTGGAGATGTTTTCAGTGGCAGGAATTAGAGAAAGATGAATGCAGCAATGTACATAGACATGCTTGATGAAAACCTGCTCCAGAACACTCTGGACCTCAGACTGGAGTGAAGGTTCATCTTCCAACAGGACAAAAACCTTAAGCACCAAGCCAATATAACAAAGAAGTGGCTACAGGACAACTCTGTGAATGTCCTTGAGTGGCCCAGCCAGAGCCCAGACTTGAACCGATTGAACATCTCTGGAGATATTTGAAAATGGCTGTGGACTGACGCTCTCCATACAACATGATGGCGCTTGAGAGGTCCTGCAAAGAATGAAGGAAGAAAATGCCCAAAAATAGGTGTGCCAAGCTTGTAGCATCATACTCAATTGGTGCCAAAGGTGCTTCAACAAAGTATTGATCAAAGGCTGTGAATACTTATGTACATGTGATTTTTTTGTACTTACTGTAAATGTGATTGTTTCATTTTTTATATTAATGAATTTGCAAAGATTTCAAACACATTTCTTTTATGTCTTCATTATGGGGTATTGTTTGTATAATTATGAGGAAAATAATGAGTTTAATCCATTTTGGAATAAGGCTGTAACATAACAAGATGTTGAAAAAGTGAAGCGCTGTGAATACTTTCTGGATGCACTGTATATACCCTTGAATGTGTTTTTTTATATTTGTTAGATAAGTGCCTAAAATACCCATTGATCATGCTAGAAATCCAGTGAAATCCAGTGAGCTTCTAACTTTCTGTAGTAAGATAACATCACAGTACCTCTGCTGCTTCTTATAAGCCCTGTCCAGGCTAGCTCTAAAAACTGCAGAGCACTAGGGATGAGTTTCGAGTTCGAGGGCCAGTCTGTCTGTAAGTATTTAACAATGGACAATGGCTCAGTGTACTTCATCAGACATTTAAAATATGTGTTAAAAATGCATTATATCGTATGTAAGAAAACATGAGTAATAATTATACGTATATGTATACATATAAATTTAGGAATGTTATATCACATTTTGGTTTTATTCTTGCACATAGTAATTTTACTTAGGTAAAGAGTGAATACTAATTGCCTCACTTTATGTAAGTTTGTGTTTAAGTTTTTAAAGTGATATAAATCCTAAAAGCCAGACACTATAGATCTTGCAATCCTAGCCTAAATGTCTGACAATAATGTCAGAATTCAAATAATTAATTTATTTTCACTGACCAGACAGGTCAAAGGTTATCTTTAAATAGTGGGCTATTGTATGTTATGACGTATTTTATACTGAATCTAATGAACGGTACAATGTTGCCTCCTGTGGAGATAATACCAAATGCAGTCTTGGGGTAAATGAGATTTTCCAAAATAAATATATATATTGTATTAAAAATATAATTATTGAAATGGCATTACTTGCCAGGGTACATGATGGAGATATAGATGGACATTTATGTATGTACTGAGAGTATGGACAAGTTTTTATGTTGCTTTTATGGTTAATCTTGAATATAAAGAAATCATCCTTTAACTTTATTATCCGAAGTATTGGGTTAATTATTAAAGAGGCGTGACTATGACCTCACCAGTTAATGTGTAGAATGTCCCAACCAATGGGGATAATGTTCCTCCCTCTGGGTTTAACTTATGGTAATTTTAATAGTCCTTTGTTCATACCATATAAAAAGGAGAACCCAGATGTGAGACAGAACAGATTATTACATACTGACAACACACCTTACACTTGCAACACACACACTACTACATCCATTTATATACTCATCCAGACATACTCCATCTTGCTCCATCATTTATCTGAAACTTGGAGGGAAGCCATCATTTTAAGAAGGCATCCATCTTTAGGACTCTGGTACCGACCATTTGAAGCTAGCAGCCATCTTAAGTGTGGTAAATATGCCTTGCTGTGTTATTTGATTTTATTCAATATTGTTTATTCCTTCCTTATATGTTTTATATTGCATATTTAAGGGTAATAAGATTAGAATCTCAGCTGTATAAACCATAGTAGATTTTTCTCTAAAAAGCTGATTTTTGTTTTTATACATTTTTATTAATATCAGATTCAGCGCATTATTGCGATTTTATTCTTCAGTTTTGCTCGGCTTATTCTCACTCCATCTGCAGTGAAGTGACTTTCGGCTATGCAATTCGCAGACAATTGTGGTCTGTTTATATAGAATACTTGCCTATGGTTTATGCTATACCTGGAGAAATGGTAATCTTGCTTTCACTTTCATTATTGAGCTAAACATCACATTGCATTGATTGTTTGAAGTTTGTATTTTATGTAGAGTTATCTTTTTGTGTCATTTCCAGTTTGATCATTTATTGTGAATACATGTCTTGTGAATAAATATTTTTATACATTCCATACTGTAGACTGTACTCACTAAGATTGGTATATGCTTTTAAAAAGAAATTAATCAATTAAAACAAATTCGCTACATATTGATTTGTGAAAATATGTTGAGATTCTCCTACCTCACTGTAATGTTCTGGTAAAGAACGACAGATTGAACGAGCCTTTAAAAAAAATATGGATTCAGCAGAATTATCCACTCATGTACTACAATTAAAACAGCAAGTAGATGCATTGATCCTTGCGCTTACAGAGGTACAAAATGAAAATCAGACCTTGAGACAGCAGCTTGGCCGTCTCACACAGCCTCCTGCTGCTCAGCCCCGTGAGCCTAAGATAAACCCTCCTATAGTGTTTTCTGGTGATCGGAGCAAATTCCGTGAATTTAAAAACGCATGTCGATTGTTTTTTTTGTTAAAACCTCTAACCTTCACCACTGACCAAATTAAGGTTTGTACCATCATCTCCTATTTAACGGGTGAACCCCGGGCCTGGGCAGATGCTCTCTTTGAAAAGGATGATCCACTCCTTAATTTTTATCCCTTATTTCTAGCACAACTTGCTAGTTTATATGAAGACCCCAACAAGCAGAGTACCGCTGACACCCAATTACGGGCCCTAAAACAAGGAAGGAGACCTGTTGAAGATTTCATGGCGAATTTTAAAAGATGGTCCCCTGATTCAGGGTGGAACGACACATCTTTGCGAACGCAGTTTAGACTCGGCCTATTTGAGATAAAAGAAATTTTGGAAGACGAGCTCGCCCGAGCGGATTTACCTGGCACTCTAGAGGGACTGATACAGACCAGTATCAATATTGACAGACGACTACGAGAAAGAAAGGCTGAGAAGATGGGCTCACCATTTTCCAGTCCTTCTCGGATGTTGCCTGCTGACCCTACTCCTATGGAAGTAGGAATGATACGTCCACCTCTGACCCTTTCTGAACGTGCCAGGAGGAAAACCGAACATCTTTGCATGTACTGCGCATCCCCGAATCATTTGGTAAACGGCTGTCCTCTTGTCCGCAGAAAAGAGGGTGAGTGTTCAAATGTCTTCCTAGGGGGACTCACAACTTCCTTTTCTAATCCGTATCTTTTTGTTCAATTAACATTGCAGTGGGACCAAACTAGGATCACCACCAAGGCTATGATTGACACCGGATCTTGTGGAAACTACATTGACATTTGTTTTGCCTCCCTTAATAAAATACCTATTGTTTCAAAACCCAAACCTGTCTCCGTTAGTTTTATTAACGGTACCCCTTTATCCTCTGGTCCTGTCAGACACAGGCACTTCTTGTAACTGCTGACTAGTGTTGAGCGAACACGGACTGTATTATTCGTGTTCGTACCGAATAATTGGATTTTTTGTACCCGAACACGGACACGGACACTTTACTGTATGTTCGGGTAAAAATCCGTGTTCGGTCGTTTTATTTCCGGGTTTTGCATGCTTTGGCGCTCTTTTCATGGCGGGCTTTCAACAGCCAATCAACAATCGTTTAACTGGTGTGCCTTAAGCCATCCCAGCCATGCCTGCAAATGTCTCAGTAGCTGTGATTGGCCGTCTGAAGCATGTGACCAAGTCTTTATAAGTTCGAGGCAGCCGCAGCGGCGTCATTATGCTGCTTAGATTCAGGGACAGAGCACACATCAACGTGCTGGCTGCTGATTAGGGAAAGATAGGCAGGAAAAAACCATTTGTGTCCGGATAGAATTGAGGGACAGGTCGGAGTGTTTAGGCAGGGCGAGTTGTAGGCATTTTAGGGATAGAGTCTGCTGAATTATATAGGGTCAGTGTCTTCTACAAACTACAATCGATATTGCTGTGTGGGGGGTGGGGTGAATCTGCACTCAATCCTGATCTACGATCTCTTCTCAATCCTGTTAGGGACAGAGTCTGCTGAATTTTAGGGAAACTGTGTTCTACAAACTACAATCGATATTGCTGTGTGGGGGGTGGGGTGAATCTGCACTCAATCCTGATCTACGATCTCTTCTCAATCCTGTTAGGGACAGAGTCTGCTGAATTTTAGGGAAACTGTGTTCTACAAACTACAATCGATATTGCTGTGTGGGGGGTGGGGTGAATCTGCACTCAATCCTGATCTACGATCTCTTCTCAATCCTGTTAGGGACAGAGTCTGCTGAATTTTAGGGAAACTGTGTTCTACAAACTACAATCGATATTGCTGTGTGGTGTGGGATTGGAGATAGGCAGGTGTCAGTGATCCACATCCATTTTTCTGTGTGTGAGCTGCAGTGAACACAATCTTTTTGGGCTGCAGTGAACACAATCTTTTTGGGCTGCAGTGAACACAATCTTTTTGGGCTGCAGTGAACACAATCTTTTTGGGCTGCAGTGAACACAATCTTTTTGGGCTGCAGTGAACACAATCTTTTTGGGGTGCAGTGAACAAAATCTTTTTTGGGGTGCAGTGAACACAATCCTTTTTGGTGTGCAGTGAACACAATCTTTGTGGGGTGCAGTGAACAAAATCCTTTGTGGGGTGCAGTGAACACAATCTTTTTGGGGTGCAGTGAACAAAATCCTTTTTGGGGTGCAGTGAACAACATCCTTTTTGGGGTGCAGTGAACACAATCTTTTTGGGGTGCAGTGAACAAAATCCTTTGTGGGGTGCAGTGAACACAATCTTTTTGGGGTGCAGTGAACACAATCTTTTTGGGGGTGGAGTGAACAACATCCTTTTTGGGGTGCAGTGAACAAAATCCTTTTTGGGGTGCAGTGAACAAAATCATTTTTGGGGTGCAGTGAACACAATCTTTTTGGGGTGCAGTGAACACAATCTTTGTGGGGTGCAGTGAACACAATCTTTTTGGGGTGGAGTGAACAACATCCTTTTTGGGGTGCAGTGAACAACATCCTTTTTGGGGTGCAGTGAACACAATCTTTTTGGGGTGCAGTGAACACAATCTTTGTGGGGTACAGTGAACAGAATCTTTGTGGGGTGCAGTGAACACAATCTTTGGGGGGTACAGTGAACACAATCTTTGTGAGGTGCAGTGAACACAATCTTTGTGGGGTGCAGTGAACACAATCATTGTGGGGTGCAGTGAACTCAATCTTTGTGGGGTACAGTGAACACAATCTCATACTGAAGGTTTGAGGGTGCTGCCTGTTCCATACTCCCCCTACTCCTCATCTAGCCTTTTAGGGGTACAAACAATAGTAATTGGGGCCTAGTGTGGTTGTGTACGTGTGATATACATACACTTTTTTGGGATCATATTTTCTATTCCGCTATTTAATCAAAAACCTTTGGGGATCAGTTAAATTGGGGGATAGTCTGTGTTGGTACGTGTGAGAGAGATCCACCTTTCCAAGTTGTTGGGGTTCATCTCATACTTCTGAATGTTTGAGGGTGCTGCCTGTTCCATACACCCCCCTACTCCTAGCCTTTTAGGGGTACAAACAATAGTAATTGGGGCCTAGTGTGGTTGTGTACGTGTGATATACATACACTTTTTTGGGATCATATTTTCTATTCCGCTATTTAATCAAAAACCTCTGGGGATCAGTTAAATTGGGGGATAGTCTGTGTTGGTACGTGTGAGAGAGATCCACCTTTCCAAGTTGTTGGGGTTCATCTCATACTTCTGAAGGTTTGAGGGTGCTGCCTGTTCCATACTCCCCCTACTCCTAGCCTTTTAGGGGTACAAACAATAGTAATTGGGGCCTAGTGTGGTTGTGTACGTGTGATATACATACACTTTTTTGGGATCATATTTTCTATTCCGCTATTTAATCAAAAACCTCTGGGGATCAGTTAAATTGGGGGATAGTCTGTGTTGGTACGTGTGAGAGAGATCCACCTTTCCAAGTTGTTGGGGTTCATCTCATACTTCTGAAGGTTTGAGGGTGCTGCCTGTTCCATACTCCCCCTACTCCTAGCCTTTTAGGGGTACAAACAATAGTAATTGGGGCCTAGTGTGGTTGTGTACGTGTGATATACATACACTTTTTTGGGATCATATTATCTATTCCGCTATTTAATCAAAAACCTCTGGGGATCAGTTAAATTGGGGGATAGTCTGTGTTGGTACGTGTGAGAGAGATCCACCTTTCCAAGTTGTTGGGGTTCATCTCATACTTCTGAAGGTTTGAGGGTGCTGCCTGTTCCATACTCCCCCTACTCCTAGCCTTTTAGGGGTACAAACAATAGTAATTGGGGCCTAGTGTGGTTGTGTACGTGTGATATACATACACTTTTTTGGGATCATATTTTCTATTCCGCTATTTAATCAAAAACCTCTGGGGATCAGTTAAATTGGGGGAATAGTCTGTGTTGGTACGTGTGAGAGAGATCCACCTTTCCAAGTTGTTGGGGTTCATCTCATACTTCTGAAGGTTTGAGGGTGCTGCCTGTTCCATACTCCCCCTACTCCTAGCCTTTTAGGGGTACAAACAATAGTAATTGGGGCCTAGTGTGGTTGTGTACGTGTGATATACATACACTTTTTTGGGATCATATTTTCTATTCCGCTATTTAATCAAAAACCTCTGGGGATCAGTTAAATTGGGGGATAGTCTGTGTTGGTACGTGTGAGAGAGATCCACCTTTCCAAGTTGTTGGGGTTCATCTCATACTTCTGAAGGTTTGAGGGTGCTGCCTGTTCCATACTCCCCCCTACTCCTAGCCTTTTAGGGGTACAAACAATAGTAATTGGGGCCTAGTGTGGTTGTGTACGTGTGATATACATACACTTTTTTGGGATCATATTTTCTATTCCGCTATTTAATCAAAAACCTCTGGGGATCAGTTAAATTGGGGGATAGTCTGTGTTGGTACGTGTGAGAGAGATCCACCTTTCCAAGTTGTTGGGGTTCATCTCATACTTCTGAAGGTTTGAGGGTGCTGCCTGTTCCATACTCCCCCCTACTCCTAGCCTTTTAGGGGTACAAACAATAGTAATTGGGGCCTAGTGTGGTTGTGTACGTGTGATATACATACACTTTTTTGGGATCATATTTTCTATTCCGCTATTTAATCAAAAACCTCTGGGGATCAGTTAAATTGGGGGATAGTCTGTGTTGGTACGTGTGAGAGAGATCCACCTTTCCAAGTTGTTGGGGTTCATCTCATACTTCTGAAGGTTTGAGGGTGCTGCCTGTTCCATACTCCCCCTACTCCTAGCCTTTTAGGGGTACAAACAATAGTAATTGGGGCCTAGTGTGGTTGTGTACGTGTGATATACATACACTTTTTTGGGATCATATTTTCTATTCCGCTATTTAATCAAAAACCTCTGGGGATCAGTTAAATTGGGGGATAGTCTGTGTTGGTACGTGTGAGAGAGATCCACCTTTCCAAGTTGTTGGGGTTCATCTCATACTTCTGAAGGTTTGAGGGTGCTGCCTGTTCCATACTCCCCCTACTCCTAGCCTTTTAGGGGTACAAACAATAGTAATTGGGGCCTAGTGTGGTTGTGTACGTGTGATATACATACACTTTTTTGGGATCATATTTTCTATTCCGCTATTTAATCAAAAACCTCTGGGGATCAGTTAAATTGGGGGATAGTCTGTGTTGGTACGTGTGAGAGAGATCCACCTTTCCAAGTTGTTGGGGTTCATCTCATACTTCTGAAGGTTTGAGGGTGCTGCCTGTTCCATACTCCCCCTACTCCTAGCCTTTTAGGGGTACAAACAATAGTAATTGGGGCCTAGTGTGGTTGTGTACGTGTGATATACATACACTTTTTTGGGATCATATTTTCTATTCCGCTATTTAATCAAAAACCTCTGGGGATCAGTTAAATTGGGGGATAGTCTGTGTTGGTACGTGTGAGAGAGATCCACCTTTCCAAGTTGTTGGGGTTCATCTCATACTTCTGAAGGTTTGAGGGTGCTGCCTGTTCCATACTCCCCCCTACTCCTAGCCTTTTAGGGGTACAAACAATAGTAATTGGGGCCTAGTGTGGTTGTGTACGTGTGATATACATACACTTTTTTGGGATCATATTTTCTATTCCGCTATTTAATCAAAAACCTCTGGGGATCAGTTAAATTGGGGGATAGTCTGTGTTGGTACGTGTGAGAGAGATCCACCTTTCCAAGTTGTTGGGGTTCATCTCATACTTCTGAAGGTTTGAGGGTGCTGCCTGTTCCATACTCCCCCCTACTCCTAGCCTTTTAGGGGTACAAACAATAGTAATTGGGGCCTAGTGTGGTTGTGTACGTGTGATATACATACACTTTTTTGGGATCATATTTTCTATTCCGCTATTTAATCAAAAACCTCTGGGGATCAGTTAAATTGGGGGATAGTCTGTGTTGGTACGTGTGAGAGAGATCCACCTTTCCAAGTTGTTGGGGTTCATCTCATACTTCTGAAGGTTTGAGGGTGCTGCCTGTTCCATACTCCCCCTACTCCTAGCCTTTTAGGGGTACAAACAATAGTAATTGGGGCCTAGTGTGGTTGTGTACGTGTGATATACATACACTTTTTTGGGATCATATTTTCTATTCCGCTATTTAATCAAAAACCTCTGGGGATCAGTTAAATTGGGGGATAGTCTGTGTTGGTACGTGTGAGAGAGATCCACCTTTCCAAGTTGTTGGGGTTCATCTCATACTTCTGAAGGTTTGAGGGTGCTGCCTGTTCCATACTCCCCCTACTCCTAGCCTTTTAGGGGTACAAACAATAGTAATTGGGGCCTAGTGTGGTTGTGTACGTGTGATATACATACACTTTTTTGGGATCATATTTTCTATTCCGCTATTTAATCAAAAACCTCTGGGGATCAGTTAAATTGGGGGATAGTCTGTGTTGGTACGTGTGAGAGAGATCCACCTTTCCAAGTTGTTGGGGTTCATCTCATACTTCTGAAGGTTTGAGGGTGCTGCCTGTTCCATACTCCCCCCTACTCCTAGCCTTTTAGGGGTACAAACAATAGTAATTGGGGCCTAGTGTGGTTGTGTACGTGTGATATACATACACTTTTTTGGGATCATATTTTCTATTCCGCTATTTAATCAAAAACCTCTGGGGATCAGTTAAATTGGGGGATAGTCTGTGTTGGTACGTGTGAGAGAGATCCACCTTTCCAAGTTGTTGGGGTTCATCTCATACTTCTGAAGGTTTGAGGGTGCTGCCTGTTCCATACTCCCCCTACTCCTAGCCTTTTAGGGGTACAAACAATAGTAATTGGGGCCTAGTGTGGTTGTGTACGTGTGATATACATACACTTTTTTGGGATCATATTTTCTATTCCGCTATTTAATCAAAAACCTTTGGGGATCAGTTAAATTGGGGGATAGTCTGTGTTGGTACGTGTGAGAGAGATCCACCTTTCCAAGTTGTTGGGGTTCATCTCATACTTCTGAAGGTTTGAGGGTGCTGCCTGTTCCATACTCCCCCTACTCCTAGCCTTTTAGGGGTACAAACAATAGTAATTGGGGCCTAGTGTGGTTGTGTACGTGTGATATACATACACTTTTTTGGGATCATATTTTCTATTCCGCTATTTAATCAAAAACCTCTGGGGATCAGTTAAATTGGGGGATAGTCTGTGTTGGTACGTGTGAGAGAGATCCACCTTTCCAAGTTGTTGGGGTTCATCTCATACTTCTGAAGGTTTGAGGGTGCTGCCTGTTCCATACTCCCCCCTACTCCTAGCCTTTTAGGGGTACAAACAATAGTAATTGGGGCCTAGTGTGGTTGTGTACGTGTGATATACATACACTTTTTTGGGATCATATTTTCTATTCCGCTATTTAATCAAAAACCTTTGGGGATCAGTTAAATTGGGGGATAGTCTGTGTTGGTACGTGTGAGAGAGATCCACCTTTCCAAGTTGTTGGGGTTCATCTCATACTTCTGAAGGTTTGAGGGTGCTGCCTGTTCCATACTCCCCCTACTCCTCATCTAGCCTTTTAGGGGTACAAACAATAGTAATTGGGGCCTAGTGTGGTTGTGTACGTGCGAGATACATACACTTTTTTTGATCATATTTCCTATTCCGCTATTCAATAAAAACCTTTGAGGATCAATTGAATTGCGGGATAGTCTGTGTCGGTACGTGTGAGAGAGATCCACCTTTCCAAGTTGTTGGGGTTCATCTCATACTTCTGAAGGTTTGAGGGTGCTGCCTGTTCCATACCCCCCCTACTCCTCATCTAGCCTTTTAGGGGTACAAACAATAGTAATTGGGGCCTAGTGTGGTTGTGTACGTGCGAGATACATACACTTTTTTTGATCATATTTCCTATTCCGCTATTCAATAAAAACCTTTGAGGATCAATTGAATTGCGGGATAGTCTGTGTCGGTACGTGTGAGAGAGATCCACCTTTCCAAGTTGTTGGGGTTCATCTCATACTTCTGAAGGTTTGAGGGTGCTGCCTGTTCCATACTCCCCCTACTCCTCATCTAGCCTTTTAGGGGTACAAACAATAGTAATTGGGGCCTAGTGTGGTTGTGTACGTGCGAGATACATACACTTTTTTTGATCATATTTCCTATTCCGCTATTCAATAAAAACCTTTGAGGATCAATTGAATTGCGGGATAGTCTGTGTCGGTACGTGTGAGAGAGATCCACCTTTCCAAGTTGTTGGGGTTCATCTCATACTTCTGAAGGTTTGAGGGTGCTGCCTGTTCCATACCCCCCCTACTCCTCATCTAGCCTTTTAGGGGTACAAACAATAGTAATTGGGGCCTAGTGTGGTTGTGTACGTGCGAGATACATACACTTTTTTTGATCATATTTCCTATTCCGCTATTCAATAAAAACCTTTGGGGATCAATTAAATTGCGGGATAGTCTGTGTCGGTACGTGTGAGATCCACCTTTCCAAGTTTTTGGGGTTCATCTCATACTTCTGAAGCTTTGAGGGTGCTGCCTGTTCCATACTCCTCCTCCTCCTCATCCATCCTTTTAGGTGTACAAACAATAGTAATTGGGGCCTAGTGTGCTTCTGTACGTGTGAGATACATACACATTTTTTGATCATATTTCCTATTCCGCTATTCAATAAAAACCTTTGGGGATCAATTAAATTGCGGAATAGTCTGTGTCGGTACGTGTGAGATCCACCTTTCCAAGTTTTTGGGGTTCATCTCATACTTCTGAAGCTTTGAGGGTGCTGCCTGTTCCATACTCCTCCTCCTCCTCATCCATCCTTTTAGGTGTACAAACAATAGTAATTGGGGCCTAGTGTGTTTCTGTACGTGCGAGATACATACACTTTTTTTGATCATATTTCCTATTCCGCTATTCAATAAAAACCTTTGGGGATCAATTAAATTGCGGGATAGTCTGTGTCGGTACGTGTGAGATCCACCTTTCCAAGTTTTTGGGGTTCATCTCATACTTCTGAAGCTTTGAGGGTGCTGCCTGTTCCATACTCCTCCTCCTCCTCATCCATCCTTTTAGGTGTACAAACAATAGTAATTGGGGCCTAGTGTGCTTCTGTACGTGTGAGATACATACACATTTTTTGATCATATTTCCTATTCCGCTATTCAATAAAAACCTTTGGGGATCAATTAAATTGCGGGATAGTCTGTGTCGGTACGTGTGAGATCCACCTTTCCAAGTTTTTGGGGTTCATCTCATACTTCTGAAGCTTTGAGGGTGCTGCCTGTTCCATACTCCTCCTCCTCCTCATCCATCCTTTTAGGTGTACAAACAATAGTAATTGGGGCCTAGTGTGCTTCTGTACGTGTGAGATACATACACATTTTTTGATCATATTTCCTATTCCGCTATTCAATAAAAACCTTTGGGGATCAATTAAATTGCGGGATAGTCTGTGTCGGTACGTGTGAGATCCACCTTTCCAAGTTTTTGGGGTTCATCTCATACTTCTGAAGCTTTGAGGGTGCTGCCTGTTCCATACTCCTCCTCCTCCTCATCCATCCTTTTAGGTGTACAAACAATAGTAATTGGGGCCTAGTGTGCTTCTGTACGTGTGAGATACATACACATTTTTTGATCATATTTCCTATTCCGCTATTCAATAAAAACCTTTGGGGATCAATTAAATTGCGGAATAGTCTGTGTCGGTACGTGTGAGATCCACCTTTCCAAGTTTTTGGGGTTCATCTCATACTTCTGAAGCTTTGAGGGTGCTGCCTGTTCCATACTCCTCCTCCTCCTCATCCATCCTTTTAGGTGTACAAACAATAGTAATTGGGGCCTAGTGTGTTTCTGTACGTGTGAGATACATACACTTTTTTTGATCATATTTCCTATTCCGCTATTCAATAAAAACCTTTGGGGATCAATTGAATTGCGGGATAGTCTGTGTCGGTACGTGTGAGAGAGATCCACCTTTCCAAGTTGTTGGGGTTCATCTCATACTTCTGAAGGTTTGAGGGTGCTGCCTGTTCCATACCCCCCCTACTCCTCATCTAGCCTTTTAGGGGTACAAACAATAGTAATTGGGGCCTAGTGTGGTTGTGTACGTGCGAGATACATACACTTTTTTTGATCATATTTCCTATTCCGCTATTCAATAAAAACCTTTGAGGATCAATTGAATTGCGGGATAGTCTGTGTCGGTACGTGTGAGAGAGATCCACCTTTCCAAGTTGTTGGGGTTCATCTCATACTTCTGAAGGTTTGAGGGTGCTGCCTGTTCCATACTCCCCCTACTCCTCATCTAGCCTTTTAGGGGTACAAACAATAGTAATTGGGGCCTAGTGTGGTTGTGTACGTGTGATATACATACACTTTTTTTGGATCATATTTTCTATTCCGCTATTCAATAAAAACCTTTCTAGGGCAAGATCTTAAATTACAGAAATATGAGGAGACCGTCAAATAAGGGCCGTGGCCTGGGTCGTGGTGCTGCTGGTAGAGCTCCTGTTGCAAGGAGAGGACATGGTCGATCTGTGCCAGCTACACGCACAAGTGAAACACCTTCCTCAAGTGTGAGTAGGCGACAGAACCTGCATCAGTATTTGGTAGGGCATCAAACGCCCCTAGAAGTGATGAGGCCAGAACAAGTTGAGGCGATAGTAGATTGGTTTGCTGCTGACAGTGCCTCCAGTTCCTTCACATTGTCTCCCACCCAGTCTACTGCAGAAAGGTCAGAGTTGGCACCTGCAGCCAATGTCCAACCGTCTTTCACCTCACCCCCTTGCAAATCAGGCCAGCAGTCTGAGCCCCAAGCCATACAGCAGTCTCTTATTCTTTTTGAGGACTCTGTCAGCAGGGTTTCCCAGGGCCATCCACTTAGCCCTGCCCCAGAAGTGGAAGAGATTGAGTGCAGCGATGCCCAACCACTTATTCCTCAAGATGAGTACATGCAAGGATCATCGCAGCACGTCTCCGATGATGACGAAACGCAGGTGCCAACTGCTGCGGCGTTCAGCATTGTGGAGACCGACAAGGAGGGCAGGGGTGAAGACTGGGTGGAAGATGATGTGGAGGACGATGAGGTCCTCGACCCCACATGGAATGAACGTCATGCAGGTGAACTGAGTAGTTTGGAGGAAGAGGCGGTGGTCGCACAGAGCCACCAGCACAGCAGAAGAGGGAGCAGGGTGCAGAAGCGGAGCGGCCGTGCCCTAGACACTACGCCCGCTACTGCCCAACGCAGCAAGGGAACGAGCGCACCAAAGTCAGCTCAAAGGAGTTCTCTAGCGTGGAAGTTCTTTAGAAAATGTGCTGATGACAGGACACGAGTGGTTTGCACCCTGTGCAATCAGAGCTTGAAGCGAGGCATGAACCTTCTCAACCTGAGCACAACCTGCATGATCAGGCATCTAAGTGCAAAGCACGAGCTGCAGTGGAGTACACACCTTCAAAACCAAGAAACGTCTCTGGCTCATCCTGCTTCCTCTTCTGCTGCAGTCTCGGCCGCTCCAGCCACATCTGTAGTGATACCGGCACCTGCCACCCCGCAAACAGACGATCTGTCAGCAACACCACCACCTGGGTCACCAACAACCATCTCCACAATGTCCCGTGGAAGCGTTCAGCTTTCCATCTCCCAAACACTTGAGAGGAAGAGGAAGTACCCCCCTACCCACCCGCGATCCCTGGCCCTGAATGCCAGCATTTCAAAATTATTGGCCTTTGAAATGCTGTCATTCCGTCTGGTGGAGACGCACAGTTTTAAAAACCTTATGTCGGTGGCTGTCCCACAGTACGTCGTGCCCAGCCGCCACTACTTTTCCAGGCAAGCCATCCCTTCCCTGCACAACCAAGTGGGGGAAAAAATCAGGTGTGCACTGCGCAACGCCATCTGTGCCAAGGTCCACCTAACTACGGATACGTGGACCAGTAAGCACGGTCAGGGGCGTTATATCTCCCTAACGGCACACTGGGTAAATGCAGTGGCGGATGGGCCTGAGGCGGATAGCAATTTGGCGCATGTCCTTCCACCACCGAGGATTGCAGGGCGCTTCAGTTTGCCTCCTGTTCCTAACTCCTCCTACTCCGCTTCCTCATCCTCTACCGCCTCCTCATCCGGACAGCGTAACACCTTCACCACCAACTTCAGCACGGCCAGGGGTAAACGACAGCAGGCAGTTTTACAACTTGCCTGTTTGGGGGACAAACCACACACCGCGCAGGAGTTGTGGAGGAGCATGGAACAGCAGACAAATGAGTGGTTGCTGCCAGCGAGCCTCAAGCCCGGCCTGGTGGTGTGCGATAACGGGCGAAATCTCATAGCAGCTCTGGGCCTAGCCGGTTTGACGCACATCCCTTGCCTGGCGCATGTGCTGAATTTGGTGGTGCAGAGGTTCCTTAAAAACTACCCCGATATGTCAGAGCTGCTGCAGAAAGTGCGGGCCGTTTGTGCGCACTTTCGGCGTTCTCACCCTGCTGCTGCTCGCCTGGCAGCGCTGCAGCGTAACTTCGGCCTTCCCGCTCACCGCCTCATATGTGACGTGCCCACAAGGTGGAACTCCACCTTGCACATGCTGGAAAGACTGTGCGAGCAGCAGCAGGCCATAGTGGAGTTTCAGCTGCAGCACGCACGCGTGAGTCGCTCTGCGGAACAGCACCACTTCACCACCAATAACTGGGCCTCCATGCGAGACCTGTGTGCCTTGTTGCGCTGTTTTGAGTACTCCACCAACATGGCCAGTGGCAATGACGCCGTTCTCAGCTTAACTATCCCACTTCTATGCCTCCTTGAAAAAACAATTCGGGCGATGATGGAAGAGGATGTGGCACAGGATGAGGAGGAGGAGGAGGATGAAGAGGTAACATTTCCAAGGCTTTCAGGGCAGTCATTCGCAAGGGGCTCCGAGGGTGGGTTCCTGCACACGCAAACGCCAGGGACGCAATTGTCCAGCAGGGGCACAGTTCTGGAGGATGAGGAGGATGAGGAGGAGGAGGAGCTGGAGGAGGAGATGGAACCATGTTCACAGCAGGGTGGCACCCAGGCCAGCTCATGGCCATCACTGGTGCGTGGCTGGGGGGATACAGAGGACACGGACCATACACCTCCCACAGAGGACAGCCTTTCGTTGCCTCTGGGCAGCCTGGCACACATGAGCGATTACATGCTGCAGTGTCTCCACAACGACCGCCGAGTTGCCCACATTCTAACTTGTGCTGATTACTGGGTGGCCACGCTGCTGGATCCCCGTTACAAGGACAACGTACCGTCCTTAATTCACTCACTGGAGCGCGATCGCAAGATGCGCGAGTACAAGCGCACGCTGGTAGACGCCATGCTGCTGGCATTCCCATCTGACAGCGGGGCCACAGTGGAAGCACAAGGCAGAGGAGGAGGAGGAGGAGGTCGCCAACGCAACCAGGGCACCGCCAGCACCTCAGAAGGCAGGGTTAGCATGGCCGAAATGTGGAAAAGCTTTGTCAGCACGCCACAACAAACAGCAGCACCAGCAGCTCAGATGGAACGTCTTAGCAGGAGGCAGCATTTTACCAACATGGTGGAGCAGTATGTGTGCACACGCCTACATGTAGTGAATGACGGGTCTGCCCCCTTCAACTTCTGGGTCTCCAAATTGGGCACATGGCCTGAGCTTGCCCTTTACGCCTTGGAGGTGCTGGCGTGCCCTGCAGCCAGTGTATTATCTGAACGGGTATTTAGCACGGCTGGGGGCGTTATAACAGACAAGCGCAGCCGCCTGTCCAGAGACAATGTGGACAAGCTCACGTTCATTAAAATGAACCAGGCATGGATCCCACGGGACTTTTCCGTACCTTATGCAGAATAGCAATGGATACCGACCTTACCCACCCATTGTTCCATTTTTGCTCTTTCTCACTCTTTTGGGGTGTACCCTCATTTAAAATTTGTGAAAAGAAGCAGTGTTGGCTACCTCGTCCTCCTCCTCAGGGCCAGATTAATGTAGGGTCTATTGGAGCTGCAGCTCCAGGCCCCTACCTTTTATATAGGCCCCGGGTTGGCCATATTCACTGTTACCGCTCTTCTGTCACTTGTAAACACAGAAGTCTGGCTTCTATGCTCGCTTCCCCAGGCAGCACCCTCAGAACCTCCCCACACAGCGTGAAGGCCGGACAAGGAGGGACAGTTGGCGATGCATGGATGTGTTTATGGGCTTCAGAGACAGCATCCCATGTTGAATTAGGCATGCATGGCTGCACCCTTCCTCCTCTGGGTGCATGGCAAGGCACGGCCCTAAGGCCCTTCAAAATCCTCAGCACCAAGCCCATGATGCTGTTAATCCGGCCCTGGTCCTCCTCCACCGCCGCTTCCACCTACACCGCCCATAGGTGTGCGCAGCCTATTGCATTAAGGTGTGCACCCCAAAGTTGAAATACACATGCATGTGTTTGCCAGCAGGGAGAGTAATGTATCGGGGCCATGTACCTGTAGGCAAGGAGAAATAGAGCAGAGCAGGTCCCAGGGAGATCTTTCCCATCTCCTCACTGGCAATGCTATGTGCCCTAGGTGATTAGGGTGTGCCCAGGCACACCCAGCACACCCTGTGCGCACGCCTATGTCACCGCCACATCCACCACCACCTCAACCTCCCTCCTACTCCATATGGGCCTCGTCCTTCAGAGATGAAGAAGAACATTGTTTTATTTTTCTGTTTTTTTTTGTTGTTTTAAGTTATTTCCCTATCCACATTTGTTTGCAGAGCACTTGCCATGCTCTTAATTACGTTTTGCTGCCATTTGCAGCACTCTAGCCCTTTCCTTTGGTGTTTTAGAGCCATTTTAGTGCCTTAAAGTTCGGGTCCCCATTGACTTCAATGGGGTTCGGTGTCCGGGAAAAGTTCGGTAAAAGTCCGGGACACGGACCCGGACTTTTTTTTAAAGTTCGGCCGAACCCGTCGAACACGGACATCTAGGTGTCCGCTCAACCCTACTGCTGACGAGTCTCATGTGGAGACCACCACCTTTGATGTATTAACTTCACCACATTTTCCAATCATTTTGGGACTTCCCTGGTTACACATACATCAACCAATCATCGATTGGAAAACAAGAACGTTAGCCTTCTCTTCTCACTATTGTGAGACGACGTGTAACCTCCCCACACATGATAGGATCCTGTCTGTACTGCCGGATGACATTATTCCTAAGTGTTATCAGGATTTATCGGAGGTTTTCCTTGAGAAAAATGCTCAAATGCTACCTCCCCATAGGGACTATGATTGTTGTATCGATCTACTCCCTAATAGCAAGTTGCCTTTCGGACATGTTTATCCTCTCTCACAGGATGAACTCTCTCATCTTAAGGAGTATCTGGATGAGAACTTGGCAAAAGGATTCATCCGACCTTCTACTTCCTCCACTGCTGCTGGGCTCTTCTTCGTCCGCAATAAGGACTCTAGCCTTAGGCCTATCATTGATTTCAGACAATTAAATGTCATCACAATAAAGGATCGTTATCCTTTACCCCTTATTCCTGAACTTATCGAACAGGTGCGTGGGGCTTCTTTCTTTTCAAAATTGGACCTAAAAGGGGCATACAATTTAATTCGAATCCGTAAAGGGGATGAATGGAAGACGGCATTCAGAACCAGATACGGACTTTTTGAGTACCTTGTAATCCCATTTGGGCTATGTAATGCTCCCACAGCCTTCCAACGTTTTATAAATGAGATATTCCGAGACTTGCTTGATGTTTGTGTGGTAGTATATTTGGACGATATACTTATCTATTCTCATTCCTTACTTGAGCACATAAAACATGTGAGACTTGTGTTGTCAAGACTACTTGCACATAACTTATATGTTAAATCAAAGAAATGTTTGTTTCATAAAGAGGAAGTACTATTCCTAGGGTATATTATATCTAAAAGTGGAATCAAAATGGACATGAGCAAAATATCCTGCATTTTGGATTGGCCTGTGCCAACCACTCGCAAAGCATTACAAAGGTTCCTAGGATTCTCTAATTATTATAGGAAATTCATTAAGAACTTCTCTGCGATTGTGAAACCTCTCACACAACTTACAAGCACGAAGAAACCATTTAATTGGTCAAAAGAAGCAAATGGAGCATTCTCTCTGCTGAAATCAAGCTTTACTACTGCCCCCATACTATGCCATCCAGACCCATCCCTTCAATACATCTTGGAAGTAGATGCGTCTAATATGGCAGTAGGAGCAGTTCTCTCACAACGACCAACAAACACCTCACCTCTTCACCCAGTTGCTTTCTTTTCAAAGTCATTAAGTAGCCCCGAGGTGAACTACCCAGTAGGTGAGAAGGAGTTATTAGCCATAAAACTGGCGTTAGAGAATTGGCGACATCTACTTGAGGGCACTCAATTGCCAATTCTGATATATACTGATCACAAAAACCTTCAATACCTTCAGACTAATAGAACTCTTTCCCACCGGCAGGTACGGTGGTCGTTATTGTTTCTGAGATTTAATTTTTTAGTGACTTACACGCCCGCAGACAAAAATAAAAAAGCGGATGCACTCTCACGACTAGCCGAAAAAGATTGTACTGAGTTTCCCTCAGTTCCTATAATACCACTTGAACGTATTATCGGAGTCGTTCGCTCCCTGAAGGAGGAGATTTTGCACAGCATAGGATTGGATTCACCTCCACCACAACTAACTACTGACGCAGAAGGCTTCCTCTACTACAACGATAAATTATACATACCCCCTACTATGCGAACCAAGATCTTAGAATTGTCGCATGATGTACCTATGGCAGGACATATGGGTATGACTAAAACTCTCAATCTACTCACTAGGCAATTTTGGTGGCCAGACATGAAGACAACCGTAAAAAAGTTTGTTTCATCTTGTGATATCTGTGCAAGGTCTAAAATTGACAACACGAAACCATCGGGGTTACTTTGTAGTTTACCAATACCCCAGGTTCCGTGGGAAGTGGTATCCTTAGACTTCATAGTAGAACTACCACCTTCCAAAGGATTCAACACCATCTTGGTGTCAGTGGACCATCTGACCAAGATGGCACATTTCACTCCTATCCGAAAACTACCTTCATCCAAACAAACAGCGGAATTACTTGTGAAACATGTCTTTAAGTTACATGGTATTCCAAAAACACTGCTGTCTGACCGTGGTTCACAATTCATCTCAAAGTTTTGGCTAGCTCTATGTCAGATACTGCGAATAGAGCGTAACCTTACTTCTCCCTACCACCCTCAGACCAACGGACAGACAGAGAGAGTTAACCAGTGCATTGAACAGTACCTGCGTTGCTATACTTCGTATCTACAGGACGATTGGGCAGATCTCCTCCCGCTGGCGGAATTCGCCTATAACAACGCTACTCATAGCACTACTAAGCAAAGTCCGTTTTACCTGAATTATGGGTTTCATCCCACACTCCTTCCTCCACGTATCTTGCCATCAAGTAATCCAGTGGCATCTGATTATCTTGCCCAGATAAAGGATTCTCTGGGATTACTCAACAATACCATATCCCATGCTCATAGCCAACAAAAAAAGTACTACGACCTCCGTAGGAAACCCTCTCCCCAATATGCTATTGGGGATCTTGTTTGGCTTTCTACAAAAAATCTGAGACTAAAAATCCCTAGTAAAAAACTTGGACCTCTATTTCTGGGACCTTTTCCAATAGAAAAGCTTATTGGAAAAGCTGCAGTACAACTCACATTGCCAGTAGACCTCAAGATACATCCTGTCTTCCATGTGTCTCTACTGAAGCCCCATGTTCCTAACCAAGGAATAAGGCCTACTATCTCACCTCCACCTCCAGTACAAGTGAAAGGTGGAGAAGAATTTGAGATAAAAGAAATTTTGGATTCCCGTTTCAATAGAAGAAGACTCCAGTATCTTGTACGATGGAAGAACTATGGGCCCCAAGATGACACCTGGCTGGATACCTCCGATATACATACCCCTAGACTGATTCGCAATTTCCACTCGAAATATCCGGAAAAACCAGTTCTAGAGGCCTTCCGGAGCCAGCCTTAAGGGGGGGGGGGTACTGTAATGTTCTGGTACCTCTGGTACCCTTGTCTCCATATTTCTCCTCTCCTAATTGCGTCCCATCTTGTGTAACAAGGGACGCATATACCTTTAAGACCGGATGACATCATTGCCGAGCGCCGCTATGAGCGGCTATTTCAATCGCTGGTTTGCTCTCACTCATCACTCATTCAAACCGCATGTTCATCGCACCTACTCCTGTAAAGTCGGAGCTGCTGACATTCTCCCTTGCTGAACTGAAGCCGGAAACCTCGCTGGTGATCCGTATCTCGCTACGGGATCACCCCTCTCCAATGGACACTGTTACTCCTAAACCTATCTAAGTGATAAGTACCCCGCAGGGGATTCTTACTAACCAATCTCCTACTGTCATCTACTGCAATTACCAAGACTATCTGTATCTATTTGTTCACTATCATCTGCATAGACTGTTAGCTCTTGGGACTACCTTCAACTATCCTTGCACTAGGTTACTCTGTCTAAGTATACTCCATCTGTGTCCTCTTACCATCTGCACTATACTTGACATCAGAACCTATCTGCTTTACCATCACCTGCAACTCTCCTAATACTACTTCTAGTGCTCACCATACAATAGCCTGTCTCTCATCTATATATCCTCATATATTCTATCCCTCCATTAAACATCTATTAATATATATATATATGGTATATAACAGGCTGTACACAGTGATGAAGTCCTGAGATTTGGATATGTTTGTTCAACAGATTCTCTACAAGGCTACTGAGTGTAATAATTCTGCAGCTGTAAATCCATCCACTAACAAAAACGCATGAACGTTACACTCACAGATCTTTGCTTATTGACACAAATAGACACTGTTATATTCAGAGCAGTATAAATATTCTGACACCTCACATTTTGGTAAATATTTTATTATATCTTTTCATGTGACAACACTGAAGAAATTACACTTTGCTACAATGTAAAGTAGGAGTGTACAGCTTGTATAACAGTGGAAATTTGCTGCCCCCTCAAAATAACTCAACACTAGTGTTGAGCGAACACGGACTGTATTATTCGTGTTCGTACCGAATAATTGGATTTTTTGTACCCGAACACGGACACGGACACTTTACTGTATGTTCGGGTAAAAATCCGTGTTCGGTCGTTTTATTTCCGGGTTTTGCATGCTTTGGCGCTCTTTTCATGGCGGGCTTTCAACAGCCAATCAACAATCGTTTAACTGGTGTGCCTTAAGCCATCCCAGCCATGCCTGCAAATGTCTCAGTAGCTGTGATTGGCCGTCTGAAGCATGTGACCAAGTCTTTATAAGTTCGAGGCAGCCGCAGCGGCGTCATTATGCTGCTTAGATTCAGGGACAGAGCACACATCAACGTGCTGGCTGCTGATTAGGGAAAGATAGGCAGGAAAAAACCATTTGTGTCCGGATAGAATTGAGGGACAGGTCGGAGTGTTTAGGCAGGGCGAGTTGTAGGCATTTTAGGGATAGAGTCTGCTGAATTATAGGGTCAGTGTCTTCTACAAACTACAATCGATATTGCTGTGTGGGGGGTGGGGTGAATCTGCACTCAATCCTGATCTACGATCTCTTCTCAATCCTGTTAGGGACAGAGTCTGCTGAATTTTAGGGAAACTGTGTTCTACAAACTACAATCGATATTGCTGTGTGGTGTGGGATTGGAGATAGGCAGGTGTCAGTGATCCACATCCATTTTTCTGTGTGTGAGCTGCAGTGAACACAATCTTTTTGGGCTGCAGTGAACACAATCTTTTTGGGCTGCAGTGAACACAATCTTTTTGGGCTGCAGTGAACACAATCTTTTTGGGCTGCAGTGAACACAATCTTTTTGGGGTGCAGTGAACAAAATCTTTTTGGGGTGCAGTGAACACAATCCTTTTTGGTGTGCAGTGAACACAATCTTTGTGGGGTGCAGTGAACAAAATCCTTTGTGGGGTGCAGTGAACACAATCTTTTTGGGGTGCAGTGAACAAAATCCTTTTTGGGGTGCAGTGAACAACATCCTTTTTGGGGTGCAGTGAACACAATCTTTTTGGGGTGCAGTGAACAAAATCCTTTGTGGGGTGCAGTGAACACAATCTTTTTGGGGTGGAGTGAACAACATCCTTTTTGGGGTGCAGTGAACAAAATCCTTTTTGGGGTGCAGTGAACAAAATCATTTTTGGGGTGCAGTGAACACAATCTTTTTGGGGTGCAGTGAACACAATCTTTGTGGGGTGCAGTGAACACAATCTTTTTGGGGTGGAGTGAACAACATCCTTTTTGGGGTGCAGTGAACAACATCCTTTTTGGGGTGCAGTGAACACAATCTTTTTGGGGTGCAGTGAACACAATCTTTGTGGGGTACAGTGAACAGAATCTTTGTGGGGTGCAGTGAACACAATCTTTGGGGGGTACAGTGAACACAATCTTTGTGAGGTGCAGTGAACACAATCTTTGTGGGGTGCAGTGAACACAATCATTGTGGGGTGCAGTGAACTCAATCTTTGTGGGGTACAGTGAACACAATCTCATACTTCTGAAGGTTTGAGGGTGCTGCCTGTTCCATACTCCCCCTACTCCTCATCTAGCCTTTTAGGGGTACAAACAATAGTAATTGGGGCCTAGTGTGGTTGTGTACGTGTGATATACATACACTTTTTTGGGATCATATTTTCTATTCCGCTATTTAATCAAAAACCTTTGGGGATCAGTTAAATTGGGGGATAGTCTGTGTTGGTACGTGTGAGAGAGATCCACCTTTCCAAGTTGTTGGGGTTCATCTCATACTTCTGAAGGTTTGAGGGTGCTGCCTGTTCCATACTCCCCCTACTCCTAGCCTTTTAGGGGTACAAACAATAGTAATTGGGGCCTAGTGTGGTTGTGTACGTGTGATATACATACACTTTTTTGGGATCATATTTTCTATTCCGCTATTTAATCAAAAACCTTTGGGGATCAGTTAAATTGGGGGATAGTCTGTGTTGGTACGTGTGAGAGAGATCCACCTTTCCAAGTTGTTGGGGTTCATCTCATACTTCTGAAGGTTTGAGGGTGCTGCCTGTTCCATACTCCCCCCTACTCCTAGCCTTTTAGGGGTACAAACAATAGTAATTGGGGCCTAGTGTGGTTGTGTACGTGTGATATACATACACTTTTTTGGGATCATATTTTCTATTCCGCTATTTAATCAAAAACCTTTGGGGATCAGTTAAATTGGGGGATAGTCTGTGTTGGTACGTGTGAGAGAGATCCACCTTTCCAAGTTGTTGGGGTTCATCTCATACTTCTGAAGGTTTGAGGGTGCTGCCTGTTCCATACTCCCCCTACTCCTAGCCTTTTAGGGGTACAAACAATAGTAATTGGGGCCTAGTGTGGTTGTGTACGTGTGATATACATACACTTTTTTGGGATCATATTTTCTATTCCGCTATTTAATCAAAAACCTTTGGGGATCAGTTAAATTGGGGGATAGTCTGTGTTGGTACGTGTGAGAGAGATCCACCTTTCCAAGTTGTTGGGGTTCATCTCATACTTCTGAAGGTTTGAGGGTGCTGCCTGTTCCATACTCCCCCTACTCCTAGCCTTTTAGGGGTACAAACAATAGTAATTGGGGCCTAGTGTGGTTGTGTACGTGTGATATACATACACTTTTTTGGGATCATATTTTCTATTCCGCTATTTAATCAAAAACCTTTGGGGATCAGTTAAATTGGGGGATAGTCTGTGTTGGTACGTGTGAGAGAGATCCACCTTTCCAAGTTGTTGGGGTTCATCTCATACTTCTGAAGGTTTGAGGGTGCTGCCTGTTCCATACTCCCCCTACTCCTAGCCTTTTAGGGGTACAAACAATAGTAATTGGGGCCTAGTGTGGTTGTGTACGTGTGATATACATACACTTTTTTGGGATCATATTTTCTATTCCGCTATTTAATCAAAAACCTTTGGGGATCAGTTAAATTGGGGGATAGTCTGTGTTGGTACGTGTGAGAGAGATCCACCTTTCCAAGTTGTTGGGGTTCATCTCATACTTCTGAAGGTTTGAGGGTGCTGCCTGTTCCATACTCCCCCTACTCCTAGCCTTTTAGGGGTACAAACAATAGTAATTGGGGCCTAGTGTGGTTGTGTACGTGTGATATACATACACTTTTTTGGGATCATATTTTCTATTCCGCTATTTAATCAAAAACCTTTGGGGATCAGTTAAATTGGGGGATAGTCTGTGTTGGTACGTGTGAGAGAGATCCACCTTTCCAAGTTGTTGGGGTTCATCTCATACTTCTGAAGGTTTGAGGGTGCTGCCTGTTCCATACTCCCCCTACTCCTAGCCTTTTAGGGGTACAAACAATAGTAATTGGGGCCTAGTGTGGTTGTGTACGTGTGATATACATACACTTTTTTGGGATCATATTTTCTATTCCGCTATTTAATCAAAAACCTTTGGGGATCAGTTAAATTGGGGGATAGTCTGTGTTGGTACGTGTGAGAGAGATCCACCTTTCCAAGTTGTTGGGGTTCATCTCATACTTCTGAAGGTTTGAGGGTGCTGCCTGTTCCATACTCCCCCTACTCCTAGCCTTTTAGGGGTACAAACAATAGTAATTGGGGCCTAGTGTGGTTGTGTACGTGTGATATACATACACTTTTTTGGGATCATATTTTCTATTCCGCTATTTAATCAAAAACCTTTGGGGATCAGTTAAATTGGGGGATAGTCTGTGTTGGTACGTGTGAGAGAGATCCACCTTTCCAAGTTGTTGGGGTTCATCTCATACTTCTGAAGGTTTGAGGGTGCTGCCTGTTCCATACTCCCCCTACTCCTAGCCTTTTAGGGGTACAAACAATAGTAATTGGGGCCTAGTGTGGTTGTGTACGTGTGATATACATACACTTTTTTGGGATCATATTTTCTATTCCGCTATTTAATCAAAAACCTTTGGGGATCAGTTAAATTGGGGGATAATCTGTGTTGGTACGTGTGAGAGAGATCCACCTTTCCAAGTTGTTGGGGTTCATCTCATACTTCTGAAGGTTTGAGGGTGCTGCCTGTTCCATACTCCCCCTACTCCTAGCCTTTTAGGGGTACAAACAATAGTAATTGGGGCCTAGTGTGGTTGTGTACGTGTGATATACATACACTTTTTTTGGATCATATTTTCTATTCCGCTATTTAATCAAAAACCTTTGGGGATCAGTTAAATTGGGGGATAGTCTGTGTTGGTACGTGTGAGAGAGATCCACCTTTCCAAGTTGTTGGGGTTCATCTCATATTTCTGAAGGTTTGAGGGTGCTGCCTGTTCCATACTCCCCCTACTCCTAGCCTTTTAGGGGTACAAACAATAGTAATTGGGGCCTAGTGTGGTTGTGTACGTGTGATATACATACACTTTTTTGGGATCATATTTTCTATTCCGCTATTTAATCAAAAACCTTTGGGGATCAGTTAAATTGGGGGATAGTCTGTGTTGGTACGTGTGAGAGAGATCCACCTTTCCAAGTTGTTGGGGTTCATCTCATACTTCTGAAGGTTTGAGGGTGCTGCCTGTTCCATACCCCCCCTACTCCTCATCTAGCCTTTTAGGGGTACAAACAATAGTAATTGGGGCCTAGTGTGGTTGTGTACGTGTGATATACATACACTTTTTTTGGATCATATTTTCTATTCCGCTATTTAATCAAAAACCTTTGGGGATCAGTTAAATTGGGGGATAGTCTGTGTCGGTACGTGTGAGAGAGATCCACCTTTCCAAGTTGTTGGGGTTCATCTCATACTTCTGAAGGTTTGAGGGTGCTGCCTGTTCCATACCCCCCCTACTCCTCATCTAGCCTTTTAGGGGTACAAACAATAGTAATTGGGGCCTAGTGTGGTTGTGTACGTGCGAGATACATACACTTTTTTTGATCATATTTCCTATTCCGCTATTCAATAAAAACCTTTGAGGATCAATTGAATTGCGGGATAGTCTGTGTCGGTACGTGTGAGAGAGATCCACCTTTCCAAGTTGTTGGGGTTCATCTCATACTTCTGAAGGTTTGAGGGTGCTGCCTGTTCCATACTCCCCCTACTCCTCATCTAGCCTTTTAGGGGTACAAACAATAGTAATTGGGGCCTAGTGTGGTTGTGTACGTGTGATATACATACACTTTTTTTGGATCATATTTTCTATTCCGCTATTTAATCAAAAACCTTTGGGGATCAGTTAAATTGGGGGATAGTCTGTGTTGGTACGTGTGAGAGAGATCCACCTTTCCAAGTTGTTGGGGTTCATCTCATACTTCTGAAGGTTTGAGGGTGCTGCCTGTTCCATACTCCCCCTACTCCTCATCTAGCCTTTTAGGGGTACAAACAATAGTAATTGGGGCCCAGTGTGGTTGTGTACGTGTGATATACATACACTTTTTTGGGATCATATTTTCTATTCCGCTATTTAATCAAAAACCTTTGGGGATCAGTTAAATTGGGGGATAGTCTGTGTCGGTACGTGTGAGAGAGATCCACCTTTCCAAGTTGTTGGGGTTCATCTCATACTTCTGAAGGTTTGAGGGTGCTGCCTGTTCCATACCCCCCCTACTCCTCATCTAGCCTTTTAGGGGTACAAACAATAGTAATTGGGGCCTAGTGTGGTTGTGTACGTGCGAGATACATACACTTTTTTTGATCATATTTCCTATTCCGCTATTCAATAAAAACCTTTGAGGATCAATTGAATTGCGGGATAGTCTGTGTCGGTACGTGTGAGAGAGATCCACCTTTCCAAGTTGTTGGGGTTCATCTCATACTTTTGAAGGTTTGAGGGTGCTGCCTGTTCCATACTCCCCCTACTCCTCATCTAGCCTTTTAGGGGTACAAACAATAGTAATTGGGGCCCAGTGTGGTTGTGTACGTGTGATATACATACACTTTTTTGGGATCATATTTTCTATTCCGCTATTTAATCAAAAACCTTTGGGGATCAGTTAAATTGGGGGATAGTCTGTGTCGGTACGTGTGAGAGAGATCCACCTTTCCAAGTTGTTGGGGTTCATCTCATACTTCTGAAGGTTTGAGGGTGCTGCCTGTTCCATACCCCCCCTACTCCTCATCTAGCCTTTTAGGGGTACAAACAATAGTAATTGGGGCCTAGTGTGGTTGTGTACGTGCGAGATACATACACTTTTTTTGATCATATTTCCTATTCCGCTATTCAATAAAAACCTTTGAGGATCAATTGAATTGCGGGATAGTCTGTGTCGGTACGTGTGAGAGAGATCCACCTTTCCAAGTTGTTGGGGTTCATCTCATACTTCTGAAGGTTTGAGGGTGCTGCCTGTTCCATACTCCCCCTACTCCTCATCTAGCCTTTTAGGGGTACAAACAATAGTAATTGGGGCCCAGTGTGGTTGTGTACGTGTGATATACATACACTTTTTTTGGATCATATTTTCTATTCCGCTATTTAATCAAAAACCTTTGGGGATCAGTTAAATTGGGGGATAGTCTGTGTCGGTACGTGTGAGAGAGATCCACCTTTCCAAGTTGTTGGGGTTCATCTCATACTTCTGAAGGTTTGAGGGTGCTGCCTGTTCCATACCCCCCCTACTCCTCATCTAGCCTTTTAGGGGTACAAACAATAGTAATTGGGGCCTAGTGTGGTTGTGTACGTGCGAGATACATACACTTTTTTTGATCATATTTCCTATTCCGCTATTCAATAAAAACCTTTGAGGATCAATTGAATTGCGGGATAGTCTGTGTCGGTACGTGTGAGAGAGATCCACCTTTCCAAGTTGTTGGGGTTCATCTCATACTTCTGAAGGTTTGAGGGTGCTGCCTGTTCCATACTCCCCCTACTCCTCATCTAGCCTTTTAGGGGTACAAACAATAGTAATTGGGGCCTAGTGTGGTTGTGTACGTGTGATATACATACACTTTTTTTGGATCATATTTTCTATTCCGCTATTTAATCAAAAACCTTTGGGGATCAGTTAAATTGGGGGATAGTCTGTGTTGGTACGTGTGAGAGAGATCCACCTTTCCAAGTTGTTGGGGTTCATCTCATACTTCTGAAGGTTTGAGGGTGCTGCCTGTTCCATACTCCCCCTACTCCTCATCTAGCCTTTTAGGGGTACAAACAATAGTAATTGGGGCCCAGTGTGGTTGTGTACGTGTGATATACATACACTTTTTTGGGATCATATTTTCTATTCCGCTATTTAATCAAAAACCTTTGGGGATCAGTTAAATTGGGGGATAGTCTGTGTCGGTACGTGTGAGAGAGATCCACCTTTCCAAGTTGTTGGGGTTCATCTCATACTTCTGAAGGTTTGAGGGTGCTGCCTGTTCCATACCCCCCCTACTCCTCATCTAGCCTTTTAGGGGTACAAACAATAGTAATTGGGGCCTAGTGTGGTTGTGTACGTGCGAGATACATACACTTTTTTTGATCATATTTCCTATTCCGCTATTCAATAAAAACCTTTGAGGATCAATTGAATTGCGGGATAGTCTGTGTCGGTACGTGTGAGAGAGATCCACCTTTCCAAGTTGTTGGGGTTCATCTCATACTTCTGAAGGTTTGAGGGTGCTGCCTGTTCCATACTCCCCCTACTCCTCATCTAGCCTTTTAGGGGTACAAACAATAGTAATTGGGGCCCAGTGTGGTTGTGTACGTGTGATATACATACACTTTTTTTGGATCATATTTTCTATTCCGCTATTTAATTTAACTGGGCCTCCATGCGAGACCTGTGTGCCTTGTTGCGCTGTTTTGAGTACTCCACCAACATGGCCAGTGGCAATGACGCCGTTCTCAGCTTAACTATCCCACTTCTATGCCTCCTTGAAAAAACAATTCGGGCGATGATGGAAGAGGATGTGGCACAGGATGAGGAGGAGGAGGAGGATGAAGAGGTAACATTTCCAAGGCTTTCAGGGCAGTCATTCGCAAGGGGCTCCGAGGGTGGGTTCCTGCACACGCAAACGCCAGGGACGCAATTGTCCAGCAGGGGCACAGTTCTGGAGGATGAGGAGGATGAGGAGGAGGAGGAGCTGGAGGAGGAGATGGAACCATGTTCACAGCAGGGTGGCACCCAGGCCAGCTCATGGCCATCACTGGTGCGTGGCTGGGGGGATACAGAGGACACGGACGATACACCTCCCACAGAGGACAGCCTTTCGTTGCCTCTGGGCAGCCTGGCACACATGAGCGATTACATGCTGCAGTGTCTCCACAACGACCGCCGAGTTGCCCACATTCTAACTTGTGCTGATTACTGGGTGGCCACGCTGCTGGATCCCCGTTACAAGGACAACGTACCGTCCTTAATTCACTCACTGGAGCGCGATCGCAAGATGCGCGAGTACAAGCGCACGCTGGTAGACGCCATGCTGCTGGCATTCCCATCTGACAGCGGGGCCACAGTGGAAGCACAAGGCAGAGGAGGAGGAGGAGGAGGTCGCCAACGCAACCAGGGCACCGCCAGCACCTCAGAAGGCAGGGTTAGCATGGCCGAAATGTGGAAAAGCTTTGTCAGCACGCCACAACAAACAGCAGCACCAGCAGCTCAGATGGAACGTCTTAGCAGGAGGCAGCATTTTACCAACATGGTGGAGCAGTATGTGTGCACACGCCTACATGTAGTGAATGACGGGTCTGCCCCCTTCAACTTCTGGGTCTCCAAATTGGGCACATGGCTTGAGCTTGCCCTTTACGCCTTGGAGGTGCTGGCGTGCCCTGCAGCCAGTGTATTATCTGAACGGGTATTTAGCACGGCTGGGGGCGTTATAACAGACAAGCGCAGCCGCCTGTCCAGAGACAATGTGGACAAGCTCACGTTCATTAAAATGAACCAGGCATGGATCCCACGGGACTTTTCCGTACCTTATGCAGAATAGCAATGGATACCGACCTTACCCACCCATTGTTCCATTTTTGCTCTTTCTCACTCTTTTGGGGTGTACCCTCATTTAAAATTTTTGAAAAGAAGCAGTGTTGGCTACCTCGTCCTCCTCCTCAGGGCCAGATTAATGTAGGGGCTATTGGAGCTGCAGCTCCAGGCCCCTACCTTTTATATAGGCCCCGGGTTGGCCATATTCACTGTTACCGCTCTTCTGTCACTTGTAAACACAGAAGTCTGGCTTCTATGCTCGCTTCCCCAGGCAGCACCCTCAGAACCTCCCCACACAGCGTGAAGGCCGGACAAGGAGGGACAGTTGGCGATGCATGGATGTGTTTATGGGCTTCAGAGACAGCATCCCATGTTGAATTAGGCATGCATGGCTGCACCCTTCCTCCTCTGGGTGCATGGCAAGGCACGGCCCTTAAGGCCCTTCAAAATCCTCAGCACCAAGCCCATGATGCTGTTAATCCGGCCCTGGTCCTCCTCCACCGCCGCTTCCACCTACACCGCCCATAGGTGTGCGCAGCCTATTGCATTAAGGTGTGCACCCCAAAGTTGAAATACACATGCATGTGTTTGCCAGCAGGGAGAGTAATGTATCGGGGCCATGTACCTGTAGGCAAGGAGAAATAGAGCAGAGCAGGTCCCAGGGAGATCTTTCCCATCTCCTCACTGGCAATGCTATGTGCCCTAGGTGATTAGGGTGTGCCCAGGCACACCCAGCACACCCTGTGCGCACGCCTATGTCACCGCCACATCCACCACCACCTCAACCTCCCTCCTACTCCATATGGGCCTCGTCCTTCAGAGATGAAGAAGAACATTGTTTTATTTTTCTGTTTTTTTTTTGTTGTTTTAAGTTATTTCCCTATCCACATTTGTTTGCAGAGCACTTGCCATGCTCTTAATTACGTTTTGCTGCCATTTGCAGCACTCTAGCCCTTTCCTTTGGTGTTTTAGAGCCATTTTAGTGCCTTAAAGTTCGGGTCCCCATTGACTTCAATGGGGTTCGGTGTCCGGGAAAAGTTCGGTAAAAGTCCGGGACACGGACCCGGACTTTTTTTTAAAGTTCGGCCGAACCCGTCGAACACGGACATCTAGGTGTTCGCTCAACCCTACTCAACACACAAACATTAATGTCTAAACCGCTGGCAACAAAAGTGAGTACACCCCTAAGAGATAATGTCCAAATTGGGCCCAAAGTGTCAATATTTTTTGTGGCCAGTGCAGTCCTCTTCCAGTCCTCAATGACAACATCACAGAGCTGGTGGATGTTTGAGACCATGCGCTCCTCCAGTTCCACTCGAGGATGCCCCACAAATGTTCAATAGGGTTTAGGTCAGGAGACATCCTTGGCCAGTCTATCACCTTTACCCTCAGCTTCTTTAGCAAGGCAGTTGTCGTCTTGGAGGTATGTTTGGGGTCATTATCATGTTGGAATACTGTCCTGCGGCCCAGTCTCCAAACGGGGGGATCATGCTCTGCAGCGACTTGGCATTTCTGCTTTTTTTAGGCTTTTAGTGACTCATTTATTGAGTCAATTTAATTTATTTTCTTTATTATAATCTTTAAGGCCAATTGGCTACCTATGTCCTTATTTCACCGAACATACTTATTGCCCTAAATTTGGGGTTATCCATATTTTGAGAATATACATATATATATATATATCCCATGTATCATCTCTAATATCATCTCAGAATCTTTGACGGTAAGACATTTTAATATGAACTGGTATTCAATTGTTTATCAACGTATATAAAATGTAGAACTATGTTAATATGATTCCTGATTGCTATTATGCTACATGGATCTTGTTGGTTTGGATATCCTACCATGGGCCGGTAGGCAAAGAATCTTGAGACACAATCTCTGCCTCTGCTTATTTCTTCCTCTCCTCTTTTTTATATGAGTGACAAACATATGGTACAATTAACCCCTTTGGATTATAGGTAAATTATTGTGGTAAATGTTGATGCTGTTATATCTCCCTGAACATCATTTTTGAGGTATTCTCTAAAGAATATGTGGTGTTTATTACTGATATTCTTACTAGGTAATTTGAGGCTCAAGGGCGGGGTTTTTTTTTCTTCCCCCCCTCTATGATCACTGAAGGTAGTTTATCTTTTTGTTAATGTTTTTGATTATATTGATTATTTGGTTTTGTTGAACATTTAATGATGTATACTGATATTTTGCTTCTTTTTTGTTCCTTTTCTCTTCCTTTCTTCAGTTACAATAAGAGACTAAGATAAAATAATCACAATACATGTATGGTCCTGAAGAAGCTGGTGATCCTGCAAAATGCGTAGACCACGTATCTTTGCATATTTACCTGATACCCATGTAACTTGGAATTATCAAGAGGTTATTCTATGTATAATTGTTTTTAACAAAAATAACATTGTCTATATTTATAGAATTTTTTACAATAATGAAAATTACACATTTTATTTTTATATTTATTTGTGTTCTTATTTGGCATATTCAAAGTCCCAATGTTCTATATTTTTTCGAAAAGTTACCAATGTATTTATGGGATGATGCCAAAGTGAACCTGTTATAAGGTCTCATCATGATATGTGACATATTTAAAAATTACTAAAATGTATGTCCTTTTTTTCGCACAAATAAAGCTTTCTTACAGTCGGTTCACACTGGGGGTACTACTTCGGGGGCGACTTGTGCATTCCCATGCACCACGACTTCGGAGCGACTTCACATAATGGAAGTCTATGCAAGTCGCTCCGAGGTCGCCCCGAAGTAGTACAGGACCCTTTTTCTAAGTCGGATTAGTCCGATTAGAACGGGTCCTGTAGCAGTCAATGGACCGTGAGGGAGTGCGACTTGTCAGGCTGACAAGTCGCCTGACAAGTCGCGCTAGTGTGAATCGAGTCTTATGGTGGTATTTAATCACCTCTGCGTTTTTTTTTTTTGCGCTATAAACAAAAAAATTATTTTGAAAAAAAAAAAAAAAAACACAATATTTTTCCTTTCTGCTATAAAACATACTCTATAAAATAATCTTCATCAATTTAGGCCAATATGTATTCTGCTACATATTTTTATTAAAATTATATTTAAAAAAAAATTCAATAATCGTTTGTGAACACCAGTTCTGGTGACCCCAGTGATACCCTGGGATCCTCTCACTTCCTGTTTTAGCTATGGGACAGGAAGTGAAGGAAAATCTTTGCAATGGGACACAGATGGCAAAAAAGAAAAAAAGGAAAACTGATAGGGGTTATAAACCCTCCTTTACTATATACACAATGAAAAAAAAAAAGTTATGCTTTAATGACATTTTAAATCCTTCCACCGACTATACACATATCTGGCCTCAAGGAAGTTGGTCTCTATCTGTGAGGCAGCATATATGCATATCTCTCTTTGTGCTAAGAGCATTCCAAACAGTGCACACCCAGAACAGAGGCCAGGCTCTCACCGAGAGGCCCGGGTCTCGTACTAATGATCAGGATACAGGACTCCCAGTTCTGGGTCACCTGATCTCTGTGATGACCTCTGATTGGCTACCACAGTGATTAGTCACAATGAAAGAGAGATACATTGTTTCTTTCTCTTCTTGCAGGAAAGGAAGATATAAACAAACAAAAGTGTGTAAAAAAAAAAAAAAAAAAAGAAGAAAAAAAGAAAGAAAAAAAAAATAACTAGATCAAGGTTTGCCAGGGTTAGTGTTAGACTCAAGGTAAGGGTCAAACATCAATGTCGGGGTCAAATGTCACGACCAACATATTTTGGATACAATTAAAAAAAAAAAAAACATCAGTATCAGTGTCAGTGTCAATGAGTTTGAGACAGACTGGAAAAAAAATGCAAAATGCGCACCATTGGTTCTGGGCCTTACTTCTGGTACACACAACAGCTTACATATGTGGTATCGCTGTGATCATCAGGAGTAGGTGAATTTACAGTGGGTACAGAAAGTAATCAGACCCCCTTAAATTTTTCACTCTTTGTTATATTGAAGCCATTTGCTAAAATCATTTAAGTTCATTCTTCTTCCTCGTGAATGTACACATAGCACCCCATACTGACAGAAAAACACAGAATTGTTGACATTGTTGCAGATTTATTAAAAAAGAAAAACTGAAATATCACATGGTCCTAAGTATTCAGACCCTTTGCTGTGACACTCATATATTTAACTCAGGTGCTTTCCATTTCTTCTGATCATCCTTGAGATGGTTCTACACCTTCATTTGAGTCCAGCTGTGTTTGATTATACTGATTGGACTTGATTAGGAAAGCCACACACCTGTCTATATAAGACCTTCCAGATCACAATGCATGTCAGAGCAAATGAGAATCATGAGGTCAAAGGAACTGCCTGAAGAGCTCAGAGACAGAATTGTGGCAAGGCACAAATCTGGCCAAGGTTACAAAAAGATTTCTGCTGCACTTAAGGTTCCTAAGAGCACAGTGGCCTCCATAATCCTCAAATGGAAGACGTTTGGGAAGACCAGAACCCTTCCTAGAGCTGGCCGTCCGGCCAAACTAAGCTATCGGGGGAGAAGAGCCTTGGTGAGAGAGGTAAAGAAGAACCCAAAGATCACTGTGGCTGAGCTCCAGAGATGCAGTCAGGAGATGGGAGAAAGTTGTAGAAAGTCAACCATCACTGCAGCCCTCCACCAGTCGGGGCTTTATGGCAGAGTGGCCCGACGGAAGCCTCTCCTCAGTGTAAGACACATGAAAGCCCGCATGGACTTTGCTAAAAAACACCTGAAGGACTCCAAGATGGTGAGAAATAAGATTCTCTGGTCTGATGAGACCAAAATAGAACTTTTTGGCCTTAATTCTAAGCGGTATGTGTGGAGAAAACCAGGCACTGCTCATCACCTGTCCAATACAGTCCCAACAGTGAAGCATGGTGGTGGCAGCATCATGCTGTGGGGGTGTTTTTCAGCTGCAGGGACAGGACGACTGGTTGCAATCGAGGGAAAGATGAATGCGGCCAAGTACAGGGATATCCTGGACAAAAACCTTCTCCAGAGTGCTCTGGACCTCAGACTGGGCCGAAGGTTTACCTTCCAACAAGACAATGACCCTAAGTACACAGCTAAAATAACGAAGGAGTGGCTTCACAACAACTCCGTGACTGTTCTTGAATGGCCCAGCCACAGCCCTGACTTAAACCCAATTGAGAATCTCTGGAGAGACTTAAAAATGGCTGTCCACCAACGTTTACCATCCAACCTGACAGAACTGGAGAGGATCTGCAAGGAGGAATGGCAGAGGATCCCCAAATCCAGGTGTGAAAGACTTGTTGCATCTTTCCCAAAAAGACTCCTGGCTGTATTAGATCAAAAGGGGGCTTCTACTAAATACTGAGCAAAGGGTCTGAATACTTAGGACCATGTGATATTTCAGTTTTTCTTTTTTAATAAATCTGCAACAATTCTGTGTTTTTCTGTCAGTATGGGGTGCTATGTGTACATTCATGAGAAAGAAGAATGAACTTAAATGATTTTAGCAAATGGCTGCAATATAACAAAGAGTGAAAAATTTAAGGGGGTCTGAATACTTTCCGTACCCACTGTATTTTGTATTGTTCTTAGGTGGTAAATTGTGGTATTAGCAAGCAATATACAGCTAAATTTAAAAAGAAAATATTTTTTTTTTACTATTTTGGGCCAGTTTTCCTAAAAAATGTAATCAGGAGATATCAGTTACCATTTACCATAAAAAGAAAGCCCAAATTGTCCTGAAAAAAACAAGGTGTAATGAACCTGAATACACAAAGTAGTTGCGATGATATGTACAGTTTTGCACGTCAAAGTTGCAAAACTGTGCTTAGGCATTAACATTTGTTTTACCCTTAAGAGGTTAAGTTTAATGTTGGTAGTTGTTCCTCATAACTGGAATCATCCAGTCCCCTTTTTAACTCTCTTGTCCTTCTCCGGACTATGCCCAATTTAAGCATATCCTTCCTAAATATTGGTGGCCAAAACTGGACAATAGATTTAAGCTGTGGTTGAATCAGAATTTTGGAAATTGGTAGAATTATAGTTTTATCTCTTGAGTAAATACCCTTTTTAATACATGCTAATAGCCTGTAGCTTGGCATTGAATGCTATTGTCGTGTCTGTGATCTACCAGGGCCCACAGATTCTTTTACATCTTCGATTTCTCCAGAGATTCTCTGCCTAGCAAGTACTTTGCATGCATATTTTTGGCTCCCAAGTGCATCACTTTACATTTTTTAATATTAAACCTCAGTTGTTATAGCCTGTTGTGAAGTTATCGCCCTGCTTAGCTGTGTATCATCAGCAAATACTGAGATTGAACTATTTGTACCAACCTCTATATCATTTATGAACAAGTTAAAGGATATTGACAATATGTGTAAATAATAAGCAAACTTAATGACCTTAAATCATAAGTGCTTCCCAATATCACACACAAAATATCAAAAGATATTTGCAGACACCGCTCTGTGATACTTCCTGGTTGGGCAGGGATACTCGTGTTTCCTCTAATGATGTTTACTTAATGCAGACACTGCTCTTTGATACTTCCTGGATAGGAGGGGATACTCGTCTTTCCTCCATTGATGAATACCGGCTGTCCATCAGGCCGGCTTTAAAAGACTGCTGTTAGTGTGTGGGCTCCACCTCTACTGTTGAAGTCAGCGCCCAATAGGCTTAGACGTAACGCTTATAGGGGGCGGAGCCTTCCCTGCTGCTCTGTGTATCTTCTCAGCTGTGCGATCTCATTGTTACAAGCATGACTCCAAGTGGCTGTTTGTGAGTATATTGATTTTAATAAACGGCTGTTACCAGCTTATCTTCATGGAGAGCATTCATTTTCTTTTTGCTTCTTTGCTTATGTGGTTATCTCTATGTGCCCTGTGTGAAAGCGGCACCATCGCTGTTACCTTGTCCCTGTGCATCTGTCTGAGACCTCCTTACAATTTGGTGACATCTGCCTATGACCCCAGAGGGGTAAAAAAGCTGTTTTTGACTCAGTGTTCTGGGTCAAATCTTAAGGTGAGAGGCTTTAATGTCTGGTGGCGGTGGAGTGAAGCACAATATCTTATATTAATCACTTCTGTGGTGGCCATTTCTTTGAGGATTGGAATGCACCTATTTATGGACATTTAATTTCATGATTTTGAGTGTATGCACATATTGATTTATTGACACTTATTTATTTTTTTGATATTTTGTGTGTCCACCCTCTAATGTCGTTCTGCAATCTTTTGAATTTTGGAATAGAGTTCAGCTTTATAGTTAAACACACATCCAGCCAAAATAAGAGCAGTTGGCTTGATTTCAGCGCAAATTTCTTTCTAGGTATATCCACCAACATCATTGCAGCCCTGTGATTGTGTTGTTCTTTATGCACAGTGGGTACTGCTGGTGGGTACTGCTAGCAGGTAGTGCTGGCTGGTACTGCTGGCGGGTACTGCTAGCAGGTACCGCTGGCTGGTACTGCTGGCCGATACTGCTGGCGGGTACTGTTGTGGGTACTGTTGGTGGGTATTGCTGGCTGGTTCCCGACCCACCATCTCTGAGCATCAGTGTGACAGGTACCAGCACTAGAGGAAGCATGCGCTGCAGTAGAGAGCAGAACCAATGCTTCCTGTATCACTCCTGTCACAGATGGAGTACATTTGGTATCACTATGCCTGTGACAGGAGCCGGCGCTATCCAGGAAGCTTTGGCTTTGCTTCCTCTAGTGCCGGCTTCGTTCTTCACACTGATGCTCATGGATGGTGGGCCAGGGCCAATTCAGAGCAGGAGCCTCAGAGTCAGTAATATTTTCTTGGGGGGGCAATTGCCCCATTGTTCCCCCACCCTGGATCTGCCCCTATTGTAGTTACTGTTCGGCTGACAATTTTCCACCCAGTTCCTTCAATTTCTCAATGTAAGGATTTCAGATGCCTGAAGAACTGTCTGAAAAATCGTAAAGTGTATGAGCATTTGTACTCACTGAAGCCTTTTATTAAAGTACATTTTTCCTTAGAGAATTACAAAGGCTACAATTGCTGACAACCCTGAGAAAATGCTAGTTGCCTGGCGAATAAAACTTACTTAGTCCTTAGCAGCCTATTGTTCTAGGTGTTGTTTTTTTATGGGGTGATGGAAATTGTTTTATTCAACGCTGTTCCATGAAAATAATTACGATTTTGGTAAGAACATTTAGAAAAAAAAGGGTGACATTGAGGAGGATTTACTAAAACTGGGGCAGCTGGGCATAGGAACCAATCAGCTTCTATCTTCAGTTTGTTCAGTTAAACGTTGAAATTGAATTTGAGACATTGATTGGTTGTCATGCGCAGATACTTCAGATTCTGGCTTCTACAGTTTAAGTAAAATCCCCTCATAATGTCAATAATGGAATATTAGTTTGTAAAGTATGGGTAACATGTAACCAGGGGCTTTGCTAAGAATGGAGAGTGAGAGAAACACTGGCTGCAGTTGTTCTCTGTGGCTGCTGCCCTGCAATGCTGAACTGGTTAACAGCCATATCAACAAGAGAAGGGGGTTGCTTAGAAGAGTTCAACAGTCAAGCAGAGGGAACTGTAGTTTAGAGGACAGAGGCTATTTCCCAGAAAAGATTGCCAGGAGATGGGGAAAGAGCTTTTCCACAATTGGTGGTAACTGCGGGAAGTATAGTTACTTTTAAAAGACTCTTGGATGTGCATCTCAAAGATCACAACATTCAGGGTTATGGGAAATGAATACATCCACACACATTTACACAGGTTGAACTGGATGGACTGTTGCCTTTATTCAACCTCAACTACAATGTAACTATGTAACTATGAGCTGCATTTTCTCAGGCTGTACAGGACACAGCTTCCTCTTGCCATAAGGGAGTTCAGAAAGGGCACATTGTTGTCTAATGTGCACCAGCACTGCTGCATATCAGTGGCCTTAGCAGCATCCAGGGTGCTGAGTTTGGGGATGCTGACAGCCAGAAGTCCCTGGGTGCAAAGTAAAGAATAGACTAATCACTGCATGTGTCTGGATGGTGAGCTGCAGTATCGCTTGAACTGGTGAGCTGCTGCTAGAGAGACTGAGCCCTTTCGGAACTGACCATACAACCATCTAGTAGCCTTACTGCTTCCTTCAGGATTGGCTGGGGCTATTCTCATGTGCACCAATGGTAGAACTGGGCCCCAAGGCTAGTGCTAGGACTAAAGACTTGCCCTTTACAGCTGCTACACAGAGACCTTCACCTATTGCATATGCTAAGAGGTACCTCTCAGTGGACATTGCACCAATTTCTGGCCATTCTCCTATAGTGCACTCTAGAATAGTTATAGTATTATTACATTGCAGTTAATACATATATGCACTGTTTATTGCTGACTTTGCTGTTTCCTGGGATAATCCTAGTCTAGTGGTACAGAACTCTATTCCAAGTTACCTCAGCATTGTTGTTATACTGTGTAGCATGTGTCTACACCTACCTTCTGTGTCATTTACCACTAAACGGTCTTGTGTCTTTTTCCTGCTAATTCACCGGTTAGTTAAAGGTATCAGTACTCGTGTTCTTATAATTCTTGCAGTAACTTTTATTCAATCAGGTATGTGAAAGCTGCTGAGGATGTTTTTGGAATCTAGGTGCAGAATCCAAATTACCAAGTGGCTCCTTTGGGGGTAGCGCTACACATGCAATCACAATTTATGTTGCTAAAGGTTTTTTGGTAACCACTCAGGATAAAACTCTGATCCAAGAACGTAATGTCTGTGGCAGTCTCAATCAGGCAAATGGCAACACACAAATCAAAGCCACGTCATTTTCAGTCTAGCTATCCACCAATAACTGCACATGATGGATAAGGATCTAAGCAGATCTGTCTTTAGGTGATCAATATACCCATCTTAGTGATGTCTTTGGCTGTCATAGAATCTGAACCATAGCCATTACTGAGCTTTTTTAGTCTGTAAATGACTGCCAATCCTTTTTTATCCTGTTACTGAGAAATTATTTATAGATACTGTACACTGGAAATAGCACGAACCTTTGATTGGGTCTCTTGGTTAGGATGCACTTACTAGCAGTATCACCACATAAAACTCATGTTTTTTTTTTTCCTGTGTATAAAAAAAAGGGATATAAATGTGTTAAAAAAATATTAAATAACAGCTACAACAAAACTTATTTGAAGGGAGAACAGTAATATAAAAGCAAAATATTTCCATGCTTTGCTACTTTGCACATAAAACTCATCTTTTACTCTGCCCGTGTAGATTTGTCAAAATTTAAACATAAAACCATTCTGATATCTTCAATGTGAAGCCTATACTCATGAGATTCCCCCTAGGATGGATCATAATAACAGCAGGGCCAAGATATTAGAACCAAAACGATACACAAAAGATTGAGCATAATACATTCTGTAAATATCTGTTTCCTTGTCCTTACAGTTTTCCTGTACTTCTGATGAAAACACTGTTTGATAAAGTAAGGTTCCAGCTATAATATTAACAAATTCAAAAGCCTCTTCGTGATGTCTGCTAGTTTCTGTTTGTTGTTGGCACAGCTGTTTATTTAGAATATTTCCACATTCTGCTGATTTCAAATATCCTATATGCTAAGCTTAAGGCAGTATTAAACCCCAAACCAAAAAAGTAATGTATTGCAGTTTACAATTCCTTAAAGGGATTGTAAAGGCAGAAGGTTTTTTTAATCTTAATGCATTCTATGCATTAGGTTAAAAAAAATAACTTCTGCGTGGAGCAGCCCCCCCAGCCCCCCTAATAATTACCTGAGCCCCCGCTCTATCCAGCAATGTTGCAGGAGTGTCTCAGCTGCCCTGGACTCCCCTCCTCATTTGCTGGGACAGCAGCGCAGTGCGATTGGCTCCCGCTGCTGTCAATCAAAGTCAGTCAGCCAAACAGGAAAGAGAGGGGCAGGGGCAGGTCGCGGCTCTGTGTCTGAATGGACACCGGGAGCTGTGACTCGGCTCAAGCGCCCCCATAGCAAGCTGTTTGTTGTGGGGGCACTCAACAGGAGAAAGAGGCCAGGAGCACAGACGAAGAGGAGGATCTGGGCCACTTTGTGAAAAACCAACTACACAGAGCAGGTAAGTTAAACATGTTTGTTATTTGAAAAAAAAAAAAGGAGACTTTACAATCACTTTAAGCATGGTGGCCGTATTTGTTTTTACTTTATTAGGATTTTGGCTTTTATTCCTTTTTTTTACACAGTGATCCAGCCATTAACCGCTTCCGGACCGCCCGCCACAGTTTTACTGTGGTAGGCAGCCCCTCCTGCGCGAACCCACGTAGGTCTACGTCTGTCGCGCGCCTACAGCTAGGAAGCGTGTGCCACCGGGGACTCCTATACATGGGGCCAGTGGCTCTGAGAGCTGCCTAGCACCCGCAATCGCTCCCCGCTGAGAGAGAAGGACGGGCAGTTGTTGTAAACACAGCTGACCATTCTTCTCTCTGGAATGATCACAGAGTCCCTGTGATCCTTCTATATAGGAACACAGGTCTCTGTGATCATTTCAAAAGCCCAACCCCCATACAGTTAAAACACTCCCCTAGGCCCACATTTAACCCCTTGATCACCCACAGGGTTAACCCCTTCCCTGCCAGTGTCATTATTACAGTAACAGTACATATTTTTAGCACTGATTACTGTAGCAATGTCACTGGTCCCCCGTAAAGTGTCAAAAATGTCAGTTGGGGCCCGATCTGTCTGCTGCAATATCGCAGTCCCGCAAAAAATCCCAGATCGCCGCCATTACTAGTTAAAAAAAAAAAAAAACATTAAAAATGACATTAATATTTCCTGTAGTTAGTAGACACGATAACTTTTGCGAAAACCAATCAAAATACGCTTATTGCGAATTTCTTTACCAAAAATATGTAGCAGAAAACAAATTGCCCTGAAATGATAAAACATTTTTATTTATTTTTTATTTTTTGGGAATGTTATATAGCAGAAAGTGAAAATATTGTTTTTTTTTTTTCAGAATTGTCACTCTTTTTTTATTTATAGCGCAAAAAATAAAAATAGCACAGGTGATCAAATACCATCAAAAGTAAGCTCTATTCGTGGGGAATACAATACATGAATTTTATTTGGGTACAGTGTCATACGACCTGGCAATTGTCCATTAAACTAATGCAATGCAGAATCGCAAAGAATGGCCTGGTCATTAAGAGGGCAATTCCTTCCGGTCCAGAAGTGGTTAACACACTTCCTGTTCTTCCATCTCTACTCTGGATGGACTACAAATTCTGGATGGACCCTTTGTACACTACTATACACCCTTGCAAGCAAATTATGCAATGAAAACCAGTGATTTTTAGTTCACATATATTGCAATACATGTTTAAGCTGGCCAACTTCGTAAAAGTAATCCCTCTTTTGGCCAGTCCTACTCTGCTTTGCCACTGCAAATGCTATGGTGGACACAATGCCAACATGTGGCATACAGACATGCTTGGTTTAGGTCTGGTCACTGACCTGCATTGCAACAAAAACAACCTGTGCTGAAATCCCAATAGCTTGTGCATGTATATAATCTATTAGGTGCTAAAGGGGTGCAATATGACGCTATTTAGTTTTTTTTGTTTTTTTTTTCTACTCTGGATGGAGGAGCAGTGGAGACACCTTTGGACATTAGCATTGTCCATCTGGGGAGAAGAGGATTTAGATAAACTTGACTAGCAAATTAAAACTGAACTCCAGCTATCACTTTTAAACAGTTACAGCAAACTGTTTTTTTTTTCCTTTTCAGATAATGGTTTTATATTAATAATAAAAAGCTGACCGTTTTAAGCATCCCTGTCATTGCTAAAATGTTTATTTCTCCACCCTCTAACTGCCACTTTTACTTGTTAGCCTCGTCTGTTAAAGCAGTTCTCCGGTCATTTATAAAAAATTAAAAGTCAGCAGCTACAAAAACTATTGCTGCTAAATTTTAATAAACAGACACTCACCTGTCCAGGGATCCAGTGGAAGTAAAAGACAAAAAATAATGATGATTAGATACTAAATAGGTCAGTCTTATGATTGGATACATTAACTAATGAGCATTAGAATATGTCTTTTACTTCTATTTTTTTTTATTATTTATTCACATTTTTTTTCTCAGTTTTTTAAGTATGGACAGTATTGGTCACTCTAGAGTCAATCAACATTAACCTGATGTATCCCCTTGTTCCTTCCTTCACTTGCAGTGTCAAGCACTAGGGATGATCGAACTTTTGAAAAGTTCGGTTCGGCCAGAACATCCGAACTTCCCGAAAGTTCGGCCCGGATTTCAGAACCCCATTGAAATCAATGGGACCCGAACTTCGGTAATCAAAAAACACAATTTTTAAGCCCTAAAACCCAATAAATGCCCCTAAAAAGTGCCTAGGGTTCTGGGTCATGCCCCATTAACTATTAATCACACAAAAAAAGTTCTTAAAAATTCTCATTTTTGATAAAAAAGCCAATTATTGAAAAAAAAAAAAAAAAAGAGATTTTTTGATTTTGACTTTGGATTTAGTATCTGGGGGGTCTAAAAAGTGTACATGTGAATTTTCAGCTCTGTAGCATGTCCAGAACCATGAAAAAAAAAGATAATTTTTCAGTAGAACAGGGATGTGGGACCCTCCTTTTACACCTATATGATCTTTTTTTTTTGGTTCTGGACATGCTACAGAGCTGAAACTTCACAGGTACACCTTTTAGACCCCCCCAGACACAAAATCACACAAAAAAAATTCTTAAAAATTGTCATTTTTGATAAAAAAGACAATTATTGAAAAATTAAAAAAAAAAAAGAGATTTTTTGATTTTGACTTTGGATTTAGTATCTGGGGGGTCTAAAAAGTGTACATGTGAATTTTCAGCTCTGTAGCATGTCCAGAACCATGAAAATAAAAGATAATTTTTCAGTAGAACAGGGATGTGGGACCCTCCTTTTACACCTATATGATCTTTTTTTTCTGGTTCTGGACATGCTACAGAGCTGAAACTTCACAGGTACACCTTTTAGACCCCCCCAGACACAAAGGGCCGGATTTAAAGAAACTGCAGCTTCAAACATCTATGACGTGTTTCAGTTTCGCCGCGTTCAAATCAATTAACTGGCGCTGCGGCGAATTGGCTAGTGAAACAGCAATAATGAATTCCGCCGTCAGCGGGATTCACTTACGATCGCGGCTTCGCCAATTCGCAATAGCATTCTTCGTGCTTATAGCAGTTTCACATAGCGATGTGGGGTAGTGGATTAGTGCACACATCACACGTCTGTAATTCATCTCCCTCTGCTGTAGGTTCGAGGCTTACCATCTCCACCTACTATTTTTATTTTCTTTTTTTGTTTATATTGCTAAAATGTAACGGATTACATCATATATATTGCTAAATAATGTTACACTCAGAAGCGCTTGCAAGCTTACACCATTTTAAGTGTTTTTTTGATCTTGTCTGTGTGTCGAATCGATCTTATGATTGAAAGTACCAAAGGCAAGTGACCAAACCCCTACCCTACTTCAGGGCAAGATGAAACCTCACAATTTTACCATGGTCTTCTTCCCACATTCCATACAATGTTTAGTTCTTTAGCTATATGTGCTTTTTAGCCTTAACACACTCCTTTTTTTCCACCATACAGCTTTATTCTGCACAATAGCTAAGTGCTTTGCAACTTCACTGCAGTTAACAACGTCATGGGTTCAAATCACATCACTACACTTGGGATCTCTTTTCACTCTCATTTTTTTTAACAGTTTTTTTTAACTATCTTGAATTTGGGGGGGGGGGGGTGTCCTACCCAAATTTCAAGCACATCAATGGAAACAACACAATTTTGATTTTATGAGTGTGGTCCTAGTTTTATCGAGATGCAATTCTTTACATATTTACCATGGTTCTTACAATTTCTTGACCAATAAACATAGGTGTCTGATATTGGACTCTCTCCATATTTCAACAACACAGACCCTCATAGTCCAACACTACATTTGCCTCACACCTCAACACAACACTGTCACATCCCTACTCTACATTACAACCCCTCACATCACCAGTACAAGCAGCATGCAAAGTGCAAAACTCCGGCCTTGGCAGCTTAATGGGCCATACACTAACAATTTGTCTAGACTTTTTCCTGTAGACTTAACCAAACCATATAATATAAGCTCAAACCTCAACACTTTCAATTTGGATGCAATCAGGCAGGCCCTTGCACTACATAGAAAATGTCAATCTGAAGGATAAAGTCTTCTCTAAATCTTACAGTGTGGATGGCCCTTTTGTCTGTAGGCACCCACACAAAACAAAAAAACACATGTTCAATTCTAAAGTCTTTATTTATTTGAGAATGACAGCAGAAGGAGGGATGCAGCAAAATAATATTGTCACTCTCCAGTCCGTGTGCCTTTACAGCGCCAGACCACTATCTTTGCTCCATGGCTACGGGATTCTGATGTCTTCCACAACTTCAGGCAGAGTTCAGAATCCATTCTGCACCTCTACCAGCTCATAGGGGACAGGCATGGCAAGGTTGCTGGTCAGCTTCCAAGCCACTTTCGAAGTTCCAGGGTGTTCATGTTGGTCATTGGCCATGTGCCTTACCAAATATCCACTGACCACAAAAGAAGATGAGTGGAGTCCATCAAGGTGGGTTTCTACCACCTACACCCGCAAGCAGTACCACTCCTGGAAAAATAAAACAAAGGATAAGACATTTCATTATGAAAATCACATCTTAATGCCTGTTTGCTTCATTCTGAACTTCATTTAATTTCGACATCACGAGTGAAATAACACATTTTATGCCAACTTACACAAACCAGAAATCATTAATGTAAACATTTGAATACACACCTGTGACGCCAGACAGCCCATCACCACAGGCTTCCCATGGTACGTGCCATGATTCCAAGATGTTGATGTTCTGGAAAATTACAACACCATAAGATACCAAGCAGCCGTTCATGTTATCAATAACTACACAGGTGGCATAGACACAAATAAACACCTGCCAGCTCTTCTCAGCCCTTTACACTATTCACAATACCAACATGTTTATGGTTAGAGGTGCATGTTTTTGCTCAAGTAACACAATTTTACCAATGTTGACTACACTTTATCTACAATGGCAAGTGTCATTGGCAGATGATAATGACCCTCTGTCTCCCTGTGAGTGGCACCTCTGCTAACTAGCTAATTAATACACATGCCCTATCTTGACCGGTTACAGTACTTACATGTAAAGTGGCTAGCAACCAGGGTATTCCGGGTGGCCATACCTGCAGCGGTGCTCCGCCGCCTGGGGGCCGCCGGCTGACGGACCTCTGGCTCCCTCTCCTCCGTCAGCTCCCAAGATTCATCCCGGGCAACGCACATGTTGTGCAACACGCAGCACGCCAGGATGATCTTGGAAGCCTTTGTAGGAGAGTACAGGAGTTCACCCCCAGGCCGGGCCAAGCAGAGAAACCGGGATTTGAGAAGACCTATGGTCAACTCAATGATACTCCGGCTTCTCCGCAAGGCCCTGTTGTAATTCCTCTCTGCTGGGCCCTGGGGGTACCTGATTGGAGCCATCAGCCACGTCAGCTGCGGGTAACCAGCATCCCCTGAAAAATAAGAAAAATATACATTAGTTCTTCCTATCATGTGACTTTAGATGACTCCTCAAAATGGGAGACAATTAGGCATTTTACTAAACAACCTGCTCGTCTGTTTGCAAAAACTCATATGAAACATCTCAACTCTGTCTAACTGCCTAAATCACTAATACAAATGGGAAAAAGGACACACAAAGTGGTGGGTTTCTCTTGCAAGTTCCAACTTGGCCCCTATTTTGTTCCTATTACATTAGCCTAGGTCTTACTTCTGGAATATATCTGCAACTAGAGTGAGGAAACCAATATTGACTCACTTATGCAAAGTACTTTGGGGATATGGCAATACCATTGGAATCATTTGTAGGTTTTCTTTGGGTGGCTAGAGGACACCATTTACACATTGGTTAACCACCTTCATTGGACTCAAAGACAACTTTGCAAATCTTTCTTTTGTGAGCTGCTAAGCTGCTGATCTGGTTGTGTGTGAACAGCCTGACAACTCCTAACACATCCATTTTAGGTAGGCTTTGCTTAAATCAGGGTGTACACCGATGTAGCTTATTCCTATGTCTATGTAATCTTACAGTTTATGTTGTTAAGACAAAATACTTTACCAATAAGCCACCCTTGGGGCATTTGTCCACTTTCAAACACCTCGTACAGAGTACTGGTTCTTAACATACTGGAATCATGGCACGACCCTGGGTGACCAGTGTTGACACTCATGATGCGCTGTTTGGCGTCACACACTAATTGGACGTTCACGGAGTGGTACTGCTTGCGGTTCCGGTACTCACTTTCGTGGCTCCTTGGTGGCCTAATGGCTATGTGGGTGCCATCGATTGCCCCTAGGATTTGCGGCATGTGTGCCCGCAGGTAGAAACCCAACTTGACTTCATTCCACTCATTTTCATTCTGTGGCCAGTGGATAAAATTGGGCACTATATCGACTATGGCATTAATGACCAACATGAACACCCTTGAAACTGTGGGCTGGCTAATGCCCATGATACTTCCCGAAGTGGCTTGGAAGCTGCCACGCCCTAAAATATACAAAGTGGCCAGCAATCTGGCCATGCCGGGCACTGCATGGCCGCGCTGTGTGTCCGGGTCAATTTTGTCTGCTATGAGCTGGTAGAGGTGTAGAATAGTTCCTCGCTCGAGCCGGAACTTCCTCCTGACATCAGAATCCCGCAGCTTGTCCAAATAGATCCTTGGAGCAAAAATGCGTGGCTGGCGAGGTAAGGGCACACGGACTGGAGGTGCTGCTGCTGGAGGTGCTGCTGCTGCTGCTGCAGCTTCCCCACCTTCTGCTGCAGCTTCCCCACCTTCTGCTGCCTCCTGTGCTAGGGCCTCCTCAAACAAGGCACCGATAAATGCCAGCATTGCACCATCTAATGCGTCTGGGATATCGTCCTCCATTTTGAACGCGCAAATTCGCGAATGCGCAGATATATATAGAAACGGCCGCTAATTATCACACCTGTGAGCCAGCTATAAAAGGAGCACATGGCCAATATGGCTGCTGGATGTTATAGATCGATGTTTCTTATGTGCTAGCAAGACCCTGTGACCCACAACCTACATTATCTGGAGGTAAGACAATTGTATCTCTCTCTCCCAAAAAAAAGGAAGGAGAGAATTTGTACTTATCTTGGGTGTGCTTAAGTTGTCTATGGTGAATCCCCTCCAACCCACAATAGCTTGGGAACCCCTCAAGTGTCTTTTAATCATTGGCAGTTGGCCCCATGTGCATGTGGTTTGGACATGTGTTTTCTCATGTTTGTTAAAGGTGTGCAGTCTAGATTTGGCATCTAAACCTGCCCCCTTACCTTCCCAGCTTCCAAAGACACCATTTTTGCTTTCCTGATAACTGTAATTTATTATGTGCACGTATGTAGGTCATGCGATTTCTCATGTATGTTTAATGTTTGCAGCCTCCTTTTGCCTATAAAGGATTACACCACCCCCCCTCCACCAAGTCTGTTTGTGCCATTAGGTAAGTGTTTGGAGGGCCTCGTGTGATTTGTACCCATATGCGTTTTCTTATGTGTATTTTTTCCATTTCTTTGCAGCCTCTTCTGCTCTTTGCCACCACCACCACCACCACCACCACCGTGTTTGTGCCATTAGGTAAGTGTTTGGAGGGCCTCGTGTGATTTGTACCCATATGCGTTTTCTTATGTGTATTTTTTCCATTTCTTTGCAGCCTCTTCTGCTCTTTGCCACCACCACCACCACCACCGTGTTTGTGCCATTAGGTAAGTGTTTGGAGGGCCTCGTGTGATTTGTACCCATATGCGTTTTCTTATGTGTTTTTTTTTTCCATTTCTTTGCAGCCTCTTCTGCTCTTTGCCACCACCAACACCACCACCGTGTTTGTGCCAGTAGGTAAGTGTTTGGAGGGCCTCGTGTGATTTGTACCCATATGCGTTTTCTTATGTGTTTTTTTTTCCATTTCTTTGCAGCCTCTTCTGCTTTTTTTGCCACCACCACCACCACCACCGTGTTTGTGCCATTAGGTAAGTGTTTGGAGGGCCTCGTGTGATTTGTACCCATATGCGTTTTCTTATGTGTTTTTTTTTTTTCCATTTCTTTGCAGCCTCTTCTGCTCTTTGCCCACTACTACCACCACCACCACCACCAAGTCTGTTTGTGCCATTAGGTAAGTGTGTTCTGTAACTGTTCACTAATTATACTGTATATGAAGAGCAATCTGCAAATCCTGTTTTTTCTGTTTTCTCTTTTTTCATTTCAGATTTAGGAGTTTGGGGCTCTTTGCTGCTGCTGGACAGCCAGATTCTCTGCCCACCTCGTGCTCCCATGGCCCCACCCACTGGAAGGATGAGAAGGGGCAGGGTGGCCAGGGTGGCCAGGGTGGCCAGGGTGGCCAGGGGGGGCAGGGGGGGCAGGGTGGGCAGATCGTCTGGCTCTGGTGTGAGGGAGGCTCCAGCTGTATCCATGAGGGAGTCCACCATCCCCATCCCGGAGGAGGAAGCCGGGGGAGGTGGTAACACACCAAGTGGACAAGCTGGCTCTTCTGACAGTAGTCCTGGAGCGGGTCCGTCCACCAGAGTCAGCTTGTCCACATTATCCCGGCTTCCCCGTTTCACCCACAATCAGTGCTGTGCCCTGGTCCACGCCTATATGGCCAGATATCAGGCGATACATGGGACCAGGGCCGCGTCTTACTCAGTAACAGAGAAGAACAGATTGTGGGATGAAATCCGGGATGCTGTAAATGCACTGGGTGAAGCACCTCGCCACCGTGACAGTGTGCGGAAGAAGGTCAACGACATCTGTGGGTCCGTTCGGAAGAAGCTAATTGCATGGGCTGCGGAGGGTCTTTATGACCGACAAGGTCGGCTGGATGAACGTGCACGAAGTTCTCTCTGGGATTATCAATTACCTTTCTTGAACATCATAGGACCTGATACCATCTTTACCAGAGAGGACTTAGATTCGGATGCTTTGCACCGAGGTAGGATATTATCTTGGATGTCAATTGTGTGAGTTGTTTGGAAAAGATTAACTACTATCCTATGTGTGACATTAATAGAATGTGATACTTGCCCTTCCAATTGTCCTTTTTTTGTTTTCCCCAACCTGCAATTTGTTCATCTGTAGCACGGATCTCAGCCCCTCCACAGCCCATGCAGCTTGGCGAACCAGACGGACTCACAGGTGTTGACATCAGTGCTGACCCTCCTCCTGGTAGGTCCAATATCATACTGTGCCAAACAATGTAGATGTTTTTTTTTTTCCAAGATAGCTCATATTGCTATGTCCTTTACAGAAGATCCGCAGCAGGGAACACACCCAGTGCAGCTAGGCCTGGAGGAAGGTGTTGGTATGTCTAGCCAAATAATGTTTTTTGGAATCTTATTAACCCCATTAACACACATGTTTTTTCTTATGAAAGAGTGTTGCCTTTTAGATGTTTACCCTGCAAAACACAGTTGACAGCATTAATGGGTGCCGTCATTAGTAGGCAGACCAAGCCTTCTTAACCTTTGGGAGGGTTTAGCAAGTGTCCTATGAGCCCAGGAAAGCGCTTTTGAATGTTTGGCCTCAATGCTTCATTCATGAAGCTAGGAGGGCAATCTGGCCATAATCATTACTGACTAAGGTTATGTACTAAACATGTTTTTTTTTTTGTTTTTAAAAGAACATCAGGCCCCTCTTGACGTTGCAGCTGGAGTTGGATCAGGAGCTGGCGACGATTCTGCATCCAGTGCTGTGGTATGTGATATAAGGGAACAAGGTGCACATGTAACATTTCAATGGTAGCATTGATTTTGGACTAGATGTGGCTTACATTGTGTGTGTTAAATTAGTGCTATGACATTCTGACGATGCACCAGCACAACAAGAGTTCTATCTTGAACATCAGGGAATTATGTTATAATTTGGTGTGCCACTAATGTTCCAAAAACATCCAGGATCTTTAAAGTCCGGCCAGTCTTTGATTTTCCAGGTCCAAATTCATGGGTATCGTTTGGTTGGGTTGTCCTGTAGCCGATTGATGGCAAGATTTTAGACAACATACGTAGATGTATAAAGTCATTGGTGTAGTAACAGATTTACCAAAAGCATAAACAACCTACCACACCAGGGTTAATTGGGAACACCTTCATGTTGAATCTTTTTTGCCTTTGTCATATTAGTCCTACCAATATAATATGTACCCATTATCAGAAGTGTTGCTAGCTTGGATAATCTTACAATGAACAAGTACTCATTAGAAGCACATCAAACTTTTCAATGTTCTGCTTGGGGTGTTAAGTTGTCAAACTAATCTGAAATATTTAGTCATGATGTTTGATAATGATTTGGTCTATTTATTCTGCTTTCAGGTAGCCTTAGATGCAGAGGGATTGTCACCTACCCAACTTCGTCCATCTATGCTGGATGTAGCCGAGAGGCTGCTTGATGAGTTTCGGATCCAAAATGAGTTAAGGAGGCGTACTCAGCAATCTACTGAGGCAGTACGTCTGCTCGGGCTCATACAGGAATCTGTAGCAACAATGGTACAGGTTCACCAGGATATGGTACAGGTTCAACAGGATATGCGTAACAGCTTGGTAAGTTTAGCAGACCAGCATCAACGGGATCGGCAAAGTGTTGACACTCAGGTGCTGGCCACACGCCAATGCCTGTTTGGATCTGAAGATGCCCCATTGGCAGAGCCCTCCCAAACATCTCACTCACCTGCCACTGCAGGTTGTGGTAGTGGGAGGGTAATGCCAGTGTTGGCCACTTGTCAGGCAGCTGGGGATGGGACAATTCCTCCTGTAGCCACTCCTAGCACTTCACACTCCGTTCGGACTCCCACACCCCTCAATGAGCAATCCTCCTGCACAACCTCAATGCGCACTGGTTCCACAGTACCCCTTCCACCTGACTACATTCCCTCCACACCTTTATCACTTCACTCCTCCCCAGGCCGTTCTTCTTTTTTGTCACCAATGCGACATGTCGTTTGCCCCCGCACCGTGGACCACAACAACCAATCAACCACCACTCCCCACACATCTTCACAACCCTTGCACCACCAGCAGCATCAAATAGCCTCGGAGCAGCAACTATCCCATCTCATGTTAATGGCACACGTTGCCCAAATTCTTAGGCTGACCCCAGAGCAGATGAGACTATTGGCACAACATCTTCTGTCTGGGACATTTCCAAGGTTCAACACCCTGCATCATCAGCAGCCTCAGACACAAGATATGATCCTAATGGGCCACTTGACCACAACTCTACAGCTAACCCCAGACCAGATGGAACTATTGGCCCACCATTTGATGGCAGGAACCTTAACAGTGCTCACCACACTGCTTCAGGCACCACCACCAACTTAATTTTTTGTTTTTTTGTTTAATTTGGTTTAGTTTTGTTAATGATTGTTACATTGGCCAATTTGTTGGGCCATTTTTTTGTTTAATTTGAGGGTGGCACAATATGATTTATTATAGTGCTTTTTTTGGGGATGAAATAAAATTTTATGCAAAATGATTAGTTTGTGTTTGCTCTTTGGTTTTTTAGGAGTGTTGGTGGCCAAGTAATGGCCCTGGTTAATGTAGGCATTTATACACACGTGCTTCTCGATCTCCAAACATATGATTTCATGTAAATTTAGATAACTCAATGTTCACATAACGACCCAAGAAAAGGTCTCCCTTCAAATGTAGCTTCAAAACAAGTCTCAAGGCTAACATAAACCAAAGCCAACATACTAACAATTACAGACCACACCACTCGACTAAACAAATACAACACAAAAGACATTAGATGTGTACACCAAAAAGAAAACTTGGGTAATAAAATAAATGTTTTAATAACACATGTGTGTGTCTACCAACTGTAGCGTACAAAAAATATATTACAATATATAATAGAATGAACTAAATTGCCAATGTAACATTTGTGTTGCAAAGAGCAACATACTTTAATTTTATTTAGATAAACATATTTTATGTGTTTTAAAAATTTTTTTGAGGTTTTCACTAAAACAAGTCTTTTTTGTAAACATTTTTGGTTTTTTCCGTTGCCAAAAACAACAAGTCTTTTTTGTAAACATTTTTGGTTTTGTTTGTTACCAAAAACAAGTCTTTTTTGTAAACATTTTTGGTTTTGTTTGTTACCAAAAACAACAAGGCTTTTTTGTAAACATTTTTGGTTTTGTTTGTTACCAAAAACAACAAGGCTTTTTTGTAAACATTTTTGGTTTAGTTTGTTACCAAAAACAACAAGGCTTTTTTGTAAACATTTTTGGTTTAGTTTGTTACCAAAAACAACAAGGCTTTTTTGTAAACATTTTTGGTTTTGTTTGTTACCAAAAACAACAAGTCTTTTAAGGCTTTTTTGTACACATTTTTGGTTTAGTTTGTTACCAAAAACAACAAGGCTTTTTTGTAAACATTTTTGGTTTAGTTTGTTACCAAAAACAACAAGGCTTTTTTGTAAACATTTTTGGTTTAGTTTGTTACCAAAAACAACAAGGCTTTTTTGTAAACATTTTTGGTTTTGTTTGTTACCAAAAACAACAAGGCTTTTTTGTAAACATTTTTGGTTTAGTTTGTTACCAAAAACAACAAGGCTTTTTTGTAAACATTTTTGGTTTAGTTTTTTTACCAAAAACAACAAGGCTTTTTTGTAAACATTTTTGGTTTTGTTTGTTACCAAAAACAACAAGGCTTTTTTGTAAACATTTTTGGTTTTGTTTGTTACCAAAAACAACAAGTCTTTTTTGTAAACATTTTTGGTTTTGTTTGTTACCAAAAACAACAAGGCTTTTTTTGTAAACATTTTTGGTTTTGTTTGTTACCAAAAACAACAAGTCTTTTTTGTAAACATTTTTGGTTTTGTTTGTTACCAAAAACAAGGCTTTTTTGTAAACATTTTTGGTTTTGTTTGTTACCAAAAACAAGTCTTTTTTGTAAAGATTTTTGGTTTTGTTTGTTACCAAAAACAACAAGGCTTTTTTGTAAACATTTTTGGTTTTGTTTGTTACCAAAAACAACAAGGCTTTTTTGTAAACATTTTTTTTTTTTGGTTGCCAAAAACAAGGCTTTTTTTTGGGTCCCAAAAAAGGGTTTTTTTTTAATTTTTATATTTTTTTTGGTTGCCAAAAACAGGGCTTTTTTTTTTTTTATTTTTTTTTGGGTCTCAAAAAAAGGGTTTTTTTTTAATTTTTATATTTTTTTTTGGTTGCCAAAAACAAGGCTTTTTTTTTTTTTTATTTTTTTTTGGGTCCCAAAAAAAGGGGTTTTTTTTAATTTTTATATTTTTTTTGGTTGCCAAAAACAAGGCTTTTTTTATTTTTTTATTTTTTTTTGGGTCCCAAAAAAATGGGTTTTTTTTAATTTTTATATTTTTTTTGGTTGCCAAAAACAAGGCTTTTTTTTTTTTTTGGGTCCCAAAAAAAAGGGTTTTTAATTTTTTTTTTTTAATTTTAATTTTTTTTTTTAAGGGAGAAATGTCACATTGCTGGGTACAATAACAAAACCAATGAAAAAAAACTATGATCTTTTTAACGGGGTGACATTCCTCACAAATGGCTCCTTTGGGTCTGGAGCAACCCCCGAAATGTTTTCTAAAACTAGAATTCGGTCAATACACCATGTCACATACTCCAAAAGGTCCTCATAGGTGAGGTGGTTGTGCCCTGGGTAGAAAAAGACATAACAATTAGTTTTAGCCAAAATGATCCAAACAACGATTGTAATTAATGTGCCTCAACAAATATGCTTAGGAGTCTATTGTTTGGCTTTTATCAACACTCTAAAGCAAATATGCTAAATTGCTGTTGTAAACCTTGAACTCAAACTTTCACAGCAAATTGGTCAAAAGGTTACATAAGATGGCTTGGAATGTTAGTAGCAGTTCCACCAAAGCTAAGTAAAAGGCTTTTCTTCATGTCAACACAAGCAATCATTTAGAAGAATGTAAGGTGTTTTGGGTTCAATTGATCAACACGATACATGTGCACACATTTATCTCTATCACCATTGGAGTTTGTGTAGCGTTCTCTCTCCCTCTTACTGTCTATAGATTGAACCTGACACATAGTAGAGACTTACCCTTTGGAATTCGGAGGGCCAGTTCTGGCCGGAGGAGATATGTCTGCTCCCCTTTATGTTTTTCCGCCATCCCAGCTGTGTTAAGAGAAAATAAAAAATGTATCTAAAAATCGAATCACGCTAACTGTAGGTTACGCAGTCATGAAAACGCTCTAACACCCACTCATTACCCCTCCACATTTCCCTGACAGTTAGATTTAGACTTTGATATGGTGGTGATGCAGATTTGTACAGTGCAAGCGTCATTCTACTGGGTGAAGCTTGTAGCGTTAAGGATACGTACTCCCTGCTTTGGTGCTGATTGTGTTTTTCGGATGTTTTTTGTGCCTCAGCCCTGCCTGTTCTAAGTGTTGGAAACATATCATTTTGGGAGGGCTGCGGAAAACTAATCAGGTTAGACTTACAATCTCTAGGTTTTTGGGGACAAGAGAAATAACAATCATCCTTTTTACATGGCCCCTGTACACACCTCTAGGCACCTCCCTCCTGTTGTTTGACCCCACAGCAGGCAGCTTGCTATGGAGGCACATGAGATGAAGCCAAGCACCCTGTGCCTGTTCAGGCACTAGGCTGTGAGCCAGCCTTGCTCCCCTCCCTTCCAATGGTCTCAATGATTAGGAGTGACAGCATCAGGAGGCAATATTGGCATGCTGTCACCTCAGTTAAGGAGGAGGGGGAGTCTGTTCCAGACAAGTATTAGTGCAAAAATTTGGACCGTAAAAAATGGTCCCAGTAAGTCTTAGGGGGAATATGCACACCTATCACTTGGAATACTAATGCATAGAATGCATTCACATAAAGAACCTGCTGCCTTTAGAACAACTTGAAGCCTGAGCGGGGACATACACAGTTAGCATTTCTCCACTTACTAAGTAGACACATTACTGGAAAAGCACACAACTTACCATCATCAGGTTTTTTTTGGGCCCCTGAAGTGGATGGCGTGGCTGGCTCTGGAGAAACTGCACAAAAAGAACACAAATTGTGAACTGGAATGTGGTACATTACCGAGGAAGAGTATTTATGAAAGATTGAAAACACACATTTTCAGTGTTGACTAAATCAGGACATGATTAAATTACAATGTCCACAAAAAATTTACAAGTACAAAGCACACCATTTCCAATGTAGAGAAACTAACACCAATTTAGAATAGGGTGGCTTGAGATAACTTACAAAAGATAACATGTCCTGTAAAGCTCCCCAAAACCACCTTTCAAACATGAAGGTTAAGCAAGAGTGTTTCATGACCAACCTTCCTGTCACATATAGCAAAACTACACTTGCTTAGACTCCAACTTAGATTATCCTAGATACACATCATCCTAGCACACACAATTCATGTGAGAATCTAATTTTAGGTACTTACAGACTAGTTCAGGGGAGCCTGGAGTGGGGGAGGATGGGGGAGACCCTACATGGGGGGATGGTGTCCCTTCATGGGGGGATGGCGTCGTATCTCCTAGAAACACAAAGACACAAATACAATCCTTGAACCAAAGCTATTTGATAAAGGCACACAGAAAGTAGTTGGGAAACATTGAAGGTAGTAGTTACTTTGGACTGGGTAAGCAGCGGCCCCTCTTCCCCAGTCCTCCACAACTAACATCCTCAATGTCAGCTGCTACATAACCCCAATGGCAAAATATAGATATTACAGCCCTTAGATTTCCCAGGACACATTGAACACACAAACACATGTAGAATACTTACTTCCCATTTGAGGAGAGCCCAGGTCCTCATCCGGTTCAGACCAATTGGCCTCTTCTTGGGCAACAATGTCTTCCTGGCCCGGATCCAGGCGACTTGGCCCTGCCTGAGGCTCCTCTCTTGCTGAAGTTACATCAACCACAAAAGAAAACAAAACAAACAATCATTCCTCCAAGTTCGACCTAATACACAACACACCAGCACATCCACATTACTTACAGTGGGCCTGAGAAGGCTGAGCCTCCACATCCTGATCACTGGTTTCTAAAATAAAAGAAAAACATTATATATTATTTATGGACACAAATAGGCAGTAACCTCTCATCATGCTAGCACCATACTCAATGCCCCTACAATTTTTTGCACAATGACGCCAGAGTCAATTGCCAAGGAAGAGAGTGGAGCTGAGCAAGTCCTGCCTATCTGACATGAAAGCCAAACATGGTGTAGATGGAGCCCTTTGCCCTACACAATGACAGCACCGGAGGTGGAAGGTGAGTGGTAGCGGGTATTTGACATTATAGAGCATATGGACTCTGTCCATTATTGGTAGTTTTGTTTGGAGTTGTCCTTTAGATGTTTAACTGTGTTGTTTTTGACCCGAGCTGTGAGGGACTGAGGTATGACAGCCCACTATGCTGAGACTTATAGTGCCCTAGAATGTTGAGGACTGAGGAATCCTTAGTCCCTAACAGAGGGCACTACAAGTCTTAGCATAGCAGGCAGTATTTCCTCATTCCCCTACAGAGAGCATTACAAGTCCAAGCAGGTAGCCTTCTGCAGTGGGACTTGTTGTGCCCTTGACTGTGGTGGACTGAGGAAGGGAAGTGTAAGAGGGTCTCTGTAAGCTCAGATTTATGGGGGAGTTTTGGGGACCACAGAGTTCCCTTTTACACCAGAGTCCACAGCTTCCCCCCTCAAATAATGGTTCCCAGAACTCTCCTTACATCAGAGTCTTCACACTTCCCTCTTACAGTGTAGTAAGTCTGGAGACTCCGATGTAAAGGGGGCTCTGTAAAATGTGATTAGAGATTTGAAATTTCTACCATTTTTATTTTCTACTTACGATCCACAATTTTCAGCTGCTCAAATGGCTCGCTGCCTAGTAAGGCATATTGGAGTGTGGCCGTCCTCCTCCTCCCCTTCTTCACCAAAAGCACAAGAGGGTGCCGGCCGTCCGCTTTGGCTAGAAGCAGAAGAAAAAAAAGAAACATAAAAAATACGAATGTACATAGTAGTATTAAAGGTTGTGAAGAGACACTTGATGGAGGTAGGAAAGGTAGGAGCGAGAGGGAGGGGGGGGGGGTGTGTTGGTATTAGTGTTGTTGCATAGCTAAACACATGTCCACCTACCCAAAAAATTGTAACCTATCTGGTCACATGTAATGTATATTTTTACTTACCGGAGATTTGCTCCACAGCCTTTAGCAGGAGCCTGGGTGAGCGCCTTTTGGCATCACTCCAGGCCCGCTGCAGATCCACCATATCAGCCTGGAACTGAAATCTCCGCTGCAGCCTCATCCGGACACGACACATCATCTTGTGCTTTTGGTGAAGATGCATATTAATGCTATCATACCCCCAGAGGAGGAGGAGCTGTGGAAAGAGCAGTGTATGTTTGAGTCCAAGTATGTCCAAAATAGTACAGTCTTCAAATAACATGCTAGGTCGTCTTTGAGATATTGTAGAACAAAGAATTCCATTTCTGGTGATACATATACATCGATGTCCAAATCTACCTCCATGACATAGGTTGCCCCACACTGGTGATTTCCTCTACATGATATAGCCATTTTCTCAATTGGCCTTTCATGACACAACCAGGGCCACCATCAGGGGGGGACAGGCAGTCACTGTATTTACAACCTTATTGCTGTCCATTTAGCAGGGTGCAAGTAACTTTACACACATGTAGCATAGGTATCAACTTTTGTCACCATGTTAAAAGGACAGCAGTATGGGTAGCATTACAGTGACTGTTATTAGTCCAGGCTCACTAAACTAGCCAATGCTTGGAAAAGCAAGCCATGCAGATTGCTTTTCAGGTCCCTTTTAACATGAGCTGTCTGATTGGGTGTGGCTGTTAATTTTTGACGCAGACCTGATAAGCCCCTCAATTCTCCTTTATGGAGTGTTATATGTAAATGGGATTGCTTCATTTGAGATGCAGATTTAAACTATGTATGGCCAGGCTGAAGGTACCCAAGTGGATTGCTCGATCACCTGGAGGACAACGTACAACCAGTCTGTCAGATTTTACACACACTTATCGCTAGCATCTCTTGTAGCCACTAGCAATAATCACTGTGTTTTCCTGGCAGGGGCAGCACCGGGTGAACACAATGGCTCCGCAGGAGGGTTTCCCCTGTCTGTGTTGATGGTGGAATCAAGGCAAAATGTTTTTCCTGCAAGCCACGGGACAAACAAAGATAGTTTTGTAATTAATCCATGATTTTGCCAAAATGGAAAAAAAAAGAGGTTTGCTTTGTATATTCTTAAGTTTGCTACATAACTAGAACATGTAACAGTGTTATATCATTGCATGAGATTTCCCCTCACTTCCTGTCTTGGTGTCACCACGACAGGAAATGAGGGAATCTCCCGTGGGGATATAGCCAGCAATTCTTTCCTTTTATATATACTATGGACATTATAAGGCAACAATTGCAAGCTATTTCCCCACAGTGATATTCCCCTCACTTCCTGTCTTGGTGACACTAAGACAGGAAGTGAGGGGAAATCTCATGCAATGATATCACCCTATTAGAAATTGGAGTTCCGTCTAAAAAGTATACATAAAGTAAGCACTTGGTTTCCAAAGTGGCAAAATTATGGAGGAGTTAAAACCCCATAGTGTGATCGGGGAATCTGACGGTGTGCTCCTACACTCCTCAATGTGTCTGTTCATTATGCTGTGCTGAATTATCCTTGATTCGCAATTCCTGCAAGAGTTGCACATGGTATGTGGGAGATGCGAATTTAAGGTGGCATAATTATCCACACAATCACACATAATCCTTTTTAAAGGTCCCCAGCAGAATTTGATGGCATAGTGGTTCACAGCAGTGCCATCAAATTCCAGTTAGATCTGTAAATTAACAAAGCAATGTGATCTGGGGGTGTATTTAACTTGCAATGGACACCCCCATTCATTATCATATGGCAGTGTGAGATGGGTGTGTTGGGAATGTGATCCATTAAGAAAAGTGATTATACACTCATGTGTTTCTTTTAGAGGTGATTTGTTCAAGGCAATCCTTTGAAGACATGACCATTCCAGATTTTTGGGATCACTGATTCCATCTCAGGTGAACCAATTAGCTGCTGTGTGCAGATCCAGCTTATGATGGTAAGAGTGTCAGACAAGACAAACAGTGCCGAGCTTGCAGTGTGTATGGATGTATGTAAGGCAATAATTTTTGGCATTATGCATTTAGGGAATATAATGTTTCTAATCTTGCATATATGAAAAGGGTCAATACATTTGTCTTTATCTAGACAGATTCCAAAGCGTCAGAGCAATCTGTCACAGATAATTGTGTTTCATTTTGTGTAAACGTTGAAACTAATCAAATCTATCTATATACAGGCATAGCCCACTTTAAGTACACAATGGGACCAGGGCATGTATGTAAACTGAAAATGTACTTAAAGTGAAGCAATCCCTTTTTTCTTTTCTCAATGCATGAAAATACACCAGCTCCATTGTAAATTTTGGCCACATTGACATAGCCTTACTCCGAAACCATGTGGGAGCATGTTAAGGGGATCCAGGACTATGACATGATAGATTACCTAGGCAAGCTGCCCAGCCACAAAATGGATATGGTGTAGTCCTGGGTACCCTCTCGTTGCTCCCTAAGTTTGTTATCCCTGTCACTTATGGTTTGTGAGCAGTGTCATGGCAAGCTGAACAAGCTGTGTCCTTACTCACGATTGTATATAAAGTGAGTGTACTTAAAGCAGGGTATGCCTATCTATATCTATATAGAAAGTTCAGAGATGTGAACCTGTTCCCTATTATATACACTAATATATGGTATATAACATATTCTATAATGTATATATTGTATATAATGTATATATTGTATATAATATATACATAGTATATATAGTCTCTAATATATATATTTTCTATAATATATATTTTGTGTGTGTGTGTGTATATATATATATATATATATATATATATATATATATATATATATATAGGGAACAGGTTCACATCTAGGAAGTTTCTATAACAGGAAGCTTCTAGATCACGTCTAATAGGCAGAAAGTGCATGCGCAGATCAGCAGACCAAAAGTTTCTTGCACACCCGCTAGATAAGCGACCCACCCACCATCCCCCATCCCCCATCCCGCACATTCACACCCCCTCCTTACCTTACACACAAATGCCACAATTTCGGATGTGTAGAGCGCAGGAGCCATGATTGCGAGAGGGCCTGGACAATTTCCGGAAACGTGTGCACGCACCAAAAGTTTTGTTTCCGGTTTCATGTATAAATGTGAGAATGCGGGTTTGTATATTCGCGAATTCGCGAATAGTCACCATACACAACCATTAAGCATATTTAACTTAGAAAAAGAAATACAAATACATACATTTGTGGACACCAGAAAACTTTATTTAGACACATGAAGACATTTGTAAAAAAGATTGTAAACATGCTGTTTAATACACAAATACACAGCTCAAACATTTCACATGACATATTTTTGGCACAGTCTCCACAGTATCCCATTGAAGCCACAGATTTCTATTTTTCAAACAAAAACAACCTTTGTACAACATTTAGACCATATACATCGACAAAGAGCCCATAATCAACAGATGCATGTGCAGATTGACAGAATTATGTTAACAGCAATAAATACTTACAGAGAGTCAACACACAACACAGCCAAATCTCACCTCCATAAATAACAAAGGGCCACAAATGTGAACCATAAAGCATGTGACACACAAATATTTTGGACCTCTTCGTAGGTCAAATCTTTCCTGATGTCTGAGTGAGCTATATATAATCCAAGCAAACACACACCCAGAATGGTAACGCCCAGTCCAAAAATTAACTGTGTGTGTCCTGTGTGTTTTGGAGCATGCTCAGTTGCCAAAACAAGGGAAATAGAAATGAGGAGGAGGAGAGAGACCTAAACTGCCCAAATCCATGTATGTATGTATGTAGGTGTGTATAGTATATGTGAATTGATAAAATTCTCTCTTCAAGTTTGCTAGTCATTATTTAGAATGTTTAGATACAGGAATACATACATATATATACAATTACATGAGAGAGCGAGAGAGAGAGAAATATATATTTAGGGAAACAATTGAAACACACCTTTTGGGATTTGGGAAGTGAGATTGTGACGATTGAACAGATATGTAAGCCAACAATCTGACTCATCACTCATGAACATCCCTAAATTTGGCGTGGCAATTATATCAGGCGTTCTTATGTGCGTTTTGGCTGGCGTTTTCCCAGGCGTTTTGACATGCATTTTTTGGGCAGGCATTGTTATATGAAATCACCTAAAAAAGCCCCAAAAACAGACCACAAACACCTACATGTGAACATAGCCCGTTTGGGGGCGTTTGAGGGGGATTTGTCCAGCTCAAGGATCAACTCCCAAAACAGGCAAAAAATCCAATCCTATTCAGTTCAATGGCCCCTGTTCCCATGTGAGCATTTTGACGGCATGAGGAAAACACCCAACGCTCACTGAGAAATAGCACAATGATTAGGGAGTCTGCCTTCCTGCTGTAGGTTTGTAAGTTCGAATCCGGAAGGAGCCCTCTGTATGGGCAACACTTGGATATCTCCAATTCTCCAAATGTTGACATCATTAATTTTGTTCATGTTTGAAAAAGGCATGTGTATCAGCAAACTTTTAATCTAAAGACATGAACAAAATACAAAAGATGCCAGTCAATATGTAGCAATATTGTGAGCTAAAGCTCTATTTGTTTGTTGGGCATACTTTGCTAATTAGCCAAGTATGAGATATATATATATATATATATATATACCTTCAGTTAAATGTGTAGTAAAATGGTAACACTTGGCCATACCCATATGGAAGAAAATGTAGTATTTGCAATATATTTATAAAAAAATTATTTGGAAACACATAAAATATTGTCAAAATTGTGACATTTCCTTGATATGTGTGAAATGCTAATAATCTTTCTTTGAAATATGTTTTACATCTATTTTTTTTCTATCTGACGACCAATAATGTGGAGGTTCTATATAAACACTGTAGATTTGACTGCTATGATTTCTGAGTTAGCAGGAAAGGTGTATGGAATGTGATGGTGTTTACTAAGGGATCCCTTGTTGGAAGTGTGCATGTTCTTCCAATTCCGCCGGTTTTTGCCATTTTCTATGGGCGAGACAGCGGATTTCCAAGCGGTATTCAAAAAAAATTTGACCCAAAATCGCGCTGGCGAAATTTTTTGAGCCTATTTGGCGTTGCGCATGCGCACATTCGCGCGTTCGCAGCTCGAGGCTGGAGGAGCTGTTTAACCTTTCTACACTTTTGCAGATATCTCTCTTTCTAAGTCAGTTTTTGACATTTTTTAAACGCAAGTCATCTCCAAATTGACTTCCACACCTTCCACAGTGATTTGGGATTTTTGGGGGTACAGGGGAAAATTTGGCTAAACTTTAGTCAAGCTTTTAGCTGGTGTGGTTTTAAGTCGCGCTCTGACCATATTGCATCTTAATGAATCTCACACTAGGCGCTATTTTCCGCCCGCCGTTCTTTGAATGCCAATTTCAGACTTAAATAATCGCCGGTTCGCAAAATCCCGCCGAAACGCCAATTCGCCGTACTATGAATCAGGCCCAAAATCACACAAAAAAAGTTCTTAAAAATTGTCATTTTTGATAAAAAAGCCAATTATTGAAAAATTTAAAAAAAAAAAGGGATTTTTTGATTTTTACTTTGGATTTCGTATCTGGGGGGTCTAAAAAGTGAAGTGTGAAGTTTCAGCTCTGTAGCATGTCCAAAACCATAAAAAAAAGATCATTTGTATTAGAAAACTTTCAGCACAGGAGGTTGGCTTCGCTGCTGTAACACCTTGCCGGTTTAATAGCAGGCTTTTTTTTGGGTTCTTTGCAGTCAGGAAAAACATCTGAACTTGTGTATAGTGGTACTGTGCACAAGTTCTGATGTTTTACCTGCCTTCAAAAACCCCCAAAAAATGCCAGCAAAAACACACCTGGGCATTTTTTTTTGACGCTAGCGTTTTTTTTTGGCATTTTTTGGGGTTCTTTTGAGGCAGGCAAAACATCTGAACTTGTGTATAGTGGTGTATATACACACATACATATATTTATATACACACCTAGACATATATAGGTGTGATAGTAGCAGAAATATATGCTTGCGCTAATGAAATCATTTACAGTAATATATTTCTGCTACTATCACACCTATATATGGCTAGGTGTCTATATACATATAATTATGTGTGTATATATACCACTATACACAAGTTCAGATGTTTTGCCTGCCTCAAAAGAACCCCAAAATATGCCAAAAAAAACGCTAGCGTAAAAAAAAAAAAATGCACAGGTGTGTTTTTGCTGGCATTTTTTGGGAGTTTTTGGAGGCAGGCAAAACATCAGAACTTGTGCACAGTACCACTATACACAAGTTCAGATGTTTTTCCTGACTGCAAAGGACCCAAAAAAAATGCCTGCTTTGAAACCGGCAAGGTGTGAAAACCGAGGAGAGAAGCTAATGCCCTGAGCTGAAAGTTTTCTAATACAAAACAATCCTTTTTTTTATGGTTCTGGACATGCTACAGAGCTGAAACTTCACAGGTACACCTTTTAGACCCCCCAGACACAAAATCACACAAAAAAAGTTCTTAAAAATTGTAATTTTTGATAAAAAAGCCAATTATTGAAAAAATTAAAAAAAAAAAAAAAGAGATTTTTTGATTTTTACTTTGGATTTCAGATCTGGGGGGTCTAAAAAGTGTACATGTGAAGTTTCAGCTCTGTAGTATGTCCAGAACCATAAAAAAAAAGATTGTTTGTATTAGAAAACTTTCAGCACAGGAGTATGGCTTCGCTGCTGTAACACCTTGCCGGTTTAATAGAAGGCATTTTTTTGGGTTCTTTGCAGTCAGGAAAAACATCTGAACTTGTGTATAGTGGTACTGTGCACAAGTTCTGATGTTTTGCCTGCCTCCAAAAACCCCCAAAAAATGCCAGCAAAAACACACCTGGGCATTTTTTTTTTGACGCTAGCGTTTTTTTGGCATTTTTTGGGGTTCTTTTGAGGCAGGCAAAACATCTGAACTTGTGTATAGTGGTGTATATACACACATACATATATTTATATACACACCTAGACATATATAGGTGTGATAGTAGCAGAAATATATGCTTGCGCTAATGAAATCATTTACAGTAATATATTTCTGCTACTATCACACCTATATATGGCTAGGTGTGTATATAAATATATGTATGTGTGTATATACACCACTATACACAAGTTCAGATGTTTTGCCTGCCTCAAAAGAACCCCAAAAAATGCAAAAAAAAAACGCTAGCGTCAAAAAAAAAAATGCCCAGGTGTGTTTTTGCTGGCATTTTTTGGGAGTTTTTGGAGGCAGGCAAAACATCAGAACTTGTGCACAGTACCACTATACACAAGTTCAGATGTTTTTCCTGACTGCAAAGAACCCAAAAAAATGCCTGCTTTGAAACCGGCAAGGTGTGAAAACCGAGGAGAGAAGCTAACCCCCTGAGCTGAAAGTTTTCTAATACAAACAATCCTTTTTTTTTATGGTTCTGGACATGCTACAGAGCTGAAACTTCACAGGTACACCTTTTAGACCCCCCAGACACAAAATCACACAAAAAAAGTTCTTAAAAATTGTCATTTTTGATAAAAAAAAGCCAATTATTGAAAAAATTAAAAAAAAACAACAACAGATTTTTTGATTTTTACTTTGGATTTCAGATCTGGGGGGTCTAAAAAGTGTACATGTGAAGTTTCAGCTCTGTAGCATGTCCAGAACCATAAAAAAAGATTGTTTGTATTAGAAAACTTTCAGCACAGGAGTATGGCTTCGCTGCTGTAACACCTTGCCGGTTTAATAGAAGGCATTTTTTTGGGTTCTTTGCAGTCAGGAAAAACATCTGAACTTGTGTATAGTGGTACTGTGCACAAGTTCTGATGTTTTGCCTGCCTCCAAAAACTCCCAAAAAATGCCAGCAAAAACACACCTGGGCATTTTTTTTTTGTTGATGCTAGCGTTTTTTTTGGCATTTTTTTGGGGTTCTTTTGAGGCAGGCAAAACATCTGAACTTGTGTATAGTGGTATATATACACACATAATTATATGTATATAGACACCTAGCCATATATAGGTGTGATAGTAGCAGAAATATATTACTGTAAATGATTTCATTAGCGCAAGCATATATTTCTGCTACTATCACACCTATATATGTCTAGGGGTATATATACAGACATATATGTGTATATATACCCCCTATACACATGTTCAGATGTCATGTCTGACATCAAACATGTCCTCAAAAAAGCACTGGCAGTGGCAGCCCCTGCAGCATGAAAAATGCTTGGCTGGTGAGAAGCCATATGCCTGTCCCGAAGCAACTCAGAGAAATGATCATTTCTCTATAGCGGTCACCCTGCTATGGAAGGGTTTTGTCACCCTTCCATAGCAGTCACTGTCAGTTAACCCTACACTACACTACACTACGGTCCCTTTACACTTAACACTTTCCCTACAGAAACTAAATTTTTGAAGCTAACTTAAGTGTAAAGGAGCACTCTAACTACACTAGATATCCCTTTCCTCACACTAAAAATAGCTAAATGACACTTTTAAAGTAAAATTAACAGAACTGCTTCCACTCTCTTCCATGTCCAGTATAACAATGCTAGGAATATGGCGGGGGCGATCTTATATACTGGGGGGTGTATTCACTAATGATTGGTCTAGGGACCCCCTAGTCACTCCAATCACATTCCTAGCATTCTCCTGCCCCCTCAATTGGCTTTTGCTAATGGTTCTGGTCCAATCACGGGCTTTTAAAGCCCATTTCCTGAAGCATTGCATTTTGGTCGGTTCTGGTTGCCGAATTCCGAACTTTTTGGGCAAAAAGTTCTAAATTCGGCCGAACCTCGAACACCCAATGTTCGGGCCGAACCGATGGTGGACCGGAACCGTTCGATCATCCCTATCAAGCACTAGTTTTTGGTTAAACAAGAGTTAATAGTACTGGCCTCCTACTCCCCCCCCCTCTGCACAGGATATAAATACTTGCCCTTTGGCCAATCTCCTTCCTATGGTTTGATAAAGGCCCCTCATATCAGCCCTGAAACATGTATCCACATCCCCTCCACATCCTGCCATCACCCAACCAGGAGAGGTGCTGTTTGGAGCCACAGCCATCTTGCAACTTCTGGAAGCTGCTGTTTCTAAGGTTCCAGCCTGAAGCCTGGCAGCTGCAATTTCATCAAGAACTCTGCTTCAACCAGCAACATGCCTGTGAGCTCTGCCGCCTCACGATGATCCTATTGAGGTCTATATGAAGCCTTGATCTACTTTTATCTAGTGGGAGCATTTTTATTGTCTTTTATGCTTTTTTATTAAATTGCTACACCTAGATGGAGGTGCTCTCTTGTGTTTGTTTTTTACCTGCTAACGTCAATAGGCTTCCTTAGTCCCCGTTCACACTGGGGCAACCTGTGAGGCGACCTGGTCGCCTCACAGGTCACCGTAGGTCGCCTTCCATAGGGAAGCTGCGGACCCATTCTAATAGGAACGACACAAGTCGCTCCAACTTAGAAAAAGGGTCCGGAGCTTCTTTGGGGCGATCGGAGCGACCGTCATAGACTTCAATGTTATGAAGTCCATGCCGGCCGCTCCGTGGTCGCGGCGCGCTGCTCGCACCGCGACCTCGGAGGTCGCCCCCCCAAGTCGGATCGCCCCAGTGTGAACGGGGCCTAAATATACTCTCATTTGTGATTAGTGATGGATGAACATCGGCCGGGGCGGTTCTCGAACGTCAGCAGCAAATTTTCTCAAAAGTCCGCAAACCGCGAGTTTGCGGCGGGCCCCATTGACTTTAATGGGAGGCGAACTTTAAAAACCTTTAGGTCATATTTGCAGCCACAAAAGACTTACTAGCTGTGCACAAATACAAATAGTCCCAGCACATGGACAACGTCATAACAGAAGTATTGCAATTGAAAAAGTTGCCCTAAAAATGTTTTTTTTTTTACAGCAAAAACATTTTTTTTTTCATAAATCAGCCAGAACTGACAGCAGCCGGTAAATACATGTCAAATACATATAGGGTCCATTCACACATATGTAAAATGGGTCCGCATCCATTCCACAATTTGGCGGAACCTTTACAGACCCATTGATTTTCAATTCCAGTCTGAAAAATTAGGCATTCACAGGATAAAGAAGTAAGTGTCGGCCATTTCAGGCCCCAAAAATTAGCCCACATGTGTTTACCTGACAGCTAAGAACATTGTATTCTGTGGCTGAAGGTACATTAGGCATTCACAGGATAAATAAGTAAGTGTCGGCCATTCCAGGCCCCAAATACACTTGTAAAAGTATACTCAGATAACACCCCACTTCAATATGTGGTATTGGGGGGCCACTGGTCTATCACACCAGTTGTTCAAAAAATTGGCCAATGAGTTTGGCATTGTGTGTAGCAGAGTTAACACAGCAAAAGAGGCAATATTGTTGCAGGACACAGATACACTTGTAAAAGTATACTCAGATAACACCCCACTTCAATATGTGGTATTGGGGGGCCACTGGTCTATCACACTAGTTATAATACATTAAAAGTGCTTTTGTCACTGTTTGTACTATTGCTGCAGGAACGCTCAGTCACCACACCTGTCACAATGCTGCACAGTGCACAATACAAATCCACTGTAATATGCTTTCTATATTACAAAGTATATTATACGATGGATTACACCCCTATGTAGTGCACTGCACATCTATACTAAATACATTGCAGCCCTTTAAAAAACTTTTGTGGACATTAACAGAGTGATTTGTGTCACTGCTGATCTCTGTCCCTGGAGCACACTGGATACCTGTCCCTAAACTGAAAAACTGCACACCTATACCAAATAAATTGCAGCCCTTTAAATGAATTTTGTGGACATTAAAAGAGCGATTTGTGTCACTGCTGATCTGTCCCCTAGAGCACACTGGATACCTGTCCCTAAACTGAACAGAGACTGCACACCTATACCAAATAAATTGCAGCCCTTTAAATGACTTTGGTGGACAAATAACAGAGCGATTTGTGTCACTGCCGATCTCTATCTGTCCCTGGAGCACGAACTGGATACCTGTCCCTAAACTGAACAGAAACTGCACACCTATACCAAATAAATTGCAGCCCTTTAAATGTCTTTTGTGGACATTAACAGAGCGATTTGTGTCACTGCCGATCTCTATCTGTCCCTGGAGCACAGACTGGATACCTGTCCCTAAACTGAAAAGAGACTGTAATAGACCTATACCAAAATACCAGCCCTGAAAAGGACTTTTGTGGATCTTAACAGAGCTATTTGTGTCTGGCAATCTCTCCCTGATGAACACAGCAGACCTTTCCCTACGCTGACAAAAAGCAGAATGTGAAATGGCCGCCTGCTCTGGTCTATTTATAAGGAAGGGGGCATGTCCATGTGCTGAAATGTTTCAATTGCCTGTCCCGTTCCACCTGACGGCTGTGTCATGGGTCAAAGTTCTCCCCCAATGTAAACTAATATGGCCGCCACAAACAACGCCATGTGTTCGCAAAATTGGCGGGTAGCGAACAAGCAAAATTTGTCGCGAACAACCGACGGGTGAACCGCAAGGCCATCCCTATTTGTGATTAACTTTTATAACAAGTGTGCCTCTATGCCCAAACAAAAGTAGTCTACATAGCATCCTTTCCTTTTAGAGAGGCAGCAGCCTGAGACCTTACCAGGGTCTATCTACATCACACCTTCATTGGGTACAAGCTCCACGGAAGGACAACTCACTCCACAGTGCTTCGAACAATATCAAACCATCTACTGGTCCAGCGCTATCCTCACATCACATTGGATTGTTTTAACATGAGCATGAGCCATATGAATGTCCTCTATTAGTTCCCCCAGTAAATTGTCCCATAGTGCTTATCTAGTTCTTTAATACTACTTTCCTATAATAGCACTTATTTCACTAATTCACCAAAATGAAAAACACTCACACCTTGCTTTAACCAGTCCCTGTGATAGTTCTATGATGTTAAACCATAGGAGAGGTTGAATCCATGGTGTTATGTCCCAGGATCAACTTGGATCCTCTAGGATATATCTAGGAATGTCAAAAATCCAAAGATGTAAATTCATCATCAAGAATCCATCTTTAATACTATCACAAACTAGTTTAACAATATACTTTTGACCCCCTGTTTGGTATACTTACTTGTTAAACACTGACTGGTAGAATCCTGTCTCCTTGGCACTACCAGAAAGGCACATTGGCAGTGAGCCATCTTCCTTATATGTCCCCCTGTATGTGGCCGCAATCCCACCTAGCCCATGTGAAAACATCACCCCATGCTGGAAACGTGTCTCCGGTGTGTTAAACATGTTATAATTAGTATTGAAGGAGAGTTGACACAAGTCTTAAAGCTTAGGTTTTGTGATTTTTTTTTTTAAATCTCAGCACCAGGGGGTAATACTTACAATAAATAAAAGGTGTCCCTTGTGCTGATGGCTGCTGTGTTGACTGAAGTTCTTAGTCCTCTGCCCCCCCGCCCCCCCAGATACCCCCACAGCTGTGATCTTCTGGTGCTGCAGGGGTTAATATGAGGCTACACATATCACTGTTACTCCTCAAAAATGTAGACAAAGTTCGCCCTTTCCACCCCCCCCCCCCCCTCCCCGCTCCATCCAGGGAAGCTGTACTATTTGTTCCTACAATGAAAAGCAGTCTTTAAATTGAGGAGGCAGATATTTATTCATATGTCTGTCCTCCATTTATAGAACACTTTTCATTGTGGGAATCAACTGTACTATATGGTGTACTGTGGTGTGTGACAGGGATATGCCCTTTGCTTACAAAGTTTGTCCTGTCCCTCTTTCTGATCTCAGAAACTTGGGAGATATGGCAATAATGAATTGTGGCTTCACCCATTGGTTATGCAATGCATTAGGATTATATGGACTACAATAGTAACAGCAAAGACACAAACATTATGGCAGGTTAAACCATTCATTTATGTGTATTTCAGCTTTGTCATTTAGGTATTTGGCTGTAGTCCTGCTTAAATCCTTTCTGAACTTCTCCCAAATTTAATGGGTTTGCCGGGAGGGTGGTGGGTGGGAGAAGGATGTTTATTTACAGAAGCTATTTTCCTCTAGCAAATAACAGTCTAAAATAGTACAAGAATGTATTGATTTCATAGGAAAAGAATTCTGAATGCAAAGTGCTTAGGCTGACTGAAATCAAATGAGACTTATAAAACTCCATGAGTCGACAAAGCACATAAATCCTTCTAGATTCTTGGCAAAAAAATGCTCTCATCTTTATGAAATAGGATAATTTTAACTTTAAATTTTAATTGCCTGTAAACTGAATGTTGTACATTTTATTTAGAACACCAGGTACTAAAAAATGTTTTGGCATTTTCTTAAATTGACTTAATTTGTATGAAGAAAGGGCGATAGTGGCTTCAGGTTATCATTTTAATTTGTTCAGCTGTTTGGATCTGTCATGATTCCTGCATGCTGAAATGAGAAACGAGAAAAAACTAAATATGATTTTGTGCTATATCACAAAGGTACTTTGAACACTGGATGGATTATTCTATTTAATAAAAGCGTGAAGTAGGTCACTGGAAATTTATATTTTATTAAACTGCTTAAGAGGTCGTTGTTTGAACTTAGCAGACTGCTGCAATCTGCTGCTTGAGTGCTGGTGGACTGTGAGGACACATGAGAGATGCTAAGGGGTTGTTCCAGTTAGCTGTCAGCTGTCAGATTATTTTTTTTTCCCCTGTTAAAAAAACATTTAATTAAACCCGGAGAACTCATCACTTCCCTTCAGGTATATCAAGCCTGATTCAATACAGACAGTGACAACTGTCACCAGAAAGAAGATTAATATAAAAGTGTAGAATCCTGCCGAGGGGGGGAGAGAAATCTGTTACATTTTAGCTTTATGGAAATAAATATAAGGGCACATCAGAGCATCCCTATATTAAGATATATTCAATCTAGAAGGGAGGGCAGTGGCATTCTGAAGCATGAATTTTATTTGATGATGGGGATGTTGCAGTTGCCACTAGCATTTGTGAATAATTTAAGGAGTTGTTAAGGCAGACTGAGGGCTATCTATCTGTACAGAGCAGACCTAAAATTCATACATTAGAAGTTAGTTAAACATTCCCTAAAGTTTAATAGGTTTCATATACTTTTTGATAATAAATCTTTTATGAAGGGCTTCAGCAACAAATTGAAGCCAAACACCAGCTACATTTCTTTTTTCGGTTTCAAATAGTTTTCCATGGGGTTTTTATTTTTTGTAGGAATCTCTGTTGGTAATATTTTTTTTCTCTCTTCCTGTCCCTGTGACATGCAAACAAGAAAAAAAGGAGTGTAGTCATTTCAGGGGCAGTAAGGTTGTGGAAGTAATAATAATATTGTTAGACATACTAATCCTTTACCATGCTACTAAAAACTATGTTTATGTTTTTCAGTGACCCCATTGGAAAGATTTCCCATCAACCCCATCCCTGATGGAAGTAAGGGAATATTTACACAATAGGGAGATAGAAGGGAATAAAAAACTGAGAGAGACTGAAAATTTTCCCTGATCTATCAAAAACAAAAGAAACATCTTGGCTTGAGATAACATTTAGAGTTTATTCCATTATGGTAAAAATAATTATTTGGCTTATTATTTTTCTTTGAAAGTAGAGGATATTGTAACTTGCTTTATCTGTATGTTTTCTTTTTTTCATTATCACATTTAAGGTAAACTATTGATAACCTTAGCAACCTCCTTCCACAAATTAATCACAATTTATCATCTCTTTGATTCTTGGAGAATCAAACACCCCATTGGGAGGCAGTATTCATTCTACTCCTCTCCCCACAAAATGTTTTCTAGGCTAGACTATTTTTTTCTTGTTTCTGATCCCTTTTTGATTAATGTAGTAGCATCAGAGTTGGGTCAGATAACCTGTTCTGATCAAGCTCCGATTTTTTTAGATCTCTCCCTGGCAACTGCTTTTCCCAAAACTTGCCATTGAAGACTTAATGAATTGCTGATGAATCAGATGGACACCAAAGAGAAACTCTCTTGATGTCTTTCTGATTTTTTTTAGCTTAACGAGGGCTCCGTGGCAGACACATTCACTATGTGGGAGGCACACAAAGCCTATTTCCGTGGGCAGTGTCTATCTGAGGGGTCTCGCCTAAAAAGAGATGCTGTGCAAAAAACCTGTTTGTTGACTAAACTGAGAACCACAGAGCAGCTCCTTGTACTCTCCTCCACAGTGACCCCCCTTTGTACAGTCACCTCCCTACGAAACCAACTCAAATCTTTAGCATGTCACAGGCATAGCCAAGTCCTCGCTGTGGGCAAAACAAAAATTCTACTAGTTTTCCAATAAACCCCATAGAATGTTGGTCTCTAGACTTCATTCCCATCCTTCTCACTCATTCCCAGATTTTCTGATACAATCTGATGGTACGCCTACACATTGTCCTCAGTCTATGACTAGGGCCTTTGAGGAGTTCTACAGTATGCTTTACAATTGCCTAACTCCAGCTCACCACCCTCCCTTTAAACAGGAGGCTATTGAAGCATTTCTAACAGATATACGTCTGCCTAAGTTGTCCTCAGCAGACCTTTGAAAACTGAATGCTTCCATTACTGAGGAAGAACTCACTACTACTGTAAAAAATGTACCAACGCATAAATCTCCAGACGGGGCTTCCTTACTCATATATAAAACCTTTCTTCACATCTTAGGCTCTTTCCTACTATCCCTATATAATTCTCTTCTTGGGGGGAAGCCTCCTCAGTCGTCCATTGTTGTCCTTTGTACACTCTTACATCACTGTTATACCAAAACCAGATAAGGGCTCATCTATCCAAGATAATTACAGACCAATTGCGCTGCAAGATATTTACAAAGTTCCTGGCAAATCACCTCTCACACCTGCTTTATTAACGTATTGATAAGGACCAAGTGGGCTTTGTTCCAGCTAGATGTGCAGGGGACAGTACCAGGCGTACCATAGACCTTATTGACATGGTAAATAGGGTTCGCTGCCCAGCTATGATTTTGAGTTTGGACGCTCAGAATGCATTTGATCAGCTAAGCTGGCCCTATATGTTTGCAACATTATCTAAATATGGCTTTCAAGGTCCCTTTATTTCTGCCCCCTGGTCTCTTTACGCCAACCCCTCTTCCCAGGTTTAGGATGTCCCCTTTCCTCCCGCGGATGTCCATTGGTACTAGGCAGGGGTGCCCACTATCGCCTTTATTTTTATTTTATGTCTAGAACCCATAGCCACTGCTATCCGTGCTCATCCGGACATCTGGGGGGTCCCAATGAGACAGAGGGAGTACAAATTTTCCTTTTTTGCTGATGATATTTTGCTGACTCTGACACACCCGCTTGTCTCTCTACCATCCTTGCTTAGTCTACTGTCCCAATTTGGCTCCCTCGCTGGGTACAAAATTTTTACCACCAAGACGGAAGCCATACCTATCAATGTTCCCCCCTGATGTTATAACTTCCCTACAACAGTCATACCCATATTGATGGTGTACTCACTCTTTGAAATACTTAGGTGTGCAGATCACAGCTACTTATTTATCTCTGTACCTGTCAAAGTATACCCCTATGCTCTGAACTATTAACGACATGCTAAAACCCTGGAACGCTTATCTTATTTCATGGTTGGGTAGGATAAATGTTTTAAAAATGTTTATTATGCCTAAACTGCTGTAACTCTTTGAAAACACTCCCAGTGTCAGTGCCTATGTCTCAACTTATGGGTATATACAAAAAGGAAGTGGGTGTTGGCGCTGCTCTATGTTACCTACAAGTATTGACTTCTATATCAAATCTGCTTGGATGTTTTATATAGTAGTAGGAGTAGGAACTATTACTACCAATCTAACTACCACCTAGGTAATACCAATTAATAAAAAATTGGTGGTTGTGAAGGTATGCGAGGTGAGGTAGTGGATAATCGGTATATTTCACCTTGCATACGTTCTGTGGTGAGAGACTGAACAGGAATCTGGCCCTGTTTTTCCAGCCTCTGTGATAGGCTGGGTTCCGGTCCGCAGGTTGTGGTTCACTTGAGTCCATGCTCAGGTTGTCTTTAAATGAACAGGAAGTGAGCACAGAAATGCTCTGGCCTGAGACTCAGAAGGGAATCTGAGAGAGGAGCTCTGTTTGGACTTTAAAAGAAAAGGTTTGCTTTACCATATGTTTTGTGGGGGATGGGGACCAGCCCCACACTGTATAGTGAGAAAAACTGCTGTATAGTTTAGCGCCGGACGGCAAGGATTTACTTGTTTTGTTGTTTTTTTTCATATTTGCAAACCTTTGCTAAATAAAACTGGCAAACCACCAGACTTTAAAGAAATGACCTAATCTCCCACATGTGGTGGAGGATGCGGGCATATTCTAAAGATGGAGGAAATGTTAAAGGCCCTGCTACAGGCCAATGCAGCTCAGTGGGAAACCAACCGCCAAATCGCAGAGTCCGCTACAGCACAACAGGAGGCTGCTGCAGCACAACAGGCGGCCCAGCAGGAGATGAACCGGCAGTTTGCAGAGGCTCTGCTGGAGCTGAATAAGGGGTTTGCATCGCTGGTGCCAGCGAAGCCAAAATTGGTACGTGCCTCATACCACTTGCAGAAGATGACACCGGCCCATGATGTCAAAGCATACCTGGTGACTTTTGAGAGGGTCGCTGTCCGTGAAGGTTGGCCAAATGAACAGTGGGCGGGTCTGTTGGCCCCATTTCTGACAGGAGAACTGCAAAAACTTTATTATACAGAGAAAAGAGATAGAGTTTACCATAGAAAAGCTACAAGCTTATAAACTCTGTCATCTATTGGCTGTTGTAGAGTACATCTCTGCTAAATACTGATGTACATTAGTTGTTGCACAAAAATACAATTCTATATTCCAACACCCCCACTCAACAACTACTCCTTAACCACTTTACCACCGGCAACTTGGCACTGTACAACTGACAATTGCATGGTCATGCAACACCGTACCCAAACGAAATGTATGTCTTTTTTTCCCCCACAAACAGAGCTTTCTTTTGGGGGTATTTGATCACCTCTGCGCTTTTCATTTTTTGCGACATTAATAAAAAAAGAGCGACAATTTTGAAAAAATAACAAAATCTTTCTACTTTGACAGTTAAAAAATACCCAATATATTCAATTTTTGTCATATATTTAGGCCAAAATGTATTTAGTTACATGTCTTTGACAAAAAAATTCTCATTGAGCGTATTTTTAACCGCTTTAAGACCGGAAGATTTTACCCCATTCCTGACCAGGTCATATTTTGCGATTCGGCACTGCATTACTTTAATGGTCAATTGCGCGGTCGTGCAATGCTGTACCCAAATTAAATGTATGTCCTTATTTTGCCCACAAATAGAGCTTTCTTTTGGTGGTATTTGATCACCTGTGCAATTTTTACTTTTTGCGCTATAAACAAAAAATAGCGACAATTTTGAAAAAATAACAATATTTTTCAAATTTTTTTATATGAAATTCCCCCCCAAAAAATATAAAAATATAAAAATCTACATTTTTTAACATTTTAGGCCAATTTGTTTTCTGCTACATATGTTTGGTAAAAAAATTGCAATAAGCGTATTTGGATTGGTTTGCGCAAAAGTTATCGCAGCTACTAACTACGGGAAAGATTTATGTCATTTTTATTGTTTTTTTTTTAAACTAGTAATGGCGGCAATCTCCGATTTATTTTGCAGGACTGCGACATTGTGGTGGACAGATCGGACACTTGACTGACATTTTTGACACTTTTGGGGGGACCAGTGACATTACTACAGTAATCAGTGCTATAAATATGCACTGTTACTGTAATAATGACACTAGCAGGGAAGGGGTTAACTTTATTGGTGATCAAGGGGTTAAATGTATGCCTGGTGCTGACGTGTGTGGGGGGAGGGGATTGTGTGACACAGGCACAGATCGCAGGTTCAGCTATGCTGAATCCTGTAATCTGTCCCTGCCTGTCACATAGGAGATCCGCCCGCTTTGTTTACACAAGCGGGCGGATTTCCCCACTCAATCCTCTACGATCGGAGAAGAGCGGCGGTGATCACTGCCTCTCCTCCACTGGCCCGACTCCCGCCGCCCAGAAGGGGAGGAGTCCAGCGACGTAGGTCTACGTCGCTGGACAGAATCAAGCCACTTTGCCGCAGTACCCTCAATGTGAGCGGTGGTTAAATTAGTCCCATTTCGGATCTCAGTTCTAGAAATCTGTTTTAGTTCACTTCAAGTTGCCATCTCTTCATCAGCAGCTCCGATTCACTTTTGTTTCTTATGAGTTGGAAGTCTTTGCATCTTATCCCAGGAATCTGGCTCTGGTTTTAATACTACGCAAGCAACATAGGACAGACATTTTTGCTGGGATGCCTTTATTGCCTCTGGTGGATTTTCTGATTGAAGCCTCTTGTGGTCTGGTTTCTTCTTTTACAGCATTTGGATTGTCTGTGTTAAATTATATTTCTGTGTTACTTTGTTGCTTATTTTCGTGTTATACTGATGGGAAATTTCCTTCAGTTTTGAAGTGTTTGTGTTAGTTCAAAACATTTTTCAAAATATTGAAGCTTCATAGACAATTACTTTCTACTGTTGGTTAACTTGTTTGTGTCTTGGTGTAGAATTTTGTATTTCTTTTGAGTCTCACTGTACCCCGCAAGTACACCATCCTTTGCATAAGCATCCCATTTTGTATGTTTTTCTTTTGGGATGTGCACATAGGCTTTACTTCATATGGAGTTTTCTTAAGCTGGATACACACTATCCAACTTTTGTGGTTAGATTTCCTTCAGATTTACCTTTTCTATGTAGTGCAAGGGCCTGACTGATTGCATACAAATTGAAAGTGTTACGTTTGACCTCATATTATATGGTTTTGGTAAGTCTAAAGGAAAAAGTCTTCAGAAAATCTTATAGTGTGTATGGCCCATAAGTTGACTTTCCTGGTAGTCGATTTTAATGATAGAATGTGGTCATAATTGCCACCCCAATATGCTATCTCCATCAAACAGCATGGTTCTTCCACTCTCACTGTTCATTCAGTATGGTTCATTCTCTCTGCAATCCAGTTTTGTTCTTGGTTGTATGGTACAGTAATTTAAAATATTGTGCCATGCTTTCTTTCTGAGAAATTTGTTGCTTACTTGAGCCAAATACTGTTTCTCTGGTACTTTATTTTTGTTGTATACCAGATATAATGTAGTATACTTGCAGTAATTATCTATAAAATACCTGTGCCACATCACTGCTCATCCGTGCCACATCCATGCCACATCAGTGCTCTTCCGTGCCACATCAGTGCCACTACAGTGTTTATCAGTGCCCTACAGTGCCTCACAAAATTGTAATGGGAAGTCAGGAAATGAGGTTCTCCCTACATGTTGGGCCTCGGTATGTGGCTAGGCTGCGGAAAAGTGTCACATATGTGGTAACGCCATACTCAGGAGGAGTAGCAGAATGTATTCTGGGGTGTCATTTTTGCTATGTACATGCTATGTGTTAGAGATATCTTATAAATGGACAACTTTGTGTAAAAAAATAAAATGTGTTTTCATTTTCTTTCCACATTTTAAAAAAACTTGTGGAAAAAAATGACATATTCAAAAGACGCATTATGGCTCCTAGATTATGTGTTGGGGTGTTTTCTTTCCAAAATGGGGTCATTTTGTGGGCATTTGTCTTGGTGCTCCAGGGCCTTCAAAAGTGTGATAGGTTGTCAGAAAATGATATGTGTAATTTTTGCTCCTAGAACACCTGGAGGTGCTACTTGGATGTTGGGCCTCTGTATGTGGTCAGGCTGTGGAAAAGTCCCACACATGTGGTATCGCCATACTCAGGAGGAGTAGCAGAATGTTTTTTGGTGTGTAGTTGCAAGTATGCCAATAAAGTGTGTGAGAAAAAACGTGGTAATATGACCATTTTGTGAAAAAAAATCTTCATTTTGCAAAGAATTGTGGAAAAAAATTACAACTTTAAAAAACTCACCATGCCTCTTACTAAATGCCTTTGAATGTCTACTTTCCAAAAAAGGGTCATTTAGGGGGTATTTGTACTTTACTGGCTTGTTAGGGTCTCAAGAATTGAGATAGGCTGTCAGTACATCAAGTGTGATCAATTTTCAATGATTGGCACCATAGCTTGTAGACTCTATAACCTTCACAAAGACCAAAAAATGTATACTTTTTTTTAGGTTATTTTTACTAAAGATATGTAGCAGTATAAATTTTGGCCAAAATTTTTGCAGAAAAATGACTACATTTGCAAAATTTTAAAACCAAAACAAAGAAAAATGCATTTTTTTTTACAAAAGTTTTGGTGTTTTTTTTATTTATAGCGCAAAAAATAAAAAAATCCAATTATGATTAATTACCACCAAAAGAAAGCTCTGTTTGTGTGAAAAAAGGACGCAAATTTCATATGGGTACAGTGTTGCATGACTGAGTAATTGTCATTCAAAGTGTGAGAGCACTGAAAGCTGAAAATTGATCTGGTTAGGAAGGGGGTTTAAGTGCCCAGTGGGTAAGTGGTTAAGATATTCCATATTAGATGAATGATAATATGACACTGATTAGTGATTACATCCTAAAGTTCAGGCTTCATAAATACAATTTTCAAACTTGCTGAACAAAAGGGTAAAAGTAACGAATACTAAAAAAATGTAATTACATTTTCTAGAACTCTAAATGATAGGAAAATGCATTTTTAAACAATGTTGATAATGAAATCTTTTAAACTGAACCAACTTTTTAAATAATAATAATAACTGGATGAGTTGAAGATCTACATTATTAATGCACCTAATGACTAAAACAGACAAGACCATACACTGTATTGACCACTGATATCTGTAGATGTATAATTGAGAAATAAATACACAGCTGATGTTTCCTTTACTGCAAGCCTCTTTTTTTAGACCATTAAAAATTAATGGGACATATTAAAGAGACGAAGGCTTGGGTTGCACTCCCCTGGGAAGTAATTACAAGTTACTCAAGCTGACTGTTAAATATGCAATCGCCAGGTATTTCATTGTATAGTGAAACATATTTATTGGTGTATTAAAAAGCAGAAGCCATGTTCATTTTGTTGAATGAATGATGTTTAAGCATGAGTCTTATAGATAGACATTGGAATGATCACACTGATATAAAACATGCCAGCATTATTAATATAAATAATTTTATAAAGAAAGTAAACTACATTGCTCGTTTTTCAAGGACAATGGGTATCCTATTTTGTTTTGTTCAATGTACCCAAGGTATTAACAAGTAAAAATGATAGATAGATAGATAGATAGATAGATAGATAGATAGATAGATAGATAGATAGATAGATAGATAGATAGATAGATAGATAGATAGATAGATAGATAGATAGATAGATAGATAGATAGATAGATAGATAGATAGATAGATAGATAGATAGATAGATAGATAGATAGATAGATAGATAGATAGATAGATAGATAGATAGATAGATAGATAGATAGATAGATAGATAGATAGATAGATAGATAGATAGATATTTTATTTTGTGAAGTGTGTGTCTGGTAATAGTCACTAGTGTAATGGATGTAATACTGGTTATTACATTATTATTACATTAGTGAAATGCCTATTTCACCTTATGGTGCATACCTCATGTATATTTGTATATATGTTACTGCTGAGATCCACTACCTTACTCAAAATGCAATTAGATCACCCCTCCTTTCGGAGAAGCAAGATGGCGATTGAACATGGAGACAACAACCAAAATAAGACCTTGTCATGTCCTGGAAGAAAGATATAGACACATAGATACTCCAATCATCCAATCACCACCTTATACGTATTATATATGACTATTTCCTGTTTATGACTTTCTTCAGTCTTCATAAGAACAAAAGAGGAACTAATAAATTGAACTAATGGCTGAACTGAGTGTCAGAGTTTTGTTTATCTGATGTGCGCACATTAATGTCCTCGCTTCGGCAGGACATATACTAAAATTGGGAAGGCAGTAGATATATCTGAGGATTGTTCTGGTCCAAATCCAAATCACTAGCAATACTTCAGGTAATTTAGGCTGAAAATGTTTTAGTGCTCTTGCGCTCTTACATAGTTAATGAACTACATCCTGAACTAGTATAGTATATTATATATTAATATAGTTCTGAACCAGAAGGCAAATGCGGGGGAAAGGGCGGGTAGTAGGATTTTTCCTGGTACCGTCAAAAGCATTACAGCTAAATAAAATCAAAAGGATTTATTTAATATTTATAGACAATATACAAAAAGGCATAAAACCAAAGATTTAAAAACAACCCATTTCAATGGCTTGACTGTAAGTTTGATGGTATACGCATAATCATGACTATAGCAATATATACAGATGGGGTATACAGTTAGCCAGTACTCAACATGTTTGGCAGCTGACCCGCTTCTTCAGGAGTTCAAATGGGAAAGAAATCAATCCTATAACAGGAAATAGTGATTCAGATAATAAAATCTACATAGACACATGGTAATAATCCTAAATACATTTTAGATGGCTGTGATAATCAACAAGGCACACACCCCTAACATCAGATACTTTCATGAGTCTGCTACCTAAGGGGTTAACTTAGTGCAGAGTCTGCAGCCTAATTGCAGTGATTGGCAACAGGCTGCTCTATTTAAACTCTGCAGCAGCATTATGTCCTTGCTGTCTGATCTGCAGCTTCCTGTAACCCCTGCTCCTGTTTACCTGCTTCTGTGATTGATCTCCTGTATGACCCGGCTTGACTTTGGACTTCCCTTGCTTTCTGCCTGCACCTGACCTCGGCTCCCCTCTGACCTTGAACCTGCATGCTCCTTTGGATTCCACGCCGCCCGCCTGTTGTTGACCCGGCCTGTGAACTGATCCATTTGCCTGTGAGCCCCCTGTGGACTCGGGTGTTCCGTCCTTCTGCCTGCCTACTGTTGGGATCCTCCTACCTGCTGGTTGTCTCCTCTTAAAGCATCTGGGACCTTGGAGCTGCCCATCCAACAGCTGACCCACCATTCTGCTCTCCCGTGTAACCTGTCTGCTCTACCAGGGGCCGTGAGTCAGATACGTAAGGGAGGCCTTCCTCTGCACTATCGGTCTCATCAGTCAGGTACGTGAGAAGTTGACAGATACACCTAGATGGAAGCAGACCATGGTCTTTTAATGGTCTGCTTCCATCTTAGGTGTATCTGATGTTTGGGGTGAGTACCTTGGTGATTATCACAGCCATCTAAAATGTACTTAGGATTGTTACCACTTGCCTATGTAGATTTTATGATCTGAATCACTATTTTCTGTTTTAGGATTGATTTCTTTCTCATTTGAACTCCTGAAGAAGCGGGTCAACCGCAAAACATGTCAAGTACTGGCTAACTGTATACTCCATCTGTATGTATTGCTATATTAGTGATTTTGGGTATAACATCAAACTTAAAGTTAAGCCATTGAAATGGGTTGTATGTTAAATCTTTTTTTGTATGCCTTTTGTATATTCCCTATAAATATGTAAAAAATTATTTTTATTTTATTTAGCTGTAATGCTTTTGACGGTACCAGGAAAAATCCTACTGCCCCTTTCTCCTGCATTTGCCTTCTAGTTATGAATAATTTAAGCTTAAAATGCATACATTTTTTTTATTTTTTCAAGACATGTATTTATTTTAAACCCTTCCATAACAGTGGGTTGTTTTGCAATCCGTTTTGCTGGATACATTTTCTTGAAAAGAGCCTTTAAATCAGGAAGAACCCAAGTTGTCTGGGACGGCATGGCTTAGATTATCTGAGAGCAAATGACTTTCCAGGGGTACAATCTGGCCATCTTTTCAATGCCCAATTTGTTTTGATGCCTTAGCTTGGTGCAGAAACTAAAATAAATGTCCATTATCAAATAAACAAAAGAGACCAATTTTGGCTGGAGGGTTTGGCCAGCTCTTAACATAGATAGGAAGTGTTGGATGCAATTAAATAAAGCTCCATGACTGATTGTTAGCATAGCATCTGCTGCTTTATGCTATAAAGTGTTCCTTGGCTTATTCTACGTTCTGAATTATGTGGGTTTAAGTAGAAATTGGTTGGGTTTGTTCAGCCAGCAGACTGAACTAAAAACAGTGAACAGATTCCCTTCATCCACACAATCGAGTTGGATGCAGGAATCTTCCCCCCTGAGACATAGAGGTTAATTTACTAAAACTGAAGTGTGCAAAATCTGGTGCAACTCTGCAATCAGCTTCCAGGCTTTTGTCAAAGCTTAATTGAACAAGCTGAAGTTAGAAGCTGATTGGCTACCATGCACAACTGCTCCAGATTTTGCACTCTCCAGTTTAGTAAATCAACCCCATTGTATTCTGACAGCAGGACCTTCTGCTGTCCAAATATACTGAGCTGCAGATGTTCCTTTTAAAAAAAGTTTTCGAACATTCCCACTCAACCAAAGTCAATCTAATGATTTATTTCAGTTAAATAGGGATGGCCACACATAAGTTGAAATTTGGCTGGTCTCTGTTGAACCAGACAAATTCTAATCTATCTATGGCCAGCTTCAGTAGAACCACCTTTGGTTGCATTACAGCTAAGAGACGTTCTTGTTAAATCTCTACCAACTTTGTATGTTTGTATCCTGCAATTTTTGCCCTTTCATCTTGCTACATTTTTTTCAACTCTTTCAGACTGGATGGAAAAATGCTGGTGTACAGTAGATTTCAACTCATGGAACAGTTTCAAAATTGTATTGAAACATGTTCTTATCTACAATTGCACTGTATTTGTTTACATAATGCCCTCAATCCTGATCAATTTTCCCAGTCCATGTCTACCGATGAAAAGCATTCCAACAACATGATGCTAATTAGCACCAACATGCATCAACATGGAGCTGACAGGTTTAACAAAAAATAAATAAAAAATCATTCAGAGATTTTATATTAGACAAGCTTTTCCCCTGTGTTTACTGTGTCCACAGCAGGTGCTAATGTTCATAAATTTCATATGTAGATTGAAACACAGTCATTAACTAAAACAGAAAAAGCTGTGTAGGAAGCTTAAAACCGGGTGAGGAACATCCAAACACTGCTTCTAAGATGAGGTTGTGGAAGACAGTTTTTATCACAGCTCATACACCATGGGAAGACTTAGCATAGCAACAAGACAATGATAGCTATGCTGTATGAGCAAGATATCTCCCAGGCAAGGATTTCAAAGCAGACTAGTGTTTCATGATGTGCTGTTTAACCTCTTTTGAAGAAGCACAAAGAAAGGGGCAACAGTGAGGACCATAGACACAGTGATCGGCCAAGGATACTTAATGCAGAAGATGGAACATGCATCATGTTTATTTCCCTTTAAAATCAGACAATATCCACTAGTGCCATCAGCACAGAACTGGCAGAAACCAGTGGACTCATGTAGACTCATCTACAATTTGGAGAAGTCTGGCCAGAAGTAGTCTTCATGGAAGAATTGTGGCCAAAAAGCCATACCTCTGAAGTGGAAATCAGGCTAAGCAACTCAACTATGTACAAAGACATAGGAACTGGGGTGCAGAAAAATGGCAGCAGATGCTGAGGACTAATGAGTCAAAATTTGAAATATTTGGCCATAGCAAGAGGCAATTTGCTCACTTAGGAGCTGGAAAGAAGTATAATAATGAGTGTCTGCGGGCAACAGTGAAGCACGATGGAGGTTCCTTGCAAGTTTGGGGCTGTATTTCTGCAAATGGAGTTTGAGATTTGGTAAGGATCAATGGCATCATCAATGCTGAGAAATACAGGCAGATACTTATCCATCATGCCATACCATCAGGGAGACATGTTATTGGTCCCAAATATATTCTGCAGCATGACAATGACCACAGACATGCAGCCAATGCCTTTAAGACCTATATTCAGTGTAAAGAAGAACAAGGAGTCCTGGGAGTCATGGTTTGGCCCCCACAGAGCTTGGATCCCAACATCATCAAGTCCATCTGGGAATACATGAAGATATTCCACATACTTTTTAGGTGTGGTGGGCACATGAAAGCTGCTTTGGCAATTTATAAGTAAGTCAAATAGTGTACACAAGGCATTGTTTGTGACAGTATATATTTGTTTATCTTACTGCATTTTATGAGTGTTAGCATATATTCTAAAGGATACTACAAGGTGAAAAAGTTGCTGCGTTTCAAGCCCCCTTTAAAATCCTAGTTGTCCAATGTGATGAATCATTAGCCATAACTAGGAAGAATGTTTTTATGAAATTATATAGCAAAATGTCAAGTGGACTAACAAACCAAAAAGTCATTACATGACATGTAGGGGTTGATTTACTAAAACTGGAGTGCTCGAAATCTGGTGCAGGTGTGCATGGTAGCCAATCAGCTTCCAACTTCAGCTTGTTAAGCTTTGATCAAGAAACCTGGAAGCTAATTGGTTTCTAAGCAGAGCTGCACAAGCTTTTACATTCTCCAGTTTTAGTAAATCTACCCCATAGTGCATGATTAATAGTAGTGCCAATATACTAGTAATATAAGCATGATTCAATATAATTCAAGAAATGCTTCAAAGTCTCCCCTGTGTCTACTATGCTATTTTATTTTTCATCCGCTGTATTTATTGTATTTACATTGCTTATGAATTCTGGATTTTATGGACATGTTTTGTATGGCTTTTAAGAGGAAGAAATATGAGTGCTTTTTATTTGATATCATCAGTGCTATAGCTTTTTCCTTGAACTGAAGAATCAATATAATAAAAATGATATGTGAAAAAGCTAATGTGTGGTGTTGAGCAGTTAGCACAGAGAGGAAGAAGAAACTTTCTTTCAGTACCATATTGAGCTGCTGCATACTCCAATCTGGATTTTTAATACATGGGACTGCAGCAGGCACAAGCATATAAATTAGTGTAATATGCCCTTTTTCATTTCAGTTGCTCTACAAAGACTCCCAAGCACAGACAAAATGTTGCAGTACCTTTTATTAAAGTATAACTCCAGCTAGAATTTTATTTATAAAGTTTGGTAAAGTTTGGAGAAACCTTTAGAATCTTATGTCTGTTGTTTGATAGAGGACCGGTTTCATGTCATATTAGAAACTACTAGGGAGGGACTAAAGCGCTTAGTAGATAGGCTAAATCTAATTTCCAGTCCCACACCACAATTTATGCATGTGAGAAACTGTGTCCAGGCTGGTTAGACAACATTCGGATACTTTCCTCATCAAAACTGATCTTGTCTTCAGATCTCCAACACAAAGAAAGACACTGTATCATGATCATCCTCAGGGGAATCTGCAACTGAACTTTGATGCAACTTTCATCTGGAGGCACAACTATATAATAGGTATTATGTGCACAATTCCACCAGGACACCTATCGGGCCCTTTGCTAATAATACTTGTTTGTACTTTGGATGCATGTACTATTATTATTTCTTGCTTATAAAATTTAGCTAGGTGCTGGGCTAAAGCAATATGGAGAAAGAGATATTGCCTTTTATCCTTCTCTTCATCTACTGAGATATATGAGATGCTATGCTGCCCATTCTCTTTCCCTCAGCAGGTGGAGAGCTAAAGTCAAGCAATTCCATAAACTTCTATGCAGAGGGATGATAATCCTTGGAGCCGTAGTTTGGGACGGAAGCTATAGAATAGGATGAATAGACACCTTACACTACAGATCCCAATAGGTATTGTGCAGTAGAAGGAGTGGAGATATGAGTTTTTATAGATTGCTCTGGAAAGTTCTTCCTTTTGTCATGGAGGGACTAAGAGAGAAAGCAGCTCTGTCTAGATTTTTGCTGCCAGGGAAGTATCGTGCCTGGGACTAGGAGTGAGGACACTCGGGGGCAGCACAGCACCACCCACATCACAGCACCTGCACCACTGTTTTAGGGAGACTGGAGTGTCCACTTACCCTCTGCTTCCCACTGTTGATCACCAGAGGCTTTCGGGGAAAGACCGAGGGGGACCCCCTTCTACAGCAAGAGGTCACTGCAGCATCCCAGAGACTGGTGAGAGAGCTAGTCTTCCATTGCTGATATTGCTAGCAGCAGAACAAAAAGTGTACCTAATCCATACAGCACCCATACTGCACTGAATACCCCACTTATTTCAAACCTAGACTGCACCTATACCAACCCTACTGCATCTAAACCACATCTACCTTGCACCTGTGCCAAGACTATATTGTTGCTAAACTCTACCTATACTGCATGCAGGGGACTGTCATTAGGTGCACTAACGCTGTTAAAGTGCCCCAACAATAGCCAGCAAAAGAACATTGCAACGGACTGCCTCTCCCATAATAATTATTCTGCAAGCCCCCCTTCTTCTCCTGGACAGTGCATACCCATTTGGTCTACTCTGGCAGTGTAGTTCCAGCACTCAGTAGATTAAACTTTACTACTGCTCACTGCTGCACTTGAGGTGGTCTTGCTACTGTTTATGCTGATCTGAGCACCAAATGTCATCTAATGTCTACTCCCTACTGTTAATCACTTTGTATTCTAAATTGAGTTACTACCATTGTTAATCCATTTTATGCTTGCTTAGTTACCAACCATATTGGGTGACAATATATTAGGTTTGCCTTTACTACCTGGTTTGGTGCCTGTTATCTTTGATATAGCACTGCTATTGAGTACTAAGTATTACTTTTAGTGAATTCCTGTGATATTGTATGTTTGAACACTCAACCTGGTGGGTTAGAGGGGCTTGGTTCCTAAAAAGGTTGAGGCAAAGGACAGAAGACCCATTCTATCCAGCAGCTTGCACTATAAAAGCCTGTATTATTTCCATACTGGTGTGCATCTATATACTTGTGGTTAGGCATCATTGAGTGTTAAAAACTCTGCTTTTAGGGACATCTACCATTTTTTCTGCCTCTAAATTCCCCCTCCCTGTTAGCTTATGTGTCCATGAACACATAGGCATTTAAAAACATTCAGAGGCTGAAAAAATACCCACTGCCAGTGCATCCAGGAGCAGCAGTGTTTTGGCAGAAAACACGTGTAAATATGTGTTAACACTAGGGCTGTCAAGCGCTTTAGCATTAATTCATTTTGAGGCTAGAATGAATGATTATTCTGGCTAATAAAATGAATTGACGCCCAAGTCACTGACATGCCTAAACCCACCTAAACGCACCCAAACGTGCTAACACAAGTTTACAAACATCAAGCTTTTTTTTTTTGCTACCAAAACGTTGCTGCCAGATGGAAAGGCATTTAGGAAAGGATGGGCGAATACCCTGTGTTCATGGGGCCTTAAATATGCAGGTTGCAGTAGTTCTTCTGCTGCCAATGACTTTGATTAGATTACTGGTCAATTTCTCAGTAAGGAAAACCCTTCTCTTTACAGAGGCCCTGTCCTGGCTGGAGGCACTGCCAACTTTATTATAAAGCTTACTCTCCAATTTAGCAAAAGTTCTGGTTCTCCTATTTACCTACAGGTTTAGGACACTTTCTTGTTTTGGGAGGGTCATTTCTATGACCTCCCCAAAAGAGCAACTGTTATATTTTTGCATTCTCAGTTTAATTAAAGTAATCATGGTCACCCCGTCAAATCTATTTTCTAATAAATATAAACCCTTAAAGGATGACATTTAATTTGCTAAAGCTCTATGTATCATAAACAACTAACAATTTTATTTTTCATAAACTACTGTTTCTTAGCATTTTTTATGTTAATTAAATATCAGTGCTACTGATCTGTTCCAGCTTTTTTCAGCCACTTTCTTTCTACATGCAATCATTCCAGAGTTGTCTGCACATAATTACTGTGGACTGACTTCCTGATAGAGAAAAATGGTGGACCAAACTTGTGAACTGGGTGTTTCACACAGCCACTAATCTTCAGGGGCACAGGCAGAGATGGAAAGGCTTGGAAAAAACTGAAAAATTGGGAAAAAAAGGTTTCTTTTCCATTTTTTTCAAAGCCATCCCCCCCCCCCCCCGAGAAATTGGAAAAAAAGAAAGTGTGCAATGTGTTCTTTTACCATGGTAAATAATATATCTATGACACGGTCGTCAAACTATATAACATGAAGACCTTAAAGTGTTTCTAAATGCAGAAGGTTTTTATCTTAATTCATTCTATGCATTAGGATAAAAAAATCGTCTGTGTGCAGCAGCCCCCCTAATACTTACCTGAGACCCCTCTCGATCCAGTGATGTTGCACGAGATCCTCAGTTATCCGGGGCTCTCCCTCCTTATTGGCCTAAACACAGCAATGGGCGCCATTATCTCCTGCTGCTGTCAAAGTCAGTAAGCCAATGACAAAAGAGAGGGGCCAGGGCCGAGCCACAGCTCCACTTCTGAATGGACACACAGAGAAGCGGCTAGGCTTGGGTGCTGCCATAGCAAGCTGCTTGCTGTGGGGGCACTCGGCAGGAGGGAGGGGCCAGGAGCACTGGGGAGGGTTCCAAGAAGAGGAGGATCTGGGCTGCTCTGTGCAAAACTACTGCACTGAGCAGGTGAGTATAACATGTTTGTTAATTTTAAACAAAACAAGATTTTGTTATTACTTTAATAAAAGATTTCTGAGACTTTATGTAAAGTCTTAAATTATTGTAAGTTCTGTCAGCTGAAGACAAGCGAATCTTACAATACAATTCAAGCAACACTACTTCTCAATGCAGTTCTCAAACAAGAGAAAAATGCATATTTGCCACTAGGAGGCACTGTAGGAGAAAGGCTCCAGTTTAAATCACTTATGGACTCCATTTTGTACCTGCTACAGTGGGGTAGTTATTGGGATACAGTAGATGATAGTTTCTGTCTTTTCAGGCCTTAATTGGCAGGTAAAAAGATTATTTTGTCTGACAAATTCGTTTATATTTTTAACCCCTAAATGATTCCTAATAATATTCTCCACTATCACAGCATAATATTTATCTAGAGTCTGGTCAGTAAATTGTTTTTCCCTTTCCTCCTCTCAGTAACATGGTGAGACCAACATCTAGAATTTGGAAACATTTCCACAGCAACATTTCTGCTGAGAGCAAAGCTCCAAATGCTTTGAGGCTGACAAAATACATCCTGTCATGCTGGAGGAGCACTAAAGACATTAAAACACTTTTTGGAATGAAATGAGGAGGAGCATAATGAAAGTGCAAGTAGCCTTTCCCTCCAGAGTTCTCATTCAAGAAAAACTTTGCTGCTTCTGGATCATCACAAAGTGTTTCTTCACCAGCAGCATCTTCAAGTGGGGAAATTATTATTATTATTTCAGGTACTTATAAAGCGCTGTCAATTTACGCAGCGCTTTACATATACATTGCACATTCACATCAATCCCTGCCCTCAAGGAGCTTACAATCTAAGGTACCCTCCTTTTCCTGACCTGTCAGGCTGCATGCTCGGATAAGGGTCTGGTGAGGATTTTCAGGGGGGGGGGGGCACCACAACATTTTTTTAAAATATCTTGGTGGGGGGTTCCCTTCAAAATCCATTCCAGACTCAAATTCCCTTCAACATCCATATCAGACTCAAAGGGCTTGGTATGGATTGGGGGCAGGGTACGCTGTTTTTGGTTTTTGTCCCACTTTTTAATTGCCAGTAATTTTTTTCTTTTTAGTTGTCAGCGCGGAACTCGTGGGACACGGTGACGGCCCGCTCCTTAACAACCAGTACTAATTCCACAAATACTGCATGCCTGGACCACTTCTTAATTTCTGCATTAATTTAATTATTTATTTCCCTCTATGAATAGATTTTAACGCCTTTCATGCAGTATTTACCAAGCTCCTCGGTAAATACCGCAAAATGGTCTAGTGAATTGACAGTTTCAGGATCACATGTTATAGTTATGCAAAATGTGTCCTGACACCTAATCATCTCCTGCAAGTTCATTCTGTGAATGGAGCCCTCTCTCATTGTTCCATTTGTAATAAAAAATAAAATTTTAAAAAGTAAGTTGAACTAATTTATTGAATAAGCTATACTTTTATTTCAAGCATAATGCTTTTATATACACTGCAGTTCACATTCCTAGTGTAACAAATTACTTTCAATTTGCAAAACTACTCCACAGTAACAATTTTTTTTTTAATTTTCCTAAATTTTTATTTTTCCCAGAAAAATAAACAGGGAAATAAAAGTTTTTTCCTTAGCTTCAAAATTTCTGTAAACTTTACATCTTTAGGTACAAGTGACAAGGTGACAATGCAGGAACATGAGTGGGAAACAGTTGGTACTCTACTCTTTGTGCCTGAGCAAGAACCTTCACGGCAGATTCACCAGTTATTATTTTATTGAAAGCTGCTTAAAAAATGTAAAACTACTTTTGAAATTACAGTAATATGTTATTGGTTATATCATATTTCAGTTATTGAGTTTAGATATGCTTTATCTGTAAAGTTTGCAAGGTTTTATAGTTTTTTCATACCACAGTCCTAGAGTCTCTTCTGCCCTTGCTGGCCAACATGCTGACCTGCAACATCTTAAATTCTTTCTGTGTGAAGGTAACATTTGCCATTAAATTCATATACTGGCTTATGGTATGAACCTCTCTTGATGTAATGTTGCTAACACACACAAGGTTAGTGTTTAATGAACATATGTTTAAAAAAAAACATTTTTCCAGTAACATTTATTCCTCTGTATGCCTCTTGCACCTTTCAGCATCATGTGACCCATTTATTTCCCTTCCCTATATAGAAATTACACATTCAGCTGGAGATATTGATTGCATAGTTGGCAAGTTTCCAAAAATGTATCTATCATGCTTCTGAACAAATGATGTGGGCCTTCAAGCATTTGATTATTTATCAACTGCTTGTTCACAGAATATGCTCTTTTTTTGTGAAATTTGAGACAATAAATGTATCCTTCATGTTTAAAACACAAAACTAAAGATAATGGTTATATTGCAGATTTGTATATAGTTATATATGCAAAGCATGCCTACATTTCTATTCTGCGCATATATCTACACTTAGGATGGGCCAAATACCCTCAGGTTGGAGAACTTTCGAACATTGCAAAAGTTTGGGGCCGAACAGTGAATTCCATTGAAGTCTGTGGGACTCGAACTGGAAAAAATCAAAAGTGCCAATTTTAAAGGCTCATATGCAAGGTATTGGGCAAAAAAAGGGTATGGGTGGCCGGGTACTGCCCTGGGGGACATGTATCAATGAAAATAACATTTGTAAAAAACATTTTTTTAAATGAGCAATGATTTACTGATACTTAAAGTGATTGGAAATTTTTTTAAAAAACAAAACAAACAAACAAACAAACAAACATGTTATACTTACCTTCTGCTTGCTGTGCATTTGGTTTGGCATGGAGTGGCCCGGATCCTTCACTTCTCGGGTCCCTCCTCTGTGATCCTGCCCCCCCCTTCTGTTGAGTGCCCCCACAGCAAGCAGCTAGCTATGGGGGCACCCGAGCGGAGTCACAACTGCCTGTGTCCATTCAGACACGGAGCTACAACCCAGCCTCGCCCCCTCTCTCTCCTGATTGGCTGTCTGACTTTGATTAACTGCAGTGGGAGCCAATCGCCCCACACTGCTGTCTCTAATGAGGAGGAGAGCCCTGGGCAGCTCAGAAACTCCTGCGACACCGCTGGATAAAGATAGGCTCAGGTAAGTATTAGGGGGGCTGCTGCACACAGAAGGTTTTTTTTATCTTAATGCATTAAGATAAAAAAAACTTCTGCCTTTACAATCCCTTTAAGGTGAAACAATAAAAATGAAAAATTCCTTTAAATATAGTGCCTGGCTGGTCAACTTAGTCTGCCTGTAAAGTGGTACATCTGTACCATGTAAAGAACCTGCAGCAGCAAAAATGACATTTATAAAGCTAAAAAAAAAAGAAATTTTCCTTGCAAGCTTTCTTTATTTTATAAACTACGGCTTGGGGAGCCAGTCTGTATGATGAGGCCACAACTTAGTGTATTCGGAACAAGATTAGACATTTTTTGGATACATTCCGGTGTCTGTTTCGCAGACTTTAAATAGAAGTAACAGGTGCGGAAAAACTGGGCTTTCGGTGTTGGTGGTGCCTTCACACCATAACCCTATAGAGGTACTCTTGATGAAAGCAAGAATTGGCGTTGCTTTTAAAAATGTAAATTATTTGCACATGTCAAACAGGTGTGGAAAAACTGGTCCTTGGGGTTAATTGTGCCCATGAAACCTATACCAAAAAATGTCTTCCAGATAAAATCAACACCCACAAACTAGGCAGCATAGATAATCTTGCACAGATTCCAGATCCCGAAAACACTTAATTGGCAATATGGGCATCAGGGGCTTGATAGCTGCTGCTAATCCAGCACTGATTCATTTTGATAAATGTCAGTCAGTCAATGGAGTCTGTGGACAGATGTGTTCTTTTATCTGTCACAAAACATCCGGCAGCACTGAATGCCCATTCAAAAAGCACACTGGATGCAGGGTAGCTCCACAGTTCAACTGCATACTGGGCAAGTTCTGGCCAGGGGTCTATTCTCATGACCCAGTAACCCAGTGGATCATCAACTGGAAATCTCTCAATGTCTGTTTTTGCCCCCAGATAATCTCCCATCATACGATACAGGTGCTGCCAATGGGATGTGGAATCTGACAGCCCTGGGTCCTGAGGACTTAAAGAATTGTGAAATGCATAACTGAGATGGCCCCCTTCGCTACTGCTCCTTTCTTGACCAACAGAAGCCTCAAAACTTTCATGAGACTGTAATCTAGCAGAGTCTGGAAAGGCATAAACTCCTCCTCAAGATATTTTATCCTCTGCTCCCTCTGTGGGAATGGGATGAGACTTTCCCCTTGTAACGATGGTCAAGGAGTATTGCCAACCAAAAGTGATCCTTCTCCCTGATGCCCAGGCTCATGCTCAGCCTGAACTGCTTTCCCAACACTAGGCTACACATACATCTACTAAAGTATATTAAATGCCACAACTGATGACACAAATAGGTGTAACTACCAGAATATATATATAGACCACAGCTGATGAGACAGTTTTTAGTAAGTATAAGGACTCAACTAACTTAATTAAAGTGCATCTGAAGGCAAAACTTCCTTTATTTTTTTAGTTTGGATAGAGCAAGAAAGGGTTAGACCCTAACATTTATATTGCTGTCTGTGTCTCTATTTGGGAGAACTACCCCTCGATTAGTACTGGTGACTGCTGTCCCAGAGAAAGAAAGTGAGGAAAAATATAGAATTTTGGAGTTATTCCCAGAACAAGATATAAAGGAAATATTCTAATGGGGACACCTGTTCCAGGTAAAACTGACTAAAAAAAAAATTATATTTCTCCCACCCGGGAAGCCCAGGTGCTGTGTACAGCCACCCATAGAAATAAATTGCTATGCACGACTGTACTTAGGTATATGCCAGTACTTGTGTAAACACAAGTATAGCATGTGGGTGTTTAACAACTAGACCTCCAAAAGATTTACCCCCCTTCATGAATAGGCCATTTTTTGCGATATGGCACTGTTACTTTAACTGGCAATTGTGCGGTCATGCAACATTGTACCCAAATACAATTTTTTTATTTTCGCATAAATAGAGATTTCTTCTGGTGGTATGTGATCACCACTGTGTTTTTTATTTTTTTGCGTTGTAAACAAAAAAAGTCAGACAATTTTGAAAAAAATATATATATTTTTTTACTTTCTGCTATAAAACATATCCAATAAAACAATTTTAAAAATCTAAATTCTTCATAAATTTAGGCTAATATGTATTCTGCTACATGTTTTTGGTAAAAAAAAATTCCAATAAGCATATATTGGTTGGTGTACTTAAACGTTATAACACCTACAAACTATGGTATATATTTTGAAATTTTTATTTCTTTTTAATACTAGTAATGGCGGTGATCAGCGACTTATAGCAGGATTGTGATATTGCGGTGGACAATAAGACACTAACACTTTGCGGGAACTAGTGACACAAATGCAGTGATCAGCGCTAAAAATATGCACTCTCCCCGGTGTCATGTGACCTGTTAGTGTTACAAGGTCTCAGATGTGAAGGGGGAGCATATATTCTCTTCCACTCCTCCATGACGACATCATGGAGCTGGTGGATGTTAGAGACCTTGCGCTACTCCACCTTCCATTTGAGGATGCCCCACAGATGCTCAATAGGGTTTAGGTCTGGAGATATGCTTGGCCAGTTCATCACCTTTACCCTCAGTTTCTTTAGCAAGGCATTGGTCATCTTTGAGGTGTGTTTGTGGTCATTATCTTGTTGGAATACTGCCCTGGGGCCCAGTCTCCGAAGGGAGGAGATCATGTTCTGCTTCAGTATGTCACAGTACATGTTGGTAATCATGGTTCCCTCAATGAACTGTAGCTCCCCAGTGCCAGCAGCACTCATGCAGACCATGACACTCCCATGCTTGAATCTAGGCAAGACACACTAGTCCTTGTACTCCTTACCTGGTTGCCACACACATGCTTGACACCATCTGAACCAAATAAGTTTATGTTGATCTCCTTAGACCACAGGACATGGTTCCAGTAATCCATGTCCTTAGTCTGCTTGTCTTCAGAAAACTGTTTGCGGGCTTTCTTGTGCATCATCTTTAGAAGAGGCTTCCTTCTGGGACGACAGCCATGCAGACCAATTTGATGCAGTGTGCGGCGTATGGTCTGAGCACTGACAGGCTGACCCCCCCCTTCAACCTCTGCTGCAATGCTGGCAGCACTCATATGTCTATTTCCCAAAGACAAAACTTCTTGATATGACGCTGAGCACGTGCACTAAACTTCTTTGGCTGACCATGGCGAAGCCTGTTCAGAGTGGAACCCGTTCTGTTAAACCACTACATACAGTGGTCTTTGCCACCGTGCTGCAGCTCAGTTTCAGGGTCTTGGCAATCTTCTTATAACCTAGGCCATCTTTATGTAGAGCAACAATTCTTTTTTCAGATCCTTAGAGAGTTCTTTGCCATGAGATGCCATTTTGAACTTCCAGTGATCAGTATGAGAGAGTGAGAGCGATAACACTAAATTTAACACACCTGCTCCCCATTCACACCTGAGACCTTGTAACACTAATGAGTCACATAACAGCAGGGAGGGAAATGGCTAATTGGGCCCAATTTGGACATTTTCACTTAGGGATGTGCTCACTTTGGCTGAGTGTTGGGTTATTTTGAGGAGACAGAAAATTTACACTGTTATACAAGCTGTACACTCACTACTTTACATTGTAGCAAAGTGTCATTTCTTCAGTGTTGTCACATGAAAAGATATAATAAAATATTTACATAAATGTGAGGGATGTACTCACTTTTGTGAGATACTGTATATATATATATATATATATATATATATATATATATATATATATATATATATATATATATATATATATATATTCTGATCAAAATTATAAACGCAACACTTTTGTTTTTGCCCCCATTTTTCATGAGCTAAACTCAAAGATCTAAGATTTTTTCTATGTACACAAAAGGCCTATTTCTCTCCAATATTGTTCACAAGTTTGTCTAAATCTGTGCTAGTGAGCACTTCTCCTTTGCCGAGATAATCCATCCACCTCACAGTTGTGGCATATCAAGATGCTGATTAGACGGCATGATTATTGCACAAGTGTATCTTAGGCTGGCCACAATAAAAGGCCACTCTAAAATATGCAGTTTTATCACACATCACAATGCCACAGATGTCGCAAGTTTTGAGTGAGCATGCAATTGGCATGCTGACTGCAAGAATGTCCACCAAAGCTGTTACCCATAAACTGAATGTTCATTTCTCTACCATAAGCCTTCTCCAGCTGCAGACCACGTGCAACCACACCAGCCCAGGACCTCCACATCCAGCATCTTCACCTCCAAAATCTTCTCACCTGTAGGAGAGATTGGGGGAACATGTTGCCAATATTAAAAAGGGTTTCCCCGGTCATAGTGTGTCTAAACACCAATGTCATCATAGAAATCCCAACAACACCTTTTTTGTTGCTATTGATAAATTAACCACACACTGGAGGGGATCCAATATCAAAAGAGAAACTTCCTATATGGATACACGGTGGATACACTGTATAAAATCTTACGTCTTACTGTATAAAATCAATATCAATGTTGAGTGGGACGTAAATTGTTTTATTAATAATAGCTAATCTTTGTTTTTAATTTTTTATTTATTGTTGATTTTGTATTATGATTCATCTTTAGAGAAAAATTTTCTTCTTTCTTTTTCTCTTTTTATTAATGTTTTATAATATATAAAATAATTTTCATGCATTTTATTATGTTTATCAATTGTGGTATAATGTACTAACAGAATCCATAATTATGGGGGAAATACTATATTTTCGCACATGTGGGGAGTTCCGCACTTGCAAGATGTAGCACTTCCGCTCTCAATGTGTTCAATACTGATACACATACTTCTGCCCTGTCTTGTGTTGGATGGGTTTAAATAGCGTGGTGGATGTCTGGTAGCCAGTCAAGCAAACGTATGGCGAAACGCGTTGGTTGGGACCAGACGTGAGGTCACCACGCCGGCCGTTATCGGTATTGGAACGCTGAAGCCGATTTTTGGATCGGATATATGCTGTCATGCATATTATGTTTGTGAGTGCACTCTTTTATAAATACATTTATTCGTTGTTTTTATTGGATTACGCTATGATCCCTTGTTTTATTCATGCACACCGGAAAGCACATACTGCTTGGAAGTCCACTTGAATGAATACAACCGATGTTTCCAAATATCTTGATTCACTTACCTGATAAAGCGTTGCAGGCTTTTCCATTAAGTTGGAAGCCATCTGACTCTGGTAAGTGGTCATTCTCCCTCTTTTTGGTGTCAGTGTTTATTCACTAAGGATTTGGGAAGACCAGCTTTCTCACACATCCTGGGACCTGTGGTTGATTAATATATGCACATCTATAAACATATTGGACTAGGTGGGACTTTAAATGAGACCCAAGCTGGTGTTGCCCGGCGTCTCCATCCCTATAACAAGAAACAAAATGAGGTTGAAGGATTGTAAGAGGTGCATGAAAGTCAGCTAGCCCCCAGTCTGATGTACTCACCCTCCAGTCTGTCACCAACCAAATAAAACCTGTCTCTTGGTACAAAGAACAGGGGTTTAGTTGACACACATTTGCAAACGCATGTGAAAGCTGCAGAGCCACTTCACGGCACCCTGTTAAATCTGCAGTCCTACACTCTTAATTTAGTGTCCTCACCCTGGAGGCACATGGCTGCTAATGGGTGGATGGGGGAACAGGTGAGAGGGAGACAGCCCAACCTCCCCCAACCCATCCCCATCCACGACTGGCTGTTGTCTCAAGACTCAAATAATTAGGTTATAACCATGGTGCAAACTGGAAAAGGCCAGCTGAAAAGCATTACACCTCCATCCCCTTAGTGGATGCAGTATATAGATAGGAAGGTATTTTATGTATGGGGCATGGCCTGTAAAGCACACTGCCTTTGAAATCCCTAATTTCCTCTTTGGGACTTTATGTGAGACAAGCAGATCATGCTATTGGTCTCCATCCCTGTATACGGAAAACACTAAGGTCAAATCAAAACTGCATCCACCAAAAACGCACGAAAATCGCACAGTGGGACTTTATATGAGGCACCAAGCTGTAAGCAAGGCGTCTCCATCCCTGGTTGCTTAAACATATTGGACTAGGTGGGACTTTAAATGAGACCCAAGCTGGTGTTGCCCGGCGTCTCCATCCCTATAACAAGAAACAAAATGAGGTTGAAGGATTGTAAGAGGTGCATGAAAGTCAGCCAGCCCCCAGTCTGATGTACTCACCCTCCAGTCTGTCACCAACCAAATAAAACCTGTCTCTTGGTACAAAGAACAGGGGTTTAGTTGACACACATTTGCAAACGCATGTGAAAGCTGCAGAGCCACTTCACGGTACCCTGTTAAATCTGCAGTCCTACACTCTTAATTTAGTGTCCTCACCCTGGAGGCACATGGCCGCTAATGGGTGGATGGGGGAACAGGTGAGAGGGAGACAGCCCAACCTCCCCCAACCCATCCTCATCCACGACTGGCTGTTGTCTCAAGACTCAAATAATTAGGTTATAACCATGGTGCAAACTGGAAAAGACCAGCTGAAAAGCATTACACCTCCATCCCCTTGGTGGATGCAGTATATAGATAGGAAGGGATTTTATGTATGGGGCATGGCCTGTAAAGCACACTGCCTTTGAAATCCCTAATTTCCTCTTTGGGACTTTATGTGAGACAAGCAGGTCATGCTATTGGTCTCCATCCCTGTATACGGAAAACACTAAGGTCAAATCAAAACTGCATCCACCAAAAACGCACGAAAATCGCCCATCTATTACCTCAATGGGTTAAATACCGGTACTCAACATAAAAGTGGTAAAAAAATATAGTATCAAATAATAATGCGTGTGAGTGGGTTAATATATGCACATCTATTCCCTCAATGGGTTAAATAACAGTACTCCAAAATAATAGTGCAAACCAATGTGTGAGTAAATTGGTATAACAACTGTGATGCCTTATTGAAAAGTGCACGTGGCTCAAATAGTTAAATCAAGTCCGTATATAAAGTGACTGTAGTGTCAAAAGTTCAAAAGAGATATTCTTGTGCAGAATATGCTTTTCCAATATATTCAAGGCGCAGGTGCTCAGTGTAGATATAACGCAGTCCACTTAATGTGGAACGCACCGCGTGACGTAGTACGCCGATATGGTTTATCAATCTGTATCATTTATTAGCGCTGCACTTATTGTATATATTTGAGTTTAGGTTTTTTCTATTGGCCTGTGTTAGCTGCTATATATTTTTTAATTTTACTGTCACTATTATATTTAGTGCAGATTTCTCTGTTTTTTTTTAGACAGCAAGTATGGAGTTGTGTGGGTGAGCGGTTTGCTGATGTCAATGTTGTTGATTGAGTGGCCCATGGTGGAGATGGGGTTATAATATGGGCAGGCGTATGTTATGGACAACGAACACAGGTGTATTTTTTGATGGCATTTTGAATGCCCCATGTTGCAAGGATCTGTACACAATTCCTGGAAGTTGAAAACATCCCAGTTCTTCCATGGTCCGCATACTCCCCGGACATGTCACCCATTGAACCTGTTTGGGATGCTCTGGATCAGCGTATATGACAGCGTGTTCCGGGTCCTGCCAATATCCAGCAACTTCACACAGCCATTGAAGAGGAGTGGACCAACATTTCACAGGCCACAATCAACAACCTGATTGACTCTATGCAAAGGAGATGTGTTGCACTGCGTGAGACAAATAGTGGTCACACCAGATACTGACTGGTTTTGGGATCCCCGGGACCCCCTCCCCCCCAATACAGTAAAACTGCACATTTTACAGTAGAGTGGCCTTTATTGTTGCCAGCCTAAGGCACACCTGTGCAATAATCATGCTGTATGATGAGCATCTTGATAAGCCGCACCTGTGAGGTGGATGGATTATCTTGGCAAAGTAGAAGTGCTCACTAACACAGATTTAGCCAGATTTGTAAACAATATTTGAGAGAAATAGGCCTTGGAGCTCATGAAAAATGGGGGCAAAAACAAGTGTTGCATTTATAATTTTGTTCAGTTCAGTTTTGTTCAGTTTTTGTTCACACACACACACACACACATACAGTATATATCACACATACACTACGTTGTCAAGTCAAAAGTATTGGGACGCCTGCCTTAAACATACACGTTAATGGCATCCCAGTCTTAGTCCGTAGGGTTCAATATTGAGTTGGCCCACACTTTGCAGCTATACCAGCTTCAACTCTTCTGGGAAGGCAGTCCACAAGCTTTAGGGGTCCATCTATGGTAATATTTGATCATTTTTCCAGAAGCGCATTTGTGAGGTCAGACACTCATCATGTTGGATGAGAAGGCCTGGCTCACATTCTCCGCTCTAATTCATCCCAAAGGTGTTCTATCAGGTTGAGATCAGGACTTTGCAGGCCAGACAAGTTCCTCCACCTCAAACTCGCTCATGTCTTTTTGGACCTTGTCTGGTGCGCAGTCATGTTGGCACAGGAAGGGGCCATGAAATTGGGCAAAATGTCTTGGTATGCTGACCCCTTAGGAGTCCCCTTTACTGGAACTAAGGAGCCAAGCCCAACCTCAACCCCTGGAAAAGCAACCCCACACCATAATCCCCCTCCACCAAATGATTTGGATCAGTGCACAAAGCAAGGTCTATAAAGTCATGGATTAATGGGTTTGGGGTGGAGAAACTTGACTGGCCTGCACGGAGTCCTGACCTCAATCCGACAGAATGCTTTTGGGATGGACTAGAGCAGAGGCTGCGAGCAAGACCTTCTCGTCCCGCATTAGTGCCTAACCTCACAAATGCGCTTCTGGAAGAATGGTCAAACATTCCCACAGACACACTCCTAAACCTTGTGGACAGCCTTCCCAGAAAGGTTGAAGCTGTTATAGCTGCAAAGGGTAGGTCAACTCAGTATTGAACCCTACAGACATAGGGCTCTTTCACACGGGCGTTCCGATCAGATCCGCCTGTCAGTTTTTTAGGCGGATCTGATCGGATGACCCATTCAGCCCTATGGAGTCAGCGGTGACATGTCCGCTGACACCCGCTGCCATCCGCATCCGATCCTGTCCGTGAAATCCGGACGGATGGAAACCCTATTTTTCCATCCAATCAGGGATCGGATCGGATGAGAGCGGACAAGCGGTCCGCTCTCATCCGATCCCCCATAGAGAGCAGCGGGAGCTGTAACACCTCCCTCTCCGCACTGCAAGTGGAGACAGAGCTGTCATCTGCCGGCTTAGCGGGGATTGGTGGATCGATCCCTGCTGAGCAGCACGGATCCGCCTACGGAGGCGAACCGTGTGAAAGAGCCCTAAGACTGGAATGCAATTAAAGTTCATGTGTGTGTAAAGGCAGGTATACCAATACTTTTGATAATATAGTGTAGATATACCAATGCGGTGGCTGTTCCTATACATTTCAATAATTGATGACGCTAAAGGGAGGGCGCCATATTCATGGCAATTATGCAACCAGGGAGCTGTGATTTTTTAAACAGTTTTCATGTGATAAATGCTGGGGACTTTTGTGTATCTTTGTATAGCATGTAACCTTGTCCTTGTGCTGCCTACACATACCTTTGGTAATTGTCAAATCATTTTCTCCTGGAGACAGAAGATCTTTTACTATTACTTTCCATAACAATGATGAATCTGGGACGCATTTGCTAAATCTAACGCTATAATTTGATCTCTCCTTGCTATACTATTGTTCTATTTAATGCAATGTTAACTGCTATCACCTGCTCTGTTTCTGTGATGTTTTAAAATAAAAATCACTGCATATTTTTCTCTGAACTTGACTGAGAATTTTTCTTTCTGCCACGGGGAGAAAAAATGTAATAAGGTTAATTAGCTCCTAACATCTGTAATGACTTAGAATTCTGCTTTGTTTGATCTTTTGAAAATAAGAGTGAGAGAACATAGTTACATTATACATGTATTGAGATCAGGTTTAATAAATATACAGAAGAAGAATAGGTTTACAGAGGATGGTAAGTAGTATTGGATGATTTTGTGTGTTTTATGTTTATCAGCTAGCACTGAAACATAAATGGTGTAGTATTTCATGTTGATGGTGTTTAGGGAGCATCAAGAGTCCGTATGGCATATGCAACTAAGGTGATCAATGTATTCATTAATGTATGTGGCTTATGATAATGAATGGATGCATCATACTGTTAGCATACACAGCAAAATGTTGGTATTCATCAAATTGTTATTACAGTGTAATGCCTATGGTTTAAAACTGATTTTGCTAAGAATTTATTAAGGCTGCTGTTCAACACCCTTACAGAAAGGCTTTTAAACATGAAAAACTGTATTTACTTTATTGTGTATTAGAGATAAGCAGAATGGCCCATAAGAATATTTCCTCAAATAAAGACACATTAAAAATGTATTTTGTGTGTATTGTGTCTTTTTAAATTTTCTTAAGCAGACATTGCTGTTAACTTGCAGATCATTTTGTAAATTTTTAGTGGTCGGAACCAGAATTGCACTTGTCACCTTGTCTAAGCTCTTCAGTTTGTGAAAATTATAAGTTTAAAGGAACCAACATTAATAGTGTTTTTCTTCATGCGTTTGCTTCAATGACACATACCATATGAGTAAATTAGGATATGATGTGTTAAAGTGATTGTAAAGTCTCGTTTTTTTTTTTTTTGGTAAAAATAATAAACATGTTATACTTACCTGCTCTGTGTAAAGGTTTTGCATAGAGCAGCCCAGATCCTCCTCTTCTTGAGTCCCTCTTGGGCGCTCCTCGTTCCTCCCTCCTGTTGGGTGCCCCCACAGCAAGCAGCTTGCTATGGGGCATCCGAGCCACAGTTCCCTGTGCCCATCCCCCCCTCTTCCTTCTCATTGGCTCACTGGATTTGATTGACAGCAGTGGGAGCCAACGAGGAGGGAGAGTCTCGGGCAGCTGAAACACACCTGCAACATCGCTGGAGCAAGATGAGCTCAGGTAACTATTGGGGGTGGGGGGCTGCTGCACACCGAAGGCCTTTTATGGTAATGCATAGAATGCATAAAGATAAAAGAAAACCTTTTAACTTTACAGCCACTTTGAGCATTATATTAGGATACTGGAATAACATTTTCTATTTTTTGGTGTGCAGTCAGAGCAGACATCTTTTGACCTTAATTGAAAAAGAGTTTAAAAAATATAACCCCCCACACATTCATGGGACATATAGAAAAACAGGGTTCTACTAGATTATATCCTTTTCCTCTTTGGTGGGTATGTTTGGTTCACTTTTACTAACCCATGGGGTAGGGGGGAGGAGATCTCTCTCTTCCCCTTTGTCTCTTGTGACTCAAACCTCTCTCCCTCTTCACTGCTCCCCTCCCCCACCTTTATTAATTCCTCTAGCTCTGCCCCCCCCCCTTTTTCCCGTTCTGGCTTCTTTCCCTACCTCAATCATTTTTTTCCTTTCTCTCCTGGATCACCTCTTTCACAAAGTTGAATGCCAGGTAAGGTATTTTTATTGGTTCAGCTTGGGCCAACATAAGTATGCATATGCCATACCTGTGGAATCCCACTGGAAGCTGGAAATCACAGTGATTGCTGCTAACTTCTGGGTCTTGTGCTAAGTGGCTGCACTGCTGCTTACTGAATGCAGGAGTTCACCTGCTTGGCATTGAGACCATATAGAGAACACTTTCCATTTTCTCAATGAATGCAAAGTGTTCTCTGATTGGAAGAGGTGGAGATTGCAACATCACTGCTCCCCCTCTCCACCGTATCCAATTTGAGAAAGCTATGCTTTCATTGAGAAAATGCAAAGCACTCCCTAAATGGCACCTGTTCACAATGCAGCAGGTAACAGCTTGGCACAGGACCTGGAAGCTCCTGTGAAGCATTGGAGTGTTCATTCTAATATTGAGAAAACAATCCAGTGATGTGTTTAGTCTTTTTTCCCTAAGTATACATAGTCATTGAAGTTCTGATCATGACCTGACTTTTTTTAGAAAAACTACAGGACCCAGTTGGTACTGTTTAAATGACCTTCTCTTGCAGCAAATACTTGGCCTGAAACTCAAGTTATGCGTTTTGAAAGTGTGAAAACTGACCCAGTTGTGGTGAGATAGCTGTAACTTACAGTCTTATTAGAATTTGCAGATAATGAATTGATCCAAATGACATCTTGCACATCATAGAAAGCCCTAATTGACTTGTGCAGATGAACATCAAATAGGTCAAAATATCATAATGTGTATAGCTTTAGCAATTAACATGTGCTCTAAGCAGAAGCTAAAGACACATTGAAGGAGTGAGAAGGGGGAGGGGGGCTAACTGTCAGAGACAAACAAATAACAATACATGTGTAACATGAAATTCCCTGTGGAAATCTATGAATTATAATATTAAAACAATTGAGAATCAAGTCCAAACATTAGAAGTGAAGATTCTATTCCAAGAAAAAGGAGAAAAGGGGAGGAAAAAGAAGAATAGTGCAAACATTACCATCAAACTTGTAGTCATTGAAGTCATTACTCGTGGCTGTAGCTTGTGGCTGAGACAGAAGACAGTTTAAAGGTTTATCTTCAGAGGAAAAGGCAGCAGCATGCACCTGACTTTCTTATTAAAACAAGTTGCTGACACTCTTTATGATCCTCAGTGTTGGTTATGAAATGATCAACAACATGGATAAGTTGTGAGATAGATCTTACAATGGACGACCACTTGGAAATGTATCCAAAATGGTGAGAACTCAGCCTTTTCCTTGACTTCACAATGATGTTGAATGTGACATTATTAGCCCCAATTTTTTTGCCAGACTCAAGATTAACCAGTTCAAATGTAGAATAGATGTAAACTGTGATGGAGTCATCATTCAAGAAGTCAGGAGTCATGAAATGTCCAGACATGCAGTGGCTAGTACTGCACAAGTGATGCAATCACATAGGCACATAGGGCATTTGGTTGGGATTGAGAACTTGCTAATGCATTCTACTCTGTTACTGACACACACATACAACTGTTTTATTCCATTGTGTATGTATCCCAAAACTATTTTGTCAGTGTAAAAGTTAAAAGAGTCAATTTCAAAGTCTATTTGACATTTTCAAAGCTCAGCATTTTCAACAGAGTTCAATCCTTGGAATGGTATGTGCTGATTTTGGGGATAGCTTGGCCTTACCCATGAACAAAGCCCACATTTACTTTATTTCTTGGAAGCATCAGAGAAAACATTGATCTCTCTTCTGGTGGTAGAAATGTAAGATTGCGGTATCTGAAGTTGTTGTAATGCTTTTAGGGACTCTTTCCACAAATCCATCTTTGTTATTTCTCTCTGGGTAATGAGGTGTCCCTCAGAAGTAAGTTGCCTTAGATGTATCTTACCCTGTATGGTAATGGGTGCTATGAAACTCAGAAGGACATAGATTCTGTTCATAGCATACAAGAGCTCCTTATTTCATGAAGGGCTTGTCACAAGTTGATACTTGAAATGTGAATGCGTCTTGTTGGACATCCCAAAGCCAAATTTCAGGCTACATTGCATAAGGGGAAGATCCATTCCTAGCTCAAATTCAAAAAGACAAAAAAAAAAAAAAGTAAATTTAGATATAAAAGTTCAGGGTATTTGCAATCATGCATTTGAGTATGTTTAAATAAGGTCCAAACCCCAGTGTTTTGCCTCCACCAATAGCTGCAATGCATGCTCTCCTTCTATGTTGGACTTAAACACATATAGATCTACTGTATTTTATTCTGCTCTTAGCAGGTACTTCATCAGAAGTGACACAACTGGCTCCACTCACGTGTTATGTCACTGGTCACGTGACTTCATCAGGATATCCTGATAATGATGAATAATACGATAAATGCTTTACCATCTTCAATGCACTTTCAATCTGTGCACATTTCTCGAAGTTCGATGATGTTCCCCTGCATTAAGGTAAGGTGGAATGGGGGTTTGACGGGTAAGAATGAACCCTATCAGTATCTATGGTCAAATTGTAAAATCATACAGTATATTCATTTCCACATTGTGTTAGAATTATTTCTAGCCTATTTTTATTAATCTGAGTCCTGGTTCACACTATAGCGATGACAGACATCGCATGTGATTTGGAGCGTACTGCTCTGAAAATCACATGCAATGTCTGTGCGATGCAAATTCAGCCATACAGATTGTATGGCTAAATTCAAATCAGATTCGGACAGAACACGCACAGAACCCTTTTTTTGGTCCACAGGAGAATTGGATCGCATTGTGATTCACACCAATGTGATCCGATTCATGTCCGAACTGTCAGTTTGCACTGCGATATGTGAACTGATCTGGGGGTGTCGTTAACTTTGTATTGACACCCCAGCCATTCACATATGGCAGTGTAAACTGCCTGCGATTTGAATGTGATGCGGGAACCCACAGTGGATTTGCAGGGTTCCCGCATCGCATATGTGTGAACCGGCACTGAATGATCTTGAAATTTTTAAACTTATTTTGAAGATGTAGAGATCCCCTTTTTTACTTTCTAGAATTCTGTGACATGTATTCTCTCTGCCCTGTAAATCAACATCTTTGAATGTATTCTTAGCCTCCTCCAAAATAAGTAGTGGATACGTATGGATTTTTTTTTTCTTTGTGGATAGTTAGAAAACCATTTAATGTCTCTTTATAGTGTATAAAAAAACAAAACTTTTTTGGGGGGGGGGGGATAGAGTTTTTTGGATAAAGCAGGGAAGGGTTGAAACTCCTATCAAGTCATCATTTTTTGCTGTCTGTGTCCTGCTGGGGAAATTTTTCTTTACTGCATGCCCTGGAGACATGTCCCAATTGTAAAATTTACCCTCACAATTTGCTCTGAACACAAACCTTTGAATTCCTCAAAAAATGGTTACAAGGACAAACCATTGAATCTCCGCGACACCAGCAAAAATACTTTGAAAGGATGCAATTTTGCATATACAGAATTGATACAATAAGTTTATTGAATGTTTCATAATTGAGCAACAGATTACCTAAGGTAAACAACAAAGTTCTGTCTCTGCGTCATATCAATCCACTCTCTGCAGTAACTGATTCATTACCGTGTTGGTGGTGCGCACATGAATCTCCATACGCTTTTTACACAGCGCAGAGGAATCCCTCATATCATTTCCTCTTTTAGTCAAATGATTTTAGCCTTTAGTGTTAGGCTATTTTCTCTATTGAACTTTACAGGGATCTCTATTGATCTCTATTGATCAAATGTCCTTTAAGAATTCTGTGACATGTAAAACGGCCCTTTTACCCCCTTTCTGCCCAGGCCAATTGTCAGCTTTTAGCGCTGTCGCACTTTGAATGACAATTGCGCGGTCATGCAACACTGCACCAAAAGTATTTTTTTTTATCATTTTATTCACACAACTAGAGCTTTCTTTTAGTGATATCTAATCACTACTGGGTTTTTTTTTTTTGCTAAATAAATTACCATAGGCTGAACATTTTGAAAGTTGTTCTTAATTTCTGTAAGAAATGTTCAAATAAATAATTGTGCTTTATAATTTTAGGGCAAAATGTATTCTGCTACATTTCTTTGGTGAAAATAACCCAAATCAGTGCATATTATTTAGACTTTAGGAATGTTATAGAGTCCATAATCTTTGGAATATATCTGACAATTGAACAATCCTGATATACTGATGGCCTATCTAATTCCTTGAGGCCCAACAAATGTCAGGAGAGTACAAATAACCCCCAGAAGACCCCTTTTTTTGGAAATTAGACAGTCTAAGGTATTTAGTATGAGGCATGGCAAGTTTTTTGAAGTTGTAACTTTTTTGTCATAATTGTTTTGGAAAATAAAGAAATTAAAAAAAATTCATATTATTATTATTTTTTTTTTTTTTTTTACATACTGTCACTAGCAACACAATTGTACACAATGGATGGCATGAAAGGAAGCCATCCATCGTTTACAACTGTCATGCCATCTGCTGTGATTGGTCACAGCGATCACATGGTATTGGCAGCGAGCCAGTACACTGATCAGTCTTCAACTGTGTCCAATGGACACAGTCGGTGACAGATTGCATCGCTGCGTGGCGCCTTCTGAGAGGACGTCATATGACATCCACTCAGAAAATGCCAAATGCTGCTAAACTTGCCTAAACTGGTTTGAAAAAATTGGTTCTAAAGCCCCGTACACACGCACAGATTGTTGGCCGTAAATTGTCGGCCAACGTCCGATCTGCCGATTGTAGGCTTATTAGAATGATGCTTCCGACAACCAACTGCGAATTTTCGGCCGAAAAAAATCAGGTGTGCATGCTATAAAATTTTTGTTGGCCAACAACAGAACGGCCGATTGTTCCTCAGTCAGTACAGATTTCGGCAGACAAAAATCAGATGAGCAAGACTGGGCATGCTCAGAGAAGAAAAAACACACGGAAAGTCAACCATCACATGACATCACTTCTGAAGTTGGTTTTTGTTGGCCAACAAAAGTCCAGTGCAACAAACAACACTGGACAAAAGACGGCCGATCGGTCGGCCAACAATCTGTGCATGTGTACGAGGCTTTAGGCTCAGTTCACAACTATGCAGTTTGCTTTTGATAGTTTCTGCAGTGCTTTTTTCACACACAATTTTACAGCGATTTTGCCACAAATTGCGTTTTGCATTTTATATGGGTTTTTTTTGGCTGATTTGTTGTTGAGCAGATTAAAAAATGCAAAACACAAATCACAGCAAAAGTGCGCTACATGCTTTTTTACAGCTTCTCTATTGAAGTCTATTGAACCAAAAAAAAACGGAATTTTTGTAAAATCTTACCTGTAAAATTCCTTTCTCTGAGTCCTCCGACAGTCGCCGCCATCTTCATATTCGTCACAATGGGGTATTAGACTTTGCTCCGAAGGAGTAGCTAGGCAACAGAATATGTTAATATAAAAGCTTTAACACATCCCACCCCCAGGGGGTGGTCCCCTCAGTCAATACCATCCTACTTCCTGTATCCATACCTCAGTTTCAGTGGAATAGCAGTAGAGTATACAACCAACCCCAAAAGAGGGGCGGGGGCGGCGACTGTCGGAGGACTCAGAGAAAGAAATTTTACAAGTAAGATTTTACAAAAATTCCGTTTTCTCTTACGTCCTCCGACAGTCGCCGCCATCTTCATATTCGTCACAATGGGGACGTCCCAAAGCAGTGCAAACATGAGGGGTGGGAAATGCAGCCGCGCCCAAGGCAACGCCGTCTCCACAGCAGAGAAAGGAACCTTACCAAAGGAAGGAAACCATCTGGGCAACAGGAGAAAAAAAAACTTGCTCAACAGAAGCAAAAACCCAGGAAAACAAATAACCCAGGGATAACAACATGTATCCCAAACAGCCAAGGAGCCCATACAAGAGGCTCTAAGGAACTGCCGCACTAAGAACCTTGCGGCCAAAGGAAGCATCTGCCGATGCCTGAACATCCACTCTGTAGAATTTTGTGAAGGTGTGAACGGACGACCAAGTCGCCGCCTTACACACCTGGGCCACAGAAGCCCCATGACGACAGGCCCAAGACGTACTCAGAGATCTTGTAGATTGCGCCTTCACAGGCACAGGGGGAACTTTCCCCTTCAAAGCATAGGCCTGTTCCACAGTCTGTCTGATCCATTTGGCAATGGTAGAGGCCGACGCAGCCAAGCCCTTCCGAGGTCCCTCAGGAAGGACAAACAAGGAATCCGATTTCAGGTAAACCCTAATCGCCCGAAAAACATCCAAGGAATGCAGCTCCACCTCCTTCGGATATTTGGGCTTCGCGCAGAGCGAAGGCAGGACAATATCCTCATTGATGTGAAAATCCGAAACTCTCTTCGGAAGAAAAGAAGGGTTAGGTCGCAAGACCACCTTATCTAGATGAAGGACCAGATACGGAGACTTGCAGGACAAAGCTGCCAGCTCCGAAACCCTGCGAGCCGAAGTGATCGCCACCAAAAAAGCGACTTTTTTGGACAACATGGACAACGAGATTTTCCTGATCTGTTCAAAGGGAGCATGTTGTAGCACGGACAGAACAAGATTCAAGTCCCAAGGAGGTAAAGGTTCCCTCCTAGGAGGGACCAGATGTCGCACCCCTTGAACAAAGGTACTAACCAAAGAGTTAGATGCCACAGGACGTTGAAAGAGAACGGCCAGCGCAGACACCTGACCCTTGACCGTAGCCAGCGCCAAACGCTGGTTGATACCCGTCTGAAGGAAGGACAACACCCTAGACACCGAGTAAGTGCGAGGTGAAAACCCCCTGGACTCACACCAGGCAAAATAGGCCTTCCAAGTACGGTAATAGACCTTCCCCGAGGAAGACTTCCTCGCGTTAATCAAAGTGTGAATGACCTCCGGAGAGAGACCCCTATCCTTCAGGACCTCGGTTTCAACAGCCAGGCCGTCAAAGCCAGCGACTGTAAAGCAGGATGGAATATCGGCCCTTGAGACAGGAGATCTTCTCGAAGAGGCAGACGCCAAGGAGCGTCGCCCGCCAGATTCACGAGGTCCGCGTACCAGGACCGGCGAGGCCAGTCCGGTGCCACAAGAATCACCATGTGTGGTTCCGAGATCAACCTGCGAAGGAACCTGGACAGCAATTGAATCGTCGGAAACGCATACAGCAGCCGATACTGATGCCACGGGGCTACCAACGCGTCTGACGCGTCTGCCCGAGGATCGCGCATTCTTGCCACGAACCTTGTCACCTTGTTGTTCAGACGAGACGCGAACAGGTCCACCTCCGGAAGACCCCACTTCGCGCACAACATCTGGAAGACATCCGGATGGAGAGACTATTCCCCCTGATCCAGGGTCTGGCGGCTCAGATAATCCGCCTGCCAGTTCTCCACCCCCGGAATGTGTACCGCCGATATCGCCGGGACATGAGTCTCGGCCCAGGAAAGAATGTCGGCCACTTCCCGAGCCGCGCGGGCACTCCTGGTGCCCCCTTGGTGATTGACGTAAGCCACCGCCGTGGCATTGTCCGTCTGAACCCGAACCGGACAGCCGCGCAGTCTGTCCGTCCAACGTTGAAGGCAGTGATTTATCGCACGCAACTCCAGAATATTGATCGGAAGGGAGGATTCCTCCTCCGACCAAGTTCCCTGGGCGGACAGAACGCCCAGAACACCACCCCAGCCCGACAGGCTGGCATCCGTGGTGATCACCGTCCATGAAAGAGGACGAAAAGACTTTCCCCTGACACCGCCGGAGACTGGAGCCACCACAGAAGGTCCCTTCTGGTGCGATGACTCAACGAAATCTGGACATCTAGAGATTGCGGACGCCCGTCCCACCTGGACAAGATCTCCGCCTGGAGACCCCTCGTGTGAAACTGGGCAAAGGGAATCGCCTCGAAAGCCGAGACCATCAGTCCCAGACACCGCATGCACTTCCGCAGGGATGAGCACGGAACGTCCCTGAGGGACTGGACCTCTCCCTGAAGAGTCTTGAGTTTGTCGTCCGGCAGGAAGACCTTCGCCTGGACCGAGTCCAGGATCATCCCCAAGTAGGGAAGACGAACCGACGGACACATTGTCGACTTTGGATAATTTATCGTCCAACCAAACTCCTGTAAAGTCTGCCCTGTGACGGACAGATCCGACTCCAGACCCTGGCTGGTCGCAGACCGAACCAGAATATCGTCCAGGTACCCCAGGACAGAGATGCCCTGGGCCCTTAACAAGGCCAGCAGCCATGCAAGCACCTTGGTGAAAACCCGCGGAGCCGAAGCGAGGCCAAAAGGTAACGCCACGAATTGGTAGTGATCCTCCGCAATGGCGAATCGAAGGTACCTCTGGTGACCCTCGAAAATGGGGATGTGTAGGTACGCATCCTTCAAGTCGATGGAGGCCATGAATTCCCCCGGAACCAGGGCAGCCACCACCGACCACAGAGATTCCATGCGGAACTTGCGGACCCGCACAAAGCGGTTCAGAGCTTTTAAGTCCAGAATCGGACGTACCTTGCCCTCCTTCCTGGGCACGGTGAACAGATTGGAATAGAACCCCCGAAATCTGTCCCGATGAGGCACCGGAACCACCACTCCCTGAGCCCTCAGGTCCCGCACCGCTAGGTGCAGATCCCGCAAACGCTCCGGAGACAGTTGAAGATTTGAGGGGAAAAATCTGCTCTCCGGCCGAGAGAGAAACTCGATCTTGTAATCAGATCGAACGATTTCCTGAACCCACCTGTCCCGAATCCGGGACAGCCATGGTTGTGGAAAACCGAGCAAGCGTCCCCCCACCCCAGAACCGGGTGAGGGCGCCCCTTCAGGCCGCACTGTTGTGGGCAGCGGATCCGGACTGGCCGGACTTCTGCTTACCTGTCCACGGCTTCTTCTGGGAGCCCTGACCTTTGAACGGCTTGCCCTTGTAGTGCGACCGAAAGGCACGAAAGGACCCCTGAGAGGGCCGAAAGGAAGCATGCTTCTTACCGGGAGTCGCCTTAGCCTTGTGGGACTGGGGCAAGAGCGTGCTCTTACCCCCCGTGATCGCCTTTATCAGTGTATCCAAGGATTCGCCAAAAAGGCGAGAACCGTCATAGGGCAGATTGGCTAAGGTCTTGCGCGAAGATTGGTCCACCGACCAACACTTCAACCAAACCAAGCGGCGAGACAACACCGCCACACCGTGTACACGTGCGGCCAACGGGACCATATCCAAGTCCGCATCGCACAAATACATGACACCCTGATGGATTTGATCCACCATATCCAATGTCGCCGATGGGGCAGAATCAGCCACCAAAACGCGCCTAAGCACCTGCGTCCAGCTCGCGACTGCCTGGGCCGCCATAAGGGAGGCAAACAGAGCTTTCAGCATAGAACCCATAATAGAATAGGTATGACGGGCAAGAGACTCCAGCCTCTTGTCCGTGGCATCCCGGAACACCAGGGTATCCTCAGCAGGAATCGCAGTAGACTTATTCAAAACCGATATCGCGTGATCCACCGGAGGCAGCACGCACCAACGCTCATCAGTAGCGGGCGTGAAAGGATAACGCAGTTTGAACCTACTGGGTACCGCAAAAGGCTTGCGGATATTACGCCATTGTTCCTTAACAGCGCTCTGGAAATCATCCGTGCAGGGAAAAACCTGCGATGTTTTGCGTCTTCTCTTTGTCCCATAAGCTGCCAAGGCAGTAGGAGGACATGGCTCATCCTGCAAGCGCAGCGCCTGCTTAATAGAAGCAACCAATTCATCCATGAGTGCAAGCTCTTCAGACGAGCCAGGGGGAGAATTATCCACCCCTTCAACCTCAGCCTCCACCTCAGACCCCACAAGATCCAGGGAGGAACGGGACCCCGATAGGGAGACCCCAGCCATATCAGCCCCATCACCATCACCCTCTGAACCAGAGGAAATTGAAGCTCTGGACCTTTTTGTGGATTGAGCAGCCACAAGCATTTGCACTTGAGCAGCAAGGTTAGCCACAATCGCAGCCAAATCCCCCCCTGGGGGAGAAACAGCAGTCCCCTGGCTTCCCACCAAGGTGGCAGGAAATTTGCCCTCCTGAGAATCCATTGCCCCAAAAAAAATCTGCCGGAGAATAAAGGGTTAACTGCCCCTTTAACAAGCGCGGCGAGCGCAGCCCACCGCACACACACACAGGCACACTGAGACCCCCACAGGGATAAAACAGAATACAGGCAATGGATATAGGAAAACCAGAAAGATAAAACATGAGGGGACCCCTGCTGCTGCTGCCTCGATCGGTGCACACCAGGAAAGAGGAAGTGATGAAATCAGGGCGCTCTATCAAAGCCTATGGAAGGCTACAAGAAAATGGCCGCCCGCATTGAAAACATGCGGCTGGGGTCGAGCGCAGGCAAAATGGCGTCCTTTGGCGCCGAAACCGCCGCTCCCCCACTCCTGTGATGTAGTACAACACCACCCATGCAAAAAAACATGGCGGATCGCCGCAGCGATCGCTGTATTGTGCCCCAACATGCCAAAAAACATGCCCCACAGCACACAGCCCTTCACACTGTACAAAGGCTGACACAGACAGTGCCACACAGCCCCCCCCCTGCAGCCCACAGCGTGCAGTCAGATTGACAGGGAGCCAAACAGTGTGAACAGAGGCAGGTTACACAGTCCCAGACTGACACCCCCCCCGACAGACAGGTCCCCACATAGATACACTTACCTCATAATGGCGTGGGGAACCCGCACAGGCGAACAAACCGCTGCACATGAGGCAGGGAGAGTCGCATCCAGGACTCACAAAATCGGGGTTAAGAAACCGCACAGCATCCAGTGAGGTAGCCACCTCACCGATCATCCCTGCACCGAACAGGGATGGGTCGTTCACTGTGCCAGGAGCGGTACCTGGCTGAACGCTCGATGGCAGGCTAGGAAGCCACTGACCCACAACCTGCGACCAGGGGGATCAGCCCGAGACCCAGCCCGCACTAATCCTCTTCATCAGAAGAACTAACTAATGCTGACAAAAATAACAGCTAAGTACAGAGAGAGAAAAAACTCAAAACAAAAACTCAAAAAAGAGAAAGGCTGAGACAAAATGCCCCAGCATAGAGACATCCAGCTACTCCTGACAAGCTAGACATTGAAACTGAGGTATGGATACAGGAAGTAGGAGGGTATTGACTGAGGGAACCACCCCCTGGGGGTGGGATGTGTTAAAGCTTTTATATTAACATATTCTGTTGCCTAGCTACTCCTTCGGAGCAAAGTCTAATACCCCATTGTGACGAATATGAAGATGGCGGCGACTGTCGGAGGACGTAAGAGAAAGCGCCGTTTTGCGTTTAGAAAGTCCCTGACCCTTTCCAAAAATGCAGTGGCTGAATAAAGCATAGATGTGAAAGTGTCCCAAAGGAAAGCATGTTAAATGAATGTAGTGCGATTCTGCAAAAAAAGCACAAAAAAAGAAAAAAATGCATAGGTGTGAACAAGGCCTAAAGGCTCCATGTTTTTTAAAATGCTTGAAGGTAAAAAACCTTCTGTGTGCAGCAGCTCCCCCAACTTCCCCTAATACTTACCTAAACCCCGCCTTGATCCAGCTAACATGTGCCTCAGCTCTCCGGGGATTCTCACTCCTCATTGGCTGGATCAGGGACCTGCCGATCGTTCCTGAGAGAGGCAGAACTTAAGGCAGATCGCCATTCTGCTAGTAGGGGAGATAGAGATCCTGTGTTTCTGTTAAGAAGAAACACGGATCTCTGTCTTGTTACAGCCAAAGCACCCCCCCCCCCTTCAGTTAAAAATCACTCCCTAGGTACAAAGTTAACCCTTTGATTGCCCCTGATGTTAACCCCTACCCTGCCGGTGTGATTAGTACAGTGACAGTATATTTTTTTTTAGCACTGATGACCGTATTGGTGTCACTGGTCCCCAAAAAGTGTCACTTAGGGGTTTATTTACTAAAGCTAGAGAGGGCAAAATTAGTCACAATTCTGCAGAGAAACCCATCAGTTTCTAAACTCAGCTTGTTTAATTAAGCTTTAGCAATAAAACCTGGAAACTGAGTAAATAAACCCCACATTGATAGATTTGTCTGCCGCAATGTTGCAGTCCCACTAAAAATTGCTGATCACTGCTAATACTAGTAAAAAAACGAAAAAAAAAATAAAAAAATTCCATAAAATATCCTATAGTTTGTAGATGCTATAACTTTTGCGCAAACCAATCAATATATGTTTATTGGTTTTTATTTTTTTACCAAAAACATGTGGCAGAATACATATTGGCCTAAACTGATGAAGAAATTAGATTTTTTACATTATTTTATTGAATATGTTTTAAAACAGAAAGTAAAAAATATATATTTTTTTGTTTTTAACCACTTAAGCCGCGGAAGATTTTACCCCCTTCCTGACCAGGGCCTCTTTTGCGATTCGGCACTGCGTGATTTTAACGGACAATTGCGCGGTCGTGCGACGCTGTACCCAAATGAAATTGACGTCCTTTTTTCCCACAAACAGAGCTTTCTTTTGGTGGTATTTGATCACTTGCGATTTTTTGATCATGCGCTATAAACAAAAAAAGAGAGACAATTTTGCAAAAATAACAATATTTTTCACATTTTTTTCACATGAAATTCCCCCCAAAAAAATGTAAAAATTAAAATTTTTTAACATTTTAGACCAATTTGTTTTCTGCTACATATGTTTGGTAAAAAAAAAATCGCAATAAGCGTATTTTGATTGGTTTGCGCAAAAGTTATTACGTTTACTAACTAAGGGAAAGATTTTTGTCTTTTTTTTTTTAATGAGTAATGGCGGCGATCTGCGATTTTATTTGCGGGACTGCGACATTGTGGCGGACAGATCAGACCCTTGACTGACATTTTTGACACTTTTGGGGGTACCAGTGACATTACTACAGTAATCATTGCTATACATATGCACTGTTACTGTAAAAATGACACTGGCAGGGAAGGGGTTAACTTTATTGGAGAAGGAGGGGTTAAGTGTGTCCCTAGGGGCGTGCTTCTAACTGTAAAGGGGCGTGGCTTTTCATGTAACAGCAGAGATCTACGGTCCTACATAGCAGGACCGTTTGATCTCTGCTGTCACACAAGGGAAAATGACAGGCGGCTTTGTTTACATTAGCCGCCTGCCTTTCTCCCTCTGTAACCGACGATCGTGAGTGACCAGCGGACATCGGATCCGCCGGTCACACGCGTGGGGATCCCAGTGAGCGAGCGGGGGCAGGAGCGTGCCTCCGGCGGCGCTCGCTCGCCCCCTATTGGCTCGCAGGCGAGTGACGTACCGGTACATCACTTTGCCTGCACGGGGCTGACCGCCGCAGTATATGTACTTGCAGCGGTCGGCAAGTGGTTAAAATTGTCGGTCTTTTATGTTTTTTTAGTGCAAAACATAAAAACCACAGAGGTGATCAAATACCACCAAAAGAAAGTTCTATTTGTGGGTAAAAAAAGTATAACAAATAATTTATTTATTTGTGTACAATGTCACACGACCACGCTATTGTCAGGTAAAGTAACGCAGTGGCCTGTCATGAAGGGGGTTACCTTTTGGAGCTGAAGTGATTAAAAAAAACAAAAACAAAATTTAATATCACTTTAGGTGAATTTTTAATGCTGATTATCTCCTGTCAGGATTAGCAGCATTTACAATAAACCAGTGTGCAGAATTTCTTAGCCCTATTTCTCTTAAGATCAAATGTTAGAGAATATTAGCTTCACCCTGCGAAAGGCAACAAATAGTAATTGACAATTCACATATATTATACATATTACAGTTATTATCAGTGACTTTTGTGCTAATGCTAAGACATTCACAAAACCATTTTTTTTATATAGACGCGTAATTTTCTTTTTATTCTATTATCCTTAATTGGTTTTCTGTTCCTTTTTTGTTCTAAGTTGACTTTCTTGGAAAACTGTATCCTGTACCCCTTATTTAAAATGAGATTTTCTTTCAGCCTATTGTGGCACAAGTTTTTCCACCCTTCTAAGAACTGTGAAATACAGAAGGGCATATTTATAAACAATTATGGAACATTTATAAAGCATGTTTGTCAGGGTTACATCCACTGACATTCACAGCACAATCATTAATCACATTCAATCGATTTATAATGCTGCAAATGTGCACTTAGTGAATGTAGCTGCCAAGAACTATTTAAAATATAGCAGGCATTTTTATCAGCTTTTGTGAGCACTAAAGTGTTGGCGGGAGCTCTCCATAGTCCTGAAACTGTGTCTTTAAAGTGGTTGTAAAGGCGGAAGATTTTTTACCTTTATGCATTAGGATTAAAAACCTTCTGTATGCAGGAGCCCCTCACAGCCCCCCTAACACTTACCTGAGGTCCATCTAGATCCAGCGATGTTGCACGAGAGACTCGGCTGTCGGGGAATCCCATCCTCATTAGCTGAGATACACAGCGGACACCATTGGCTTCTGCAGCTGTCAATGAAAGTCAGTGAGCCAATGAGGAGAGAAAGGGGGTGGCCCCAGGCCTGGTCTCCATGGCTCGGCTTGGGTGCTCCCATAGCAAGCTGCTTGCTGTGGGGGCACTCGGCAGGAGGGAGGGGCTAGGAGCACTGAAGAGGGACCCGAGAAGAGGAGGATATGGGCTGCTCTGTGCAAAACCAATGCACAGAGCAGGTAAGTATAACATGTTTGTTATTTTCATACAAAAAAAAAACAAGACTCTAGTATCACTTTAATCATTTCCTCATTAGAGGGTTACTTTAAAAAAAAATAAAAAAACTCTCTCCAGGCTGGTATCCTTTGGCAAGGCGGCTGTGGGCATGCACCCACATACTTTACTGATAGGAGTGCACCCGCTTTTGAGCAGTTAAGAGAGCACTTTGACCCATTTAAAATTATGTTTAAGCACGGGTTGGTAAGACATAGAAACTCAGGATGGCACCTTCTCAAAGTTCCTGAACATTTAAATCTAATTTAACAGAAAAAAAAAAAAAACAGTTATTCTTGGCAAGAAGTTTGTGGGGGGGGGGGGGGAGGGGATGTGAATGCACAAAACAGTAGCAATTTTGTTATGAATATAGCAATAAATGTTATAAATATACTCTGATGTCTATAATGATTAATACATTTAACAAGGTTGCTGGGTTTTCTTTCTAAATGAATAACATACTTACATACCTCTGTAACCCTCTTTTGGGGGGATTATGAGAAATGACTTTACCCAAACAGGATAGTGCACTAATCCTGTAGGTATACAAGAGAGCCAGAACCTTCAAGTAGAAGAATGGATTTGATAATAAAGTTGACAGTGCCTCCACCCATGACAGGACCCTCTATGACTAGAGGGAATTCCCTTCATAAAGAATTAACAAGTAATCTAATCAAAGTAATTGAGAGCAGAGGAACTACTGTAACATTAACCATAGGTGTATACAGTAGATGCAAACTAGTATGGAAATAATACAAGCTTCATATAAAGAATAATAATAGTACATACATCCAATGTACAGACAGTTATAATCAGCAATGGGCCCGATAGGTGTCCTAATGAAATTGTGCACATATACCTAAGTTTATATAGTCATTTATACTGATACCTCTAGATGAATGGCACAGCAAAGTCTGGATTCAGGGGCCCTTAAAGATGCTCATGATGTGGCATCAGTTTTTGTGTTGGAGTCTTGAAGACAAGGTCAGCGGTAATGGAGAGATCCTCCCAACTATCATCCAACCAGCCTGGAATGCAGCATCTCACACCTGGAAACTTTGTTGTGGCACTGGAACTCAGAGTTAGCCTATCTACTTTGCACTTTAGTCCCTCCCTAGTAGTTTCTAATATGACATACAACCAGACCTCCAACTGCCAGAAGTGGCCATCAGATGCCTAACTTTGCTCTAGCCTATGCTGGTTCTTCTATGGATCACAGGAGTCCAGTTCATTCTGCACTCCTGTGACCCATTTTCAGCCAACAGTGGGCTATAGCCTGCCATTGGCTGATGTCACAGAGCCAGTCCGGGCTCTGAAAAGATCCCAACTGTAGGACTGGCAGCTGACTGTCCCATGAGTGCTGGAGGGGTAGACAGAGAGCCAGTGACTGTCAGAACACAGAGAACTGAGTGATCAGTGGTCTTTGATCACTCAGTTCTCAGTCTTAGAGTTGGCAGGGGACAGATGTAGCATTGGACGGATGCTGCATCCACCTAGGTGAGTATAATTTATTTTATTTATTAACCCACACTTTGGGTTAACAATAATAAATTAATAATAATACTATTTTAATGTATATATTATTGCAGTGCCATTCATAAAAGTTTTTTTCAGTGGGTTCAAGCTTAGTTTAGGGCATTCTCAATGCGACACATGGAGGCAGAAGAGATGGCCTTGCGGTGTGCCCAGCGGTCGGTTTGCCGCGAACTTTGCTTGTTCGCTGTCCACCGATCATTCGAACATATGGCGATGTTCGCGGCCACCATATTCTTTTACATTGTGAAGAACTTTGACCCATGACACATCCATCAGGTGGTACAGGACAGCCAATTGAGACATTTCAGCACATGGACATACCACCTAACTTATAAATAGACCTGACCTGGCTGCCATTTTACACTCTGCCTTTTGTCAGTGTAGGGAGAGGTTTGCTGTCGGGATCAGGGACAGACTGTCAGTGACACAAATCGCTCGGTAATAGGTCCACAAAAGTCCTTTTAAGGACTGGTATAGGTGTACTGTCTAAGTGTCTATATTCTGTCTATATTCTGTCTTTTGTCAGTGTAGGGAGTGGTTGCTGTGGGGAGCAGGGACAGACAGTCCGTGACACAGATCGCTCGGTAATTGGTCCACAAAAGTCCTTTTAAAGACTGGTATAGATGTACTGTCTATATTCTGTCTTTTTTCAGTGTAGGGAGAGGTTTACTGTGGGGATCAGGGACAGACTGTCAGTGTCGGCTCACACTGATGCCATACGGGAACACAGCGAATATATCTGCGTGTTCCCGCATCGCATCCGCAGCACAGGTAGTTCACACTGCCATATGCGATACGCTGGGGGTGTCAATTCAAAGTAAACGACACCCCCAGCTCAGATCGCATATCGCAGTGCGATCTGACAGTTCGCACAGAATTGGATCGCACTGATGTGAACCACCATGCGATCCGATTCTGCTGCGGACCAAAAAAAGGGTCCTGTGCATGTTCACTGCAATTGCCGTGCGAATTTAGCCATACAATCTATATGGCTGAATTTTACGCTGCACAGACATCACATGTAATTTTAGGAGCAGTGCCAGTTCACACTGATGCAATCACAGAGATCGCATGTAATTCGGAGCGCACTCTTCCTAAAAGTACATGCAATGTCTGTGCGGTGCAAATTCAGCCATACAGTTTGTATGGCTGAATTCGCACCGCAATTGCAGTGAACACACACAGGACCCTTTTTTTGGTCCGTAGCAGAATCGGATCGCATGGTGGTTCACACCAGTGCGATACGATTCTGTGCGAACTATCAGATCGCACTGCGATATGCGATCTGAGCTGGGGATGTCATTAACTTTGAATCGACACCCCCAGCGTATCGCATATGGCAGTGTGAACTGCCTATTCATCGGATGCGATGTGGGAACACGCAGATATATTCAGTGTTCACCATTGTTTGGTGTGCAGTATATAGGGGTGTAATACACTTATAATATACTTTCTAATATAGAAAGCATATTATAGTGTATTTGGGTACTGCAGAAATTTTGCCTCTTTCGCTGTGTTAACTCTGCTATACACAGTGACAAAAGTTACTAGAAAATATTTTTCATAACTGGTGTGATAAACCAGTGGCCCCCCAAAACGACAGATTGAAGCGGGGTGTTATATACCTTCTTCCACATATACTGCACTTCTCTAGAGACTTTTGTCACAGGGTCATTTAAAAATTGACAGGCAGAGGAAGAAGCAGGCCCTTCCGCAGGGGTGGTAGGGGTAGGGCAGGAGCACCAGGCCGGAACCAATGTGGGAAGTTGCAGAAGGTGCGTTCAATTACGTCAAAGGACGCACCAGACTTGGTTGAGTGGCTCACTCAGCCTTCCTCTTCTGCACCCTCCTCATCCTCTCCACCTGCACCCTCTTCACTCTCTGCTGTGTGCACCCCCAGAGACACCACCACCAACACCACCGCCACCATATACCCTCCGCTTAAGTCACAGGAATTATTTTCCGACCCATCACAAGACATTTACGATGCGCAGCAATTCTTGGCATCGGATCAGGAAGAGGAGGTAGCAACAGCCACCACTCAGCACTCTGATCTGATGACAGTACCCAGATCAGCCGAAGGAAGTTGGTCCCCGCTGTTGCTACCTACTCCGAGATATCTAATGTTAGTGGTGGGAAAGGTGACGTCGATGATGCAGAGGCAAAATTTCTGCAGTACCCAAATACACTATTATGAAAGTATATTGTTATATAACACCTCCGCTTCAATCTGTCGTTTTGGGGGGCCACTGGTCTATCACTCCAGTTATAATACTTTTTTCTAATTGTGTTTGTCACTCTTTGTAGCTGTAGTATAGCTGCAGAACCACTCACCAGTCACAATGCTGCACCATATATGCTTTCTATATTCATCCAGCACTGCGACTTCCTCATCTTCCTGCTCCTGCTCCTCGACGGCTTGATCAATGACATGACGCAATGCACGCTCCAGAAAGAAGGTGTAAGGTACGATGTTACTGATGGCGCCCTGGCTGCGACTGACCAGTTTGGTGATCTCATCAAATGGCTGCAGAAGTCTGCATGCTGCGCGCATGAGCAGCCACTGGGGCCGGGAAAAAAAACCAAGCTTCCAGAACCTGTCCTGCTGCAGAGTTCGTACAGGTAGTCGTTAACTGCACATTTCTGCTGGAGCAGCCTATCAAGCATATACAAGGTTGAGTTCCATCGCACCGGGCAGTCACAAATAAGACGTCTGACGGCCAGGTTGTGACGCCGCTGAATGTCAGCAAGGTGAGCCATGGCTGTGTAAGATCTTCTGAAATGGCGCAAGATTTTCCTGGCCTGCCAAAAGATGTCCTGGACCCCAGGGTATTTGACAACGAATCGCTGCACCACCAAGTTCAGGACGTGTGCCATGCATGACACGTGTGTAATTTTGCCCTGTTTCAGTGCGCTCAGCAGATTGGCACCATTGTCGCATACCAACTGTCAAATTGAACGGTGTTAGTCACTGATCTGCCTGTGAAAGCAAAGCTGAAAGGAGTGGAGGACCAGTATGGCTTTTGCCTTCCAGGCACAACAGACACAGCACAGCATGGCAATGTCTCACCTGGCATGCCGAATAGGTTCTGGGGATCTTGGGCAGGGCAGCGGAAGAGACGGTAGCAGCGGAAAAGGAGGAGTCAGCCGAGAAGGAGAGGGAGGATGGAGTAGGAGGAGGAGAAGAAGAGGCAGGCCTGCATGCAATCCGTGGAAGTAAAACCAAATCTACACGGGTGCCATTGGTTACATGCTTGACGGCCGTCAGAAGGTTCACCCAGTGGGCAGTAAAAGTTATATACCTTCCCTGCCCGTGTCTGTGGTCAGATGTATCTTGTCACCGACACCGTGTGCCAGAGATACATTCACTTGCCGCTGAACATGGCCATATAGCTCTGGGATGCTCTTCTGCAAGAAATAATTCCTACCTGGGACCTTCCATAGTGGTGTTCCAATGGCCACAAATTTTCGAAAGGCCTCCAAGTGCACCAGTTTATATGGCAGTAGTTAGCGGGCTATCAGTTCTGACAAGCCAGCGGTCAACCATTGGGAAAGAGGGTTATCCGGCGTCATCATTTTTTTTACGCTCGAACATTTGGGCCACGGAAGCCTGCCTTTTCCTAGAAGTGATGAACCCCTGGACTACTACTTAACCTCTGGCCAGAGCTTGCACAATTTTCAATGTGACTGTTGGCTTGCCCCTCGTCCAGTGTCCTGTCTGAAAGGACGTTCAGCGCAGCAGGGGGGATTGTGACCGATAAGCTCACTCGCCTAGCTCACAACAGTGTTGACTACCTCACATTTCTAAAAATGAATGAGGCATGGATCTCGGAGGAATTCAACACATGTGACCAGTAGACCATGTTTGATTCAAATTCCTCATGACAGGCCACAAATATCCGCCACCACCCATAACAATTCATGGTCCCTGTCTTACGTAAATACAGCGGCATAAAAGGCCTTTTATGTCCGTTGAATGCCTAATTGCTACAGTCTGTCCCAGCTCCACACAGCAACCTCTCCCTCCACTGACAAAAGACTTTTGTGGACCTATTAGCTAGCGACTTGTGTCACTATACAGTCTGTCCCTGCTCCACACAGCAACCTCCAGCCACAGAATACAACCCCTCTGAGCTAATTTTTGGGGTCTGTACTGGCCGACACTTACTTCTGTATCCTGTGAATGCCTAATGTACTTCCAGCCACAGAATACAAATTTATTTGCTGTCAGGTTGCCTTTTGTCATTTGCCTTTTGGCCAACTGGCCAACTGGCCAACACTTACTTCTTATGCCTAATTTTTCAGACTGACATTGAAAATCAATGGGTCTGTAAACATTCTGCTAAATTGTGGAACGGATGCGGACCCATTTTACAGACATATGAATGGACCCTATATGTATTTGACATGTATTTACCGGCTGCTGTCAGTTCTGGCTGATTTAGAAAAAACAAATATATATTTTTTGGCTGAAAAAAAAAAAATTTATGGCAACTTTTCCAATTGCAATACTTCAGGCAGTATTGTATAAAGCACAACAGATATGGAAGAAAGGTTGGCCACACACCACCAGAAGCTTAGATGACATGAAGTTCTTTATTGCATAAGTCAAACACGGACAGGATACACAGGATTTGTAAACAGTGTGAAGGCACTTAGTCCTACAAAAAGTGGAAAGGCTAAAATATATTATATCTGCTGTCCCAGAATTTTAAAAGTATGAAACTAATAAAAATGATTATAGATGACAGGTTTGAGAGGCGCTGATATAAAAAACTGTTATATAACTTTACTGTTAATATTAAAAATATCTACTTAACCACTTAAGCCCCGGAAGATTTTACCCCCATTCCGACCAGGGGATATTTTGCGATTCGGCACTGCGTGACTTTAACGGACAATTGCGCGGTCGTGCGACGCTGTACCTAAACGAATTTGGCGTCCTTTTTTTCCCACAAACAGAGCTTTCTTTTGGTGGTATTTGATCACCTGTGCGATTTTTTGATCACGCGCTATAAACATAAAAAGAGCGTCAATTTTGCAAAAATAGCAATATTTTTCACATTTTCTTGACTGACATTTTTGACACTTTTGGGGTTACCAGTGACATTTCTACAGTAATCAGTGCTATATATATGCACTGTTACTGTAAAAATACACTGGTAGTGAAGGGGTTAACTTTATTTGGGAGGGAGGGGCTGTGTGTATCCCTAGGGGCGTGCTTTCTACTGTGATTGGCTGGGGCTTGAGCTGTATGGACACTGATCAACGGATCTACATACTAGATCCGAGTGATAAGTATCCTAACAGCAAGGAGAATGACAGGCAGCTTGTTTACACAAGCTGCCTGACATTCTCCCTCTCCCCCGCCGATCGCCGAGTGACACACGCGCGGGGGGGTCCGTGACCACGCGGGAGCGGGAGCGCGCCTCCGGGGGCGCGCGCTCGCTCCCTAGACCCTCACAAGCTAGTGACGTAGCCCTACGTCACTTTGCCTGTGAGGGGCTGACTGCCGACGTAGATCGGCGTTAGGCAGTCGGCAAGTGGTTAAAAAAGTGATGAAGTGCATATGCTAGACAGTGTTACATATAAGCATGAAGCGGATACAGTGCTACATATAAACATGAATCGGATGAACATTAACCACTTTACCACCGGAGGATTTTGCTGTCTTACGTCCCGGCCACTTTTTGCGATTCGGCACTGTGCGACTTTAACTGACAATTGCGCGGTCGTGCAATGCCGTACCCAAACGAATTTTACATCCTTTTTTTCCCACAAACAGAGCTTTCTTTTGGTGGTATTTGATCACCTGTGCGATTTTTACTTTTTACGCTATAAATAAAAAAAGAGCGTAAATTTTGAAAAAATAACAATATTTTTCACATTTTTTATATGAAATCCCCCCCCCCCCAAAATGTAAAAATCAAATTTTTTTTAAAATTTTTGGCCAATTTGTTTTCTGCTACCTATGTTTGGTAAAAAAAAATCACAATAAGCGTATTTTGATTGGTTTGCGCAAAAGTTATTGCGTTTACTAACTAAGGGAAAGATTTCTGTCATTTTTGGTGTTTTTTTTTTAACGAGTAATGGCGGCGATCTGCGATTTTTTTGCGGGACTGCGACATTGCGGCGGACAGATCGGACCCTTGACTGACATTTTTGACACTTTTGGGGGTACCAGTGACATTACTACAGTAATCAGTGCTATAAATATGCACTGTTACTGTAAAAATGACACTGGCAGGGAAGGGGTTAATTTTATTGGAGAGGGAGGGGTTAATGTATGCCTGGTGCTTACTGACGTGTGTGGGGGGAGGTGACTGAGTGTCACAGGGACAGATCACAGGTTCAGCTATGCTGAACCCTGCAATCTGACCCTGCCTGTCACTTAGGAGATCCGCCCGCTTTGTTTACACAAGCGGGCGGATCTCCAATCTCGATTCCCCGACGATCGGGGAAGAGCAGCGGCGATCGCCACTGCTCCTCCCCTGGCCCGACTCCCGCTGTGACTGAATACAGCGGGAGAGAGCCTCCGGCGGGGCGCGCACGCCACCCACAAGGGGAGGAGTCCAGCGACGTAGGTCTACGTCGCTGGACGGGAACGAGCCACTTTGCCGCAGTACAGTCAACGTGACCGGTCGGCAAGTGGTTAATATAAAAAAATTAATTAATGTGCAATATGTGCAAATGACGCAATAAATAAATATATAAATTGTATATAAAACTAATAAAGTGCTATGGTGTGACACACATAGTCAAAAAATTATGACTCGAAGCGACAAAGTGTGAATCACTCAAAAGTGATGATTAACCGTGCAAATAATGTGCTCTTATGAACAATGGTAAAGTACAAATAGTGGTATTAAAGGTGGACAAGAAGTATCTTGTAAGGTGAACTAAAATCATCCAGGTGTTCTCAATCTGTGATTCAGTGATCCAGTGATCCAGTGAGCAAGGAGTGGATAGTATAATGCACTCACCAGAAAGATGTGGGTCTCACAGACCCTGCAGGCATTTGGATTTATATAAATTGCTCTTTAATCCTCCATCAATCCCTTTCAATAGGAGGTACGGTCATCACCAGATATTCACCAGGGGTTTACGGTATTCACCAGGGGTTCACCAGGCTTCAAGGAATACACTGCTCCACTTATCTCCCAGCAATACTAATCCAAAAAAACAGTATGGGATCTCTAGATAGAGGACTCAATGGGGTGATGCAGGAGACAGGAAGCCAGGGATAGTGTAATACTGTTTTAATGACATAAAATCACAAATAAAATAATAGAATGGGTGCTTACACACTTTCCTGAAGACGCACCAATTGCGAAATGCATTGTGGTCTAAAGCCGAACTTTTGACCTTCCCACGTCACTTCCTAAGCGGTGGAACGCACAGCGGAACGCACGCCACCACTGCAATCCACTCCTGTCAGCCCTGAACTCACCTGCCGGAAGACAGGAACAGCGGCGTTTCAGAACCCCCAAGAGCTTTCTTTCTGGTGCTAGGAAGGCACTTTACAATGTAAGCACCCATTCTATTATTTTATTTGTGATTTTTTGTGATTTAATGTCATTAAAACGGTATTACACTATCCCTGGCTATTAGTTTTTTATATCAGAGCCTCTCAAACCTGTCATCTATTATACACAGGATACAGGTAGATGCATTTCACACGTGTCAAACGTGCTTGTTCACTACCTTCCATCTAAAGCCTCGTACACACGCACCGATTGTTGGCCGACCAATCTTTTGTCCAGTGTTGTTGTGTTGGTTAAAATGTGCTCTAGACTACACACGAATTTTGTCGGCCAACAACAACCAACTGCAGAAGTGATGTCATGTTCTGGTTTACTTTTCGTGTGTTTTTTCTTCTCTGAGCATGCCCAGTCTTGCTCATCACATTTTTGTCTGCCGAAATCTGTACTGACTGAAGAACAATCGGCCGTTCTGGTGACGGCCAACAAAAATTTTATAGCATGCACACCAGATTTTGTTCGGCCGAAAAGTCGCAGTCAGTTGTCGGAAGTATCATACTAACAAGCCGACAATCGGCCGATCGGACGTTGGCCAAAAATTTACGGCCAACAATCGGTGGGTGTGTACGGGGCTTTAGTTTCTGGTGGTGTGCAGCTAGCCTTTCTTCTATATCTACGACTGTATGGTGGCTAGCCAAAACCAGCACCCACATTGGAAGGCTCTTTATTTACTCATCTGAGCGGTGTATACGTTCTCTGATGTCTTAAAACACAACAGGCCAGGAAAAGCATCAGTATGCTTTTGTAGGAAACACTTTAATGAACAGTTAAAACTGCTCATTTTGTTTTCCACCATGACAAACCATTTCAAGAAATGTATTACAGAAAAGAATTCTGTGAATGCCATAGCTTCCATGTCTTCCAAATAATGAATTGCTCACATTTTGCCATTAATACTGAGTTGATTCCCCAGCAGAATTAACTATTGCAGTGGTATTTCAATGTATTATGCAGAGGCCACTTTCTGGATTGTTACTTGTCCTGTTAATTGGCTCACTAATAAATGGTAAGCACATGGATGAATGTAATCTTGACAAATTTCCATGCCAGGTATCTGAAAAGCAAGATCCCATAGGACCCCTCCCTTTCTGTAAAATTATTCCCCCTCACTGTTCACGTTCCTTCATTGTGTTTGTAACACAGCTACTCGCACTTAATTACCTATTGCTTCTCTCAGTGATCTAGAATTAGATGCAAAGCCATTTTTGTTACTCCTGGACATCCAAGATACAGTAGAATCCTACATTAAAAATAAATCAAGCAATTAGTATTTACTGTGCAGTACAAACTAAGCACACTCATTCATATGGATTGAGCACAACCTTAATACAGTGTGGCTATGTTTATTATGAGACATTGTACTGTGATTAACCACTTTAATACAGGGCACTTCCCTCCCTTCCCGCCCAGGCCAATTTTCCCCTTTTAGCACTTTTGCATTTTGAATGACAATTGCGTGGTCATGCAACACTGTACTTACACCAAATTTATATCATTTTCCCCCCACAAATAGAGCTTTCTTTTGGTGGTATTTGATCACCTGTGCGATTTTTACTTTTTGCTAAACAAATAAAAAAAGACAGAAAAGTTTGAAAAAAAAAAAAAGTTTTTTTGTTTATGTTATACAATTTTGTAAATAAATAAGTTTTTTCCTGCACTGATGAGCACTGATGAGACTGCACTGACAGGCACTGATGAGGAGGCAATGATGGGGTGGCACTGATGGGGTGGCACTGATGGGGTGGCACTGATAGGCAGCACTGATAGGCGGCACTGATAGGCACTGATATGTGGCACTGATAGGTAGCACTGGTGGGCACTGATAGGCGGCACTGCTGGGCACTGATAGGCGGCACTGACGGGCACTGATAGGTGGCACTGACGGGCACTAATGGGCACTGATAGGAAGCACTGGTGGGCACTGATGGGCACTGATGGGCGGCACTGATCGCCACTGACGGGCGGCACTGATGGGCACTAATGGGCACTGATAGGCGGCACTGGTGGGCAATAATGGGCACTGGTGGGCGACACTAAAGGATGGCAATGATGGGAACTTGTGGGCAGCACTGATAGGGAGGACACTGGTGGGCATCACTGATGGGGAGGGCAATGGGGGGCTCCCTGAGCCCTGATTGCCATCCCTGGTGGCCATAATGGGCATCCCTGGGGTCATAGTGGGCATCCCTGGTGGTTCTAGTGGCATCCCCCCCCCCCGAGGGTCTGCACTGGTAATCAATGATCTGATTACCAGTGCCGACCCCCCCCCCCTGTCAGGGGAGCCGCCGATCGGCGCTCCTTTACTCGTGCCTGTCAGGCACGAACTAAGGAAAGCCGATCAACGGCTGTTCCTGTTTTACTATGTGACCAGCCGTGATTGGACACGGCTGATCACATGGTAAAGAGCCTCCGTCAGAGGCTCTTTACCGAGATCGGAGGTGCAGGGTGTCAGACTGACACCTCGCATCACCGATCGCCGCTCTGCGCGCCCCCGGGGGGCGCCCAGAGCGGTGTTATCCTGCCGCCGTCATATGACGTCCGGTCAGGATAACTCAACCACATTCCCGCCGTCATTTTGTAATAGGGCGGGCGGGAAGTGGTTAAAAAAAAAAATAATAATAATTATTATTAAAAAAACTTCTTAAAGTTCCAGTTCATTCGAAGTTGATATTTCAGTTCTTGAGGATGTTTAAATATAGTATATCTCTTGGGAACTTGGTGAGATTACTGGGTATGAAGGATTTACATTTATATATTTCATTGATATAGATTTTTATTTTTTGCGCAACACTATTTAAATAATTATGAAGGATTTACAGTTTCTGTTTTTGTTGTACTTTTTATTTTTTTATGTGTGGAGAATTACCTCTTTGGGGCAAAAATGGTTTAGTGTTCATATAATTTCAACTGTGTAAAGGAGAGTTTAACCTTTAAAATATGATAAAATACTTTCTCACCCCTTTGCTGCCCCCCCCCTGTCCACTCCCCCCCCCACCTTTTTCCCTTACTATTCCTTCCCCCTCCCCTTTTTTCCCCTTAGCATTAACACCAGACTGACTCTTTTCCTACAGATTTTGGTATCACAGACACACCAGTCTGGGATATATCCCCACTCACTATAGCATACAGCTGCAGGTCACAGTTGCTAAGCTATTTTTCTGTTAAAGTATATCTTTGTTAAAATATCTTTTGGATGAACCTTAGACCACATCACTTTTTAGGAAGCTTCTCTTGATTCATTTCAATATTTTGTTTCTCCTGGAGTTCCGGCCTATTTTGCAACTTTAGTGATTCCTGGAGTGCTCGCTATGCTGATCAACAATTGGGCATTTTCAATTTTTTTCGGGAGTCCGTTACCTTATTCTCAGGGCATTTTTGAGCGTGCTTCCTCCTTCTCCCCCCTCTGTGGCCGCGGCCACCGACATCACTCCCGCCTTTGCATTGCATCCTGGGAGCTGTTTGTCATTACTCCTGGGAGGCTGGAATCAGGAGGAACTCCCAGAACACTCCCTGGAATCAGGAAGAAGGACACAGCAGATTACACTGCGGCTTCAGATGCCCACATCCAAGATGGCCGCGCCCAGACAGCGTTTTTAAAAGTAAGATTTTGACTAAAATCCAATATCGTACACCTTGTAAGTATGAGAATAGGGGTTCTGTAAAGGGTGATGGATTAGTATTATAGGGGTATTTTTAGTTAAAAAGGGTACTTGAGGCTGGAACTCCGCTTTAATGATTTTTATCTTTTAACCTTCATTTTTACATATGTACATGCTTTATACATATATCTTTCTGTAGGCTTTTATTTTTTTCTCTGATGGTCCTGAAGAAGGGGGAGTCTTTGTTCCCCTTAAACACGTTGGCTTGATATTTCTTTGCTACTTTTAATAAAACAACTACATATTCACCTTAATTTTGCTTCTATTCGAATATCAGGCACTCTTTTTACCTACCCTTACAATTCCACAGCAGATAGGGTTCTCCTTTGGTGAACTTTCTTTTGTCATGGTTATACCATCCTCTTCTTCTAAAAACACATATGGCAGAAGGAACTGGGGCAGATTAATAATGAAAAGTAAATGCTATATTCACTCAAATCATTTTCATATAAAGCCCAGCCCCAGCTCAAGCTCACCCTCCCCCACCTCAGCTACAGCTCCCTCCATTCTACCAACTCAAGCTTCCCACTCTCTACTGTAGCATTCTCCTCTGAATTCAGGATGGCTTGATGAAGTGCCTCCCAAAGGGGCAGGTCCTTGATGCCTTTGGCTCACAGGAAATGGGTTGAATGATACTGGCCAAAAGAGCAGTACCATCTAGTGGTAGATGGGGCAGTGCTGCAGACAGGGTGAGTATTGGAGCGAGAGCAACTTTTTTTTTTTACTTTTCTCTGGGGATTGATTTTTTTTTTTTTTTATTCAGGCTTTACAATTTAGATAAATTAGCTCTCTAAGCTGTATATATTGCACAGAAGTTACCTAACTCTGAAAATACCAGCTATATTCTTAACTCTCTGCTCTAGGTGCAAGAAAGTCCCAGGTACCTGCTTTCTTTCATCTTGTAAGGACTTATTCCATTATTTTTAGGGTTTTTGGCAACTATTGTGTTTCACTTTTGTAGCTCTATTAACGTAATTGAAAAAATTATCTTCAGACTGACAAGTTGATAGACAAGCTTTCCATTGAAGTAAATAATGTTTTCGGAATGAATGTGCAAGGTACAAGTCTGAAGGTCTTTTTTTTTTTTTTTTTACAAATAATTTTTATTCAATTTTTAAAGCATAACAGAGAAAATAAGAAGAAAGCAATATAGAAACATTTCTCAACATTGTAAACAATGAGCAGCAACATCCGCTATAATCACGTATGACAGATTATCAATTAAGTCAAGCAAGTATGTCACATCCAACAGTAAGACAACATTAACTCAAGGTGGCTTCATGGCCCAAAAATCCCAGCAAGCATGAAAGGATTGCAGTTGTAGCCTATTTATCGCCAGAGCTCTTTCAAATTGGTAGTTAACTTTGAGTAGCTGAACTACATTCCCCAGATTTGGAGCTTCCTTGGTTTTCCATCTGCGGAGCACAGATGTGCGAGCCGCAAGTAAAACATGGGTAACCCAGGGCCTATATTGGGCTGGTAATTCATTAATTCCCAGGTGTAGTAAGGCTAATGCCGGGGTAAGTTTTAATATGCACCCGGTATGAGAGGACACATATCTAAATATCTGGTACCAGTAGCTCGTCAATGAAGGACAGGACCACAAAACGTGGAGTAGAGTCCCTACTTGAGAGCATTCCCTCCAGCAAAATTGAGAGTAGGATTGAGAGAAGCCCGCCAGGCGATAGGGTGTATAATACCACCTATTCGTTTGTTTTTGGGACTTCTCCCAATGATTCGCGCAGTGCGAATATTTATATATGGTTGTGAGGGCAGATTTCCACTGAGGAATAGAAAACGTAGTACCAAGGTCTTTATCCCATCGGAACATGTGAGTAGTTTTGTAGAACGCGGAATTATCCAACAGAACATCATAGTAGTGTGATAATTTGGGGGTTTTCGGCAGTGTGTTCGTGAGGAGGTCCCATATCCTGCCATCGACCAAGATCGACCGCAGGGGATGGTCCTTCAGAAAGTGAAATATGCACAGAAGGTGATAGTGCATGTATTGAGGGAGGTTGTATTTTTGAGTTAGATCCTTAATGGGGGTGAGGGAGCCATAGGCATATAGTGAGTTAATAGTGGAGATATTCCACCGGGCTAGCAGGTGCGTGGGAAGATCAGATATATATCGGGCAAAAATATCGATTGGCAGTGTACACGAGGCAGTAATATCCCGTACGTCCGGAGACACCGGAGACAGGCGCCACACCCTTAAGGCTGCCTGCATTGTGGGCGGTAGGTCTACGAGCCTCCATTCCCTCCACCTGTCACTCAGGAGCAAGGTTCTCAGGTCTCTCGTCGGCAACACATCTCGCTCAAGTTCCACCCACATGGGCGGTTCTGGGGTCGTGAGCCATTGTCGCAGTTGGGCCAATATCGTGGCTCTGTAGTAGGTAGCTATGTCAGGGACGGATGCCCCCCCAAACTGCTTTTTCTTAACCAAAATTGAGGCCGCGCATCTGGGGCGCTTACCTCCCCAAATGTAAGCCGACATCAGCCTAGACAACTTGAGAAGATGTGTCGCCGGAAAGTGAATGGGAAGTGCTCTGAAGAGGTACAATATTTGGGGCAGTATAAACATTTTATAGGCCGCAACTCTTCCACTCCAGGAGAAGTAGGGAGTATGCATACGAGAGATGTCCGCATTAATCTTGGTCACCAATCTGTTTACATTTACAGGTAGTAGTCTAAGGGGGTTGGCCTTTAGGTCAATACCCAAATAATGGATGCAATCTGAGGACCAGGGGATAGGAATGGAAGCTTGCAGTTTAGATTGGAGCATAGCGGAGACTCCTAAATTGAGGACTGTAGACTTAGAGGCGTTGAGCTTATAGAACGAGACCCTGCTATAAGAGAGGAGTGTGGCGTAAGCCGTTGGAAGCGAAACTTCTGGGTGGGTGAGCATCATAATAATATCATCTGCAAATAAATTAATCTTATGATGGTATGAATGCAGTTTGAAACCTGTGATGAGGGGGTTGGATCGAATCGTTTCGGCCAAAGGCTCTATAATCAGATTAAAGATTGTGGGAGATAAGGGACAACCCTGTCTTGTACCGTTCGTTATGTTGAAGTTCTTAGATAGCGTGCCCGGGGTGTATACTTGTGCTGTCGGTGAGGAGTAGAGGGCCATAATGGCGGACAGAATGGGACCAGAAAAACCAAATTTTTGGAGTGTAGCTCGCATGTAACCCCAATGAACTCTATCAAACGCTTTTTCGGCGTCTAGGGTAAGTAGTACAGAGGGAAGTTTGGAGGAGTGTGCCTGATGCATGATGCCCAGGAGTCTCCTTGTTGCATCAGAGGTCTGCCTACCTGGTGTGAATCCCATCTGATCCCTATGTATAAGCGTGGGGAGTATAGCTTGAATAAGTTTGGACAGGATACGGGCGTAAATTTTTGCGTCAGAATTCAATAGGGAAATGGGACGGAAATTTGCAGGTGTGGTGGGGTCTTTACCTGGCTTGGGCAACGTAACAATATGGGCACCTAGGATATCCAAGGGTAATGCGGAAACTTCCATTGCTTTGTTGTAGACTTCCGTCATAGTAGGGCTTAAGTGATGACTAAAGAGTTGATAAAATTCGTTGGAAAACCCGTCGGGGCCAGGTGATTTGCCCTTCGGTAACAATGTGATACTAGAGCGCACTTCCGCGAGTGTGGTCGGAGAATACAGTGTGAGCAGTTGGCTATCCGAAAGGGAGGGTAGGGACACCGCGTTGAGGAATCGGTTAATATCCCCCGCGGACGGTTGATGTTCAGACGGGTTATCCCCAAGATTGTACAAGGCACTATAAAAATCAGCAAATGCATCCGCTATGGCTTGTGGATGAGTAATTTTAGATGCAGGTGAGGGGTGAAGTAGGAAGGGAATTCTGGATTTAGCCTGTTTGCGTTTAACCTGGGACGCCAAGAATTTGCCAGCTTTATTAGCTTGACAGTAGTACTTTTGTTTAACCTCCCTGGCGGTATGATTCTTTTGGATTTTAGGTGCTGAAAGCGGTACCATTATTTTGCATGTAATTCTTGTGAATGAGCAGCCCAAACCAACTGTATACATTATATATATATATATATACATTATATATATATATATATATATATATATATATATGTATGTGTGTATACATATATTATGTATACATATATTATATATATATACACGTATGTATATATATATATATATACTATATATATATATATATATATATATATATATATAGTATATATATATATATATACATACGTGTATATATATATAATATATGTATACACACACATATATATATATATATATATATATATATATATATATATATAATGTATATATATATATGTATATATATATATATATATATATATATATGTATACAGTTGGTTTGGGCTGCTCATTCACAAGAATTACGTATATATATATATATATATATATATATATACGTGTATATGTATATATATATATATACATACGTATATATATATGTGTGTGTATATATATATATATATATATATATATATATATATATATATATATATATATATTTACATAAAAAGTACAGTAAAACTGCAGGAAAGGGCACTGGGGGGCAATGTAATGTGAATTTTTTTTATTTTGAATGGTATCAGTGTGTTTGGTGTGTTTTACATTTGAATTTGCCGCCGGTTCCACCCCCCGGCGGACGTCACGTCGCCGGAGACGGAAGCCGGGGCTCGCAGACGATCTGGAGGAAGCTCCGCCGCCGCATACCACCCGCATTCTTCGCTGGATCCCGGAGAAAAGGTAAGTAAAACCTCTACAAGGATCCAGCGATCTTCCTAGCGCTACCCCGAGTGTGGCTCGGCGTTACCGCTTTTGGCTCTAAAATCTAACCCCGAGTCACGCTCAGGAATACCGCTAGGAAGGTTAAGATACTGAAATTGTCTGTTCGATTACAGCATTAAAATCCCCACATAACAACAGATGACCATATTGGAGCGCTGATACCTTCCCAAGGATCCTCCGCATAAAACGAACTTGGTGGGAGTTCGGAGCGTATACATTCACCAAAGTGAGCGGAAGGTCATTAAGATCACATGTCACGATAATATACCTGCCGTCCGGATCCAGTACTGACTTGTGTATACGCACTGTGAGGGAGTCCCGAAAGGCTAGCATCACCCCTCTTTTCTTTTCAGTGCTGGAAGCTAAGAAGACCTGTGGATAGTTCTTGTGACCATGGTGAGGCACATTATCGGCCTGAAAGTGGGTCTCCTGAACCGCCAGCACATCAGCTCTATGAAGTAATGCCTCCTTCCACAAAGAACGCCTCTTAGCCGGATGGTTCAGACCGTTGGCGTTAATAGTCAATAGTTTGATGGTCATGTTTCATGTAAGACAATGTTCAAGGTAGAGCAGATGGTACATGTGAGCAAGGTAGTAGCAGCGAATAAAGTGTTGAGAAACCAGTAAACGGAAACAAAAAAAGGAACCAGAGAAGAGCATAAAAAAAGAGCCATCTCGGCAGCTCGAGAGTGAGAAGCTTGCAAAAGAAACCAAAGGAGGGCCAAAAGAGAGAACATCTTTCAAAGGCCGTAGACACATTGTAGGTCATCAGTGGTGGTTAGGGCTAGCCTGAGTGGAGGAAGGCCTGGAAGACCGTTTTCGGGACGCTACATGCCATTCACTGTCCAATGGGCGCAGAGGTGACGAGACTGGAGCAGAGGCTTGATCAGCAGGGAGGATGTTCCATTTCCTGAGCATAGTGATGCCCTCCTCTAAGGATTTGATCACTGCCGTGGAGCCTCCATGTGTCACCAGAAGAGTTGCAGGGTACCGCCACTTATGCTGGATTTGGTGGTTACACAGAGCCTTGGTTATGGTAGAGAGGTTGCGTCTGGCCATCAGCGTGTGCTTGGATAGATTGGACAGCAATTGCACATTGTAATAAGGTTCAGGTAACTGTCCACTCTGTCTGGATGCAAGCATTATTTTGTCCTTAGCAGTGAAAAAGTGGACTCTAAGCAGAACATCCCGTGGTACATTGCCCTCCAGGAACGCTGGCTTGGGCAGCCTGTGAATCCGATCAATAAGAAGTTCCGATTCATGCAGAGTAGGAACCAGCATTTTGAATAGAGAGGTAACATGCTGCAACAATTGCTCAGAGGAGATCGCTTCAGATATGCCTCGCAGCTTTTTGTTGCGTCTGGAGCGATCCTCCAGATCCGCCACTTTATTCTTCAACCAGGAGATTTCTTCTGTTTGAGTAGTCAAGCGATCTATAACAGAGTTGATGGTTTCAGCATGAGTATGAACAGACTGTTCTACGGAACCAATTCTGGACCCCAAGGCAGAAATCTCTGCAGTAATTTGTTGTGTCTGTTGTCTCATATCAGCCTGCATGGAAGACTGCAAGGAGAACAGCATGGCTCTCATTGCTGATTCTGATATGGGGTTTCCCCCAGTGGATTGCTGAGCAGGCTGGTCTGTGACTGAGGGTAGCTGCAGTGCCAGAACAGAAGGGGGGATAGTAGTGTCCATACCTGAACCATCGTATACTCCAGGGGGCGATTCCCTCCTCTGCCTGCTCTTGGCTGGGCTCCTGGAGGTCGGTGATGGAGGGGAGGGTGATCCCGAGGAAGGACCGCTGTCCGGGTTCCCTATCACCCTGTGCTGCGGGTGTAGTGGTTTCAGTGGAGGGAGTTTATCAAGTGGTCCTGCTCCCTGCTTGTCGCTCCAAGCGGGTCCCGGTCCGCCTCCATCTTGGTGCAGCCCATGTGCCTGGGAGATGAAGAAGCCAGACAGCTTGTTAAGCTGACCGGTCTCCTTCTTCTTGTTGCGGGTCATCTCGGCGGCTTCAGCGGGCAAACACCGAGCGGTACGGGCGGGTCGTAGGAGCAGAAGCAGCCCTGAATGTGGCGTGTGTCTTAGGGTGGCCGGCGGAGCAGACTCAAAGGACGTCCATCTTCCGCGCCGGTAGCCACGCCCCCAATTCTGAAGGTCTTTTTGGCTAGAGGCTGTGCCATACAGGGCAGTAAAGATAGAAACACAAGGTTGTAGGCAAGCAAAACCTAAAATGATAAGTATTCTATAAAGCTAAACTCCAGAAAAACACATCAATTCATGTAGGTATGTATTCATTAAAAATCATAACTATATTTTTTAAAAGAAACTATGGTAAGTAGGAGAATCTGACTTGTGGTAATTTAGGGCCACTACAGCTTGTTTACTTTTGTAAATGTGTATCTTCCTCTGTCCTCCCCTCTTGTTTTAGTGCTAACTGGTTTAGCACTAGCTAGAACCTTCCTGGTTTTTCCATGTTCTTTTAGTCAGCATTAGTTATTTGCAGAGTCAGGGCAATTGTCTTATTACACTTTGATAGCCAAGAAAATCATCCTTTGTACTGCAATTATCTGAAGTAAAGCATTGAATTCAATGTCCGGGTCTTATTAAGGAGTGGGGAAGCTACCCAAACTGGAACAATCAAAAGTGCCCATTTTGAAGGCTTGTATGCAAGTAATTGGGCATACAATGGTTATTGGGGTCCGGGTACTGCCCTGGGGGACATGTATCAATGAAAAAATGTTTGTAAAAAAACATCATTTTTAAATGAGCAGTTACTTACTGATGCCTAAAGTGAAAGCATAAAAATGAGAAAAAACAATAAAAATGAAAAATTCCTTTCAATATAGTTCCTAGTGGGTCCCCTTTGTCTGCCTGTACAGTGGCACATCTGTACTGTGTATAGAAGCTGCAGCAGAAATAATTGCATTTATAAAGTAAAAAAAATAAAATAAAAAAATTTTCTTGGAAGCTTATTTTTTTTTGTAAACACCGGGTTGGGGGGATCAGTAACAAAACCTCCTGCAGCAATAAATGCCAGTTAAAAAGCACGCTGGATGCAGGGCAGCCTAGCAGCTCAATTGCATACTGGGCAAGTTTTGGCCAGTGGTCTATTCTCATGATCCAGTAACCCAGTGGATGGTCAACTCGAAAGCTCTTCATCTCTGTTTTTGCCCCTAGATTATTGTCCACCATATGATGCAGACGCTACCGATGGGATGTTAAAGCTGACAGCCCTGGGCACCGAGGATTAAAAAAAATTGTGAAATGCATCATTTAGACAGCCCACTTCTCCACCGCTCCTCTCTTGACCAGAAGCTGTAAAACTGCGTTTTCAACGACACTGTAAACTACCAGAGTCAGGAAAAAGCATTAGATAAACTCCTATTTAAGGTGTCCTCAATAAATTTCATCTTCTGCTTTCTCTATGGGGACAGGAAGAGTTCTGAGACTTTCCCCTTGTAACGGTGGTCAAGGAGGGTTGCCACTTAACAGTGATCCTTCTCCTTGATGCTACATATTCTTGGGTCTTTTTGCAGGCTTTGAAGCATGAGGGAGCCCATGCATGGCAAGTTTGCATAGGCATGAGAAGCAGACTCCTCAGGGGAGATAGGAGAAGTCAAACACTACATGTGAAAAGAAGCAAGATTGAAGTACTGCAGCAAGGAGATAAGCCCACTCCAAGAGAAGGTTATCACATTGCTCCATCGGGAGTTTGGTATAGTCTTACTTTTCTATTATCTAGGTTTGATTGGCCTTTACTCAAAATGTTTGGTGTTTATTAAAAGCCCCTCCTTTTTGTGGCAACATAAAAAGTGGACAGAGGTCTGCATCGGTTTATTGTCCTCGCTATTGAAGAAAGAGCGTCACTGCATACGTCATCGCAGCCTGCCAGCTCGGAAACGCGTCGCGCTTTGTGATGTCACTTCCTCCTCCAGCACTGTGTTTGCACTACAGGCTTCCATCTCGGTTTATCTATCCACCAGTCAGCGTCAGTCGAGAAGTCTCTGCAACCGTACAGCCGGCCGTTACATCACGGAGCACGGACCCCCCTCTTCTGCATCCTGCCACGGCCAGAGAAAATTTTACGGTTCACACAGGACTCCTATGTTTCAGGCTTTCTAACTCCTCAGGTTATTCTCCAATAAATCCTGTACTATTACACTTAGAGGCGCCTCCTTTCTTTCCTTTTTCCTTTGCAGTATCTGGGACTTTACTTCAGGTCCCTGTGGATGGCTGCTCTAACCTGTATGGACTTTTGATTTTTTGGACTCACAATTGACTGTTGCCTCATATACCATTGTTCATTTTTTGCTCTCATATGTTCATTTTTTTGATGCTTTAGGGTCCACATCATGGTCCTGAGCAATTGCGCTCTTTTCCTTGTGTCAGACTTCTCAGGGGTCACTGAGGATTACAGTATATGGTACTGACTCCTCCCAGCCACATACTACTTCCAAGGGTTCTGGGATGGAAAACCAACTTTGTTATTTGTGTAGTAATGCACAGAAATATACTGCATTAAATGTGCAGTAACACACTGAAATATACTGTGTTAAATGGCACATAGCACTCTTTAATATACTTTGTTAATTGTGCAGTAATGCACAGAAATATAATGCGTTAAGTGCACTGTAACGCACTAAAGTATACTGCGTTAAAACTACACTAACACGCTGAAATATACTGTGTTAAATGGAACATAATGCACTGAAATATACTGCAATAAAAGGCACATAAGGCACAGAAATATACCGCGTTAAACAAGCAATAACGCACAGACATATACTGCATTAAATGTACAGTAACGCACAGAAATATACTGCGTTAAACATGCAGTAACGCACAGACCTATATACTGCATTAAACATGCAGTATCGCACAGAAATATACTGCGTTAAACATGCAGTAATGCACAAAATATCCTACTTTAAATGTGCAATAACGCGCTGAAATACACTGCATTAAATGCAACCTAATGCACTGAAATATACTGTGTTAATCGGCACATTACACACACTGAAATATACTTCATTATACGTGCAGTAATACACTGAAATATAGTGCATTAAATGTGCCTTAATGCACAAAAAATATACTGAATTAAACGTGCAGTATAGCACAGAAATATACTGCATTAAGTGGCAAGTAAGGCACAGAAATATACTGCGTTAAACGTGCAGTAATGCACATACATATGCTGCGTTAAATGTGCAGTAACTCATAGAAATATACTGCAACAAACATGCAGTAATGCACAAAAATATACTGCATTAAACGTGCAGTAACGCACTGTAATGTACTGCGTGAAACGGAACGTAACACACAGAAATACACTGCGCTAAACGCCGCGTGACACACTGAAATATACTGCGATAAATGTGCAGTAATGCACAGAAATATAGTGCCTTAAGCATGCAGTAACGCACAGAAATATACTGCGTTAAATGTGCACTAATACACAGAAATATACTGAGTTAAATGGCACAAGACGCACTGAAATACACTTTGTTAATTGTGAAGTAATGCACAGAAATATACAGTGTTAAACATGCAGTAACCCACTAAAATATACTGTGTTAAAGGAGCACTAACACACTGAAATATACAGCGTTAAACGGCATGTAAGGCACAAAAATATACTGGATTAAACGTGCAGTAATGCACAGAAATATACTGCATTAAACATGCAGTAACGCACAGAAATATACTGCGTTTATTGTGCATAATGCACTGAAAAATACTGCGTTAAATGTGCAGTAACACACTAAAATATGCTGCGTTCCAAAGCACATAATGCACTGAAATATACTTCGTTATACTGTAGATGCAATAATGCACAGAAATATACTGCGTTAAACCTGCACTAACGCACATAAATGTACTGCTTTAAAAGTTCACTAATTCACTGAAATATACTGCATTCAATGGCATGTAATGTACAGAAATACACTGCGTTAAACGTGCAGTAATGCACAGAAGTGTACTGTGTTAAACGTGCACTAATGCACTGAAATATACTGTTTTAAATGGCACATAATGCACTGAAATATACTTTGTTAATTGTAAAGTAATGTACAGAAATATACTGCGTTAAGCATGCAGTAACGCACTAAAATATACTGCGTTAAATGAGCACTAACACACTGAAATATACTGCATTAAATGTTCAGTCACTAAAATATACTGTGTTAAACAGCACATAACACACTGAAATATACTTTGTTATATGTGCAGTAATGTACAGAAATGTACTGCGTTAAAAATGCACTAATGCACTGAAATATACTGCATTAAATGGCACTTAATGCACAGAAAGTTACTGCGTTAAACGTGCAGTAATTCACAGAAATTTACTGTGTTAAACGTGCAGTAATTCACAGAAATGTACTGTGTTAAACGTGCAGTAACGCACAGAATTATACTGCATTAAATGTGCAGTAATACACAGAAATATACTGCATTAAACAGAGGCGTAACTAGAACCTTCAGGGCCCCAGTGCAAGAAACCATGAAGGGCCCCATGGACCCGTGGCTGGGACCCTTCCCTTTAAGCCTGGGGCTCTTCCCACTGATCCTGGGACCCTTTACTCTTGTTGCAGGGCCCTTTATTACGGTCCCGCAGTGAGACCTTTTCACAAGGTCTGCAGTGGGCCCCCTTCCTGCCATCTTGGGGTCTCCCCTTGGTGGTGGAATGCCAGGGCCTGGTTGCAAGTGTAACCTTTGCGATCCTGGAAGTTCACAGACTGGTGTCAGTAGTTTTTATTTTTGGGTATTTTAATTGTATTATTTTTTATCATTTTATTTAATTTTTTTACAATGTCACTGACTGTGACTCTGTCCATTCAGAAAAGGAAGGAGCTGGTAAATTACATATTTACCGACCCCTTCCTGGTTCTCTATTGTGACACATCCCCTGTAGCAGCCAGCAGAAGGGGGGAAACAAAGCAGGGTGGGGGCAGCACAGTGGGGGGGGGGGAACCAGAGGAGCACACAGGGACCCAGAGACAGCAGAACACAAGTGAACTGGATAGGAGGGGCAGTGGGGGCAGCATACAGATGAACCAATCTCCTCCATTTTCCCCCTGCAAATACAGGAGGAAAAGGGAGGACAGTGATTTGTCTACATGATTTCTCCACCGCCCCTCCTATCCAGGTGTACAGGGGAGCCACACAGACCCCCTGGAGCATGGGGTCGGTTGCAATTTTGCAACCCCTGTAGTTACGCCCCTGGCGTTAAATATGCACTAATGCACTGAAATATACTGTGCTAAACGGTAACAGTACGTAACACACAAAAATATACTGCTTTAAACGTGCACTAATGTACTGAGATGTACTTCCTTATAGCTGCAGTAATGCACAGAAATATACTGTGTTAAACGTGCACAAACGCACAGAAATGTACTGCATTAAATGGCACGTAATGCAAAAAATATACTTAGTTATTCGTGCAGAAACGCAGTGAAATATACTGCATTAAATGTGCACTTAACACACTGAAATATACTTTGTTATATGTGCAGTAATGCACAGAAATATAATGCGTTAAACGTGCACAGATGCACAGAAATATACTGCGTTATACGTGCAGTAACGCACAGAAATATAGTGCGTTAAAAGTGCACTAACACACTGAAATATACTGCATTAAATGGCACGTAAGGCACAGAAATATACTGCGTTAAACATGCTCTAACGCACAGAAATATACTGCGTTATACATGCAGTAACGCACAGAAATATACTGTGTTAAATGTGCACTAACGCACTGAAATTTACTGCATTAAACGGTAACGGTACGTAACATGCAGAAATATACTGCATTAAACGTGCACTAATGCACTGAAATATACTGTGTTAAATGGCACATAACACACTAGATATACTTCGTTATACGTGCAGTAATGCACAGAAATATAATGCATTAAACGTGCACGGATGCACAGAAATATACTGCATTATACGTGCAATAACGCACAGAAATATAGTGGGTTAAAAGTGAAATAACACACTGAAATATACTGCATTAAATGGCATGTAAGGCACAAAAATATAGTGCGTTAAACATGCTGTAACACACAGAAATGTACTGCGTTATACGTGCAGTAATGCACAGAAATATAGTGCGTTAAATGGTAACGGTACGTAACACACAGAAATATACTGCATTAATAGTGCACTAATGCACTGAAATATACTGTGTTAAATGGCACATAACACACTAGATATACTTCGTTATACGTGCAGTGATGCACAGAAATTTACTGCATTAAACATGCAGTAATGCACAGAAATATTCTGCGTTAAATGTGCAGTAACACACAGAAATATACGGTGTTAAACGTGCAGTAACGCACAAGAATATACTGCGTTAAATGTGCAGTAAGGCACAGAAATATACTGCGTTAAACGTGCAGTAACGCACAAAGGTATACTGCGTGCACTAACGCACTGAACTATACTGTGTTAAATGCTCACCAGCGCAGTGAAATATACTGCATTAAACAGCATGTAGCGCACTGAAATATACTGCATTAAACGTGCAGTAACTCACAGAAATATACTGCGATAAGCGTGCACTAATGAACTGAAGTATACTGCGTTAAACGACACGTAAGGCACAGAAATATACTGCATTAAACATGCAGTAATGCACAGAAATATACTGCGTTAAATGTGCAGTAGCACACATAAGTAAACTGTGTTTAATGTACAGTAATGCACTGAAATATACTGCATTAAACTTGCAGTAATGCACAAGAGTATACTGCGTTAAACAGCACATAACGCAAAAAATGCTGCATTGAACCTGCACTAACGCACTGCAATATAAAGCATTAAAGGGCATGTAACAGACAGAAATGTACTGCATTAAACATGCAGTACCCCATTGAAATATACTGTGCAGTAATGCACTGAAATGTACTGCGTTAATTGTACAGTAACACACGAAATATACTGCGTTAAAAGTGCACTAACGCATTAAAATATACTGCATTAATTGCCACGTAACGCGCTAACTATACTACGTTCAACCTGTACATTTTACTATGTTAAATGTGCAGTAACGCACAGAAATATACTGTGTTAAATGTGCAGTAGCGCACTGAAATATACTGCGTTAGGCATGCAGTAATGTACAAAAATATACTGAGTTAAATATGCAGTAAAGCATTGAATTATACTGCGTTATATGTGCACTAACGCACTGAAATATACTGTATTATATGCCAAATAACGCACTGAAATATACTGCTTAAATCATGCAGTAGCGCACAGAAATATACTGCCTTAAAAGTGCAATAACACACTGAAATATACTGTGTTAAGTAAATACATGGTGCACGCTGAACTATACTGCATTAAACCTGCCCTGACAAAAAAAACTGACATTAATATAAAAATGAATGGTCACTACACTGATTGAACTATCACTAGATTTACACTAAAGTGACACAAAGGTAAAAGTGAATGGTTGCACTGCACTCACACCAAACTATCACTAGACTCACACTAAACAGATATTCTACACTGACAATAGAATCAGAATTACACAATATAGCACACTAACTCTCTAGTAGCACTGAACAGAGCCCTATTCCTTATCTCTCTACGCCAATATCCCACTCAAATGGCCACAATTGAAAGAATACTTTAGAGTGTGGGGTTGTACTAAAAGCAATGAGCCATGATTGGATAGAGTCATCATGACAGCATCCAATCATGGCTCTGACAGTGCTATGTGCCCTGATTGGGCAAAACTGTGCAGCGGCACAATGCATTTGGCAGGCTGAAAGAATGGTTGAACTTCCCGATAATTTGAGTGTTCGTCAAACAGGCGAACAGCCAATGTTTGACCCAAACTCATGCTCGGACCATTCCTTTCGCACATCCCTAGTGTTTAGTAAAAGGCATGATAAGTTTTTTTTTAAGTTGTAAGCTTTTGTCACAATGTTTTGGAAAATTAAGAAATACAATTTTTTCACAAAGTTGTCATTTAAACAAGTCATGTTTTACAAACAACATAGGCATACTTATTAATTACACACCAAAACACATTCTGCTGTGCCTCCAGTGTATGGGAATGGCACATGTGTGAGACTTTGGGCTTTCAAGTAGCATAAATTAAACATCTAATTTCCTGACTTCCTGTCACATTTGTGGAGGCCCCGGAGCACCAGGACAGTGGAAACACCCACATAATGACCCCATTTTGTAAAGCAAAAACTCCAAGGTATTTTCTAAAAAACATAATGAATCTTTTAAAAAATTAATTTTTTGCCAAAACTTTTTGGAAATGCAGGAAAGAAAAAGAAATATATATATATATATATTTTTTTACACAAGATTATCAATTAATAATATATTTCTAATACACATCATAAGCTTACTTATAATTACACACCAAAACACATTCTGTCACTTCTCCTGAGTATGGGACTACCACATGTGTGAAATCTTTTCACAGCTTAGCTACAAAGGGGAGCCCAAAATCCAAAGAACCCCCTATCCTATGTTTGTGAGTATATTGTACGCTACCTTCTTTGATTTTAATAAACTTTTTTAGTGGTAATGCACAATGTCGGTGCGCCCTTCTCTTGTCGTTTTCTTGTATTGCTTTTTGGATACACTACGTCCTGAGTAGGGCAGCAAGACCGCTCCATTTGTGCCTAAAAAAACACCTAGATCATTTACCTTTCCGCACACCACTCGATCGCAGGAGAGATACTGTTTTTTCACATCAGTTATTGGACCAGAGACTCTATCACTGTCTATTATAGAAAATACTACAGAACTGCTAATAATAAACCATCTGCAAATTTAGTCTAGTCCCATCATCGATAAGACTTGTTGGAAAACATTGTTCATGGATTTTTGTGCAACAAGTACAAATATATTCTTCAACCAGTAGATGACAGTGTTAATAAGTTTGCAGCTGCTCTATGGTTAAACTCTATGTCTTTTATCTGTAATAAAGTTTCCTGTTTGCAGTTAAAAAGCAAAGCCCATGTGGACTGTACACTGTCTGTCTGTTCCGTAGGGCTATATACAGAATTTCTAACAAGACTACACCTGGCAACTGCAAGAAAGGAATGTGTTTTTTTGTAGAGAGTCCCAGGGTGAGCCCCAAAGATTTTATTCCTCTTTAATGCAAAGGAGACTTGGACTAAGCTCAAGGAAAGCACCAGGAATCTTGCTAGCCATCAGCAGCCTAAGAGATTCATTCATGTCTTCTACCCTAGTCTAAAAACAAGAGCTCCACTTTACAGGTTGAAAGCAGAGCTTTCTAAGGTCAGAATCATACAGAATGTCTTTAAATTGAGACCTTTCCACTTCTAAGGTATTATGCATTAGTTGCCACCTATCAAGAAGTGACTTTATACCTTCAAGGATTGTTTCTGGTATCAAGACTGCAAGAGCAAAACCATCTCAGATTTAATTTGATGTTTTGTGTGTGCGTGTGTGTGTATATACAATATAAATATATATAAATATATATATATATATAAAAATATATATTAGGGATAGACCGATATGTTTTTTCAGGGCTGATACCAATACCGATATTTTGGTCACAACAGATCGGTATCGGCCGATATGGGCCGATATTTTGAACATTTAAAGTTTTGAAAAATAAAGACCATTTTTGACACAAATCTGGTACTGAACATGTTAATTTTTGTTTAATGCTTAATGGCTGGCTTGCTGGCACCCTGTGGTGGGTGGCTGGCTGTCTGGCACCCTGTGGTGGGTGGGTGGGTGGCTGGCTGTCTGGCATCCTGTGGTGGGTGGCTGGCTGTCTGGCACCCTGTGGTTGGTGGGTGGCTGGCACAGGGGATGTGGGTGGCTGGCTGGTACGGGGTCTGTGGGTGGCTGGCTGGTACAGTGCCTGTGGCTGGCAGGTACAGGGCCTGTGGGTGGCTGGCTGGTAAGGGCCTGTGGGTGGCTGGCTGGTACAGGGCCTGTGGATGTGGGTGGCTGGCTGACACCGGGCTGCCGTGAGTGGGTGTATGGCTGTGATACACTCCTGCAAGACTAGTCCTGACTCCAGATGAGGCTGTCCAAGGCAAGGGAGGTGGCCTAAGAAGGCAGAATGAAGTCACAAAATTATTGGCAATATCGGCCAGTTCCGGGGCCGATACCGATATATCGGGGAGAGTGCATATCGCCCCCCCCCCCCGATATATAAACGGTCTGTCCCTTATATTTATATATATATATATATATATATATATATATTTATTCTATTGTAGGTCCAGGGACATGTTATCCTATATGGCCTCATACTGGGTTTTAGTGAACTCTAAAGACTTCAGGCTGGGGGGGGGGGGGGGTTCTGTTACATTTTTTCAGTTTCGTTCTGAACCTCTTCAGGTTTCTAGTATTTTGATGTGTTCTGAAATCTAGTGGTGGTTTAGGGCCACTACAATCTGTTTACATATGATTTGGTGTCTCCCTCTGTCCTCCCCTTCTGTTGTGGTGCTACTTCAGTCCTAGCTAGATCCTCCCTGTTTCTTCCATGTAACCTCAGTCACCATTAGTTCTTCTCAGAGAAAGAGCTTAGGAAAGTCATTGTCTTCTTACACTTTAAACAGTTGGAAAACATCTTCTACATTGCAATTATTGGAGGTAAAATTGCAATACATTTAACATCTGTTTTTTTCTTTTTTTATTATTGAGAGTTAAGCTGCCTGTGGATACTGCCAAATCAGCAAGTGCCTATTCTGTTTGACCAGACTGGGTCTAAGGAGGTATGTCAACGCATAAAGCAGCCTGTGTGTATCTGGAGCAAAAAGCAGTATGTTTGCTTACGACAATACTTTCCCAAACTTGCTTTACAAGCCAATATTTTGTATTACTGAATAGGGACAAACCTGACCAGGCTAAACAAATCTGGGAACCTAGTTGCATCAGTAGAGCTTGCAGAAGATTCCTCACATTCATGGTATAATAAATGACTTGACATTTATATAATAATTCTATGTAGTACATTAGGTGTTTCACTCAGATGTGATGCATACCTCTTTCCTTGCTCTTAGTTGTCACTACAAGAGACAGGATTAGCAGGATTGTTCCATGTTCCCAAGCAATATATGCTGTAGATCTTATTGAAAGGTAGACATTTTGGGAAGGGTTGGAAAGGATTAATTTGATAAAAAAAAAAGGCTGGTGTTATTAAAACAGAACCCTAATGAAAAAAGAAAGATTTACATTAGGTAAAAATTATGGTTCAGTGCATTCACAATGTCACTTAGAAGGTTGCACATAGCATTGGGCTGTCAGAGTAATTGCAGTATAATTTGACATTGCTGATATTTAAATATTTACTGTAGAAGAAGATTAAATTTGCATGAAAAAAAGTTGTTGAAGGAGACCTGTCTCATACATTTTCTGTCAAAATGTGAGGAGCAAATTGGCAGTAAAACTAGCACGGTTTCCTTCAGATTTACATCAGCGTGATGTTTTTAGTGCCCCATGACAGCTATTTTAATAAGAAGATAAGAACAGGGGCGTACGATTACCAGCCATCATATACATTTTCTTGCTTGATATTTCTTTTGCAATAGGCGCAACAGGCATAATATTTGACATGTTTTTCACATTGCCCTCTGACTGGCATTAGTCACATAGTGACGCTTGGCGCCCACGTGAATTAGTGTCGCTTGCAGTAATTGTATATAAAGGCCGATGTAGAAAAGCCTGTACAAAAAAATAAATAAAAGTCAGCCACTGCAAATATTGTAGCGGCTGACTTTTCATAAAAAGATACTTACCAGCCCAGATTTCCAGTGCTGTCATCAGCTAGGCAGCTATTTGCTGGTCTTTGCCATCTTGCTTGTGGGAAGTCAGCCTTGACTTCCTGTGACTTCACAGCCGGCTCCTCACTGTGTATGTGTGAGTCGCTCTTTACTTTCTGAATGGATCCAAAGCCTCCTGGAACATCTGATGTGTCCCAGGAGGTTGCGGTCAGGGAGGAGGGGGGGGGCCCAAGTGGGAGTGGCTATCTGGTAGAAATAGGTACCCCCTCCCAGAAAAAAAACACACAAAAGTGGGAGAGCTTAAAATTGGTCCTGCTTTCAGATCGCCTCCTTACTGCTTGCTTTAACCTTTTTGAACACCGCACTAGTGCACGCTTGCAGAGTGGCCCCATTCGCTTGAGTGACAATGACAGGAGGTATAATTCCTGCTGCGGCATATGTACATCTGTGGCCATTGCTTCTGCAGCTAAACAGGGAAGCTGCTGGGGGGCAGTAAAAAGTGTAGTTCAATAATAGGCTTTTACTACCCTCCTAATTTTTAATTTGAACAAGCCCTTAGAGATTGAGGTTTAAATGAAAGGTGCCAAACAAAGGCTTTCATTAAAATAATACCCGTTGATTATGCCATGGAGATCCTTGTTCAGGCTCCTGTTATAGGGTGACAACTTCCTGTCCATGATGTAGGAATGGTCCACTATTGCCACAAACAGGAAATTTGCCTTGAGAAATAGCAAGACAGCCATTGCTGAAGTGAGTACGTGTTGACAGGCAGTAGCTGCAAAAAGAGAAAGGAGAGCAGGGCCATCTAAGTGCAGTATAAAAGATGCATTTAATAACAACAGACAAATGCAAACTCACAGGATGGGCATGATAAACCGGCATGTAAAGGGTTCATCCTCTCCAGTGGGGATCCTAGGAATCTTTGCTGGCCCCGGCTGTGCTGGTGGCTCCCAGCACTTCCGGGTACGCGGAAGGATTGCCTGGAGAAGAAGCATGCATGCTTCGAACGTGCGCACCTCCCATTCCACCTTCCACCCTGAAGTGAACTCAGGGTCTTTTCTCTGAGGGAAACCATGTACCCGGAAGTGCTGGGAGCCACCAGCACAACCGGGACCAGCGAAGATTCCCCGGATCTCCACTGCTCGTCCTCCCACTTGAGTGGATGAACCCTTTACATGCTGGTTTATCATGCTTATCCTGTGAGTTTGCATTTGTCTGTTGTTTTTAAACTTTAAATCTTTTATACTGCACTTAGATGGCGTTGCTCTCCTTTCTCTTTCGTTGTACTTTTCCACAGAGTTCCTTCTAGCTCTTATCAGAGCCTGTAGCCTTCTACAGCCAGTATTTCTCCATTGTCCAGCAATCAGCCCAGGCATGAACTTTATGGAAATTTTAACCAGAACTTACTCCTGCATATACACTCCTCCTCTCAGCCTATAGAGCACTTATGTTTTTGTTATAGTAGCTTTAAAAAGGCTGCAGGAGATAAGCAGAGCTGAAATGCAATGAAGAATAAAAAAAGGTGAAAAAAAACGAAACGGTTTGACAAACTAAATGTCATTCAGTAATCACTCATTGGCATGGACATATCCAAAGTAAGTCCACATATGTGCAGCATCTAGTTGTTAGAGAAATCCTATCATATTTTCCAGTGCTACAGTCTATTTCACATTTTGGGGAGTGCCATGCGTCTTTGTCTCTACTATCTGCTGTGGTCTAATTCTTTGAATCTTCTTACTCTTTTATTTTAGACTAATAATAGTAAAGCAGAACTCTGGCCAAAAAACAAGATAAAAACGAAAAGTCCATTACAAAAAAAACATAATAACCCCAACTGCAATATTCAGCTTCAATCCAAAGATTTCTGCAGCCAAATGTACTTGAGATTGGTTGGAGGTGGGCTCAGCGAACATTACTAAAAGTTAGGGTGGCAAAGCAGAACCCTATTGAAGTAAATGGGAGCCGAATGTTAAAAAAAAAACACAAATGTCCATTTTCTAGGCTTCAGTAATTGGCAAAGGATTGTCAAATGGCATGGGGGGGGGGGCACTACCCTGGGGAACATGGAGGAAAGCAAAAAAAATTTTGAAAAACTCAATTTGGCATGGAACAGTGGATTTGGCGATGTTTGAAATTAAACATTATAAATTCTAAATTCCCTTAACCACGTTAAGACCGGAAGGATTTTCCCCTCAATGACCAGGCCACCACTTTTTTCAACTTGGCACTGCGTGATTTTAACTGACAATTGCGCGGCCGTGCGAAGCTGTTCCCAAATGAAATTTACGTCCTTTTTTCCCCATAAATAGAGCTTTCTTTTGGTGGTATTTGATCACCTGTGTGTTTTTGTTTTTTTTGCGCTATACACAAAAAAAGAGCGACAATTCTGAAAAAAAATCAATATTTTTCACATTCTGCTATATAACATTCCCAAAAAAAAATTTAAAAATCAAAATTTTTTAACATTTTAGGCCAATTTGTTTTCTGCTACATACTTTTGGTAAAAAAAAAATTGGCAATAAGTGTATTTTGATTGGTTTGCGCAAAAGTTATTGCGTCTACTAACTACAAAAGATTTATGTCATGTTTATTGTTTTTTGTGGGACTGCGACATCGCGGTAGACAGATCGGACCCCTGACTGACATTTTTGACACTTTTGGGGGGACCAGTGACATTACTACAGTAATCAGTCCTTAAAATATGCACTGTTACTGTAATAATGACACTGGCAGGGAAGAGGTTAACATTATGGGTGATCAAGGGGCTAAATGTGAGCCTAGGGGAGTGATTCTAACTGTGGGGGGGGCGTGGCTTGAGAAATGATCATAGAGACCTGTGTTAGATCATAGAGACCTGATATGGAAGGATCACAGGTGCTCTGTGATCATTCCAGGGAGAAGAACGGTTAGCTGTGTTTACAATGGCTGACCACTCTTCTCTCTCAGCGGGGAATGATTGTGGGTGTCAGGCGGCAATTGGAGCCGCCTGTCTGCTGCATCAGCTTCCCTGCTGACGAGGGGGGGGGGGGCGGGAGCATGCCGCTGGTGGCGCGCGCTCGCCCCCTAGCCTCCTACTCGCAACCGCTGTACAGTTACAGCAATTTTCACATGAGCGGCTGCCTGCCGCAGTACATCTGCAGTGGGCAGTCATAAAGAGGTTAAATACCATGCCTGAGGGGTGCTCTATCCTGCCTGTGCAGTGGTGCATCTGTTTGATGTATGCAACTTACTACAGAAAAACTGACATTTACAAAGAAAAAAAAAAGGGGTTTAAATTGCTGTCGTAATGACAGCTCCCAGCCGCTTCAAAAAGAGGAATGTACAGCTCAGCCCTCACACGTGTATATGCAACCTCTGGCAGTGCTTTGGAACTCTGGCTTCTTCCTTAGAGAATACAAATATTACAGAAACGTGTCTGCCAGAGACATCAGTCCTCCAAATCTTTATTTTATATAAAAAGCACAAATCAAAGCAAAACAATCGGTTACTCATTTCCTCCAAAAAGTTTCTTAAAGCGGAGTTCCGGGCACAAAAACAATATTTTTTTTGTGCCCCTCCGCTAGGTATGCCTCACCTGAAAAGGAATTGGATAGTTTTTTTTTTTTTTTTTTTGTTTACTTACCTTGCAATTGAAGATCGAAGATACTCACCTCAGAGTACTTCCTCCCTCGGAGCCGTGGCTCACCCCGTCACTTCCTGCCTCGTTATGATTCCTTGGAGCTGAACGTCACAGCTCCCAGGAATCAATGTGCCGCACCGGCCCCGCTCGTCATTTCCGGGCGACGCCGCATTCCCCTGCTAAACAGCTTCTGGGCATGCCCAGAAGCTGTGGAGGAATGCGGCGCCGCGCCGGAAGTGACGAGAGGGGCCAGTGCGGCGCATTCTGGGACAAGAAGACGCGGAAGAAGACACAGAAGAGGACCGCGCCGGCTTCAGCTGCCCACAAGAGAGATGGAAACGCTGTGGAAGAAATTTTCTACGTAAGTATTTCTTCTAAAAGGTAAGTGCGAACCGGGACAGATCAGAGGCTAGCCATTGTGGAATGTGCTAGCCCTGACTGTCCCGGGGGTATGTTTATTAAAAAATGACATCTGTGCCCGGAACTCCGCTTTAAATATGGTTACATTGTCAAGACAAAGGCTAATTGCTAACAAACATCAGGTTAATGTCAAAAGCAAAATAAAAACCAAATAATCAAACAAAATATATACTCACACAAGTGGGACGTAACAAGGCCTGTAAGCACATTAAATACCTACCAACAGGTTCATTAAATAAATGTATGACCCATCTGTAATTAGGACCCAGTGGAACACTGTTCTGTGGGTGAATGACTGTTGTGGGGGGGGCAATAAAAAGGCACCCCCCCCCCCAGATGAGTATACTTGGTACCTCTAATCATTTAAAACAAAAAAAGTAAAGTGTGAATAAACAAACAGACACAACTGTCATCTGCCGGAGCTCTCTTTAGGTAGCTTTTCTGTTTTCAGTGGACATTGGGCATTGTGACCAATGTGGATCTGTATTGCTGGATGATATAATTGAAGATGGATGTACATCGTGTGATTTATTTTTTATTTTTTATTAAAGGAATTGTCAAAAACTGTGTCTTTGTGTTTATTCATACTCTATATTTTGTGGTGAATGATTAAGGCTCTTATGTACCACTGTTTCATAAATAGAGAGGGGGTGCCCCCCTTTTTTTGAAAGGGTGCTTCCAAATTCTGATAAGCCCCCCACCACCAGACCCCCATAGCCACTGGACCAGGGTTGTGGGGAAAAGGTCCTTGTCCTCGTCAACATGGGTTCCCTCTTGGCAAGGTACTCCCCCATGTTATGGGCTTGTGGCCTGCCATGGTTCAGGAGCGGACGCATGTACTCATCTCCCCCTTTACTGACCAGCAAGGATGCATGCTTAGATGAGAGTGTAGTGTGGATTTTTATTTTTATGGGGGTGGGCTGTCACTTTTTTCTGTGGGGTTTTCTTCCCAAACATCTATACCAGACCCTAAGGGGCATGTTTGGACTAAACTCATACCTAGTGGTCAGCATCATTTAACCCACTTTCTCTGAGGCCAAGTTCTCCTGAAGCCACCTCAGCCTTCAACTGGACAGTAAAAGGAGAAGCAGCACAGGAATGAGCTCATCCCTCTGTCACTCTATTTTCTCTTCCTACCAGCATGCTTCTTGAAAGCATTAGAACTGATTAGCTTCTTGTACTGCTGCTTCCTTTCACACTCCAGGTAAAATTCAGATACTTACTCGGCTTGCACGTTAAAATTACATTTAATGATTTATTAATAATTGCAGAGCTACATTAATCACTCTCTTTTATATCTACCCAGAGTTCAGTTCTATCATGTTATGCTAAACTAAAGATTTTTAGTTATGACACAGAACTATTTTGACATTCGTAATGTCACTGAGAACAAATAATAATCAATTTTTTTATTGGATATGCATACAGTAAAAAATATTGCTTTTTTTTTCAAAACTGTCTGTCATTTTTTGTTTATAGCGCAAAAAATAAAAAATGCAGACGTGATCAAATACCACCAAAAGAAAGCTCTATTTGTGGGAAATACATACATTTTTTTGGGTACATCATCAGTTAAAGTAACGCAGTGCCGTATCGCAAAAAATGGCCTGGTCATTAGGGAGATAAAACGTTCAGGGCTGAAGTAGTTAAAATTCAGCCGGTTCCTGCTGAACCAGCCACATTTTGATCCATCTATGACGAGCTTTAAGCCTAATACACACAATGAGATTATCAGACAAATGATCCTCTTTTTTTTTGTATGCTATTCTCTATATTGAAAATGAATAGGCTACTAAAGTACGACAATTCTAGTATGACAAAATAATAATTCGGAAGTGATGTAATGCATTTGTATTGTATTTTCCAATTAAAACTGTACTGATTAAACAAAAATCGCACAATCAGGTATTGCATGAGAAAAATCTGTTTGTCCCTTCGGAAAATCTTGGACGAAACCTGTGTACTAACGATCAGATTATCGTACGATTGCTTTGAAAGTGTTATTTTTTGTACGATATTCTGATCATGTGTACGGGGCTTAACTCAAAGAGCTTGGTAAGATTTTTCTACTGTGTTGTTTATTTGTAATTCTATAAAGAACAACTGGCTAGCTTATTTTTAAATAATATAGAATCCTTCTTATACAACACCGTCAATGTGCCAATAAAAAATAGCATGTGATTGCTATATAATACAAAATTATGCAGCAAAACCCCCAAATAGCAATACAGTTTTCTACCAGAACAAAAATACACACGTTCATAATAAAAGAATGTGTTTTTGAATGATTGCTTCAGACCTACTAAACAACCGGTGACTAATTTCTACACATGCATGTAGATTACATTTCTTTTTCTTAAGTGTATTTCTCCCTCAGTCACGCATAAACAGAACTATGTTCATAGATCAGTACATCGATTCAGTTCTAACAATGTCATTTAGGTATTCCGCTGTGAGCATGTTACTGGTTTTATTATCTATTGATCAATCACACTTCAGAGCCCCTGCAATCTAATCAGTCCCACTTATTGTTTAGCACTTGCATTTTTTTTTGGGTGATTTACATTTATCTTGTTATGGACTCTTTCCAATCATCTTGCCATGTGACTGAAGAGAACAGTTGCTGATTTCAGTCTTAAAAAATGTTTTGTGTCACCAGGGAACTCATTATAAGGACAAACTTCCTCCAGTTAGAGTTACTGCTTTAATTAGAGTAAAGAATAGCTTCTGGTATGAAAAAAATACATTTTAGGGAAGAAAGTAAAATGATGACACTGTACTTTTTTCATTGGAAACAATATTGCTAGGCTGAATTATTGAACAGCAAGACATGATAGTAATGAAGACTTGGAAATAGCGGGAAGGTAAACAGCACATTACTGCTCAACTCATACATTTGTTTTTCACCACTGAAATAGGATAAAAAGAAAATCTGATCATGCAGCATTTCCTGTTTATTAGACTGATGTCAGGTACCGGTGCTTTGATTTATTGTTACGTGCTAATTTAGAAGGTATTAAAAGCAATTAAATTGGAAAGGCAACATATTCTCTATATTTTTGACGCTTTCTTGAACAGCCTACAGTTTTCTCATGCAGAGGAATGTATAATCTTCATGTAAATAACCTCATTAACCTCATTTCTATGTAGAGTTTCTAATTCTATACATTCTGTACATTTAGGCAGCCATACGTATGTATAACATACTCATGCTTTGCTTCTTGCTTTGCAGTGCTACATATTGGTTGTGCATTACTGCTCCTTCTTACAATTCAAGTCAAAGGGTTGATTTACTAAAGAAGTAAAAAATGTTCACTTAGCTTACTCATTGTTTATATACACTACTGTATATTACTAAAAGTATTTGAGCGCCTGCCTTAAATACACTTTAATGACATCCCAGTCTTAGTCCGTAGGGTTTAATATTGAGTTGGCCCACCCTTTGCAGCTATAACAGCTTCAACTCTTCCGGGAAGGCTGTCCACAAGGTTTAGGAGTGTCTCTATGGAAATGTTTGACCGTTCTTCCGGAAACGCATTTGTGAGGTCAGACACTGATGTTGGACGAGAAGTCCTGGCTCTGAGTCTCCGCTCTAATTCATCCCAAAGGTGTTCTATTGGGTTGAGGTCAGTCAAGTTCCTCCACCCCAAACTCGCTCATCCATTTGTTTATGGACCTTGCTTTGTGCACTGGTCCAAATAATTTGGTGGAGGGGGGGATATGTAGGGTTGTTTTTCAGGGGTTAGGGCCGTTTAGCCCCTTGGCCCCTTAGTTCCATTTGAAGGGAGCTCTTAAGGAGTCAGCATACTAAGACAGTTTGGATAATTTCATGCTCCCAACTTTGTGGGAACTTGTGGTTTTGGGGGATGGCCCCTTCCTGTTCCAAAAGGATTACACACCAGTGCACAAAGCAAGGTCCATAAAGACATGGATGAGCAAGTTTGGGGTTGAGGAACTTGACTGACCTGCACAGAGTCCTGACCTCAACTACCCGATAAAACACCTTTGGAATGAAATAGAGCGGAGACTCCGAGCCAGGCCTTCTGGTCCAACATCAATGCCTGACCTCACAACTGTGCTTCTGATCAAACATTCCCATAGACACACTCCTAAACCTTGTGGACAGCCTTCCCAGAAGAGTTAAAGCTGTTATAGCTGCAAAGGGTGGTCAACTCAATATTGAACCCTACTGATTAAGACTGGGAAGCCAACAACCACTTCTGGACCGGAAGGATTTGCCCTCTTAATAACCAGTCCAAATTTTGCGATTCGGCACTGCGTTACTTTAACGGACAATTGCGCGGTCATTCGACACTGTACCTAATTAAAATTGATGTACTTTTTTCCCACAAATAGAGCTTTCTTTTGGTGGTATTTGATCACCTGTGCAATTTTTTATTTTTTGTGCTATAAACAAAAAAAGAGCGACAATTCTGAAAAAAAAAATATATATATATATATATATTTTTTTTTTTCCACATTCTGCTATATAACATTCCCCCCAAAAAATTGTAAAAATCAAAATGTTTTAACATTTTAGGCCAATTTGTTTTTTGCTACATATTTTTGGTAAAAAAAATAGCAATAAGCGTATTTTGATTGGTTTGTGCAAAAGTTATTGCATCTACTAACTACGGGAAAGATTTATGTCATTTTTATAATATTTATTTTACTAGGTAATGGCGGCGATCTAAGATTTTTTGCAGGACTGCAACATTGCGGTGGACAGATCGGACCCCTGACTGACATTTTTGACACTTTTGGGGGGACCAGTGACATTACTACAGTAATCAGTGCTAAAAATATGCACTGTTAATGTAATAATGACACTGGCAGGGAAGGGGTTAACAGTGTGGGTGATCAAGGGGTTAAATGTGTACCTAGGGGCGTGTTTCTAATTGTGGGGGGGCGTGACTTGTGAAATGATCATAGAGACCTGTGATCCTATATAGAAGGATCACAGGGGCTGTATGATTATTCCAGGGAGAAGAACAATCAGCTGTGTTTACAAAAGCTGACCGTTCTTCTCTCTCAATGGGGAACGATCGGGGATGTCAGGTGGCAATCGGAGCCGCCTGCCCGTATAACGGCTTCCCCGCCAACAGGCGGGGGCGGGAGCGCGCCGCCACGCTCGCCCCCTAGCTCCCTGCGCGCACCCGACGTATAGCTATGGAGGTTTGTGAGGGAGCGGCTGCCTCACATGAACTGGTTGAAGTTCATGTGCGTGTAAAAGCAGGCATCCCAATACTTTTGGTAATATAGTGTATGTACAAGCAAAAATGTTGTGTGGCAAGTGGTGGAAATTTTCTCTTCAGCAGCCACTACTGTTAATCTTCAGTGTGCCAGAAAACAGTTGCTTAGGGCAGCTTTTTGAAGGACACAACAAGCTTCGGGCTGCATTGTCGGATGCCTGTGTCCCCCCACTGCACACTGGTTTTCCCCTCCCTGGTTACTGTTGGACTCAGAAGTGATGTAGGAGTCTGAAGAAGGAACAAAGATGCAAGGCGGGAGACAAAGACATCCAACACTTATAGAAGTTTCAAGTGCTGAGGAGGTTTCCAGAGGTTGTAGCTCTAAAACAGAAATCTGATAAGTGTAACAGGACACCCGGAGAGGTGGTTATATTCTTCTAATGCAGAGACCTGATGGTTTTTATTGTTTAGAGACTCTGACAGGGTCTCTTTATAAGAAAATAAATCACTGAGGGTAGAGCAGCACTCCAAAATCCTAGAGCAGTGGCCTCCAAACTGCATGCCTTTTTCCGGCCCTTGGGACACTATTCTTCTCATTAATACGAGACACTATTCTGCCAACTGACATCAACAATGGTGCACCATTTCTCCCACTGACACCAACAATGGGCCACTATCTCTCCCAATGATACCAACGATGGGGCACTACTCTTCCCCCTAATACCAAATGTGGTGATGTTTACTCCCACTGATGCCAGGAACATTTTCACTCCCGCTGGCCACACTCCAGACCCCGTAAAGTGTGAAGGACAATATTCTGGCCCTTTGTTTAGAAAGTTTAGAGACCCTTGTCCTAGATTATTTGTCCCTTCTCTAATATGTTTGGTTTGACCCCTGACTTTGTTGACTTCCTGTCCTGGATCCTACATTTAGCCAGAGTGTCTGCTTACCCTAGGTTTGGAATTATATCTACATAATTGGACTTTGTCTCAGGATCTGCCAACATGCTTCTTTTATCTATTTTCTTCTTTAGATCCTTATATTTACAACAACCTTTTTTTGAGTCCTGGAGCCTGATCTTGTTTATAAGAATCAATACAGATTTCAATAATGTTGCATTGCAAAAAAAGAAGCTGCAGATTTCTAAAGCTGCACTAGCTTGATAATACATGTACAGTATCTATGTATATTACATGCAGCAAGTTCTGCCTACACAGCTACATGACATAAAACTAATATTTTATTTCTAATTGATCATTCAGGTACCCATGCCCTGTAGGTGATAAAGGAAATTGGGATCGGATTCAGGGGAACCATTTACGTTTAACATCCTTTATAAATGTTCTTCAATTTTAGCTACATTGGTTTCCAAATCTATTTTTGTTAAATGTGCCAGGAATACATTGTCCTCAGATTCTGTTCTAGCATTGCTGGCGTATTTTCTCCAAGGCTTTGCTGGTGAATACCGCAATTTGTATGAACATTTGAACTTACAATCCCAGATGCAATTTGACAAGGGAGTATGATAATGGTAAAAAACATCAGGATGAATAATCCAACACCTGGCATAACATGAGTAGTCAGAAAGTCAGGTGAATATGCTTACAAGTGCTTCAGGTTTGGTAAGATTTATCTCAGTGGTAACACTCACAGCAAATGTACCCTTGTGATTCTGAAATTAACACATAAGATGAATCTAATGCTGTGTATTAAACTGAGAATTAGAAACTTGTTTAAATTCAGTAATTGTCATGTCATACTGTAAGTTCAATGTGAATACCGTGTAGTTCAAGAAATGTGAAATAATGAAACATATTAAAATAGCATAATGATGTATAAAATAATAAAAAAAATCATAAAAATATTACATCTAATGGCAGGCTATTTGCTGTAACAGTGCCTGTAGCATACATAGTTACTGTAAGCCTCAAGTAAAGCTTCACATTTGTTGAGGAAAAAACAATCATTCCTAGATGAAATATTCACCTTGCAAGGTTTTCAGCAAAGCTTCAAGCAGAATCTTACATCCTTTCTGCTCTGTGGATATTGAAATGCATTCCAGTCATTTCCTCCTCTCTGAATTGAAATGGAAAGGTAACATTAAATAACAAAATGGCTGGTATAGCAACTATTTATGGTATATACATTTGTCAACAAAAGTGGAGTTTCTGTAAAGTAATCCAATCCACAGAGCACTCAAAGAAAACTTTCCAATCCAAATCTATATAACAATGTAGAAAAACAGTAATACAAAAACATGAACACTCACAAAATAGTAAAATGACAAGGCCGCTGTTTAAGCATTTTATTTGATGTCATAAACCAAAGTATTGCAATGAAAAGCAATGTTATAGCAATCAAAAGTTATCATTGTGTTTTTAAGCGAGTTTACTGCAAAATTACCAGCTTTTGAGATATCTAGGTTTTGCTCATTGAGCTGCTTAGGGGAAATGTGCTTAAAAAACTCTTTTAAACATTTTTTTTATTAGAGGGTGTTTTGAGTATATATATATATATATATATATATATATATATATATATATATATGTTTATATCTGCAGGATCCAGTTGTGCAGGATCCAGCTAGAGGGGAAACGAGTAATCCTGGTAGCGCCGGCATGGCTGAGGAGGGTTTGGTATGCACAAATCCATAGATAGGCAGTGACAAGGCCCTGGGCCCTTCCACTGCGTCCATACCTACTCTCTCAAGGTCTGATATTCCACCCTGTTGTACAGTCTCTAAATTTGACGGCTTGGCTATTGAAGTCTTAATCTTGAAGGAGCGGGGTGTATCTGGCGTTGCAGTTTATGCCCTGATAAATGCCAGGAAACCTAGAAAAATTTATTACAGGGTCTGGAAATCCTACATTACCTGGTGTGAAGCCAGGAAATGGCATCCCCGCAAATATATAATCGGGAGAATTTTAGCTTTCCTTCAAGCAAGGGTAGATATGAAATTAGCCTTGAGCACTATTTAAGGGCAAATTTCAGCCTTATCGGTTGTCTTCCAAGAACCGATCGCTTCCCATTCGTTGGTTCAGACCTTCCTCCGGGGAATGTTGCATTTGCTTCCACCTGTGAAGCCACCATTATGTCCTTGGGACTTAAATTTGGTGCTGGCAGTTTTAAAAAAAAAACAGCTATTTGAACCTCCGAGGCAGGTTTCCCTGGTTCTTCAGACCAGGAAACTGGTCTTTTTGATTGCGATAACTTCGGCTAGAAGGGCATCGGGACTAGCAGGTCTTTCTTGTAAAGAGCAATTCTTGATTTTTCATCAAGATAGGGTGATTCTACATCCACACCCAGGTTTTTTGCCCAAGGTGGTGCCTGCCTTTCATTTGAATCAGGACATTATACCACCTTCCTTTTTTCCAGATCCTCACTCAGAGGAGGAAAAGTTATTGCATTCTCTTGCTGTAATGCATGCACTTAAGTTTTTACTTGGAAAGATCAGCCAGATTTTTAAGACTGAGAACTTGTTTGTGCTGCCAGAAGGGCCCAGGAAGGGGTTGGCAGCATCTAAGTGTACGATTTCTTATTGGATTTGCCAGATTATTACCCAGGCGTATTATTTAGAAGGTTCCACCTTTTCCTGTAAAGGCACATTCTACCAGAAGAGTAGGTGCCTCTTGGGCACATCGCCATCAAGCCTCTATGGCTCAGATTTGCAAGGCCGCGACCTGGTTGTCTGTGGATACATTCACTCGTTTCTATCGAGTGGATATTGGGACCCAGGAGGAATCTGTGTTTGGCCGCAGTGTTCTGCAGGCAGTGGTGTAACCCTTCTTTTTGGGTCAGATGGCAGTATTTTTTGGTGTCCCCCCTCCCCTGAGATGCATTGCTTTGGGACATCCCATATGTTATGATTTATGGCTCTGTGTCCCGTGATGTACGAAAAGAAAAATTGATTTTTTAATACAGACTTAAAACCCATTTCTTGAAGTACATCACGGGACACAGAGGTCTTCTATGGGGCCTTTATTGCTTGCTACAAAACTGAGGTACTTCCTGTGTGAGAGGGGTTATGTAGAGGGACATCCTTTCTGATTGGTTGCCAATGTCCTTCACCTGTAGGTGGCTATATAACCCATATGTTATGATTTATGGCTCTGTGTCCCGTGATGTACTTAAAGAAATGGATTTTACAGGTAAGTCTGTATTAAAAAATCAATTTCTTTTATTTATATATATATATATGTATATATATATATATATATTTTTTTTTTTTTTTTCTTTTAATATCAAAAAGGAAAAAAAAAATATTAAAGTAAATACATACAGCACATAACATTATAGCCAGCCAAATATTAAGTAGGATACACATACACACATTGGTAATAACATCTCCAATTCCATAATAACTTTCAAGGGAATATCGTCCCATATATAGGTCGTAACAAATCCAAGAACCTTATTATACCATAATACCAAAGCAACACAATCAGTTATTCTTTGAGTCAACTTCATCTTGTGGCAATTATGCCAAGTAGCCTGTCCATGACCAGATTCGCCGGGGTGAGCCCGGGTACACCCAGCCATGGGTCCCAGAGTTTCTCATATTTACGCAAGCATCCCCTGTGCTGATAAATAACCTACACCATTCAAAGCCTGTTACCAACAGCAGTGATCCATTCTTTGACCGTAGGAGGACTCTGACTTCCAATGTGTCATTATCAACTTGCGAGCTAAAAAAAAGAGCCCAGATTTTTGCCTCTCTAGTGTACCCGTCCCATTCAAATTCATCCAGTATGTTGATCAAGCATGGTTTAGGGTCTAAAGGGATAGAGATCTGAAATATCCTGTTGAGAGTGTCCACCACTCCCTTCCAAAAGCAATATAACTTTGGGCACCTTCACTGTAGATGGATCAGGTCTCGGTGGTCTTGTTTACATCTAGTGCATGTCGGGGTGGGTAAAAGACCCATAGTGTGTAATCTGTGGGGAGTGTAGTATACCCTCAGAAGAATATATAATTGCGTTAATCTCTGCAAATCATTTAGGGAGCAGGTTGGCACTGACTGTAGAGTGTCCTTCCAACACCCCCCAGTAAGCTGGCCCACACCCCCCCCCCTCCATTTAGCTAGCATACCTAGAGGGTGTTTTTTTTATAGGTCTGCAGTGGCATGAAAAAGCATTGTGATATAAACCCCTTGGAAGTAGTAGCCCCCTTAACCAGGTTAAACAAGGGTGTAGGAGACTGAGACCACTCAGAAGATTTACTTTGAGCTGATATGGCATGCCTTAGTTATATGTAATAGAAGCACATGGAGGACGATAAGTCAAATGTCTCCTGTCTGTTAAATGGTAACAGAACTACGTTTTGAAAGATTTGTCTTATATATATCACCCCCTATTTTCTTCAAGGTAGGTTCCCCTCGACGCGATTGGGCTGAATTTTGTGTATCCTGTTGTCCCCTGAAGATATACCAGTTTTATTCAATATTTTTTTAATAAGATTATAGCTCAGGAACATCTTATGTGGTTTACCAAAGGCCTGAGCTTCAACAGTCAATGGAACAAACTCGCCATTTACTGTGTGTAACATTACAGCTGCAGAAGAGCGTCTATCAGCAGCCGCGTGTTCTGTTTCCCCATGCATTGTGCCAGATGTTGCAATTGAGCAGCTAGGTAGTATAGCCAAGGATTTGGCAAGGCTAGACCTCCATCATCTTTAGGGCATTGCATATGTTCAAGTTTTATTCAAGGAGGGTAATTTTTTCCAAATTAAATTGCGGAATAGAGAGTTAATTATCCAAAAGGTTTTAAGGGGAACCATACCTGGGAAATTGTGGAGGACATATAATATCTGGGGCATAAGGATCATTTTAATTAGGGTTCACCCTGCCAGCTACTGACAGGTGGAGGGAATTCCATGTTTTAATCCGGTCCCAGAATCTTTGTAGTAATGGGGAAATATTAAGCCTTCCATAATCCTGGATACAGGGTGTCATCTGGATTCCAAAGTACCTGAAAGAAGCAGTTAATGGCATGGAGCACTGCAAATCATCTAGAGAAGTACGCTCCACGTCAATGGGCATTAGGGCCAACTTTGTCCAATCAATCTTGAGCCCTGAGTAAACACCAAATTCTGTTATGGTGGACAAAGTGTCGTCAAGCAGAATCATCGTATCATCAGTGTAGAGCATCACTTTTCCTTTGCGTAGCACCATATTCGAAACTGGTAATGTTCGGATTGTCCCTGATCTTTATTGCCAGGGGTTCTATGGCCAGGGCAAAGAGCAAGGGCAACAAAGGGCACCTTTGTCGTGTGCCCCTTCTCAAGGCAAAAGTGTGAGACATTCCGCATCCAGTGAAAGCAAAGCCCTATGTCCTACATTGTAGCTGGGTATTGCATGTTTAGAAAAAGTCTCCTTAAATTGACCACAGTGTATTTATTTGGAAGAAATCCAGCTAAGTTAAAGTGTACAATACATGTAATAACCCCATTAAGTCTGAGTGCCAGTATCTTTGCTAAAAGTTTGATGTCACTCTGCAATGGGGAAATTGGCCTATAAGAACCCAGATCCACTGGATCTTTGCTGGGTTTTAGAATTAAAACAATGTTGGCTTTGGACAGACAGTAGATGGAGGCAGGACCTGCCGCTCCCTAACTACATTTAACACCCTCAGCAATTGTGGAAGGAGTATTCCTGCATACTGCAAACAAAGGGATACCACACTAGAAAAGAACCAATATATGTATCCACCCAGCGCCAAACAGAATTGAAGAAATGAACGTGTTAAATTAAAACACTGAAGCAGCTACTATAATAAACCAAAATATAGAAACAATATGTATGATGCAATCAACCACACATTAGCAGCGTTTCTAAAAACTCATAATTGATAAAATCATAAATGGATATACATCTATATATTAGAGTCCTCTAAAAAAGAAAACAGAGTCTTTGCAAAATCGTTGCCAGTGTTCATAAATGTAGTAGAAGGAGAGATCAGTGAGGTCAAAAGCCCATCAAAGCTGTCACCGCACCTCGTGGATGATCACCCCCCCTCAAATATTGCACTCACCAGAAACATAAATGTATGGGGCCAAAAAGCACACTCATTCTCCTTGGATAAACTCCACACCTTGGATCAATCCTCTCATCGCCTCTCCTCAAGAGTAGATCACAGGAGTAGAGACCAATCAGCATACCAGGAAAAAAAGTACAGATTGATAGTGAAGCCCGTTTAAACTGTTTATTAAATAAAAGTTCCCCAAACAATATGCACTTACAAAGTAACAATCAAAATATAGCAATACGTGCAGACACTTCACAGCTGATATACCGGCTAGCAGCGTGATCTCACCGCTCTCCGTCCAGCAGTGATCAGTGAGGACAGCCTGCCGTAGACCCGGCAGTAGTGTAGCGTGGTGAGCCGTGTAGTCCAACCCTGACGCGTATCGTCATGTGACTTCCTCAGTGGGCGTGGCTACACGGCATGGCTCTCACCACTATATAGGGCACACCCACAGGAATGTAACCCTGTGTGTGCCGCTATCAAAACTATGGCATGCGTCTCACATGTAACCCTCCATTTCTAAAGGGAAACATATAACTCCTCATCTTAAAACATCACCACCAACCTCTCATTAAAAAAGGATAATGGATCGCCATACTAAACTAAATGATAGTATAGATAATGGAGAAAACACACATTACCAGTCCCTGCGCAGATCCTGGATTGATTCTCAAGCTGGGGAATCTTGTAATATGGCCTGTGGTGAAACACATGAATGAAGCGTGGCAGCTCTCCTAACCCTCCATGGGATATGAGGCAAAGAAGCTGTACAAAAAATAAAGGAACAGAGCGCACACCGCCCTAGTGTAACACCACTTATTTGAAGTTAATAGAAGCCATAAAAACAAGTACTCACAAACAGATAGGAAGTCATGCATGGAAATAAATATCCCCCGATGATGTTTGCAGGGCTCTCTCTTCCTAGCCTCGGCGGCTCAGCTGTTTGTCCTGCACTGATCAGTGAGTATTTTACGGCTAAGCCAACCGCCTCGGATTACTCAAGGAGACTCGATGTGGTGCACCTGCCGGTTTTATTCCCAGATGCTGCCTTATATATAGAATGAATATATTGTGTATTTTGGTTTACTTATATTTATTTCTATATGTTGCATTTTTTTATTTATATTTTTTTGTTGTAACAAATTTGAGACATTACATTATCTATACTATCATTTAGTTTAGTATGGTGATCCATTATCCTTTTTTAATGAGAGGTTGGTGGTGATGTTTTGAGGAGTTATATGTTTCCCTTTAGAGATGGAGGGTTACATGTGAGACGCACGCCAGAGTATTGATAGCGGCACACACAGGGTTACATTCCTGTGGGTGTGCCCTATATAGTGGTATTGTCAGGAAAGGAATCACCATTCAGCAACGATAGAACGCCGGAGGCAGAGCAGGTGTGTCACCACGCCCATCTCCCCAGCCCTGGCCCTATATAAGGCGCTCTCTGGCTGTGCTTCAGTGCTGGTTTATCATCAGCTCCTGTACCCGTGACCTGTCCGATTTCCTGTTGTTCCTGCTTGACCCGGATTGTTCCTTTGACTTACCTGCATCTCTCCTTCATTTGACCTCGGCTTGCCTGACCACTCTTTACTCTAAAAGACACCTCTGCTGGATCTCCTGTGTACCGACTTTGGCTTGGATCCCACAGACTCTCTCTCTTGTACGGCCCTCTGTACCTTCATCTCCTCAGACTGATTATCTGTGTATGACCCTCGGCCTGGCATTAACCTTTGTCTCTTTTCTCTGAGCATCTATAGATCTCCTGGAAGCGGTCCTGAATCACCATCCATCCGGGATCCATCCGCATCCAGTGCTCCTTGGGATGTGTCATCTCCTGTTTCACCACCAGGGGTGATCCGCACCGAGCTGCAAGGGAAGCCCTCTCAGCACTTCGGCCTCCACCAAGGTAACTGACAGCTATATAGTGTAGCCAAGCCCACTGAGGAAGTCACATGACGATACGCGTCAGGGTTGGACTACACGGCTCACCACGCTACACTACTGCCGGGACTGAGCTGCAGGCTGTCCTCACTGATCACTACTGGACGGAGAGCGGTGAGATCACGCTTCTAGCCCGTATATCGGCTGTGAAGTGTCTGCACGTATTGCTATCTTTTGATTGTTACTTTGTAAGTGCGTATTGTTTGGGGAACTTTTATTTAATAAACAGTTTAAACGGGCTTCACTATCAGTCTGTACTTTTTCTCCTGGTATGCTGATTGGTCTCTACTCCTGTGATCTACTCTTGAGGAGAGGCGATGAGAGGATCGATCCAAGGTGTGGAGTTTATCCAAGGAGAATGAGTGTGCTTTTTGGCCCCATAAATTTATGTTTCTGGTGAGTGCAATATTTGAGGGGGGTGATCATCCACGAGGTGCGGTGATGGCTTTAATGGGCTTTTGACCACACTGATCTCTCCTTCTACTACATTTATGAACACTGGGAATGATTTTGCAAAGATTCGGTTTTCTTTTTCAGAGGACTCTAACATAGAGATGTATATCCATTTATGATTTTATCAATTATGTGTTTTTAGAAGCACTGCTAATGTGTGGTTGATTGCATCATACATATTGTTTCTATATTCCTGCATACTGTTTATAAATTTCCACGAGCAAGCCATCCTCACCAGGGGCCTTACAGTTAGGAAATTAATTGACTGCTGTCTGTAACTCCTCTAAAGTAAGCGAAGAGCCGAGAGCTGTAAGTTGTGGGAATGTAATACCATTCAAATAGTTTGCTAGTTCTACAGGAGTATTCTCAGTAGTAAGGAGATACAGCTTTTCATAAAAACTCACTAATTCCTGCAGGATTTGATCTGGGGAGGCACAAGGTTGCCCACCAGAGATTTAATAGCTCCTATAGCAGAGGAGCGTTGCTGGGAGTTGCAATCCTAGCCAGAAGGTGACCTGTGCTCTCCCCTTCCTCAAAAAATGTCAGTCTAGAAAAGAACATCTTCTTCGCTGAGGAGGACAGCAACCACTCATGGGCAGACTGAGCAGACTGCCAGGCCTCCCTGGCCAGGTCAGTGGGGTCCTATACATATTGCATCTCCAAGGCATGCACCTGTTTCTCCAACTCTTCCTTTAACCTGGAAGAGTGTTGTTTAACTTTAGTAATTTCTGCAGTAAAGGAGTCTCCTCAGGTAAGCCTTAAATGCTTCCCACTGGGTTAGAGTAGAGTCAGCAGATTCCTGGTTAGTAAAAACTCTTGCATGCTCTACTCCATCTTCACATGGAATGAAAATAATTTCAACCAAAAGGCAGGGTGCTATGGGCAATTTAGAGAGTGGGGACACAGTCAGGCGTACTACCACATGTGAATGCTCTGACACTGTGGGGTTTCTACAAGAACTCAGAGACAGATGGGAGCATGGCTGAGTTGCCTATTGCCAGATCAATCCTGGATAGAGTACAGTATGTTTTGGAAAAGCAGGAAAACTGCTTGTCTAAAGGGTTCTTGTGTCTCCAATGTCTACCAATCCCACTTCGTTAATCAATCGTAGTAAGGGAGAACCCCTTAATGCATCAGAGGCCCTTGGTACTGGGTGTCTATCCAAAGAGGGGCTCAACCAGCAATTACCGGTAAGTCTGGCCTCCCCTCTAGATAGGACAGCAGGGGGAGGAGTACCGCCATCGTCAAAGGAGGAGGGATATATATACAAACAAGAACACATTGCAGAGACCCAATATGACAGTGCACAAAAATAAAACGTTATTCAGAGTGGAATGGTATGCCCTTTCCACAGACATGGGAAGTCACACATGTGCAAGTCACAAGCACGTCTCAAGTCTTAACCTTCAAGTCTCAAGCAAGTCCCAAGTTACTGTGGCGAAAAGCAAGCAAGTCAAGTTGAGTCCCTGCTAGAAGTCAAGCAAGTCAAGTCATTTATTTTGGTCAAGTCACAAATCAAGTCAAAATACTGATCTACCCCAATTTTCACCTTTAAATCAGTTAAAAGTCAGTGGTCAGGAAAGGTTTTGTTTTATTTTCAACATTAACAAAACTCCTTAGTGCTTTTTTCTTGGCATATTAAAGAAACACTTTGAATGCCCAAACAGCTCAAAATCCTTTGTCCGGTCATGTTTTAACACCACGGTCACTAAAAACATGTTCAGTATTTCCTTTGTTAAACATCCAGTGTCCTAAAAATCAGAACACACTGAGGTGTTTTAAGTGACTGTGGTGTCAGAAACATAACAGGCACATTCATTTTTCTTTAACACATCTTGAGAAAATGCAAATATTTAATAACTTAAAGTAAAGTCATTTCGAGTCACATGTCTCAAGTCAAAGTCAAGTCTCAAGTCATGAATACCAAGTCAAAGTCAAGTCGAGTCTTTTATTAATTTTAGTCAAGCAAGTCTCAAGTCCTCAAACTGGTGACTTAAGTCAAGTCATGTGACTCAAGTCCTCCACCTCTGCCTTTCCACCAAGGTGGTGGCGGTTCCCCATCCGGGTAGGGATCTGTGGACATTTATTTAGGAGTACATAGATGTACCCACTCTATGAGTTTACCGTCTGGATTCAAGCCACAGTAACTATTTATACTTGGGCTTGTTGACGCCAGCCAGGTTTTATTAACCCTTGGTTGTTACAATTCCAATGGCCTTTATCTCCTACCAATTATATGATCCATCTTTCTGAAATCCACGATACCCTCCTCGTTATTTACGAATAACATTAATGCGTGTTTCCTGTTTTATAACATTATACAGAATACCTCACTAGAACGCTCCAGACGAAGCCCTAAAAGGCGAAACATGTTGAGCAATGTGAATATTTATCCATTGAATAATTGAATACAGCATCAGCTGATCTGGTCGGACGGCAGTCCCATTTCTGTCGTCCTTCATTGGGATCCTCTTGATGTGAAGTATCTACTTATATTTAAGTCTTGAAATCGTCTCTGTATACTCTGTATGAAATAAGTATTAAGTACTGCTACAGAAATGTATTTGGGCCTTATGTAAGGTCATTTTTTAGAATTCTCAATAAAAATAAAAATTTATTTTAGAACCCTTTTGTGCCAAAAAATCCTTGCCTCCCAATCCTTCCCTATTTCCACCCAAGAGTACTTAAGACATTTTCTACAGTCAAGTGAGTCTCTTGGAAGAAAAAAAAATAGCAAGATGGAATTTATTCAAACAAGTAAATATCTTTAATTTATTTAAATTATACGTTTAAGAGGGAAGCATATTGTACCTCTGACGTTCATAAAGTGCATAAGTGTACAGGAACTGCTATGGCTGATTGAACCTCGGTTGGGCAAACTTGTAGGTAGGTCTTCCTGACTTCTCTTCCCCAAGACAAGGGCTGTTAGCAACAACTTGAAACAACACGGCACAACAGTGTCAACTTTTGCAGTGTGGTAGGCACGGGCTTGCCTACTAACTAGACGAGGCCCCCAGTGTGGAAAAAGCAAGCATGAAAAAATGAGAAACAAGGCTGTCAACATGACAGGCCAATATGTCTCAAAGTTAGACAAAGATACGTAGAACATGTTTTTTCTCTCTCTTCTCATGAACAAAATATACTAAGCGGTAAGTCGAAGTGTAGCTCAAGGCCCAACTTACCATATCATGTCTCCCAGCAAAACAAGAACTTATTCAGAAAATTAAAAAGAAAAATTGATTTTTAATTCATACTTACCTGTAAAATCAATTTCTTGAAGTATATCACGGAACACAGAGCCATAAATGATAACATATGGGTTATATAGACATCTATAGGTGAAAGACACTGGCAACCAATCAGAAATGATGATCCCCTATATAATCCCTCCCAAATAGAAAGAACCTCAGTTTTCTAGCACACAATAAAATACCCCATAGAAGAGGGGAGGGACCTCTGTGTCCCGTGATGTACGTCAAGAAATGGATTTTACAGGTAAGTATGAATTAAGAATCCACTTTTCTTTTCGTACATCACAGGACACAGAGCCATAAATCATAACATATGGGATTTCCCAAAGCAATGCATCTGAGGGAAAGGGGAAACCAAAAAAATACAGCCATCTGACCACAAAAGAAGGATTACACCGCCGCCTGCAGAACACTGCGGCCAAAAGCAGACTCCTCCTGGGTCCCAACATCCACTCTGTAGAAAGGAGTGGAAGTATGCACCGATGACCAGGTTGCGGCCTTGCAAATCTGAGCCATAGAGGCTTGATGGCAATGTGCTCAAGAGGCACCTACTCCTCTGGTAGAATGTGCCTTTACAGGAAAAAGTGGAACCTTTCCTACTAAACCATACGCCTGAGTAATAACCTGGTGAATCCAACAAGTAATCATAGACTTAGATGCTGCCAACCCCTTCCTGGGCCCTTCTGGCAGCACAAACAAGCTCTCGGTCTTACGAATTTGAGCGGTCTCCTTAAATAAAACTTAGGTGCACGCACTACATCAAGAGAATGTAATACATTTGTCTGCCACTGCGGATCTGGAAAAAAAGAAGGTAGTATAATGTCCTGATTCAAATGAAAGGCGGACACTACCTTGGGCAAAAAATCTGGGTGTGGACGTAAAATCATCCTATCTTGGTAAAATATTAAGAATGGCTCTTTACAGGAAAGAGCTGCTAGTTCCAATACCCAGGCAATGTAGGATTTACGGACTCTGTAATAAATATTCCTAGAGACTGGTTTCCTAGCGCTTATCAGCGTATGAACTGCAGGGCCAGATACAACTGCTCCTCCAAGATTAAGGCTTCAATAGCCAAAACATCAAATTTAAAGCAGGGTGGAATATCGGACCTTGACAGAGAAAGTCTGGACGCAGTGAAAGAACCCAAGGCCTCGTCACTGCCAACCTTTGGATTTGTGCATACCAAATCCTCCTCAGCCATGCCGGAGCTACCACAATTACTGGTTTCTCTCTCTAGCTGGATCCTGCGCCATAGACGCAGAATCAGCTGCACCGGACGAAAGGCATTAATCAGGGAAAACTCCTTCCAATGAGTCACCAAAGCATCCACCCCAATTGCGAGTGAATCCCTGGTCCTGGACACAATCTCTCCAACTTACTGTTGAACCTGGATGCCAACAGATCTATGTCTGGGACCCCCCAGCGTAGGCAGATTGATTGAAAAATCTCGGGATGTAAGGACTATTCCCCGGAAACATCTGTTTGACGGCTCAAAAAATCTTCCTGCCAGTTCCCTATTCCTGGAATAAACACTGCTGTCAGGCATGGCACAAATTTCTCTGCCCAAGACAGGATAATATCCACCTCTTTCTGAGCTGACCGACTCCTTGTACCTCCTTGATGGTTGACATAGCCCACAGCCGTTGCATTGTCAGATTGCACCCTGACAGGGTGACCCCGAAGTCTGGGCGTCCAGAATTTTAGAGCATGACTGTCTGCACGAATTTCCAGAATGTTAATGAGGAGACGACTCACTACCCAAGACCAAGTGCCGGTTCACACTGATGAGATCACAGAGATTGCATGTAATTCGGAGCGCACTGCTCCTAAAATGACATGCGATGTCTGTGCGGTGCCATTTCAGCCATACAGTTTGTATCTGAGCTGGGGGTGTCGTTAACTTTGAATTGACACCCCCAGCATATCGCATATGGCAGTGTGAACTGCCTGTGCTGTGGATGCGATGCGGGAACATGCATCACATCAGTGTGAACCGTCACTGAGTGACACAAATCTTTCAGTAATAGGTCCACAAAAGTCCTTTAAAGGACTGGTATAGGTGTACTATTGTTTGGTGTGCAGTTTATAGGGGTGTAATACACTTATAATATTTCTAATATAGAAAGCATATCATAGTGTATTTGGGTACTGCATAAATGTTGCCTCTTTCGCTGCGTTAACTCTGCTAAAAACAGTGACAAAAGTTAATAGAAAATATTTTTCATAACTGGTGTGATAAACCAGTGGCCCCCCAAAATGACAGATTGAAGCGGGGTGTTAAATACCTTCTTCTACATATACTGCGCTTCTCTAGAGACTTTTGTCAGAGGGTCATTTAAAAAATGACAGGCAGAGAAAGAGGCAGGCCCTTCCGCAGGGGTGGTAGGGGTAAGGCAGGAGCACCAGGCCGGAGCCAAAGTGGGAAGTTGCAGAAGGTGCGTTCGATTACATCAAAGGACGCACCAGACTTGGTTGAGTGGCTCACTCAGTCTTCCTCTTCTGCACCCTCCTCATCCTCTCTATATGCACCCTCTTTACTCTCTGCTGTGTGCACCCCCAAAGACACCACCACCAACACCACCACCACCATATACCCTCCGCTTGAGTCACAGGAATTATTTTACGATCCATCACAAGACATTTACGATGTGCAGCCATTGTTGGCATCGGATCAGGAAGAGGGGGTAGCAACAGCCGCCACTCAGCACTCTGGCAACAGTACCCAGATCAGCCGAAAGAGGTTGGTCCCCGCTGTTGCTGCCTACTCCGAGATCTCTAATGTTAGTGGTCGAGAAGGTGACGTCGATGATGCAGAGGCAAAATTTCTGCAGTACCCAAATACACTATTATGAAATTATATTGTTATATAACACCCCCGCTTCAATCTGTTGTATTGGGGGGCCACTGGTCTATCATTTCAGTTAGAATACTTTTTATAATTGTGTTTGTCACTCTTTGTAGTTGTAGTATCGCTGCAGAACCACTCACCAGTCACAATGCTGCACAATACAAATCCACTATAATATGCTTTCTATATTCATCCAGCATTGCGACTTCCTCATCTTCCTGCTCCTGCTCCTCGACGGCTTGATCAATGACACGATGCAATGCACGCTCTAGAAAGAAGGCATAAGGTACAATGTCACTGATGGTGCCCTGGCTGCGACTGACCAGTTTGGTGATCTCATCAAATGGCCGCATAAGTCTGCATGCATCGCGCATGAGCAGCCACTGGCACGGTGAAAAAAAACCAAGCTCCCCAGAATTTCTGCTGGCGCAGCCTATCAAGCATATACAAGGTTGAGTTCCATCGCGTTGGGCAGTCACAAATAAGACGTCTGACGGGCAGGTTGTGTCACCGCTGAATGTCATCAAGGCGAGCCATGGGTATATAAGATCTTCTGAAATGGCCCAAGATTTTCCTGGCCTGCCACAAGACGTCCTGGACTCCAGAGTATTTGACAACGAATCGCTGCACGACCAAGTTCATGGCATGTGTGTAATTTTGCCCTGTTTCAGCGTGCTCAGCAGATTGGCACCGTTGTCGCACACCCCTTTACCAACTGTCAAATTGAGCGGTGTTAGCCACTGATCTGCCTAAGAACGCAAAGCTGAAAGGAGTGCAGGACCAGTGTGGTTCTTGGCTTCCAGGCACAACAAGCGTCTCACCTGGCATGCCGAATAGGTTCTGGGGATCTTGGGCGGCGCAGCGGAAGAGACCGTAGCAGCGGAAAAGGAGGAGTCAGCCGAGGAGGAGAGGGAGGATGGAGTAGGAGGAGGAGAAGAAGAGGCAGGCCTGCATGCAATCTGTGGCGGTAAACCCAAATCTACACGGGTGCAACGGGTTACATGCTTGACGGCCGTCAGAAGGTTCACCCAGTGGGCAGTAAACGTTATATACCTTCCCTGCCCGTGTTTGCTAGACCATGTGTCTGTGGTCAGATGTATCTTGGCACTGACACTGTGTGCCAGAGATACATTCACTTGCCGCTGAACATGGCCATATAGCTCTGGGATGCTCTTCTGCGAGAAATATTTCCCTTCCTGGGACCTTCCATAGTGGTGTTTCAATGGCCACAAATTTTCGAAAGGCTATCAGTTCCGACAAGCCAGCAGTCAACCGTTGGGCAAGAGGGTTATCCGGCGTCATCATTTTTTTACGCTCGAACATTTGGGCCACAGAAGCCTGCCTTTTTCTAGAAAAATGTGAGGACGGCATGATGGAAGGTGGAGTGGAGGATAATTGTGAGGAGAGAGGAGAAAGAGAAGAGGCTGGATGGTGAGAGCCTGGAGTGTGGCTTTGTGGGTTCTGACGGCGTTGCTCCCACTGGGCTTGGTGATGGGAGTCCAGGTGCCTTCTTAGGCCGCTTTCACACAGGCGGACCATTCAGATCCTCCTGTCCGTTTTTTTGGCAGATCTGAACGGTCCACCCATGCATGTCTATGGGGCATCGGATGTCAGCGTAGATAAGTCCGCTGACATCCAATCCGTCAAATCTGGATGGATGGAAACCCTATTTTCCATCCGTACAGCGGATGGTCCCTAGGTGATGGTTGGGCTTACCGCGACTTATGCGTTAACTGCAAAGGCTCTAGCATCAGGGAACGCATAGACCGACGGGTGTCCGACTACATTGGGTTAATGGCCAATGTGGACGCTCTGAGAAGCGATGAACCCCTGGACTACTGGGTGGGCAGGCTTGACCTCTGGCCAGAGCTTGCACAATTTGCAATGGAACTGTTGGCTTGCCCCTCGTCCAGTGTCCTGTCCAAAAAGACGTTCAGCGCAGCAGGGGGGATCGTGACCGATAAGCTCACTCGCGTAGCTAACGACAGTGTTGACTACCTCACATTTCTAAAAATGAATGAGGCATGGATCTTGGAGTAATTCAACACATGTGACCAGTAGACCATGTTTGATTCAAATTCCTCATGACAGGCCACAAATATCCACCACCACCCATAACAATTCATGGTCCCTGTCTTAGGTAAATACAGCGGCATAAAAGGCCTTTTATGTACGTTGAATGCCTAATTGCTACAGTCTGTCCCAGCTCCACACAGCAATCTCTCCCTACACTAACAAAAGACTTTTGTGGACCTATTAGCTAGCGACTTGTGTCACTATACAGTCTGTCTCTGCTCCACACAGCAACCTCCAGCCACAGAATACAATGCCTATGGGCTAATTTTTGGGGCCTGTACTGGCCGACACTTACTTCTGTATCCTGTGAATGCCTAATGCACCTCCAGCCACAGAATACAAAGTTCTTTGCTTTCAGGTGAACACCTGTGGGCTAATTTTTGGGGCCTGTAATGGCTGACACTTACTTCTGTATCCTGCCAATGCCTAATGTACCTCCAGCCACAGAATACAAAGTTCTTTGCTGTCAGGTGAACGCCTGTGGGCTAATTTTTGGGGCCTGTACTGGCCGACACTGACTTCTGTATCCTGTGAATGCCTAATGTACCTCCAGCCACAGAATACAAAGTTCTTTGCTGTCAGGTGAACGCCTGTTGGCTAATTTTTGGGGCCTGTACTGGCCGATACTTACTTCTTTATCCTGTAAATGCCTAATTTTTTTGACTGGCATTGAAAATCAATGGGTCTGTAAACGTTCCGCTAAATTGTGGAACGGATGTGGACCCATTTTACAGATGTGTGAATAGACCCTATATGTATTTGACATGTATTTACCGGCTGCTGTCAGTTCTGGTTGATTTAGGAAAAAAAAAAAACTTTTTGGCTGAAAAAAAAAAAAATTTTTATGGCAACTTTTCCAATAGCAATACTTCTGGTATGTCAGCGTCCATGTTGTGGGACTATGTGTGCACAGCTAGTAAGTATTTTGTGGCTGCAAATATGACCTGGAGGTTTTTAATGTTCGCCTGCCATTAAAGTGAATGGGGTCCGCTGCGAACTTGCGATTCGCGAACATTTGAGAAAGTTTGCGGATCGCGTTTGCGAACCGCCCCGTCCGGTGTTCGTCCATCACTATCACCTTCCTTGGCTGATTCAAAGAAATGTGCCTGGCCAGTAGCAGTAACTCGCAACTTTGCAGAGTACAACATCGTGTAAGGTAGTTGCAGGTTTCCCAACCGTCTTTTTACATCTGTGAACTTGGCTCGGCGTTTCTGCACCTCCACAGAGAAATCTGGATAAAGGATACCCTGGTGCCATTATTTTGAACATTGGCTCATTCTCATGCACAATGCAGGACTGCTTCCCTATCCCTGTAGTTCATGAAATGGGCCAGCATTGGTCTTGGGGGGGGGGGGGGGTGTAGCAGGCGGCCCAGAGTGCGATGAGCCCTCTCAACAGTGAAATAGGCAGAAAAAACGTTCCAGTCCAAATGAATATATAAGCCAACCTTCCACGAACAAGGCTTGGTCTATTCCCCCAGCTTTTTTTGTCAGCCCCATGATATGAATATTGTTACGCACCAGGTGATTTTAAATATCATCCGCTCTGTTGTTGGTGTCTTTGGCTAGCTGATGTGCGGTGTGGGCTTCCCTGGCCACTGGCGGCAGCTTATCTTCAATATCGCTAATGCTGCTTTCCACAGCAGTCATCCATTCCCAGATCTTTGGAAGGTCCTGAGGTAGCAGCGACACCTCCTCTCTCAGACCCCCAAATTGATCCTTGAGTGTGTTAACTAATGCCTTACACATATGCACTGCTCGCAGTATTTCAGCCGAAGTGGGTTGCTCTTGCTCATCTGTTTCAGAATCTGGAGGCAGGGAAGGCATCATCTCTGCAATGCTCTCAGGTTTATTCCCATGTGTTATGTCTCCTTCAGACTGCCCCTGTATCTGATGTGCTGACAAGTGAGAAGTCACTGCAGCCCCTCACGTGGCATTTTCTGCAGCCCCCACCAGTTTTTGGGCATAGTAGAGCATGTCCCTTGGATGATCCTTACCCTGGTTCTTTGGGTCTTTTTTGCTGCCCCCATCTTTAGATTTTTCTGCCGCCCGCGGCGTGTGCTGTGCGAGGGCCACGGTGGCGCCATCTTGGAATTCTGAACCTGTGGAATCTTCCTTTTTTTTCCATCATCCCTCTGGTGCAGAGGGCCGGTGGATGGACCAGGAGGTGGACCAAGTCGGTAGCCAGCTGGGGAGCTCGAAATCACCACTGGATCGCTGCTGGGAGATGATCGCTGAACTGTTCTATTGCGGAGCTGTGAGAGACACTTCCGCTTACATGCCGATTTTGGCCACACCCTCCGAGTATATTTAGGGTAGTTTTGTTTGTTTCATTTTATATTTCTTGTTTCTTTTTCTTTTCTCTTTTTATGTTTACAACTTTCACATAACTTCTCAATTGATGCCAATGCATTTCACCAAAATGTCAAAATTGTACTTAAATCGCTCACTTTTTCCAAAAAGGCAGGGAAATTAAATCTTAAAATGTCTTGTTCCACTTTTCCCATATGAACTGCTTTTATTGAGAGAAATGGTCTTGTCCCCATGAGAATATGCCAGGGGCTGTTAGAGTTTCAATTAAAAATCTCAAATTATTCTATGCCTTAACATTTGTTTACTGGCAGTTGTGGAGAACAAGAGCAGCACAGTGGCTAAGCGGTTAGCACTTCGACTAGGAAAATCAGGAGCAGGTGCAGCGGTCACAATGGGGAAACCACTTATGAATCATCGTTGATTCGAATCTCAACTATGGCACTACCTGCCTGGAGTTTGCATGTTCTCCCCAGGTCTGTGCGGGTTCCCTCCCACACTCAAAAGACATGCTGGTAGGTAAATTGGCCCTAGTTTGTGCATGAATGTGAGTTAGGGAATTTAGAATGTAAGCTATTTATAATATTTGCAAAACTGTTAACCTATTTTCCTATAACACTTTCAGAAAAGTTGATTTAGATTTTAACTGCAATTAAAAGACATATATTTGCATTCTATTTCCTTTCTCTTAGCAATAACATTGTTAAAGTAGTAATAAACCCTTGTTTATAAACTTTTTAAATGTTTCCATCTAAATCCATGTTAATAGCTGCATTTTTTAAAACATTTTTTTAGAGAAAGCTGCTGCTGTATTGATCTCTGTGCTGCTTTTATTAACTTTTCACCAGGGAGCACGCACTGTTTGCATCACACATGCAAGGGAAAATTACAGTTGACAGCTGTCAATCTAAAATGCTGTTGGACAGAAAAGTGCTGCAGTTTATAGACTATGCTATCTGTGTCTCTGCTGGCTCTTTGTGCACAGCCCTGGGAGCGTGTACGTTAGGGTGGCTCCAGGGAGGCCATGGAAGGAAAGGAGCCACCCTATAGCCCTAATAGTTTTTAGGAAAACCTTCTAGTTACAATTTATTTAGAAACAAGGGAATTGATTAAATGAAACAACAATGGGGCAAGTATGCAAATGATACTTCTACATTTAAAAACAGAAATCTAAGTGAGGTTTTTTTGGACTTTTCATATACTTCCTTGGGTTAATAACCACCGAGCCAGCACATTATATAAAATCATTTGTACACAATTCTATTTAAAACATTATACAGTTTTAAAAGAAAGGGGTTTGTTCCATAAAAACAGGTTAATAAACTGCTTGTCCAGGGTGATGTTCGTGGGCTGACCCACTTCGTCGGGACCTCAGATTCTGTCAAATACTATAGCATTTCATCAGAGAGTGGTGGCAAGTAGCCTGGGCAGCCAATGGGGAACCTCATCCAAAACCCCAAAAAGAAATACTCACATAAGAGCAAGGACGATACCAAATATCTTCAGAATCTATATCATATGCTCCCTAATAGAGTGTCTAAAAAATAGTGGATTGGGAAGGCATAATTGTAGTGTGTCTCAGGTCTCAACAGGTTTTCTCTATTGGTGTGATGTATCGTGTGTCCTCTGTGCAATCTGCTCCAACAATGTGGCAGGCTGCACAGCAACCCCAGGCTACTTGCCACCACTCTCTGATGGGAAATTATACAGTATGTGACAGGACCTGAGGCCCTAATAAAGTGGATCAGCCCTCGAAATGCACTGGCTAAAAGATACAAAACCGGATTTTGAATCCAGGATAACATCATCCTGGACAAGCAGTTTGTTAACCTGTTTTTATGGAACAAACCCCTATCTTTTTAAATTGTATAATGTTCTAGATAAAGTTATGTACAAATGATTGTATATAACGTGTTGGGTCAGTAGTTATTAACTCAAGGAAGTACATGAAAAGTCCCAAACTTCACTTAGATTTCTATAATTGTCTCTCACAAGCTGATACTTGCTTAGGGTGCATACTGATTCACACTCTACCCCCACACACAATATGTTTTCTACATTTAATAGTTAATGGATTTAATACAATTTTAGTTGATCTTAGAAGTAAAGTAGATAGTATGGCATGCATGATAGGGTGTAGTTCCAGTTTTACCATGCCTAACCACTGTGGCTTTAGCAAGTTATCACTTCCTCCTGCCTGTCTGGAGCACGGCCAGAGAGGAGGGAGAGGTAGTTTCCTAATACAACAGCAAGTATAAAAAGTTAGCAGCACCAGTTACAGCAAGGCAACCAACTAAAAAGGCTTCCATTCAGTTGCTAAGTGACTTATATCAACAGCAAAGCTATTTGAATATAGAGTAAACAATACTGGTAAGCAGAGTTTATCTTCTGTGCAGGGATGCTGCTAATTTGCACTGATACTTGGGCACTGGTGCACTTTAAGAATCAGATCATCCATAAATATTTCATTTCTTTAAGATTGAAGATTATTTTTTTTTTTTAAGATTGGGCAAAGTGGAACACTCTGGTTATGTATTCTCTTTGCTTGAATTTCCAAGTCGCTTGTTGCTGACATTACAAGAAGCTTTCATTCAAACAAATGTAAAGACATAGAATAATGTGTATACATGAGTTTTCCATGGTAATTCTTGCAGTCCTTGACATATTCTCATTGGGACAAGACCATTCCTCTCAATAAAAGAAGTTTATATGGGCAAAGTGGAACACTCTGAGATCTCTTTGCTTGCGTTTCCAAGTCATCACGCTTGTTGCTGAAATTGAATTAAGTAGCTGCACCACTGTTCTGGATTTAAACCCTATTATTACTGTTCTGCGCCAACTTCATGAAGCATTTGTGACACTTTTTGGTTCTGACAGCAACTCATGGACCAAATTCAGGTAGTTCTAAAATGTGCCACTTTTACATTGTGTCGCATTTAATTCACCCTGTGTACATCGTGTCGCATTGAAAAAGAGGAGCTAATTAAGACTAAACTCTCTTTTGGCGTCCAGAGAGAAAAACTGGCTCAGCCAGATTTTGTGAAAGTACTGTATCTCGAGTGCATTCTAAAAGTGGCGCAGCATGAGCCCAATTCAAGTACAAATTCTGGACAGGTGCATGAATTTGACGCATTCTTCACCACCTTAGAGACACTTTCGCAATATCTGTCTGTGCAAGTCTTTATGAATTCCGGGGATTGTGTTTTCAGTTTGTTTTATAACATGAACAATGCAATATAAGGAGCAGGAGCATCCAAAGGTGGTCAGAAACTACCAAAACTCCAAGAAGGGCCAGGAACATTTACAGCCACCCACGTCTCCATCAGAAATAAGAAACTACAAAGAAGCCATCCGGTGTTTAATATATCACTTTAAATTTGACTGACCATTAAGAGCTTTTGTCTCCAGGCATTCCTTTCCTGCATTTGACATGAGTTTGGAAGGCACATCAATCACAGGTCAGCAAAATCCTTCTGACTGTTTTGAAGAAGAACACATGACAGTTCAGAGAAAGTGTTTAAAGCCCACCGTTGTGCTGCCACATCGATAAAGGGTTAAAAATTTGTGCCCACAGAAAAAATTCTATAGTTTGTAAGTATCAGAAAATATGCTATAGTATGTCTGAAAGAATCTATGAGGCTTTTCAGAATTATATTAAAAGATCATGAAACATCATCATGAAACAGTAATAATACATACAGTAATTATAAATATTGCCAAAAATAAAGCAAGGTTTTAATCAAATATTAATACAAGTACTCTGCATGTAATAGTAACAGGTTTTCTAATTTGTTGGTATAAAGGAATAATCAGTACCAACAATATCCTATCTTGTCGTTGGACCTTTAACGTATTTATTCTCTTAATGTTTTGATTAAAATACTCCCATCTACATTACAATAACACTAAAGTGGTACTCATTAAAAGTTCTACATTACATTAACAATCAGACTCTACCTCCCTTTAGTGCAAACTCCATTCAGTTTCAATTTTATGTGCTAAGATTCACTGAAGATCAATAAATACACAATAATAGTTTGTGTCTGGGAAAATATATTATTTCATTTTACTTTTATGGCTTCCACTTTGGCAAGAATTATATATGAGATATGCACAATTGTTTTCTAATTCTCTTAATGAGGTTTATAAAGAATTTCAATCACATTAGTCAGTATTACTGAGAACACAATTTCATAGTAAAAACGCCTATAGATGGGCAGCTGAGAATAATGGGTGGTGAGACATCTGGTCTTCCATAAACCCTTAAAATCTGACTCCAGGAATTACAAAAACAAAACTTAATAACTCTAGGGGAAGAGGGATAAGGTGTAATAGTTACCTCCTTCCTCACTATGGCAAGCTCCCTCTATCTGTATGTTTGATCCCTCAAAGCCTCTTTAAGACTGTTGTAGTTGCACAATGTACAATGTGTCAAGTACAATACAGGACAAAAAGCTCGGCATTGTATATTAAAATGGTAAAGGGGGGGGGGGGGTGGGGGTGGCTAGGCTCTTAATGTAAGCGGACGTAGCTTCCTCTGCACCAACCGAAGATCAGCAAATATCAGCTGGGACATTTCTTCCTGATCCCCTTTCTAGCCTAGAGACATCCCTCCAACAGCAGCTCACTATCTGGGAGAACCCTGAAGCGCGGTCCGGTAACCTGAGCAGTGGCCAGGAGTAATAAGGAGGACAGAGCAGTGTCGGCTCCGGCTTTCAAGATGGTGCCGGCCCGCTCCCACCACCTACTCATGCCAGCCTTAAGATCAAAGAGGCGGTGGAAAAACTAGACTGCTTTGCCTCTAGCCTCGGTCCCCTCTGAGATGCATGGCCCTCAGCCTCTGCACCAGAGACATCACGAGCTGACACGCAGCTCCCAGCTCCTGCATATACAGAAGTAACTTGGGGCGGAAGGCATACAAGCTGGAATAGTGAGGCTGGGTAGGATAAGGGAGCCTGGTCCGATAAGGCTGATCCCCAGCAGCCTGCTTTTTCAGGAGAACCGATTCTGAAAGATGTGTTCCTGGCAGTACAGTCCTGATATTCCACTCTGTCCAATTTGCCTACCCAATTCCAACATCTGCGTAAAGAGGTCACTATTATGCATCATGACATGCAGAAGGTGCAGGAGCACACCTCTGCTCTGGAGGGTCATGTAAGCAACATAGAGGATGACATGGCCCCTATGCAACGTGACCGCAAGGTGGTGGAGCTCCAAACTAATCATCATGCAAGTCGTATAGATGATCTTAAAAATAGGCTCCGCAGAAACAACATGTGGATCGTAGGCCTCCCGGAGTGCATAGAGGTGAGAAATTCCACTGAATTTATTGAGCAATAGCTTCTAGACAACTTTGATAAGCGTAACTTCTCACTGTTCTTTGCAGCAGGACTTGCTCATAGAATCTCAGCCAGACCTCTCCCTGCTTGAAAATTTCCAAGACCATTTATCCTGAAGTTGCTACATTATTGTAAGGTTCTGGCACTCTCAGTGCCTCCTATCACATTATTTCCGGGTGCTTTCCATCTACCTAGATAGATGAAGCACATATAGGTGTGTTTCCCTTTAAGACTGATGCTGTCATCACTGAGCGCCGGAGTGGATGGCTATTTAGATCGCCGGCTCTCACTCACATGTGTTCGTTCAAACACCCTTACCTGGATGCTAACTTGGCTTGAAGCTTTCGTGCTTGCAAGCATACCTCGCTGACGGAACCTCGCTGCGCTGATCCCTGCATCCCGCTTCCGGATCATCCGCTCCTCCTGAACCAACCTTCGGCTGTATTGCTATTAGTGCTAAGTACCCCGCAGGGGAACCCTCTATAAACTTATACTAAGCTTACACTATCTAGCTCTGCATAGTAAAGACTATTTATCACATCTGCATATCTAGATTGCTAGCTCTTAAGACTACTGCTACTTATTCCTGCACTGGGTTGATCTCTCTTGTATGTCCACCTGCTACTCTGTCATCTGCTACCATACATGATTGCTAAACCTACCTGCATCCATCTGCTACTGTCTTACCTTCAAGTGTCTGTCACCTACCACCTCCACTCAACCTGTTTCTTAAATCTTCATCACTGTGTTACTACATACATAAAGTCACTCTAGGAACCAGCTTGTTGAGTGTGTGTATTTACTAGCTGAATTAAGACCTTCCACACATGATGAGTCATTGAGGTTGGGAATGGTATCTCAGCGTCTCTCTTACATGACTACTGAAGTGGAATATTTCTGCAGCTGAAAATCCACACCATACATGAAACGCAGGAGCGTTACAGATTGAACGAACCTACAAATGGATTCAGCAGAAATAACCACTCAGGTGACACAATTAAAACAGCAAGTAACTGCATTAATACACGCACTTGCTGAATTAAAAGAAGACAATCAGGCTCTGTCGCAGCAGGTAATTAAACTGACACAACTTACCTCTGCTCAGTCCCCTGAACCCAAGATAAATCCCCCTTTGGTATTTACAGGCGATCGCAAAAAATTTCGCGAATTTAAAAACGCATGTGAGTTACTTTTCTTGTTAAGACCCCGTACCTACCTTACTGATCACATTAAGGTTTGTACTATTATTTCTTACCTAACAGGCGATCCTCGAGCCTGGGCAGACTCTCTTTTTGAGAAAAACGACCAGCTTCTCAGCTCCTATGCCTTGTTTCTAGCAGAACTTACTAGCCTATATGATGATCCCAATAGGCAGAGTACTGCCGATTTTCAATTAAGATCCTTGAACCAAGGTGGGAGACCTGTGGAAGACTTTGTCGCAGAATTCAAGAGATGGACCCTTGATTCAGAATGGAATGATGCATCTCTGAAAACCCAATTTAGGCTTGGCCTATCAGAAGCCGTTAAAGACGAGCTCGCCCGAGCGGATCTGCCAAAAACCCTGGATGCATTGATACAACTCAGTATCACCATAGATAGAAGACTACGAGAAAGGAAGTCTGAAAAAATGGGAATGCCATTATCCAGTTCTTCTCGGATTTCGGCCATTGACCCCACTCCTAAACCCGCTCCAGGTAACCACAGACCCCGGCTACCTAGGGAAAAAAGGAAACCTAATAAATATGGTGATCCTGCCTGGTCATGGTCCAAGCCTGCCTTAAACAGTCAGCCTTGTCACTCTGACACATCCCATTTGGACCCTGATCCTACAGAGATGGATGAGAAGCCTATGGAGATTGGTGCCGTACATACTAGGTTGTCCTTACAAGAAAAAAGAGATCACAGAAGAATCTGTGGCCTTTGTTTTTATTGTGGTGAAGGGGGACATTTCATTACATTCTGCCCAACCAGACCCCATAGGCCTAAGGCTCTCCCAATGGAGGCCAGGCGAATCCGAAGGGTCTTCCCTGAAACACAGCCTGGAAATTATCAAGGCTGTTGCCAGCCCTGTCCCCGTTCTATATCAGAGAAGGACACCCAGAAATTAACAAATATTGGAATAGATATTCCTTCAACTCCAGTGAACTTGATACCACGTTCTAAAAAACCTCCTGTACCACCTCCTGAGGATACTCCTATTTTTGCAAGCACATTTTTAGCTTCCAATGAAAATATTGAGATTCTTGCACCTGACTGCGTACGCGCTTCTAATGGCACGGTGGTATGTAGGAAGGATCTGAGGATGTTTGAAGAAGCATTGGTTGCTAGGACTACTAGGATTACTTCGGATGGTTATGCGTCCGATTCTAGTGAGGGGTTCATGTAGCAGACACCCTAACAACAAGTCCTATCCGATTCTCAGATCGGTTACCAACCTGATCCGATTCTCATATCGGCAACAAGTGATCCGATTCTCAGATCGGTTACCAACCTGATCCGATTCTCATATCGGCAACAAGTGATCCGATTCTCAGATCGGTTACCAACCTGATCCGATTTTCATATCGGCAACAAGTGATCCGATTCTCAGATCGGTTACCAACCTGATCCGATTTTCATATCGGCAACAAGTGATCCGATTCTCAGATCGGTTACCAACCTGATCCGATTCTCATATCGGCAACCATTTTTTTTTTCTCTTTTTTTTTTTTTTTCTTCCCGATTTTCATATCGGCAACCAGTCTTATCCGTTTCTCGTATCGGCAACCAGTCTTATCCGATTCTCGTATCGGCAACCAGTCTTATCCGATTCTCGTATCGGCAACCAGTGTTATCCGATTCTCGTATCGGCAACCAGTCTTATCCGATTCTCGTATCGGCAACCAGTCTTATCCGATTCTCGTATCGGCAACCAGTCTTATCCGATTCTCATATCAGCAACCAGTGTTATCCGATTCTCGTATCGGCAACCAGTGTTATCCGATTCTTATAGCGACAACCAGTCTTAGAGGCCTTCCGGAGCCGGCCTTACGGGGGGGGGGTACTGTAAGGTTCTGGCACTCTCAGTGCCTCCTATCACATTATTTCCGGGTGCTTTCCATCTACCTAGATAGATGAAGCACATATAGGTGTGTTTCCCTTTAAGACTGATGCTGTCATCACTGAGCGCCGGAGTGGATGGCTATTTAGATCGCCGGCTCTCACTCACATGTGTTCGTTCAAACACCCTTACCTGGATGCTAACTTGGCTTGAAGCTTTCGTGCTTGCAAGCATACCTCGCTGACGGAACCTCGCTGCGCTGATCCCTGCATCCCGCTTCCGGATCATCCGCTCCTCCTGAACCAACCTTCGGCTGTATTGCTATTAGTGCTAAGTACCCTGCAGGGGAACCCTCTATAAACTTATACTAAGCTTACACTATCTAGCTCTGCATAGTAAAGACTATTTATCACATCTGCATATCTAGATTGCTAGCTCTTAAGACTACTGCTACTTATTCCTGCACTGGGTTGATCTCTCTTGTATGTCCACCTGCTACTCTGTCATCTGCTACCATACATGATTGCTAAACCTACCTGCATCCATCTGCTACTGTCTTACCTTCAAGTGTCTGTCACCTACCACCTCCACTCAACCTGTTTCTTAAATCTTCATCACTGTGTTACTACATACATAAAGTCACTCTAGGAACCAGCTTGTTGAGTGTGTGTATTTACTAGCTGAATTAAGACCTTCCACACATGATGAGTCATTGAGGTTGGGAATGGTATCTCAGCATCTCTCTTACATGACTACTGAAGTGGAATATTTCTGCAGCTGAAAATCCACACCATACATGAAACGCAGGAGCGTTACAATTATAAGGATAGAGATAAAACCCTGGAAATGGCCTGCATGAGAGGAAATATTGAGATCAATGGCTCTAAAGTCTCTTTCTTTCCTGATTACGCTGTAGAAGTTCAAAAGCTGAGGGCTCTGTATGGGCATGTGAAAAAGGGCCTCCGCAAACTTCAAATAACATACGGGATGCTGTATCCAGCAAAACTAAGCATTGTGGCAAAGGATGAAACGCTATTCTTCGACAACCCTAGGGCGGTTGCTTCCTGGTTGGACAGGAATGAGCAACACCTGGATCCTCGTCATAGCAATGCTCCCACCTGATGTTGCACTACCTTAGTGAATCGTCGCTTTTCTACAGTTTCCTGGGATCAGTTCCTTAAGCATGTCCTTATCAATATCAACTTTAGGTGGAATTGGAGTGGCTTCTAAATTTCCAGCCTGATTTCACCTGTTGGTAATAATAATAATAATGTTCTACAGGTTGTGGACTGGTTGCTCACATGTAATCCTGGGAAATTCTTTTTTCCCCACTTATTCCTGCAGGAAAATTGTTTGGTTCTCTGTGTCATACTGCTAGCCCTGTTTGGCTTGCTTTTCCTTTGTTTTTTTTTCTTTCATGGCTCCTTCAACAGCTGGAAGACTGCACACAGACGAATTGTCACATCACTTATGGCCAGCTTCCCTGTACTGACTTAGTCACCTGGACTCCGACATGACTCAGACCTGAGGCTGCTATGCCTGTTCTACGGAACTGTTTGCTCCCTGACACTGATGGTACCAAAATACTTCTTTAGGTTGACATATGAAAATGTGTTTGCCTGTTTAGCTGCCCTATTATTATTTCTGACTAACGATAGCTTCTGATTTTGTGATGCTCTCCTGGAATGTGAGAGGTCTTAAACACCCGTTTAAAAAAGAGCTATTTTTACTACTCTGACGCAGCATGCTGTATCAATTGTATATTTGCAGAAAACCCATCTCACCCAGGATACTGTTTCCCTATTTCAAAACATAGCTTATCCTACCTAATATCACTATGTATTCTCCGCATCTAAAAATTGGGGATATTGCTGCGCTAAAAGTTATCAACATAGGATATGCTTACAATCAATGTAAAAAGTCACAAAAAGCTGTAAATACACAATATGCATAAAATGCTAAAAGGTCACAATGACCACATATATCACATACAGCTGCCAGCACCTGATCTTATATTAGAGTATAAGGTCATAAATAGCATGTAACAAAATATGGTGTAGCGCTAGTAATAATAGTTCAATGAACTCAACAGTCCATATAAAACAAATTCAAATAGTTGGAAAGGATAGGTCCGTCAAAAGAAGGAGGAAAGATGTGCTCCCCGAATCGCATGTCAAACTTTCACCATCCTGAGATCCAGTGTATGGAGACCACCACCAAGTAGAAAAAATGGCCCCTTACCACAATGCAATGATCCCCACCACAGAGATCATTGATCCCTTGTATTGGAAATCAGACAAACCATGTAGATGACAGCCCAGCTCACTAGGATGATCTCATCAGCTCCACTCGGTGTGAGTACATGAATAAAAAGAAGGGATAGCTCCCATGGTGAAGTACAGTCACACATTTATTAAACCACAAAATAAAAGTGGCAACTCACATTTAGAAGGAGATATTACAGCATATATCTCGAGGGAGCGATCCCAGGACCTGGTTCCTAACCAAGAAAATGGCCGCCGCGTCCCCTCGTGTGTCTCAGCGTGGCGTGCCGCAGGCTCCTCCTACGTGTTTCGTCAGCCAATTGACGTCGTCAGGGGGTGTGGCCTGCGGTTAACCATCAGTACTTATATGCTGAGCGAGGCGGAAGGGGCGGGATAACTAATCAACGAACGCATCTGCTCGGGGTACCAGTGTATTGATATCCCCTAAACTCCAATTTTCCTGGAACCATACATTGATAGATACTCAGGGTAGATATATCCTGTTGCTGTGCACAATATTTTATATGGCATGTATTCTGGGCTCAATATATATTTTCCTGCCTTATAATGCTGAGGTGTTGAGGAGAATAGAAGCATTTTTGGCAGACACCCTGGGTATACCTCTATTGTTATTGGGGGATTTTAATAATCTGTGTGACCCGAGTATGGACCATTTCCGCTGGGGCCTCTGTCTGAAACTCCCTTTTCTAGGCAAATTCAGGAGCTGGGAATACATGATGAGTGGTGACTCCATAACCTTATTTTCAACGCTTACTCTTGCTGCTGCACTACTTATCAGTCTCTCTCCAGGATTGATTTAACTTTGGTCACAGGCCCAGTGCTCCCATTGATTTTTGATGTACAGTATTCACAGAGAGGTATTTCTGATCACTCCCCAATTGTCCTGTGCCTAGCCAAAATGAAACCATGCATTAAACCTAATTGGCATGTCAATGCCTTTTGGCTGCGGGTACTACCGAGGGGTTACTCCATTTGTTGGGCCTTAACTGAATACTTTGTACATAATGACCAGTCTGCTACCCCACAGGTAGTGTGGGACTCTATGAAAGCCTTCCTAAGAGGATTGTAAATACAGGCTATTAGTGCATACAAGAGGTCCAGCATGTAGTAGGAGATCCTTCTTGCGGGAGAAGTACAACAAAAAGAATCTCAAAATATTCAGAACCCCACTCCTTCTAACCGCTCTATATGGAAGCATGTGAAATTACTATATAAAAGGACGACTTTGGCTGAAGCTGACTGAGCACAGTTTTTCACAAGGTGTAGATATTTTGAAGAAGGAGAAAGAACTGGTCATATGATAGCGGTTATTGCTAATTCCCAAGCGCAAACTAACTTTATTTCATCTAACCTCACACCTGCAGGAGTGGTCTCCCATAAACAGGTGGACATATTACATTCCTTCTGTTCCTTCTACGAAGAACTGTATCAGAGCAATGTGGACTATCAGATGGCCCAACTTAGGGAATTTCTATCTCCACTGAATGTACCATCCCTTTACCCTAGTGATCGTAAAACCCTTAATGCCCCTTTAACGCTAGAATAATTAATTCAGGAAGTATCAGATTCCCCCAATGGCAAAGCCCTGGGTATCGATGGATTACCACCAGATATATACAAGAACTATGGGGACATCCTACTACCAAAGTTGTTACAGACTCTAAATTTAAGCATTCACTTCCTTTAAACTCCCAGGATTTAAGCATTCAATTCCTTTAAACTCCTAGGATCTATGAAAGAGGCCTATACAGTGCTTTGCGAAAGTATTCGGCCCCCTTGAACTTTGACCTTTTGTCACATTTCAGGCTTCAAACATAAAGATATAAAACTGTAATTTTTTGTGAAGAATCAACAAGTGGGACACAATCATGAAGTGGAACAAATTTTATTGGATATTTTAAACTTTAACAAATAAAAAACTGAAAAATTGGGCGTGCAAAATTATTCAGCCCTCTTAAGTTAATACTTTGTAGCGCCACTTTTTGCTGCGATTACAGCTGTAAGTCACTTGGGGTATGTCTCTATCAGTTTTGCACATCGAGAGACTGAAATTTTTGCCCATTTCTCCTTGAAAAACAGCTCAAGCTCAGTGAGGTTGGATGGAGAGCGTTTGTGAACAGCAATTTTCAGTTCTTTCCACAGATTCTCGATTGTATTTAGGTCTGGACTTTGACTTGCCATCATCTTCCCATCCATTTTAACCATCTTCCCTGTCCCGGCTGAAGAAAAGCAGGCCCAAACCATGATGCTGCCACCACCATGTTTGACAGTGGGGATGGTGTGTTCAGGGTGATGAGCTGTGTTGCTTTTACGCCAAATATAACGTTTTGCATTGTTGCCAAAAAGTTTGATTTTGGTTTCACCTGACCAGAGCACCTTCTTCAAAATGTTTGGTGTGTCTCCCAGGTGGCTTGTGGCAAACTTTAAACAACACTTTTTATGGATATCTTTAAGAAATGGCTTTCTTCTTCCCACTCTTCCATAAAGGCCAGATTTGTGCAGTATACGACTGATTGTTGTCCTATGGACAGAGTCTCCCACCTCAGCTGTAGATCTCTACAGTTCATCCCGAGTGATCATGTGCCTCTTGGCTGCATCTCTGATCAGTCTTCTCCTTGTATGAGCTGAAAGTTTAGAGGGACGGCCAGGTCTTTTTTGTATCCAAATCCGGCTTTAAACTTCTCCACAACAGTATCTCGGACCTGCCTGGTGTGTTCCTTGTTCTTCATGATGCTCTCTGTGCTTTAAACGGACCTCTGAGACTATCACAGTACAGGTGCATTTATACGGAGACTTGATTACACACAGGTGGATTCTATTTATCATCAATAGTCATTTAGGTCAACATTGGATTATTCAGAGATCCTCACTGAACTTCTAGAGAGTTTGCTGCACTGAAAGTAAAGGGGCTGAATAATTTTGCACGCCCAATTTTTCAGTTTTTTATTTGTTAACAAAGTTTGAAATATCCAATAAATTTTGTTCCACTTCATGATTGTGTCCCACTTGTTGTTGATTCTTCACAAAAAATTAATTACAGTTTTATATCTTTATGTTTAAAGCCTGAAATGTGGCAAAAGGTCGCAAAGTTCAAGGGGGCCGAATACTCGCAAGGCACTGTATAATAGTATTGCCCAAGCCTGGTAAAGACCATTTGCACCCAGAGTCTTGTCGTCCAATTTCATTATTGAATACGGATGTTAAGCTTTTAGCTATAGTCCAGAAACACGTTTTTCTTTGTCGCCGGAAGTTGGAACATTTCTTTCACGTATTTGGCTTCACGTGTGTTCGGTACCGGTAGAGCGGTGAGCTGTGGTCGGGGAGTGAAGGGGTCAGTCCTGGGAGACTCTGAGAGCCGCCATAGAGGCATACGGCTGTGATATCTTTCTGGCGGACATCTCGGAGTACCCCCGGCCCATAAGAGGACATTAGGACCCACTGCCATTCTAGGGATATCCGCAGTTAGGATCGCTGAGACCATTTTCCAGGGACCTACCGACCCAGAAGGAGGGGAGATACTGGGATTCTTTGATCGTTATACACCCGCCTTATACCCCTGTGTGGGGTGGGTGCTTCTGGTGAGTGTGTCTTTCTACCAGAAGGGATCACCTAACACCTCACCGCCCAGCACGGGGTCACCCCTCTAAGTTCACCTTCACGGTAGTGTGTTTCCCACCTGACTATCCACCTGTCTTGGCTTATACCTTTTCACGTCATACATAGCCATTGGACTCTAGAGATTTCACCAAATTGGACTGCTGAACCTTTTGTTGCACACTATTGCCAATCTGGACTGTGTTTTCATACTTTTTATAACCTAGAGTTAATTGGCTTTTTACTAGCACTTATAGCACTTATACCATACTGTTTGATACAGTTGAGGACTTTTTTGCACGTGCATGCCAGCACTTTATTTGTTAAGCACTTTATTTGAATATCACTTGAAGTGTGCACTTTAGAAGTTGTGATAATATTTGCACTTGCCACTTTATTGCATTACCACTTCATATGTTTACATTATACACCGATTTCTTTATAAGTTGTGATAATATTTACACTTGCCACTTTATTGCATTACCACTTCATATGTTTACATTATACACCGATTTCTTATTTACCTAAGGCAGCGCCAACACCCATCTCCTATTCATATCACATTTAGTCTCCGGACTAATATTCTGGGAGGCTGCAGCCTTATAACTACCTTTTATATTTTATATATTTATATTTTATATTTTCATTTATCACACACTTGTATTTTATATATTTATACTTCCACATTGTCACTTACATCTGCACTTTTTTTGCCCTTTGCACATTCAAATAGAGACTTTTACTTTCAATAGATTTTTATTAAATTTTCAAAATAGTACAACAGGAATTACGAAGGTATTCATAGTCACAATTACAATGTTTCCAAACAAAACACAGAGAATTGCAAGTACAGAACTCAGTCATCAACAAAAAGAAAAGAGGGATTATCATCTCAAAAGTAAATATTAACAAACTACAACTGTTCAAGTCGTTTCACTAATGGTTAAACATTTGTCATGGGTGATCCAGCCCCTATCATGGGGCGGGGGTGAAATATTTGCTAGTGGTCCAAATGTGCCAAGTGGAGTGGAATTTGGTTCTGTTATGAGTCGAGTAGGCGTAAGCCTTCTCCATAGTATATTGGAAATTAACCATTCTAATAACTTCCAGGTGGGATGGGGATATGGTCTGCCTCCAGTGTTTGGCAATTAACGTCCTGGCAGCTACCAGTATGTGGAAGCAAACCGTTCTCATGTTTGAGGGTATGTCGTGTATTCCCAAGTTCAGTAACGCCATGTCCATAGATGGTTTGGTAAGTATGCCCGTGGCGGTCAAAAGCACCTCAAACACCCTATTCCAAAAGCTGGTTAGGCTCTTGCACTTCCAGAAAATATGGGAGATAGTGCCTATTTGGTCACAATTGTGCCAGCATAGCGGGCTCTGGGAACTAAAGAATTTGCACAGGCGATAAGGTGTGAGGTACCACCTGGTTAGAAGTTTTTGCATTTGTTCCCAGTGGTTTATGCATCGGGAGGCCTTGAAGGAGGTGTGGATTGCCGTTTTCCACTGGTATTCAGAATAGGGTGTCTGAAGCTCACTTTCCCACTTAATCATGTGTGTTGTTTTATGGAAAGCGTTCTTGCGTCCCTCAAATAGAGACTTTTGCGCAGAGTTTATACCTTCTATGGCAGCTATCTGCTGCCATAACACCGGTATTTAGGTTTAAACGGAGGACGTATATAAACCTTTTTGGACTTAGACATGGTGGCTGTATGAAGGGTGACAGGTACTCGGGTACTTTGCTGGGCAGGTGACAGGTACTCTGGTACTGATGAGCAAGTGGCAGGTACTCGAGTACTCCAATAGGCAGGTGACAGGTACTCGGGTACTCTTATGGGCAGGTGACAGGCAGGTGATAGGTACTGATGAGTAGTACTAGTACTGATAGGTGATACTGATACTGTACTGATGGGTACGGATGATCAGTACTGATACTGATAGGTGATAGGTACTGATGGGTACTGATGAGTACTGATGAGTAGTGATGGGTACTGATGAGCAGGTGGCAAGTACTCGGGTACTTCAGGTGTCAGGCACTCTGATGAGCAGGTGGAAGGTACTCGGGTACTCTGATGGGTAGGTGACAGGTACTCGGGTACTCTGATGGGTAGGTGACAGGTACTCGGGTACTCCGATGACGGGTACTCAGGTACTCCGGTGACGGGTACTCAAAGTACCCGAGTACCTGTCATCAGAGTACCCGAGTACCTGTCATCAGAGTACCCGAGTACCTGTCACCTACCCATCAGAGTACCCGAGTACCTGTCACCTACCCATCAGAGTACCCGAGTACCTTCCACCTGCTCATCAGAGTACCTGACACCCAAGTACCCAAGTACCTGTCATCAGAGTAACCGAGTACCTGTCATCAGAGTACCCGAGTACCCGTCATCAGAGTACCTGTCATCAGAGTACCCGAGTACCTGTCATCAGTGTACCCGAGTACCTGTCATCAGAGTACCCTTCATCAGAGTACCCGAGTACCTGTCATCAGAGTACCTGAGTACCTGCCATCAGAGTACCCGAGTACCTGTCATCAGAGTACCCGAGTACCTGTCACCAGCCCATCAGAGTACCCGAGTACCTGTCATCAGCCCATCAGAGTACCCGAGTACCTGTCATCAGAGTACCTGATGGGCTGGTGACAGGTACTCGGGTACTTTGATGGGCTAGTGACAGGTGCTTTTTATTGGGGGGGGCAATCAGTGTGTTTGGGGTGCACTGTACTTGGTAACTAGCTGTTACCACAATCTCCTCCTCACACAGGATCAGTGTGTGAGGAGGAGAACACGGTGACAGCTAGTTACCGTGTTCTCTGTTGACATTTGTGACCGGCTGTGATTGGACACAGTCGGGCGCGCATCGAGGAAGGGACGAGCTGCTCGCGCTGGAGCCGCTCATGTGATCGGCTGTGATTGACACAGCCGATCACGTGGTAAACAGCCAATTTCATTGGCTGTTTACCTTGATCGGGGTTGGGCTCAGTCCGAGGGACGAGCTTCACCCCAGATCGCCGCGATGCGCACGCCGGGGGCACGCCGGGGGCACGCAGTAGCGGCGAGACCGGGTGGACGTCATATGACGGCCGCTCGGATCAAGAAAGGATTCCTGCCGACGTCATTTTATAATGGCGCGGTATGGAAGGGGTTAACACGTACCCAAGTACTAACCCTAGACAAAACCCCCAAAAATGATTTCACTTACCGAAGTGTCACAAGCAGCCTTTCCTCCGGTGACACACTGCTTCTCATGTTAGTGTCCATCCTGGATAGCCTTGGCCTGAGCTTCTCCAGCAGGTCATCAAAAAGTGGAACAGACATGCGTGAAAAGTTATACCACTTATCCGGATACATGCGCAGTTGGGTATACATGGTGGTAAAGTACCCCACGGACAGACGCTGCGACATAACAGGATGCACCCAGAACCTTCGCCGTCTGCACCTCTCATTCTCCTCCTCCAACTGTCTCCTTCTATGCATCCTTCTCGAGATGATGAGCAGGATTGCCTCATCAACCTTGTGAAGAACAGGATCCATGACAAAAAACTAAAAAACCACAAGAAAAACTCTCAGCTGCTCCGAAATGCTCTCTCCTCTCTCTCTCTCCCACCAAAATGGCATCGACACATTGCATTGTGGTTATTTTGGGTGTGGAAAATGGAGGAGGGCTATTCTTTTAAAAAAACGCTGTTCAGCACTGACGCGCCTTAACACGGCTTAACGCTCATTAACACAATATGCAAAACGCTGCTTAACGTGCGTTTTTAACGCCGGTTTTTCCCGGTGTCAGAAATAGCTTTGACGCACGTTTTTTCTAATGCCCCGTACACACGTGCAGATCGTCGGCCGAACGATCGGCCGTCTTTTGTCCCCGGGCTGTCGTGTCTGTTGAAAAGTGCAAAAGACTGCACAAGAATTTTGTCCGCCGACTACAGCCGACTGCAGAAGTGATGTCATGTGATGGTTAACTTTCCCTGTGTTTTTTGTTTTCTGAGCATGCCCAGTCTTGCAAATCTGCTGTCTGTCGGCCGAATTCTGTATTGACTGGCGAACAATCGGCCGTTCTGGTGTCGGCATACAAAAATTTTAATGCTTGCACGACAGATTCTGTTCGGCCGAAAGTGCGCTGTCGCCTACAATCGGCCGATCGGTCGTCGGCCGAAGCTTTTCGGCCGACAATCTGCACGTGTGTACGGGCCTTAACTCCCTGTGTGCATGGGGCCTAAAGGATAAGTCCACCTTTTGCAAAGTAAAAGAAATCATTGACTGTGGCTGAATGGGCTGAGCCCCTGCCAACTGTGAAAAATCCAAAAGTGACAGCTGCCGCTTGTGAGATGGACCCCCGAACCCTGTTGGGGGGGGCAATTTGGGGACAGGGGGTCCTCTTGCAACCATGTTAAATCCTAGATATGGGTATAACATGTTTGCACCTGAGCTCAGGTTCACACAGCTGTAATATGATTTTTGATCTGATTTTTAGTGCAATTTTGTAGTGCAATTTGGACGCAACTTGGATGCTACCTTGAAGTGGTTTTCATATTCTTTGATACCAAATTTGTGCTGCAATTGCACCAAAGTAGTACAGAAATCTTTTCCAAAATCATGCTGTGCTGAATTGCATTGATGTGAATTGGCACCATTGCAAACAATGTGATTTCCATTGTCATGCAATTCTGTGCAATTCAAGTTGCATCTGAAACCACACTATTGTGAATAGAGCTTTAAATGTACTTTAATTGTTTTGATGAAGCATTCTGAAACTTACCTTACAAACAAATCAAATTTTCCTGGTGCATCATGGCAGCATACACTTGGTTGTAGAAAAAATGCAAAAAAGTTGGACCCGGCGCTACCACTTTAAATCGTGCATGTGCAAATTAGAAAAGTGCATATAGTGCTAAAGTGCACCCAATAAGATATAAAATATAAAATATATGTATAGTATATAAAGTGCTACGTGCTATTTATGGGCTGTGCTTAGTGTGCCACATATCATATGTTGTACATATAAAGTGCCTAGTGCTGATAATGCCAAGAACCACGTGTAGTGATTAAGGAGACAAATAAACAAGCAAAGTTATGGCGTTGGTGGATGACCCACCAGAGACACCGCTGCTTACCACACTCTCTCGGCCAATGCCTCGATGCTTCCTGGTCACACACTCTCTCGGCCAATGCCTCGACGCTTCCTGGTCACTAAAATAAAGGATAAGCCTCCATTGCATAGCATATGTTATGTCAACCAAAATAACGTAGCATCCACTCACAGTTAGGGAGTTCACTTTCAGCTTGAGAGGTGTTCGCCGGACCGCTTCCGCGTTCCACCGTTCGAGCGGTCCGGCACACCCCATAAATAGCACGTAGCACTTTATATACTATACATATATTTTATATTTTATATCTTATTGGGTGCACTTTAGCACTATATGCACTTTTCTAATTTGCACATGCACGATTTAAAGTGGTAGCGCCGGGTCCAACTTTTTTGCATTTTTTCTATTTTACTGCCTCAGAGGTAGGTTGGAGGCAGCTTACACCACCATTTGAGCCTGATTCAGTACAACTCCATAGCGCTGGTATACAATCCCTTTTATTATACACTTGGTTGTGGCTCCACCCCCACAACCTGATAGGACTGGTTAAAGCGGAGTTCCACCTAAAAAAAAAAAAAATACATAAAAATACCCCCGGGACAGTCAGGGCTAGTGCATTCCACAATGGATAGCCTCTGAACTGTCCAGGGTTGCACTTACCTGCAAGAAGAAATACTTACCTTGAAAATGTCTTGTCCAGTGATGCCATCTCAGGTGTGGGCAGCTTGAAGCCAGCGCAATCCTCTTCTGCGTCTTCTTCCATCCTCTTCGGTCCCACGATGCACTGCGCCGGCCCTGCCGTCACTTCCGGGGCTGCAGCGTCATCCCTGCACAGCTTCTGGGCATGCCCAGAAGCTGTTTAGCAAGGTATGACGGCGCCTGCTCTGGAACTGACGTCGGGGCCGGTGCAGGCGCATTGATTCCTGGGAGTGATGACGTTCAGCTCCCAGGAATCATTGCTAGCCAGGAAGTGACGACGGGCCGTGGCCGCCGAGGGAGAAAGAGGAAGTAAGGTGAGTATATGTTCTTCTAAAACAAGGTAAGTGAATTAAATAAAAAATTGCGAGTATCCATTTGTTTTACAGGTGACCCGGGACAAGAAGGTGGACAAAAGTAAAATTTTAGGGTGGAACTCCACTTTAACTATAAATCAAAGACAGACCCGGCTCGCAGCATTCTTCTTTTTTGTCCTCACCTGATCGGGACTGGAGTCGCGAGGTATCCCTAACCGTTTGTTACCCCAGCCAGGTTTAGCCTTTTCTGAGTGGAAATCCTTCCTGTACAGTCTCTAAATGAGCTATATGGTTAGAGCCCCATTCTGGTGATCTGAGGGACATAGTTCAGCCTCTCCTGGGTGGAAATCCTTCCTGTACAGCCTCTACATGATCTATATGGTTGGAGCCCCATTCTGGCGGAGCAGGCCTGTCAAAGAAAGCTTTAAACAAGCTTTGATGTAAGTGACAGCATTTTCCCTTTGCTTTCCATATGCTTTTCACCTCTTTTCTCTTTTTTTTACCATTTCAAAGATGGCTGCAGCAGTGCAAGTATACTCTGAGCATGAAAGGCAGGAAGTGATGCGGCTCCTGTGGCCTGTTTCCTGGCTCTCCCTTTTCCAAGATGGCAATCTGAGCATGCTCAGGCACTGATATCATCACTAATGGCAAAATGTGATAGTTTTAAATGTTTTTTTGGCATTTTTGGGCAACACATGGTGGAGCTCCCTACTCATGCATGGTGAATGTTTATGTGGTCATTGTTAGCAGGTATGTTTTCCCTGTTTTTGGCATTCACCTGGGCTTCTGCTTTCTCCTTTTCAGTGTTGCTCTAGGATCACTGTGCTGTTTATGGCATTTCACCTTGGCTCTTCCTATTCCCTTCTCAATTCTTGCTCTGGGATCACTGTATCATGCTGTTTTTCATTTCAGTCTGCTGTGCTCTGTTTCTATGGGGAACGCTGCCCAGTCAGACCACCATTCAGATATAGAGCAGAGGGGTGTTGGGCGCTTGTGCCAGAAGAAAAGGACCCCAGTATAAACAACCAGATGGTCAGAGGCTGTTATGGACAAGACTTCACAGGGATGTTATGGTTCAGGGTAGCTCTGGCAGGCAAAAAATCGGAAATCCCATTGGCGACAAAGGAGAAACAGGCGCCGCTGAATGTAGCAACAATTTTATTACTCATATAGAGGTGTTCTTGAGTTCATGTTCCATTATAAGATCACTTCCTGTACACAATCTTCCACATCCCGACTGGCCCGCAGCCGGGTGATGACGGTGCAGAAAGGATCGCGGAGGAGCTGGTTCAAGTGGAGGCAGCGGTGAACCGCAAGCTCTCCGGAAGTGACAAAGCATTTCGGAGCATGAGCAATCGGCTCCTTCATCAGACGTATCATCAGACGTATCTGTAGATACGTCTGATGAAGGAGCCGATTGCACATGCTCTGAAATCCGTTACGTCACTTCCGGAGAGCTTGCGGTTTACCGCTGCCTCCACTTGAACCAGCTCCTCCACGATCCTTCCTGCACCATCATCACCCGGCTGCGGGCCAGTCGGGATGTGGAAGATTGTGTACAGGAAGTGATCTTATAATGGAACATGGACTCAAGAACACCTCTATGTGAGTTACTATTTTATCTTGTCATGTAATAAAATTGTTGCTACATTCAGCGGTGCCTGTTTCTCTCCTTTGTCACCATTCAGATATAGGGATTAGGTAAGCAGTGAAGATTGAGAAAACATCTACAGCCCTGTAAGGACCTCAGGATGGAGGGAGACCTCTAAAGGTCAAGACAAGTCGCCATCTAAGAGCAGACATCCAGGCAATATTGATCCAGGTCATCATCTCGCCACTCATTATCATTGCTTCCTGTTTTCAAACATCACAGGCTACCAGCCCTAATAGTTGCTGCATTTGTGGTGGAGAGTCATTGCCTACCAAGCTAATATGTCAAGTCTGCCTGGAAAAAGCAGGATACAGCCCTGCAACGACCTCAGGATGGAGGAAGATTTCTAAAAGCCAGAAAATTTACCATTTAGGCACAGACATCCAGGCAACGTTGATCAAGGTCATCATCTTGCCCGTTATTATTATTGCTCCCCGTTTACAAACACCACAGGTTACCAGCCCTAATGGTTGCGACATTTGTGGTGGAAAGTCATTGCCTGACAAGCTAGTATGTCAAGTCCGCTTGGAAAAAGCAACAACTGACAAAGAAGGGGATGTCTGGAAAGTAGCCGCCTTAAATAAAGAATCGGCCAAGTACATGATGCCTGTACTTCCTAGTTGGTGGCTGAATTGCCTAGCACTTCCAACCAGATCCAGTAGGTAGTGTCCAAATTGGAAAGCTTGTCAGAAGAAGGCATTAAAGGGGCCCCAGGCATTGATGATTGGCCAACACAGTCTTTTCCAAGGGCATTTAAGGATGCAATTGCCTGGAGTGAAGTGGAGGAAACTCTCTACAAGGTTAGAACGTACTCATTTCCCTTCACTGAACAACTGGAGGAGTTAATCCAGGAGGAATAGAAGGGGTCAGAGAAAAAGGCCTGTATAAACAGGTTGTCAAAACTGTATACCCTGAAAAAGCTAAAGGTCAACCTGCTGTGGTCTCCCTCGATGGTGGATGCATCATTATTGCAGCTGGACAGACACGTCACCTTGCATTTATGTTCAAGGAGGCTCTAGTCCGAAAATGAGACCCAGCTCTGAAGTGCTCCTACGTACTGCAGCATCTGCAGATGCCTGCAGACCAGCAATAACCAGTCCAGGTGCTGAGTGAGTCTAATGGAAGTGGTTTCATAATCAACTAGCTGCTGCACCTGCAGGACTCTGAAGAAAAGTAGCAGGGTCTGCATCCCTTTAGACCTGATTTCCTATTGGGAGTATCTTACCAAAAATTACATTTTTATTGCAGTGGATGTCGAAAATCTGACTTGTATCTTCGTGCAGACTTCTGGGAAAATCAGTGAGTTAATCACTCAAGCAGGAAATTATCTTTCAGGGGGGCATTCTGTACACGTTCTGTGTACAGAACACTTCCAGATAGCCATATTGTCTTGTCTTTTACAGACAATTACAGCCCTACAGATTTAAAAGGAAAGTGGAGTTACCCTTTAAAGAAGTCCTTCTGGAGGAAGTGAAGAGAGACAAGATGGTAACCACTTTGTAGGAGCTGAAATTGGCGGAAGACTCTGCGGCAGATGTGTCAGTGGATGTCAATTAATGTTTTTCAAGAGCGGTGTTCCCCATGTTTATGACAAGGAGGGCATTATGGCTGAAGCCATGGTCGGTGGATCCTGCCTTAAAAATAACACTGGTGCAAGATATCAGACAATTGATCCAATCTATTTGGGAGTAGACAGGATACAACCATCTCAAAGGTGACCACTAGCAGATCAGGGTGAATATCATCTGATAAAAACAGAAAAAATCAGAAAAGGTCCAGCATACAAGCGGCAACTCCCAAGTAGATACAAGGAGGCAAACTCCTACAGCCCGGGAAAAAGATTAGTAAAGGAAATGGAGAAGTACCCAATCTTCATTGTTGAAGCCTTAAAAATATAAGGCACCTGTCTTAGAAGAACAACGGAAGTCCTTTTAAGGGTGAACTCATCAAGGGGGTGCCTGTGTAAAGCTTTGCAAACACACCTGGATGGAAAATATTCAGCATCAGTGGGACACATCAGCTATATTTGTGTGACATTGGTGGACGTTGTCCACCTTCCAATCTCTGCCAGCCAGGCTACGAAATCTAATGGAAAAGTGTAAAATTCTGGTCCAGTTTGTAGCTGGAATAAATGAAAAATGAGCAATTGTGAAGGTTCCAAGTGCCCAGAGAAGATGAGGATTAGGTTCACCTCTGTAAAAAACAAAATCAGGCAACCTGTGTCCAGTGCTAAACTTGAAGAAACTCAACAAGCACAGAAAGTTGGAGTTGTGTAAGATAGAGAACCTCCAATCAATTATATGATTAGTAAATCTGGGAGACTGGGTGCTCTGTAGGTTTATCAGACACCTACTTGTCCCAATCCATCCTAAATTTCTCTACCAATTTCAGTGCTTCCCCCTTGGTCTGTACACCTCTCCCTGGGCAGTCCCAAATGTCTTAGGCAGGCCATAGACGTTTCGAATTTCGTACGATTTATCGTGCGATAAACGCAAGCGGTACTCGTGTACATCATCGAGTGTACCATCAATGTGATCCGAAAATCGTACGACAAAACACTATTTTTTGTGCCTTTTAACCACATCTCTACTGGACACACCCCTACTGTTCTGTGTTTTGTTAGGCAAAATCATACAACTCCCCCATTAATGATACGAAATTTGGCCGATTTTCGCAAAAAAAACCAACATGTTGGATATGTGAATTTTTGCTGTCGTACGAAAATCGCATGTTTTACATACCACACTAACGATACGAAAATCGTTCGATAACACTGGCATTTACGATTTTCGTACGAAATTCGAAATGTCTATGGCCTGCCTTACTGTCTGCAAAAGCGAAGTCTCTTCCAGCAGAACAGTGCCTGAGTATCCTTGGTTCTTTGTAAATAACCAATTGTTGTTTTCAAATGGAACATTATCATATCAGAGCCCAGCCAGAAAGGTTGGGAGACACATTTCAAAGAGCAGGCTGCTAAAGGTCATGGAATGTGCAGCTTATGAGGCAAAGTATGCTCTCAAACTGAGCATAGTGTTCAAACTCCTTCTGTCAGTCACTCCTTATACGAGAGAAGCAAGAGTTGTTCTGTGTCTATACAGCAGTGGAATGGTAGAATTCTTAGGCTGTCAGTGGAACTTCCTGTATCAGTAATTGCAATTATACCATTTTGGCTTAGAAGGCTCTAGTGTCTCTCTCCCACAGTTGAGCACTGCCTCTGCCAGTTATGACGAATCTGCTCTCTCATGGCCAGTTTTGCCATCCAGCTCCAAGAGACTACTTTTGATGGCATGTAAGTTAGGAGGCGGAGGCTACCAAGTCAAGGGTACTCAGTGCAGTTAGTGGCTACCTTGTGTAAAGCCAGAGAGGTCTCCATGAATACTACTTAACAGAGAATATGGGTAAATTATGCAAATCTTACACAGCAAAAGCCTGGAGTCCTTTATCACCTAAACCAGCCAAGGTTCTGCAGTTCTTACAACTGGGACTGAACAGAGACCTAAGTTAAAATATGATAAAAGTTCAGCCTTGTCTGCACTTACAGGGGTTTAAGGATTCCTTAACCCTTTGGTGATGCAATTCCTAAAAAGCTTGCATGAAGTTATAGACCTGCCTGGAAACCATTGTTCCCTATGTGAGACTTGTTATGATCCTCAGCTCTATCAAGGCCTCATTTCTATCCTACATAATTGACTACACTCTGCAATTTAACCCTGAAGACCATATTTCTTGTTGCTACATCCTCTGTGAAAAGGGTGTTAGAGCTGTCTTTGTACTCAAGGAGCCTCACCTAACGTTCTACCTGTACCCCACAGTCCTAAAACCCCAGGCTTTTTATCCATGGAGTATCTTTCTCCTTTCACTGTAACTAGGAAATCAATTTACTGTCTTTCTTGATTGAGTGAGAGAACCACATCCCCTGGATGTTGATCTAACTCTGATGACCTGCTTGGCAGCTACCTTTTTATTCAGGAAAGCTGAAATCTATGCTTGGTTCCAGCATGGCTTAAGGCAGGGTCAGTCAGCATCAACATGTACAGTCACCTCCTAGATTGTTAAGACAATAAAAGAGCCTACTCTTCACAAGACCCTCCTGTTCCAGAGGACTTAAGAGCGCATTCAACTAGGGAAGTGCCAGCTCTGTGGACAAAGCGGTGGCGGGTGTCTCCTGAGGCTATTTGCAAGTCAGCCGTATGGTCCTCCTAGGACACCTTCATTACATTTTTCTAGGTGAAACTGGCTCACGACAGTAAAATTTGGAAAATGCATACTTACGCTACTGATCATTACAAATTTTTTCTTGCACCCTCCCATATGGCGAGTTAGGCCCCTTTCACACTAGTGCGACTTGTCCTGCAATTTTGGACTGCAAAATCGCATGACAAGTCGTTTTCATTATTTTCAATGAGCCCCATTCATATCAGTGCGTTTTGAAGTCGCACCGACTTCAAAGTAGTTCCTGCACTACTTTGCCACGATTTGATTACGTTTTGAGCCATAGCCATTGCTTTCAAAATCGCACCGCAAAATCGCGGTAAAATCGCATCGCATAAGTGTGAAAGGGGCCTTAGTTCCCAAGTGTATGCTGCCATAATCCACCAGGAAAATGGAAAATTGTATACTCACCTTTCCGTAATTTTTATTTCCTGGGTCATCTTCATGGCAGCATACAGATTCCCACCCAAATGGTGAGAGTTAGAGAGAATGTTGAGACCCGTGTCTGTCTTTGATTTATAGTTAACTAGTCCTATCAGGTTGTGTGGGCGGAGCCACAACCAAGTGTATGCTGCCATGAAGATGCACCAGGAAAGGTGAGTATACAATTTTCCGTTTTTATGCATCATACACATTTCATTACAGAGTGCAAAGGGTAAGTGAACCAGTGGAGTAGTTTGTGGCTTGCTTTCAGAGTTGGATTTGCTTTTGGGTCACATAAGTATTATAACAAGCATTGTGCTGTTTGCTCTTACTGCAATTATTTCCCATTTTGATGACATGGTTACCCAGGCGATAGCTATGGTTCTTGCCATATGGTTTCTGCCAATTGTCAATGAGGCTGCTGCAGCACAATAAAATTTAATGTCGGAATCAGACAGTACGTGCATGAACTCAATGCCACCAGGCAGGCACAACTGCATTCAGGCAACACAAAAGCTGCTAAAAATGTGGCAGATGTCAGAAGTTACACAAACATGGTAAACAGTCCTGCAAAATGTCAGATAATTCAAATACAAGAAAGACAAAAATGTATAACTACAAAGATGTGCAAATAATTGATGTAACATCTTATGTTGGCTTATCAACTGTAACTGTTTCTACCAATGGTAATACATGTATCTTTGTAAATGCAATCTAAAACGTATATATTTATATGTAGATTGTTTAAGTTCAGGTAAAAAGTAAAATTAAGTTCAAATTGGACACCGGTGAATATACAATGATTAATTATTGAATCACTTTCTTTAGAGCAAAATCACATAACTGCAGCTATGCAGCAAGGTAGAAAACAATCCACCATGCACATTTTTGGTGCAGTAATGTATGTTAATAGCTTCATAGATAACAGTTTTTTTTTTTTTTTTTTTGCTAAACTGCATGGGATATATATTCTTTTTTTTTTTTTTCCAAAACAGACTTTTATTTGAGAAATAATAAGGAATAAATTACATTAGTACAATAAATTAACTTAAGCCTAATGTTACAATTTCCATTAGAAATTGTACTTAGATAATATAACTTATGCAGAATTTTAGTACACAGGTAGTAGGTATCATATCTATGAAAATACATCTGTGTATCAGTATGACATAAACATTAAGTCTTATAAAGCAGTACATAGTCACTTCAGATAGGTTAACACCAGGTTAATAAGAATAGATGCATCAGTATTTTTTTTTTTTTGGAGTATGACTTATTGTCAAGGCATATGTCATACTGGCTCATCACTTAGCAGACTCAACCCTGACCCCAGAAGGTAAAGGGCTGATATTTTTGGTATGTGGGGGTGTAGGAAGTAGAGTGCGTTCGCTAGATAGGTAAATACTCAGGCCAATGAAGCCCTCATAGTTTTTATCACGTTTGGGAATGAGATGTTGGGTGTAGCTAGACTTGGGTGCATCCTGGGTTAACTTGAGAGAGGAACAGGGGAGGGGGGGAAGTGCCCAATAGTTTCCAATTGGGCCCATCTACATGTGGTTAAATCTATTGAAGTTGTTAGAAATCATAGTGTGTAAGCTGATTTGGCAGATTAAGTGTAACTAGTGTGTTAGCAGATAAAAAAAAAAAAAAAAAAAATATATATATCTTGTTGAGTGCAGTTATGGGAGGTTATTCAGCTTTCTTGGAGTTGTTCATTTGCTGATTTAAAGTGGAGCCAACAAGCCCATGTGTGGCCAAATTTAGAAGGTGTATTTTTTGCAATAGAAATTAGTTCTTCCATATCAGCTATCTTGTTTATTCTGCTGTACCATTCACATAAAATGGGAGTTTGTGGAGTGCCCCAGTGTGTGGGCATACACATTTTGGCAGCATTCACCATCATCATGACTAGTGATTTAAAAAAACGAGGCAGCAGTTTCTGTGTTGTGATGGAGCAGATATTGAGCAGTGGAGAAGTTTAGTTTATACGTTGTTACTCAGGATATTTTTTATGGACTGCTATCCAGAAAGGTTGAATATGTGGGGAATTCCACCAAATGTGCAATAGGGTACCCTTCTTTTGCTGACAACACCAACATCTTTCTGAAAGAGGTGGGTTAAATTTGTGTAGTAAAGTAGGTGTTCAATACCATCAGGACATGAGTTTAAAGCCATTTTCTTGGATCAATACATTTATTGACCGTTTGTGAATGGAAAGGTAAATATGTTCTCAGTCTCCTCTGGAAAGATCAAGTTGTAGGTCACAAGTCCAAAATATACAAGCTTTACTTGCATCGGGAGATAGATTTGTTTGCCCAAAGAAGACTATGAATTGGAGATAACGTGTTTTTGAGGTTCAAGTTTAGAGCAGAGTATCTCAAAGGGAATAAGAGGATTCCACACAGAGTCCGAGCGTTTGAAAGAGTGAAGGAATTGGTGACGTTGCCTCTAAGTTCATGGGGGTCAGATGAGCTTCTGGCCAGAGATCAATAATGTACTCCATCTTGTGCATTTTACCTGCATGAAGGAGGTGGGGTATACGTATACCTGGATTCAGGTTTTTTATCTGCAAAAAATGTCTTTGTTAATACCGGTTCAAAGTCAGAGTTCGATAAAACCGGGGTCATAGGGCCGGGGATCATGGACAGTATAAATTTTGAGCAAACTACTCTAAAAAAAATTAAAGTGGGCCCAATGAGTGGGTGATCTATTAATTCTTTCGGAGGATGGCATTTTTTAAGCCATGGTGTAAATTCAATGGGTGTGTCAGAGAAGGAGGCTTCTAGACTAACCCAATCTTTTATTTGTTTGTGGGCATTCCAAACTTGTATGCGAGCCATATGACAAGCCCAATAATAATAATACCCAATGTCTGGGAGACCTTTTCCTCCTTGTAGTTTGGGTGTAGCTAATTGTTAATAACTTATTCTTGGGCGTCCCTTGCTCCATAGAAAAGTGATGCATAATCTCTTGTAAGAGTGTAGGAATAATTGGGGCAGTTGTAACGGAATAGCTTGAATTATATAAAGTATTCACGGTAAAACGCTCAATTTGAGGATAGCTTCATGCCCAAACCATGAGAAGAGTAGCTTGTGCCATTTTTTTTTAGGTCAGCTGTGATGGATTGCAAAGCCGGTAGGTAATTCCTTTCATGTAGTTCAGACAGGTGTGTTGGGATTTGGATGCCAAGGTAGGTAATGGCATTTGATTTCCATGAGAATGGAAAATTCAATTTACACCGGGTCACCTGCTATGGGAGCAGTGAAATATTTAGAGCATTAGATTTGCTGAAATTGATTTTAAAATTTGCAAAATATTGGAAGAATTGTAAATCTTTCATAGGTTTAGGAATGATGATGTGGTGCTCTGTTAAGCAAAGCAAGATGTCGTCCGCAAAGGCAGATAGTTTGTATTGGCGTCCGGAAACTGTCACTCCCCAAATATCTTAATTCGCTCGTATTTGTCGAAGGAAAGGTTTGAGCGTAAGTATGAATAATAGGGGTGATAGAGGGCATTCCTGACACATTCCATTTCGGATGGAGAAGACATTTGACAGGAGACCATTCACCCTAACTTTTGCTGTCGGGTTTGTGTAAAGGGACATGATAAAGTGTATTAAGTGGTTCCCCAGGCGTAAAGAATGAAGAACAATTTCCGGATAGTCCCAGGCCAGCTTGTCGAATGCCTTCTCTGCATCTAGTGACAGAAAGAAACCATGGTGTTTGGAGCTGGTGCGCCAGTGATGGATATTTAAAGCTTTGATAGTATTGTCCCTGGCTTCTCAACCAGGGACAGATCCCACCTGGTCTGTCGGGATAAGACTGAGAAGTATTGTAATCAAATGGTTCCCTAAAACTTTGGTGAAGAGTTTAATATCAACATTTAATAATGAAATTGGCCGATGGAAGCAGAAGTAGGGTCTTTACCTGGTTTGGGAATTATCAAAATATGGGCTTCTAAAAAGTTGCGGTAAGATGGGTTGGACTCAGACAGTTGCTTAAAAGCACGTAGAAATGGTTGGGCTAGTAGATCAGGGAATGTCTTATAGTAGGATGATGAGAAACCATTAGGACCTGGGCTTTTGCCCAGTTTAATTTGTTTCAGGGCAAGTGTAAATTCTTCCAATGTTAATGGGCCACTTTAATTGTGAGCTGTTTGGTTAACGACAGGCTGGGAGCCATATTTTCTAATGTATTCCTAATATAGCCTGGCAGGTTCTATCATCATCTGGAAGGGCGTTTTTCCTGTGGTAGATTGTAAAGAGCAGAAAAATATAGCGCAAAATGTTTTTTTATGTCACTGCTGGTTACGAGAGGTCTTCCTTGGGATGTGTGGCTGAACCTTATGGTAGAATTGGCTTTTTTGGCTTGAAGGGCCCTGGCTAAAAAGTTTCCCACTTTTTTTACTTTGCTCGTCAAATAGCTTCTGTGATAAAATAAATTTTCATCTGACTTTACGGCCTATTTCTTCTAAAAGTTGGGCACGTGCATTAGGTAAATCTACATGTGTCTGTAGGACTTGTTTCTTTTTTTTTTCCATAAACGTTTTTAGGCATTTTCAACAGTTTAGGGTTACAAAGACGTTATGAGAATGGCAAGGAGTTGCATGTATGTTAACAATCGGGACTATACTACCATGAATATAATGGGAGATACAATCAGGAGAAAAAAAAAAGCAATAGCAATATACCTTTAAAAAGTAATGCAGGATGAAACAGGTCATGCCAACCTGGACATTAGTTGCATGAAGTATAAATGCATATAGCCCTGTCGTACTAAGGAAAGGTAATGGGTGATGGACAGCCAGGTTGGACGAGGTAGTTGCGACTTCCGGACTTGTGTCTTTTTATAAGTCTGTTCTAATGTTTAGATCTTTCTTTTGAGAGCATTGATAAGAGTTTGTTTGGCTCGTTTACATACTGCTGCCATTGCTAATAGAGAACCTCGTATGACACATTTATGAGCCTCCCATTGAGTGAGGGGGTTGGTTTCCAGTACATTATTGTTTTCAAAAATTCTAAAATTAGTGTTCGCCTGGATTGGATCTGTTATTAGTTTTGGGTCAAATCTCCATGTTTTAGTAACGGTAATCTTTTCAAGGAACTCTAAGGTTATTGTTATAGGGTGATGGTTGGATAAGAACATTGCTTCAATTGTGGCCGCTGAGAGGAAAGGGACATCTTTTTGTGTGAGACAAATATAATTAATTCTCGAATAGTGGTTGTGTGGTAAGGAAAAGAATGTATAATCCTTCTCCCAAGGGTAAAGGGTGCGACAAGTATCGGGGAGTAAGAGGTCGTGTAGCTGGAGTTTCATCAGTTTTAGGGCCCGAAATGGCAAGGAGGAGGTGCCAGATGAGGTGTCTTCTACCGGATTAAGTGCTACGTTGAAATTGCCTCCTACAATGAGAATACCAGACTGGAAAGAGGACAATGTTGACACTAAATTGCCAAAAAAACTCATTCGGGCTATATATATTAGCCAAAGTGATCTCTTTGCCCCAGAGGGATCCTTTAATTAATAAATAGCGACCTTCCTTGTCCTCCAACACATCAGATATTTTCAAAGGGAGGTGCTTAGATATTAAAATGGCAACACCTTTTGCTTTTGCTGCTGGATTTGTGGTGTGGTAGACTGCAGTAAAATCTTTATTTGAGAGTCTAGGTATTTTGTCGGAGCTGAAGTGAGTTTCCTGTAAGATGATAACATCTGCCTTCATATACCTCATAAGGAGTTGGGAGCGTTTTTCAGGATTGTTAAGTCCCTTTGCGTTCAGGGAAATTACTGCATTTTGTTTTTTTATGGGCTTCATGAAGAGGAAAAAAAAAGGGGGGGGGGGGGTTGAAAAGCAGTTAAGATAGTAGAAGAGGGGGGAATTGACTAGTTTCTCTGTGGCAGGATTAGTCCTGCTAATTCGCCTACAATGGGGAAAACAAAACCGAGAGTGTCAGCTCGAGCACTCAGGCTCTGCTGTGTGGGAGAGTGGCAGGGCACAGAAGAAGAAGGTAATATTGCTTTCTATAGAGCACACCGTAGGTCAGTTAACCACATAAACTGGATGCTTAAAAGTTACAGAACTAAAGAGTAAGGGAGAGTGTTAAAATGAGTATAAGGTATTTTGGGTAGTTTTAGACTAACTTTAGGCTTCTTTAATGATGAGATATACGATGCAGAGTTTTGTTGCAAAATAGGTAGAGAGTGTGACCCTTCTGTGAATCATATTGTAATGCTTGCATGTAATTATGCATGGTGGTAGCCCTTTATCTTTTTTTGTGGCACTCTAGGCTTAATGATCATCTTGATAATCTGCTCTGATATGAAGCTTATTGTTCTGCAGGCTATGAAGGGGGGGTATTTTTAAAGAACACCTCCCTTAAAGGACTTGTTCTAGGACCAGTCTGTGAGAGATATGATGAGACTTTTACCCATAGTCTGGTGTTCAGTTTCTGAGGTGACCAATTTCTGCGTATAGAAGAAAAGAGTAGGGATATGCCGTAGAGATATAGAGACTTAATATAAATTTGGTCATTAGTTTGTTAAGAATAATGAACATCTTACAGTAAGTTAATACATTCAACAATCAGGTTACAATCAATATACAGTAGATAACACATGTTTCAGAAGGAGCATTACTGTTAACTAGGAGTAAGAATATAAATCTTAATTTCTCAACTAAACAATCTAATTCTTTACTACCTCAATGCGGGTAATTGATGCTATGAGTATCCCACCTAAAGCACCTGGCATATCAAGTGTATAGTGCTTCTCATGGGGCAGTAGGCAGGATTTCTTACCATTATAAATAACTTAACTTAATTAAATAAATGACACCACCACTATTAACGTTTGGAATAAAAGAGGCCGCGGCCGTTTATTATTTAATAAAAAATATAACTAATAACTCTTTTCATAAAAATATCAGTATACATCAGAATAAAACAACCCGGTCACCACGACCCAGGTTGCCATTAGCAGAATTTAAATAATTCAAATAATTCATCCACAAGGCAGGCGGCTTACGCCCGCCTGGCACAAGCCTCTTCAATGCAAGTTCCCAGGTTGGCGTTAAAGATGTCGAGACCTATGTCCGACAAGTGGGTGTCATCAAACCTATACAGACCCCTAGTACCACCCTCTAATTCCCTATTCCTGAAAGACAGGATGCCCGCGGTACGCAGCAGCTTTACCAAAGCCCTGTTCACTTGTCTCCGAATCCTTTCCAATGGCTTTAGATAATAATGCTTAAACCATGCTAGCCTGGGTATGATTTCAGAGAATACTACAGTCATACGTGGATATGACAACTTAAGAAGCTGTAGATCATCCCTTATGGCAAAAATTAGATTGAGAGTTTTGGCCCTACCCACATCATTCCCCCCAAGATGCATTATGAGTACATCCGGGGGGGAAAGGAACTGCAAAAGCCTAAAAACTTTGGGGCGAAACTCAGACCATAACATCCCTCTCTTACTGAACCATTGTACTTGAAAATAGGCAGGATCCAGGCCAATACTTTCGCCGTACGACCTCCTTCTGGCTCTGGCACGGGCCCAGTGAACAAATGAGTGTCCGATGATCCATACAGCAATTCTGCGCCCTGGAACATTAACAAAAAGAATCAGGGCGAATATACGACTGAAAAACATCAGATTTCCATCTACCCAGTTTCTTAAGTAAATGCTCGCCCAGACCCAACCTGGCAGCTTCCGTGGCTGCGCCGATGCGGAAAGAATGAGAGGTTAGCCTCTCATTATCCAGATTCAAGAATTTGAGACACTTTTTAAAAACCGCATTAAACTGATAGCCAGTCAATGGCCTACCCTTCTTATGCGTGAACAAAAATTCCGCTCCAGTCCCAGAAGCCGACTCTTCAGTGGAAACACGTCGGGGGGAGCTAGCCGTGCTGTCACAAGTCTCGGGTCGTACTGCAGACGTCCGGGACTACCCTGTACATGCTGTCTATTCATCTGGAATTTGTAAGTGTCATTTCACTTATTTCTTAAATAAACTGAAGGTAATGAACTATAGTCCCTTCTTCTTCTTTGGGCACGATCTTTTGGCGATATCCCCCTGTTTGGAAGCCTACAGATCCCCTCAATTTGGAAGCAGCTGGTTGATCCATTCCACCTGAGAATTATATCATCTAGCCGATCAGTTTGGACCTCTGGATATAAGACAGTATATGCTCACATCTCTCCATATTGTGGTAAGAGTCCACTCCTATCACTGGGTGTTCACAGTGTATTCAAGTTTACTTTCATTCACTTTGGATCACAGTCTGGGAAGAGGCCACACCCACCTCCCATCACTCCCTAACCTTCACTATTTTTGGACTGAAAGACTTTTTTACAATTTTACATTCTTTGGATACAAAGGTTTTGCATTTACTGCTGACATAGCAGACACCATTTATGAACATTTTTGTTCTCATTATTTTGTTTAGCGCACTTTTGTAATCTATGTTTCATATATTACTACTAGTGTTGAGCGAACACGGACTGTATTATTCGTGTTCGTACCGAATAATTGGATTTTTTGTACCCGAACACGGACACGGACACTTTACTGTATGTTCGGGTAAAAATCCGTGTTCGGTCGTTTTATTTCCGGGTTTTGCATGCTTTGGCGCTCTTTTCATGGCGGGCTTTCAACAGCCAATCAACAATCGTTTAACTGGTGTGCCTTAAGCCATCCCAGCCATGCCTGCAAATGTCTCAGTAGCTGTGATTGGCCGTCTGAAGCATGTGACCAAGTCTTTATAAGTTCGAGGCAGCCGCAGCGGCGTCATTATGCTGCTTAGATTCAGGGACAGAGCACACATCAACGTGCTGGCTGCTGATTAGGGAAAGATAGGCAGGAAAAAACCATTTGTGTCCGGATAGAATTGAGGGACAGGTCGGAGTGTTTAGGCAGGGCGAGTTGTAGGCATTTTAGGGATAGAGTCTGCTGAATTATAGGGTCAGTGTCTTCTACAAACTACAATCGATATTGCTGTGTGGGGGGTGGGGTCTGCACTCAATCCTGATCTACGATCTCTTCTCAATCCTGTTAGGGACAGAGTCTGATGAATTTTAGGGAAACTGTGTTCTACAAACTACAATCGATATTGCTGTGTGGTGTGGGATTGGAGATAGGCAGGTGTCAGTGATCCACATCCATTTTTCTGTGTGTGAGCTGCAGTGAACACAATCTTTTTGGGCTGCAGTGAACACAATCTTTTTGGGCTGCAGTGAACACAATCTTTTTGGGCTGCAGTGAACACAATCTTTTTGGGCTGCAGTGAACACAATCTTTTTGGGCTGCAGTGAACACAATCTTTTTGGGGTGCAGTGAACAAAATCTTTTTGGGGTGCAGTGAACACAATCCTTTTTGGTGTGCAGTGAACACAATCTTTGTGGGGTGCAGTGAACAAAATCCTTTGTGGGGTGCAGTGAACACAATCTTTTTGGGGTGCAGTGAACAAAATCCTTTTTGGGGTGCAGTGAACAACATCCTTTTTGGGGTGCAGTGAACACAATCTTTTTGGGGTGCAGTGAACAAAATCCTTTGTGGGGTGCAGTGAACACAATCTTTTTGGGGTGCAGTGAACACAATCTTTTTGTGGTGGAGTGAACAACATCCTTTTTGGGGTGCAGTGAACAAAATCCTTTTTGGGGTGCAGTGAACAAAATCATTTTTGGGGTGCAGTGAACACAATCTTTTTGGGGTGCAGTGAACACAATCTTTGTGGGGTGCAGTGAACACAATCTTTTTGGGGTGGAGTGAACAACATCCTTTTTGGGGTGCAGTGAACAACATCCTTTTTGGGGTGCAGTGAACACAATCTTTTTGGGGTGCAGTGAACACAATCTTTGTGGGGTACAGTGAACAGAATCTTTGTGGGGTGCAGTGAACACAATCTTTGGGGGGTACAGTGAACACAATCTTTGTGAGGTGCAGTGAACACAATCTTTGTGGGGTGCAGTGAACACAATCATTGTGGGGTGCAGTGAACTCAATCTTTGTGGGGTACAGTGAACACAATCTCATACTTCTGAAGGTTTGAGGGTGCTGCCTGTTCCATACTCCCCCTACTCCTCATCTAGCCTTTTAGGGGTACAAACAATAGTAATTGGGGCCTAGTGTGGTTGTGTACGTGTGATATACATACACTTTTTTGGGATCATATTTTCTATTCCGCTATTTAATCAAAAACCTTTGGGGATCAGTTAAATTGGGGGATAGTCTGTGTTGGTACGTGTGAGAGAGATCCACCTTTCCAAGTTGTTGGGGTTCATCTCATACTTCTGAAGGTTTGAGGGTGCTGCCTGTTCCATACTCCCCCTACTCCTAGCCTTTTAGGGGTACAAACAATAGTAATTGGGGCCTAGTGTGGTTGTGTACGTGTGATATACATACACTTTTTTGGGATCATATTTTCTATTCCGCTATTTAATCAAAAACCTTTGGGGATCAGTTAAATTGGGGGATAGTCTGTGTTGGTACGTGTGAGAGAGATCCACCTTTCCAAGTTGTTGGGGTTCATCTCATACTTCTGAAGGTTTGAGGGTGCTGCCTGTTCCATACTCCCCCTACTCCTAGCCTTTTAGGGGTACAAACAATAGTAATTGGGGCCTAGTGTGGTTGTGTACGTGTGATATACATACACTTTTTTGGGATCATATTTTCTATTCCGCTATTTAATCAAAAACCTTTGGGGATCAGTTAAATTGGGGGATAGTCTGTGTTGGTACGTGTGAGAGAGATCCACCTTTCCAAGTTGTTGGGGTTCATCTCATACTTCTGAAGGTTTGAGGGTGCTGCCTGTTCCATACTCCCCCTACTCCTAGCCTTTTAGGGGTACAAACAATAGTAATTGGGGCCTAGTGTGGTTGTGTACGTGTGATATACATACACTTTTTTGGGATCATATTTTCTATTCCGCTATTTAATCAAAAACCTTTGGGGATCAGTTAAATTGGGGGATAGTCTGTGTTGGTACGTGTGAGAGAGATCCACCTTTCCAAGTTGTTGGGGTTCATCTCATACTTCTGAAGGTTTGAGGGTGCTGCCTGTTCCATACTCCCCCTACTCCTAGCCTTTTAGGGGTACAAACAATAGTAATTGGGGCCTAGTGTGGTTGTGTACGTGTGATATACATACACTTTTTTGGGATCATATTTTCTATTCCGCTATTTAATCAAAAACCTCTGGGGATCAGTTAAATTGGGGGATAGTCTGTGTTGGTACGTGTGAGAGAGATCCACCTTTCCAAGTTGTTGGGGTTCATCTCATACTTCTGAAGGTTTGAGGGTGCTGCCTGTTCCATACTCCCCCTACTCCTAGCCTTTTAGGGGTACAAACAATAGTAATTGGGGCCTAGTGTGGTTGTGTACGTGTGATATACATACACTTTTTTGGGATCATATTTTCTATTCCGCTATTTAATCAAAAACCTTTGGGGATCAGTTAAATTGGGGGATAGTCTGTGTTGGTACGTGTGAGAGAGATCCACCTTTCCAAGTTGTTGGGGTTCATCTCATACTTCTGAAGGTTTGAGGGTGCTGCCTGTTCCATACTCCCCCTACTCCTAGCCTTTTAGGGGTACAAACAATAGTAATTGGGGCCTAGTGTGGTTGTGTACGTGTGATATACATACACTTTTTTGGGATCATATTTTCTATTCCGCTATTTAATCAAAAACCTTTGGGGATCAGTTAAATTGGGGGATAGTCTGTGTTGGTACGTGTGAGAGAGATCCACCTTTCCAAGTTGTTGGGGTTCATCTCATACTTCTGAAGGTTTGAGGGTGCTGCCTGTTCCATACTCCCCCTACTCCTAGCCTTTTAGGGGTACAAACAATAGTAATTGGGGCCTAGTGTGGTTGTGTACGTGTGATATACAAACAATAGTAATTGGGGCCTAGTGTGGTTGTGTACGTGTGATATACATACACTTTTTTGGGATCATATTTTCTATTCCGCTATTTAATCAAAAACCTTTGGGGATCAGTTAAATTGGGGGATAGTCTGTGTTGGTACGTGTGAGAGAGATCCACCTTTCCAAGTTGTTGGGGTTCATCTCATACTTCTGAAGGTTTGAGGGTGCTGCCTGTTCCATACTCCCCCTACTCCTCATCTAGCCTTTTAGGGGTACAAACAATAGTAATTGGGGCCTAGTGTGGTTGTGTACGTGCGAGATACATACACTTTTTTTGATCATATTTCCTATTCCGCTATTCAATAAAAACCTTTGAGGATCAATTGAATTGCGGGATAGTCTGTGTCGGTACGTGTGAGAGAGATCCACCTTTCCAAGTTGTTGGGGTTCATCTCATACTTCTGAAGGTTTGAGGGTGCTGCCTGTTGCATACTCCCCCTACTCCTCATCTAGCCTTTTAGGGGTACAAACAATAGTAATTGGGGCCTAGTGTGGTTGTGTACGTGTGATATACATACACTTTTTTTGGATCATATTTTCTATTCCGCTATTTAATCAAAAACCTTTGGGGATCAGTTAAATTGGGGGATAGTCTGTGTTGGTACGTGTGAGAGAGATCAGCCTTTCCAAGTTGTTGGGGTTCATCTCATACTTCTGAAGGTTTGAGGGTGCTGCCTGTTCCATACTCCCCCTACTCCTCATCTAGCCTTTTAGGGGTACAAACAATAGTAATTGGGGCCTAGTGTGGTTGTGTACGTGCGAGATACATACACTTTTTTTGATCATATTTCCTATTCCGCTATTCAATAAAAACCTTTGAGGATCAATTGAATTGCGGGATAGTCTGTGTCGGTACGTGTGAGAGAGATCCACCTTTCCAAGTTGTTGGGGTTCATCTCATACTTCTGAAGGTTTGAGGGTGCTGCCTGTTCCATACTCCCCCTACTCCTCATCTAGCCTTTTAGGGGTACAAACAATAGTAATTGGGGCCTAGTGTGGTTGTGTACGTGTGATATACATACACTTTTTTGGGATCATATTTTCTATTCCGCTATTTAATCAAAAACCTTTGGGGATCAGTTAAATTGGGGGATAGTCTGTGTTGGTACGTGTGAGAGAGATCCACCTTTCCAAGTTGTTGGGGTTCATCTCATACTTCTGAAGGTTTGAGGGTGCTGCCTGTTCCATACTCCCCCTACTCCTAGCCTTTTAGGGGTACAAACAATAGTAATTGGGGCCTAGTGTGGTTGTGTACGTGTGATATACATACACTTTTTTGGGATCATATTTTCTATTCCGCTATTTAATCAAAAACCTCTGGGGATCAGTTAAATTGGGGGATAGTCTGTGTTGGTACGTGTGAGAGAGATCCACCTTTCCAAGTTGTTGGGGTTCATCTCATACTTCTGAAGGTTTGAGGGTGCTGCATGTTCCATACTCCCCCTACTCCTAGCCTTTTAGGGGTACAAACAATAGTAATTGGGGCCTAGTGTGGTTGTGTACGTGTGATATACATACACTTTTTTGGGATCATATTTTCTATTCCGCTATTTAATCAAAAACCTTTGGGGATCAGTTAAATTGGGGGATAGTCTGTGTTGGTACGTGTGAGAGAGATCCACCTTTCCAAGTTGTTGGGGTTCATCTCATACTTCTGAAGGTTTGAGGGTGCTGCCTGTTCCATACTCCCCCTACCCCTAGCCTTTTAGGGGTACAAACAATAGTAATTGGGGCCTAGTGTGGTTGTGTACGTGTGATATACATACACTTTTTTGGGATCATATTTTCTATTCCGCTATTTAATCAAAAACCTTTGGGGATCAGTTAAATTGGGGGATAGTCTGTGTTGGTACGTGTGAGAGAGATCCACCTTTCCAAGTTGTTGGGGTTCATCTCATACTTCTGAAGGTTTGAGGGTGCTGCCTGTTCCATACTCCCCCTACTCCTAGCCTTTTAGGGGTACAAACAATAGTAATTGGGGCCTAGTGTGGTTGTGTACGTGTGATATACATACACTTTTTTGGGATCATATTTTCTATTCCGCTATTTAATCAAAAACCTTTTGGGATCAGTTAAATTGGGGGATAGTCTGTGTTGGTACGTGTGAGAGAGATCCACCTTTCCAAGTTGTTGGGGTTCATCTCATACTTCTGAAGGTTTGAGGGTGCTGCCTGTTCCATACTCCCCCTACTCCTAGCCTTTTAGGGGTACAAACAATAGTAATTGGGGCCTAGTGTGGTTGTGTACGTGTGATATACATACACTTTTTTTGGATCATATTTTCTATTCCGCTATTTAATCAAAAACCTTTGGGGATCAGTTAAATTGGGGGATAGTCTGTGTTGGTACGTGTGAGAGAGATCCACCTTTCCAAGTTGTTGGGGTTCATCTCATACTTCTGAAGGTTTGAGGGTGCTGCCTGTTCCATACTCCCCCTACTCCTAGCCTTTTAGGGGTACAAACAATAGTAATTGGGGCCTAGTGTGGTTGTGTACGTGTGATATACATACACTTTTTTGGGATCATATTTTCTATTCCGCTATTTAATCAAAAACCTTTGGGGATCAGTTAAATTGGGGGATAGTCTGTGTTGGTACGTGTGAGAGAGATCCACCTTTCCAAGTTGTTGGGGTTCATCTCATACTTCTGAAGGTTTGAGGGTGCTGCCTGTTCCATACTCCCCCTACTCCTCATCTAGCCTTTTAGGGGTACAAACAATAGTAATTGGGGCCTAGTGTGGTTGTGTACGTGCGAGATACATACACTTTTTTTGATCATATTTCCTATTCCGCTATTCAATAAAAACCTTTGAGGATCAATTGAATTGCGGGATAGTCTGTGTCGGTACGTGTGAGAGAGATCCACCTTTCCAAGTTGTTGGGGTTCATCTCATACTTCTGAAGGTTTGAGGGTGCTGCCTGTTCCATACTCCCCCTACTCCTCATCTAGCCTTTTAGGGGTACAAACAATAGTAATTGGGGCCTAGTGTGGTTGTGTACGTGTGATATACATACACTTTTTTTGGATCATATTTTCTATTCCGCTATTTAATCAAAAACCTTTGGGGATCAGTTAAATTGGGGGATAGTCTGTGTTGGTACGTGTGAGAGAGATCAGCCTTTCCAAGTTGTTGGGGTTCATCTCATACTTCTGAAGGTTTGAGGGTGCTGCCTGTTCCATACTCCCCCTACTCCTCATCTAGCCTTTTAGGGGTACAAACAATAGTAATTGGGGCCTAGTGTGGTTGTGTACGTGCGAGATACATACACTTTTTTTGATCATATTTCCTATTCCGCTATTCAATAAAAACCTTTGAGGATCAATTGAATTGCGGGATAGTCTGTGTCGGTACGTGTGAGAGAGATCCACCTTTCCAAGTTGTTGGGGTTCATCTCATACTTCTGAAGGTTTGAGGGTGCTGCCTGTTCCATACCCCCCCTACTCCTCATCTAGCCTTTTAGGGGTACAAACAATAGTAATTGGGGCCTAGTGTGGTTGTGTACGTGCGAGATACATACACTTTTTTTGATCATATTTCCTATTCCGCTATTCAATAAAAACCTTTGAGGATCAATTGAATTGCGGGATAGTCTGTGTCGGTACGTGTGAGAGAGATCCACCTTTCCAAGTTGTTGGGGTTCATCTCATACTTCTGAAGGTTTGAGGGTGCTGCCTGTTCCATACCCCCCCTACTCCTCATCTAGCCTTTTAGGGGTACAAACAATAGTAATTGGGGCCTAGTGTGGTTGTGTACGTGCGAGATACATACACTTTTTTTGATCATATTTCCTATTCCGCTATTCAATAAAAACCTTTGAGGATCAATTGAATTGCGGGATAGTCTGTGTCGGTACGTGTGAGAGAGATCCACCTTTCCAAGTTGTTGGGGTTCATCTCATACTTCTGAAGGTTTGAGGGTGCTGCCTGTTCCATACTCCCCCTACTCCTCATCTAGCCTTTTAGGGGTACAAACAATAGTAATTGGGGCCTAGTGTGGTTGTGTACGTGTGATATACATACACTTTTTTTGGATCATATTTTCTATTCCGCTATTTAATCAAAAACCTTTGGGGATCAGTTAAATTGGGGGATAGTCTTTGTTGGTACGTGTGAGAGAGATCCACCTTTCCAAGTTGTTGGGGTTCATCTCATACTTCTGAAGGTTTGAGGGTGCTGCCTGTTCCATACTCCCCCTACTCCTAGCCTTTTAGGGGTACAAACAATAGTAATTGGGGCCTAGTGTGGTTGTGTACGTGTGATATACATACACTTTTTTGGGATCATATTTTCTATTCCGCTATTTAATCAAAAACCTTTGGGGATCAGTTAAATTGGGGGATAGTCTGTGTTGGTACGTGTGAGAGAGATCCACCTTTCCAAGTTGTTGGGGTTCATCTCATACTTCTGAAGGTTTGAGGGTGCTGCCTGTTCCATACTCCCCCTACTCCTAGCCTTTTAGGGGTACAAACAATAGTAATTGGGGCCTAGTGTGGTTGTGTACGTGTGATATACATACACTTTTTTGGGATCATATTTTCTATTCCGCTATTTAATCAAAAACCTTTGGGGATCAGTTAAATTGGGGGATAGTCTGTGTTGGTACGTGTGAGAGAGATCCACCTTTCCAAGTTGTTGGGGTTCATCTCATACTTCTGAAGGTTTGAGGGTGCTGCCTGTTCCATACTCCCCCTACTCCTAGCCTTTTAGGGGTACAAACAATAGTAATTGGGGCCTAGTGTGGTTGTGTACGTGTGATATACATACACTTTTTTTGGATCATATTTTCTATTCCGCTATTTAATCAAAAACCTTTGGGGATCAGTTAAATTGGGGGATAGTCTGTGTTGGTACGTGTGAGAGAGATCCACCTTTCCAAGTTGTTGGGGTTCATCTCATACTTCTGAAGGTTTGAGGGTGCTGCCTGTTCCATACTCCCCCTACTCCTCATCTAGCCTTTTAGGGGTACAAACAATAGTAATTGGGGCCTAGTGTGGTTGTGTACGTGCGAGATACATACACTTTTTTTGATCATATTTCCTATTCCGCTATTCAATAAAAACCTTTGAGGATCAATTGAATTGCGGGATAGTCTGTGTCGGTACGTGTGAGAGAGATCCACCTTTCCAAGTTGTTGGGGTTCATCTCATACTTCTGAAGGTTTGAGGGTGCTGCCTGTTCCATACCCCCCCTACTCCTCATCTAGCCTTTTAGGGGTACAAACAATAGTAATTGGGGCCTAGTGTGGTTGTGTACGTGCGAGATACATACACTTTTTTTGATCATATTTCCTATTCCGCTATTCAATAAAAACCTTTGAGGATCAATTGAATTGCGGGATAGTCTGTGTCGGTACGTGTGAGAGAGATCCACCTTTCCAAGTTGTTGGGGTTCATCTCATACTTCTGAAGGTTTGAGGGTGCTGCCTGTTCCATACCCCCCCTACTCCTCATCTAGCCTTTTAGGGGTACAAACAATAGTAATTGGGGCCTAGTGTGGTTGTGTACGTGCGAGATACATACACTTTTTTTGATCATATTTCCTATTCCGCTATTCAATAAAAACCTTTGAGGATCAATTGAATTGCGGGATAGTCTGTGTCGGTACGTGTGAGAGAGATCCACCTTTCCAAGTTGTTGGGGTTCATCTCATACTTCTGAAGGTTTGAGGGTGCTGCCTGTTCCATACTCCCCCTACTCCTCATCTAGCCTTTTAGGGGTACAAACAATAGTAATTGGGGCCTAGTGTGGTTGTGTACGTGTGATATACATACACTTTTTTTGATCATATTTCCTATTCCGCTATTCAATAAAAACCTTTGAGGATCAATTGAATTGCGGGATAGTCTGTGTCGGTACGTGTGAGAGAGATCCACCTTTCCAAGTTGTTGGGGTTCATCTCATACTTCTGAAGGTTTGAGGGTGCTGCCTGTTCCATACCCCCCCTACTCCTCATCTAGCCTTTTAGGGGTACAAACAATAGTAATTGGGGCCTAGTGTGGTTGTGTACGTGCGAGATACATACACTTTTTTTGATCATATTTCCTATTCCGCTATTCAATAAAAACCTTTGAGGATCAATTGAATTGCGGGATAGTCTGTGTCGGTACGTGTGAGAGAGATCCACCTTTCCAAGTTGTTGGGGTTCATCTCATACTTCTGAAGGTTTGAGGGTGCTGCCTGTTCCATACTCCCCCTACTCCTCATCTAGCCTTTTAGGGGTACAAACAATAGTAATTGGGGCCTAGTGTGGTTGTGTACGTGTGATATACATACACTTTTTTTGGATCATATTTTCTATTCCGCTATTCAATAAAAACCTTTCTAGGGCAAGATCTTAAATTACAGAAATATGAGGAGACCGTCAAATAAGGGCCGTGGCCTGGGTCGTGGTGCTGCTGGTAGAGCTCCTGTTGCAAGGAGAGGACATGGTCGATCTGTGCCAGCTACACGCACAAGTGAAACACCTTCCTCAAGTGTGAGTAGGCGACAGAACCTGCATCAGTATTTGGTAGGGCATCAAACGCCCCTAGAAGTGATGAGGCCAGAACAAGTTGAGGCGATAGTAGATTGGTTTGCTGCTGACAGTGCCTCCAGTTCCTTCACATTGTCTCCCACCCAGTCTACTGCAGAAAGGTCAGAGTTGGCACCTGCAGCCAATGTCCAACCGTCTTTCACCTCACCCCCTTGCAAATCAGGCCAGCAGTCTGAGCCCCAAGCCATACAGCAGTCTCTTATTCTTTTTGAGGACTCTGTCAGCAGGGTTTCCCAGGGCCATCCACCTAGCCCTGCCCCAGAAGTGGAAGAGATTGAGTGCAGCGATGCCCAACCACTTATTTCTCAAGATGAGTACATGCAAGGATCATCGCAGCACGTCTCCGATGATGACGAAACGCAGGTGCCAACTGCTGCGGCGTTCAGCATTGTGGAGACCGACAAGGAGGGCAGGGGTGAAGACTGGGTGGAAGATGATGTGGAGGACGATGAGGTCCTCGACCCCACATGGAATGAACGTCATGCAGGTGACCTGAGTAGTTTGGAGGAAGAGGCGGTGGTCGCACAGAGCCACCAGCACAGCAGAAGAGGGAGCAGGGTGCAGAAGCGGAGCGGCCGTGCCCTAGACACTACGCCCGCTACTGCCCAACGCAGCAAGGGAACGAGCGCACCAAAGTCAGCTCAAAGGAGTTCTCTAGCGTGGAAGTTCTTTAGAAAATGTGCTGATGACAGGACACGAGTGGTTTGCACCCTGTGCAATCAGAGCTTGAAGCGAGGCATGAACCTTCTCAACCTGAGCACAACCTGCATGATCAGGCATCTAAGTGCAAAGCACGAGCTGCAGTGGAGTACACACCTTCAAAACCAAGAAACGTCTCTGGCTCATCCTGCTTCCTCTTCTGCTGCAGTCTCGGCCGCTCCAGCCACATCTGTAGTGATACCGGCACCTGCCACCCCGCAAACAGACGATCTGTCAGCAACACCACCACCTGGGTCACCAACAACCATCTCCACAATGTCCCGTGGAAGCGTTCAGCTTTCCATCTCCCAAACACTTGAGAGGAAGAGGAAGTACCCCCCTACCCACCCGCGATCCCTGGCCCTGAATGCCAGCATTTCAAAATTATTGGCCTTTGAAATGCTGTCATTCCGTCTGGTGGAGACGCACAGTTTTAAAAACCTTATGTCGGTGGCTGTCCCACAGTACGTCGTGCCCAGCCGCCACTACTTTTCCAGGCAAGCCATCCCTTCCCTGCACAACCAAGTGGGGGAAAATATCAGGTGTGCACTGCGCAACGCCATCTGTGCCAAGGTCCACCTAACTACGGATACGTGGACCAGTAAGCACGGTCAGGGGCGTTATATCTCCCTAACGGCACACTGGGTAAATGCAGTGGCGGATGGGCCTGAGGCGGATAGCAATTTGGCGCATGTCCTTCCACCACCGAGGATTGCAGGGCGCTTCAGTTTGCCTCCTGTTCGTAACTCCTCCTACTCCGCTTCCTCATCCTCTACCGCCTCCTCATCCGGACAGCGTAACACCTTCACCACCAACTTCAGCACGGCCAGGGGTAAACGACAGCAGGCAGTTTTACAACTTGCCTGTTTGGGGGACAAACCACACACCGCGCAGGAGTTGTGGAGGAGCATGGAACAGCAGACAAATGAGTGGTTGCTGCCAGCGAGCCTCAAGCCCGGCCTGGTGGTGTGTGATAACGGGCGAAATCTCATAGCAGCTCTGGGCCTAGCCGGTTTGACGCACATCCCTTGCCTGGCGCATGTGCTGAATTTGGTGGTGCAGAGGTTCCTTAAAAACTACCCCGATATGTCAGAGCTGCTGCAGAAAGTGCGGGCCGTTTGTGCGCACTTTCGGCGTTCTCACCCTGCTGCTGCTCGCCTGGCAGCGCTGCAGCGTAACTTCGGCCTTCCCGCTCACCGCCTCATATGTGACGTGCCCACAAGGTGGAACTCCACCTTGCACATGCTGGAAAGACTGTGCGAGCAGCAGCAGGCCATAGTGGAGTTTCAGCTGCAGCACGCACGCGTGAGTCGCTCTGCGGAACAGCACCACTTCACCACCAATAACTGGGCCTCCATGCGAGACCTGTGTGCCTTGTTGCGCTGTTTTGAGTACTCCACCAACATGGCCAGTGGCAATGACGCCGTTCTCAGCTTAACTATCCCACTTCTATGCCTCCTTGAAAAAACAATTCGGGCGATGATGGAAGAGGATGTGGCACAGGATGAGGAGGAGGAGGAGGATGAAGAGGTAACATTTCCAAGGCTTTCAGGGCAGTCATTCGCAAGGGGCTCCGAGGGTGGGTTCCTGCACACGCAAACGCCAGGGACGCAATTGTCCAGCAGGGGCACAGTTCTGGAGGATGAGGAGGAGGAGGAGCTGGAGGAGGAGATGGAACCATGTTCACAGCAGGGTGGCACCCAGGCCAGCTCATGGCCATCACTGGTGCGTGGCTGGGGGGATACAGAGGACACGGACGATACACCTCCCACAGAGGACAGCCTTTCGTCGCCTCTGGGCAGCCTGGCACACATGAGCGATTACATGCTGCAGTGTCTCCACAACGACCGCCGAGTTGCCCACATTCTAACTTGTGCTGATTACTGGGTGGCCACGCTGCTGGATCCCCGTTACAAGGACAACGTACCGTCCTTAATTCACTCACTGGAGCGCGATCGCAAGATGCGCGAGTACAAGCGCACGCTGGTAGACGCCATGCTGCTGGCATTCCCATCTGACAGCGGGGCCACAGTGGAAGCACAAGGCAGAGGAGGAGGAGGAGGAGGTCGCCAACGCAACCAGGGCACCGCCAGCACCTCAGAAGGCAGGGTTAGCATGGCCGAAATGTGGAAAAGCTTTGTCAGCACGCCACAACAAACAGCAGCACCAGCAGCTCAGATGGAACGTCTTAGCAGGAGGCAGCATTTTACCAACATGGTGGAGCAGTATGTGTGCACACGCCTACATGTAGTGAATGACGGGTCTGCCCCCTTCAACTTCTGGGTCTCCAAATTGGGCACATGGCCTGAGCTTGCCCTTTACGCCTTGGAGGTGCTGGCGTGCCCTGCAGCCAGTGTATTATCTGAACGGGTATTTAGCACGGCTGGGGGCGTTATAACAGACAAGCGCAGCCGCCTGTCCAGAGACAATGTGGACAAGCTCACGTTCATTAAAATGAACCAGGCATGGATCCCACGGGACTTTTCCGTACCTTATGCAGAATAGCAATGGATACCGACCTTACCCACCCATTGTTCCATTTTTGCTCTTTCTCACTCTTTTGGGGTGTACCCTCATTTAAAATTTTTGAAAAGAAGCAGTGTTGGCTACCTCGTCCTCCTCCTCAGGGCCAGATTAATGTAGGGGCTATTGGAGCTGCAGCTCCAGGCCCCTACCTTTTATATAGGCCCCGGGTTGGCCATATTCACTGTTACCGCTCTTCTGTCACTTGTAAACACAGAAGTCTGGCTTCTATGCTCGCTTCCCCAGGCAGCACCCTCAGAACCTCCCCACACAGCGTGAAGGCCGGACAAGGAGGGACAGTTGGCGATGCATGGATGTGTTTATGGGCTTCAGAGACAGCATCCCATGTTGAATTAGGCATGCATGGCTGCACCCTTCCTCCTCTGGGTGCATGGCAAGGCACGGCCCTTAAGGCCCTTCAAAATCCTCAGCACCAAGCCCATGATGCTGTTAATCCGGCCCTGGTCCTCCTCCACCGCCGCTTCCACCTACACCGCCCATAGGTGTGCGCAGCCTATTGCATTAAGGTGTGCACCCCAAAGTTGAAATACACATGCATGTGTTTGCCAGCAGGGAGAGTAATGTATCGGGGCCATGTACCTGTAGGCAAGGAGAAATAGAGCAGAGCAGGTCCCAGGGAGATCTTTCCCATCTCCTCACTGGCAATGCTATGTGCCCTAGGTGATTAGGGTGTGCCCAGGCACACCCAGCACACCCTGTGCGCACGCCTATGTCACCGCCACATCCACCACCACCTCAACCTCCCTCCTACTCCATATGGGCCTCGTCCTTCAGAGATGAAGAAGAACATTGTTTTATTTTTCTGTTTTTTTTTTGTTGTTTTAAGTTATTTCCCTATCCACATTTGTTTGCAGAGCACTTGCCATGCTCTTAATTACGTTTTGCTGCCATTTGCAGCACTCTAGCCCTTTCCTTTGGTGTTTTAGAGCCATTTTAGTGCCTTAAAGTTCGGGTCCCCATTGACTTCAATGGGGTTCGGTGTCCGGGAAAAGTTCGGTAAAAGTCCGGGACACGGACCCGGACTTTTTTTTAAAGTTCGGCCGAACCCGTCGAACACGGACATCTAGGTGTTCGCTCAACCCTAATTACTACCCTTTCACAAAAATTCCGAACCGGCTGAACGTATAGTCAAAAAATCATTCAACAAACGAACTGGACATATCGCAGAGTCCTTAAACATGTGCAAATGTACACGTTTTCCAACACCCAGCTGATCCGTTTTCAAAAAACGTATTAAGATGCTAAAACTTTCGGCTGATAAAACAACGTCCGAAAATAAAAGCCCCGAAGTATGCATCCTTCTAGCAGGCACTAGTTCAGAAATCCTCAGTGCCGCAAAGAACATTAACGAAAAGGCCGCCTTAAACAGGACCGACTCGTAAACGGAATAACAAACCGAAATAGAAACCGCGCATTGCCTGGTCAATATGGCAATAGTGACAGGCTTCCTAGAATCTGGCTGAAAAGTGATTTTGCGATAACCCTTTAGGGCTTGACGAACCGCAAAAAACGACGTACAAGGAGGAAAATTCCTAAGTTTGACAAAAAAAGACACACCAGCTAAAATCTTGTTGATATGCGCCCATGCATACCTCTTTTGAAATAAAGAATTTAGAAATAATAATACCAAATGCTCAGAAAAATGATCCGGGGGTTCTCCCAAAGAACTCAGGTGAGATAACCAGAGAGACCATGCCGATTGATATCCGGCAATGGTCCACGGGGCCAACGAATGCATAATATTTCTAGTAACCAAATCTAAATTAAACTCCACAGATGGGCCGGGCACCGATAGCTCTCCTTGTAGGGGTTGGGAGGTGTTGGTATGGGGCGCTACCACCTTGCACAGCGAATTTCTTCGTTGTATGTGATCCAAAGATGAAAGTGCACAGTGCTTATTGGTGAGCAAATATTGTGCAAATTAAAATTATTTTATTGTTAAAATCTTAAATGTGCAATATAGTGCAAATATAAAAAAATATAAAAAAAATATAAAAAGACGGTAATTATCGTGTATCGACTCACTGTTAGGAAGTTCACCGTCAGCTTGTTTGGTGTGTCTCCAGTGTTTGGCCGCGCGGTGCTTCCGCGTTCCACCGGCCGGAGCCACCTAACCGGAAGTGACGTATGACGCTGCTTTGCTGCTCTACGCGTTTCGTCACTGCGACGTCATCTGGGGCGTAAATGCGACGAAACGCGTAGAGCGGCAAAGCAGCGTCATATGTCACTTCCGGTTAGGTGGCTCCGGCCGGTGGAACGCGGAAGCACCGCGCGGCCAAACACTGGAGACACACCAAACAAGCTGATGGTGAACTTCCTAACAGTGAGTCGATACTAATTTTTTCCCTCAATGTTATACTATATTACGCAATGGAAGCTCTCTTGGTCTTTTGTACACTGACTCCCTAGATACAAGCGCAACTACATGTACGGACCAACCAGCTCTTACAGGCATCAGGAGAAGGGAGATACAGTATACTAGAGTGAGAAGGGAGAGGACATTGGTAAGTGCTTTACCCACGGTATTAGCACTCCTCACTCTCAACACGCGCAACAGGCGTTTTATTCTCTCACTTTACACTGCATAGTGTTTGTAATATTCACCACGGATGTCAGTTTCCTCTTTAAAAGGAGGCCACAATAAAGAATTTAATGTTTAAATCACTCAATTGCACTTAGCACTTTTTTGCACTGGTCACTTATATATGATTGTTTACATCCGATGAGTGATACATATACGGTACAATCCAATCGATACACGATAATTACCGTCTTTTTATATTTTTTTATATTTGCACTATATTGCACATTTAAGATTTTAACAATAAAATAATTTTAATTTGCACAATATTTGCTCACCAATAAGCACTGTGCACTTTCATCTTTGGATCACATACAACGAAGAAATTCGCTGTGCAAGGTGGTAGCGCCCCATACCAACACCTCCCAACCCCTACATTTCTTTACCCTTGTGGTAAGTTGGAGGCAGCATAACCATCTGATCCCCACACTCTGAATTTTGAAACTGTTGGTTCAGTATTTGTGTTGCTATCCATAGCGCGGGTGCACCCCAAACCCCTTTTTTTACGATAGCTCTCCTTGTCTGCTCCCGGGAACAACGTAAAAAAGCGCTCCATCTGCAAGCGAGATAAAGCATCCGCCAATACGTTATCTCTGCCTGGGACGAACGTAGCTTTAATCCATATGTTCAGCAATAAACATTTAGATACCAGATACCTTAGCAAAGCAATAACTGGGGGGATTTAGAAGATAAACAATTGATTGCAAACATAACCCCTCTGTTATCTGTCCTAACCATTAGCCGCTTATTCTGAAAATGATGGCCCCATATGTCCAGGGCCACCACAATAGGAAACAGCTCCAGCAATACACTATTGCAGGTGTAACCCAACTGAACCCACCTATGACACCAGTAATCGGCGCACCAATGCGTGCGCCAAATAGCGGCGAAGCCAACTGAACCCGCCGAATCTGTGAAGAGGCAGAAATCCTTGTCCAGAATAAATTCTTCCTGCCAAACATTTCTGCCGTTAAAATCGATTAACAATTGGAACCACACCAACATATCCTCCCTGATTTCCTGAGTTAGTCTAATATGAGAAGTGGGAGATTTCAAACCTGCTATAGCTGCATAAAGTTTTCTGGAAAATAGTTTGCCCAAGGGAATAACCCTGGAGGCAAATGCCAGCAAACCAAGCAAAGACTGCATTTCCTTTAAACAAACCTTATGCCTGCGGATCATGCCCTTCAGCTTCGTAATCTTCTCCTAGGGAAGCCTAAACTCCATGTTCTCTGAATCAATGGCAATACCCAAAAACTGGACGCATGTGGAAGGCCATTCTGTTTTCTCATGCACCAGGGGAATCCCAAATCGTTCTCACATATCGAAAAAACTATTCAATAAGCGTAAACAATCGGGAGACCCCCCTTTCCCTAAAAACAAAAAATCGTCCAGATAGTGGACAATCGCATTAGAATTACATGAAACAGAAACGACCCATTCCAGAAATGTGGCAAAGCATTCAAAGTAAAAACAGGATAGTGAGTATCCCATAGGGAGGCACCTATCAAAGTAAAACATACCTGAAAAGAAAAAACCCAGAGAGTTAAAAGCATCGGGGTGCACAGGTAACAGGCGAAAGGCAGATTTGATGTCTGTTTTAGCCATCAAAACACCCCTACCAAGACTTTTTAATTTAGTTAACGCATCATCAAAAGATGAATATTGTACCGTAGCCAAGTCCTCGCTTATCTCATCATTTAGAGAGTCCCCGAAGGGAAACGATAAATGGTGTATAAGTCTGTAAGTGTTCGGCTCTTTCTTTTGGACAATGTCCAAAGGAGAGATCCTAAAATTATAAAATGGGGGAGAAGAAAAGGGGCCAGCAAACCTACCCAATTCCAATTCCTTGTTAATCTTTTCAGCCACCACAGATTCCAGACTATGCACAGATTTTAAATTGTCGACCAGTTTACAACCATGCCCAGAAAACCTAGGCAAGGCAAAACCGTCCCTAAATCCTTCAATTAGGAGGGTGGCCTTCGCCCTGTCTGGGTACCAGTGAAGCCAAGGCAGCATGGCGGTGAGGTTCACCGGGGTTATTGCCTTTCTGCACAAAACCTGAGGACTGGCTCCCTTGTCTTTTGAAACATTTTGCAATGGGGTGAGACCCAGAGCAAAAGGCACACTCATGTCTATATTTACACGACCCGGGCCACTTACAGACGGACTCGTTATAATTGAAGCACACCCCTTTCCTAAAGTTAAATCCTGAAGTGGAAGGCTGGGGTTGCTGATTGGGAAAATTCTGTCTGGAAAAAATTGACCTTTGCGGGAGAAAAAGGTCCAGCCATAGGCTGACGTCCTTCACTCCCCACTTCAACGCCGGCTGAACTGCCAGCTTCTGGCGAAAAGCCACATCATATTGAAACCATGAAGTACCTCCAAAATTTTTGTACGCCTCCAGGATTATGTCTAGATGTTGAAAAAGTCCTATACTTTTGTCAGGAAACTTGTCACACATCACAGACGAAAATATAAAGAACGCCTGCAACCAGTTGTTAAAAGATTTAGTTACAGGGCGCCTCCTTTCATCCTCATCTCTCTTATCACCTTTTGAGACAAAATCCCTAGCCGAGGGCAGCAAAGACAGAATGTCAATAAAATTACCCTGCCAAATTCTCTCCTTAACAGCCTCAGAAAAGTGAAAGCCTAACGGAGAAACTTCACAGGTAATTGACTCCCTCAATGCCGTCTCGGGTAGATTCTGGGATTTTGCCAACAAAAAGGAATTGGAAGTCTCAGAATGAACGCTCTGTGGCCTATTGTGGCTTACACCTAAACCTCCACTAGGTGGCACCCACACATCCATTGGAGAAGGGACCGACTGAGCTGTGACATTAGTACTAGCAGGCAAAATATTGGAGGCATCCATTAGGGATCTAAAATCATTCAAAAATCCTTGAAAAAGGCTAGTGATGGCCGAAGTTTGCAGAGTAGAGCTTTCCACTCTAACATGACCCTCACTAGCCTGATCTGACCTAACTTGAGACCCCGCAGGGGGCTGTGATCCTAATTCCGGGGCAGAGGCAAAAGGCAAACATTCCTCCTCACCTGTCCCCGGACGTACGCTCCGCTCCGGACTCCTCGCCTGGACGGGTGCATCCGACCTCGTTCCGGGTCTCCGCGCTCCGGTCCCGTGCGGCGGTCCTCGCGCCGCTCTTCTCCCCGGTGAATTGCCGCCGCTCCTCCCGGCTCGCCTGGTGCCGGCCGGAGGAGAGAACCGCTGGCGCGGGGTGCGCCCCCTCTTCGCCGATCCGGCCTCGGCTTCCGATCTTCCGGGGGTGACGCGCCTGCGCACCCCTCTCATCGTGACGTCTTCGTTCTCCGGTCTTGACGGCAATGACGTTCTTCCGCCGACGTCCGCGTCATCCGGTCCGCGCCTTCCGCCTCCTCCCGGCGTTCCCAACGATGAAGGTCCGGCCTGCCCGACTCCCGGCGACTCCTCTTGACCCGCGACGAGAGGCAGCTCCAAGCATCTTCGGAGCCAATCTTCTCCTCCTTCCTCCCCGGCGCGCTCGATCAAACGACGAAGCAGGCTCTTCCGATGACAGGAACCGCTCGGCTGTCTTCTTCTTGAGGCGATGTGAAGTCCCGTCCGTGAGGGGATCCCTTAAATGGGACTGCCAGAGGGCTCTGGACCAATCATGTACCTGGATTACCGGCGGGAAAAACAGGATCAAACAAGTAAGGACCCTAATCTACCCAGATACTTGGGCAGCTAACCCTTTGACTGACCACCCAATCAGCTTATTATTAATAAGCTGACAGGTTAAACTTTGCCTAACAACAGCATCTCTTCCTGTAATTCAACTACACTATCCTTTACCTGTCACTGCCCCATAAATAAAAGGGGCTATTCAGCCCCTTTTCTCTTTATTCCTCTTAATAGCCAGTTAGTCACAATGGGGCACTCTACATATCTATCTAGACTGCTAAGGATTTTTTCTTCTTTCTTCTTTACCCCCCCCCCCCCCACACACACACACACCTTCCCCCCTTTCTCCACCTCCCCTGCTGTAATGTATTATGTTTATAGTAGTCTAGGACTTTTGTAAGGATAGTTTCATTTGTCGTGTATGCCACTTAAATTTAGGAAGAACGGTTTCACCTGTAGAAGAGGATTTGCATAGTTTCAATTACCATTGTGCGTATCAGATCATATCTCTCCTGATGGGACTAGGACTAGGAGTTAGTGGGTAGCATACTTCACATATAGGTCTAGGTCAGTGATGGCAAACCTTGGCACCCCAGATGTTTTGGAACTACATTTCCCATGATGCTCCTGCACTTTGCAGTGTAGTTGAGCATCATGGAAAATGTAGTTCCAAAACATCTGGGGTGCCAAGGCTCACCATCACTGGTCTAGGTGATAAACTGTTGAATAACTGTGGGAATAGGGTAAGGCGGGGGGATTCAGGAGTACAATGGAGTTGTTGGAGGTGGTATAGGGGAGAGATGGAGGGGTGGGTTTCAGGAGTCTCCTTGATAGTATGGAGAGTGGGTCAGTAACAACAAAAGTTGGGGAAATAAGTGGTAAACTAATGCTGCTTCTGCTTGGATAAACATCTATAATCAGTAAAATATAACAATATTTTACAATAGAGCTAGGAGTCTTTGTACTTATCTTGTAGGTAATGGCATGGGGTTTTGGTAACTGTTTACAGGTTTACGTCTCACCTGTAAGCACTTTGCAATATGGTCCATGTAAAGATGACTTCACAGAACTGTAGCGTGAGTCCTTTGGCGTAGGTCCTCACATGGGCATAAAGGAAACTAATCAACAGTAGTGTATTACCGAGGGGAAGATAGGTCTAGCAATAGAACAAAGCATAAAAATCAGCCCATAAAACATACCCTGAATGTGAAGGATTTTAGAGAAGCATCCTTGCTCTGTATCTAATTTTATCCTAACTCTAATATCTGATTTTAGAGAAGCATCCTAACTCTGTATCTAATTTAAACATTCTTCAAAAGCCCCACCTGTGACTGTTTATATTCATCTGTCCCACTTCCCATTCCTAAGATCAGAGCTATGGCCTCACACAGAATCTACACATCTGACACTTGTGGGTGTTTTGGATGCCTGCATCACTTGATGCATGCTTTGGCTTCTTTCAACTACCCTTCACTCAGCACTTACACATTTAGAGCTCTCCTCTCTGCAGGGATGCGAGAGGAGAGACAGATTGTCTGCCCATCTTCCTCCTGCCCCCCTCCTCAGGGGTCTGCCCCGCCCACATATGTGAGCGGGAAGTTTAAACCCAGAGGAGAAAAGCTGCAGACAGCCTGAGCCTCCATCCTCCACCTAAGCTCACTCTCTCTCCTGCCTCACTATATAAAACAAATGTAAGGGGGCTCTGTGGGGGTCTCTGATGTAAGGGGGGCTCTGTGGGGGTCTCTGATGTAAGGGAGGCTCTGTTTGGGTTCTCTGATGTAAGGGGGGTCTGTGGGGGGTCTCTGATGTAAGGGGGGGCTCTGTGGGGGGTCTCTGATGTAAGGTGGATCTCTGATGTAAGGGGGGCTCTGTGGGGGGTCTCTCATGTAAGGAAGGGCTCTGCGTTGGGAAGGGCTCTGTGGGGGGGTCTCTAAAGTAAGGGGGGCTCTATGGAGGGTCTCTGTTGTAAGAAGGGCTCTCTGATGTAAGGGAGGGCTCTGTGGGGTCTCTATTGTAAGGGGGGCTCTGTGGGGCCTCTAATGTAAGGGGGGTCTCTGATGTTAGGGGGCTCTGTGGGGGGTCTCTGATGTAAGGGAGGGCTCTGTGGGGGGTCTGATTTAATGGTGGACTCTGTGCGGACTCTGATGTAAGGAGGGGCTCTGTGTGGACTCTGATGTAATGGGGGGCTCTGTGCAGACTCTGATGTAAGGGGGGACTTTGTGCAGACTTTGATGTAATGGGGTGGCTCTGTGCAGACTCTGATGTAAGGGGGGGCTTTGTGCAGACTTTGATGTAATGGGGTGGCTCTGTGCAGACTCTGATGTAAAGGGGGGCTTTGTGCGGACTCTGATGTAATGGGGGCTTTGTGCGGACCCTGATGTAAAGGGGGCTGTGCGGACTCTGATGTAGGGGGCTCTGTGCGGGATTTAAAGTAATGGGGGCTCTGTGTGGACTCTGATGTAAGGGGGCTTCTGTGCTGACTCTGATGTAAGGGGGGGGACATGGTCGGACTCTGATGTAAGAGAGCAGGGGTGGGAGGAGCTGTAGATATGCACAGTAAGCAGAGATTAAAAGGGGGAACATGATTGCAAGGGGCACAGTAATCATTACAGTGCCTCTTTACAGTGCAGACCCCTTTATATCACAGTGTCCCCTGTACATTAGAGGACGTACTCTGAATATCCCATCACCAGCTGTCAAAAAATTGACTGCTCAGTCTAAAATGCCCGGGCCTATTTTTTGTCCCAGTCGGGGCCTGGCTGAAAGCATACATTGATGATTCGCTGGTCTCAACTTAAAGGCACACTGGGAAACGCCGAGGTTATTTATTTTTCAGTGGCTGTTTGGGTATTCTGTAAACCTATCCTTTTCTTCCCTGGACACTGAGCCAATAAAACCAGCAAGCAAAGATTGACAGTATTGGTGTCAGCCATTTGGTTTAGCACTGATTGGTCTGTGAGTGCTTTGGGCTCACAAATATTGTAGCAAGGCTAGGAGGGTCTGTTAAACTCAGCAGCTCCTTAATCCTCACTTCAAATTATTTTACGGGAGCACAACACAGTTTTTTTTACACAAAATAAAATCTAGAGTTGATTTTATGTATTACTGAATTATAAACAAATTATTCAAGATTAACTTGATTGAAAAATACAATAAAACTGTCTGATGGAGCACTTTTGTGGACGTATGCAGCATTGCTTCTGCAAAACCTTTTTTTCAGAGTGTCTGAATGATAAAGACAAAATTACAATTATAAATCATTCCTTTTATGAATGTTTAATTTTGATCTATCAGAAATTCTGGAAGTGAAATTCTTTTTATCTTCTATTACTTTCAAAACTATGAATAACATAATAGGTGATTGTAAGACAATGTTTAGGTCAAGAAAAATCTATGTAAGGCACATTTAATTAAAACTGCTTGCAGTCTCCCAACAGGATGCTAACTCAGATAATGAGTTTAAGCGGGTTTCATTAACTAATGCCTTTAACTGACTGAAAGCTTGGACTAAATATAAATTCTACATTTCTATGAAAAATAATTAGTTGTTAATTAATCATTACAGAAGGGTATATACCATAGTAATTAAAGGAGATGTACAGCCAAAGTTTGAAGCCAAAGAACGAACTGCACTCCTGTGACCTGTTTTCAGCCGACAGAGGGCTGAAGTCCGCTCTCTGCTGATGTCACAGATGTTGGTTCAGGCACCTTGTCATCATGCTCACTGAGTTGGGATCCGCCAGGTGCCTGGACCGACACCCGGCTCAGGCTCTTAGCAAGCCACTGAGAGCCTGAGCTGGCCACTCCCCACCCCTCCACAGCCCAGCACTCCACTGCGTGAGGAGAGGGCAGAGCAGAGAGCTGCTGACTGACAAATCAGAACATAGAAATACAAGCATTACATTAATTCATATAACCCAAACAAAAGGGAGAAGGGAATAGGAACCCAGAGTAGGGCTACACAGTGTTGCTGCAACTAAGGTTGGCATCCAGTAGCTAAAGATCCAATTCACTAGAATGCAAAAGAATCCTAACTCCTATAAAGCACACTACTCATCCAGCAGCATAACATGCTTGAATTGGTAACATGTTATTCTGGATGAGTAGTTTGCTTTATAGGCGCTACTTGATGCCGACCTTAGTTGCAGAAAACGCTGTGTGCTCCTACTCTGGGTTCCTAATCCCTCCTCTCTTTTATTTGGGCTATGTGAATAAATCTTTTTTTCATTCAATACATTTTTATTGAGTTTTACATAAGAAAATATAATCAGAACAAATAAAACAGAACATTCAAATTTTCAACAGGTTCCAATGCATGTACACAGATACATAAAAACTGGTGATTGGTACAGTATTCGAAAAACAGAAGTATCAGGAATATCAGGAAGTAACCAAAGCCTTACAGGTTATAAAGAGGTATGGCAAATGGCAAGAGAGTAGCCCTATGTAGCATTATATTGATATTAGTTTTGTTCGTGCTTGGAAGTAGTACGGAAGTGGGAGTCTCAGCCATCCCGGACCTAGAACCCTAAGGAGCATTGTCACTAGGTCCGGTCTGAGGGAGCTCCCCCACTACCAATGGGGTCAGTAGGGAGGTACTAGAGCCTTAGTGCCTGATTCAGATAGGGCCAGCATTCCCAGGACTTTTGGAATTTCTTATATGACAGGGAATTGATTGCCAGAGGTATTACCTCAGATAGATTGGGAGTGGTAGTAGATCTCCAATTGCGGAGAATAAGGGTCCTAGCTGCTAACAAGCTATGTGAATAAATCTAATCCTTGTATTCTTATGTTCTGATCTAGCGCCCTCTTCTAATTGTTGCATAATTTTAAAAAAGTGGTTGGCATCGGTAGCTCCTGTAGGTCCCAGTGGGATTAAGCGCTGGATCTGCTGGCTGCTTGCGACAACCAGCATCCAGCATTAAGGCTTTGTAGCCAACTTGTGATACCCCCAAGTCACATGACATGTAAAATCCTATGTTAGTCAATGAGAGTTGTCTTAATTACCTCTACTGAAGTCGCACCAACTTTATAAAAGGACCCTGTACTATTATTTCAAGGTGACTTCTATCTGACTGGTACCCATAGAATTTTTTGGAAGTCTCCGCCAAGTTGGGTCCTCATCTACAGTATATTGATTTGATCTGACATAATAGGACAATTACTCAGGCATTCCCTGAAAGTTGCATCAAAGTGGCATGAAAGTAGTCCTCAAGTACTTAATTTCGCTAGGAAGTGGCCTGGCAAAGTCGCTCTGTAAGTCGTATGACTTTCAGGTCGGCTCCTAGACATCTGATGCTTTCGCAGAGTGTTTTGTGACAGCAAAAATAAACACAGCAATTCCATGTTGTATTTAGCTTGGGAGCTTGATGGCATCACACTCTGCATAAAGCAGATATCTGCTATAGTGACCTATTGCTGGCTGATTGCAGTCAACAAGAGATAACTAATAGCAGTGATCTACTGTTGTACACCCCTCACATTTTTGTAAATATTTTGTTATATCTTTTCATGTGACAAAACTGAAGAAATGACACTTTGCTATAATGTAAAGTAGTGAGTGTACAGCTTGTATAACAGTGTAAATTTACTGTCCCCTCAAAATAACTCAACGCACAGCGAATGATGTCTAAACTGATGGCAACAAAAGTGAGTACACCCCTAAGTAAATGTGTCCAAATTGGGTCCAATTAGCCATTTTCCCTCCCCGATGTCATGTGACTCGTTAGTGTTACAAGGTCACAGGTGTGAATGGGGTGCAGGTGTGTTACATTTGGTGTTATCGCTCTCATACTGGTCACTGGATGTTCAACATGGCACCTCATGGCAAAGGATTCTCTGAGGATCTGAAAAAGAAAATTTTTGCTCTACATAAAGATGGCCTAGGCTATAAGAAGATTTCCAAGACCCTAAATTGAGCTGCAGCATGGTGGCCAAGACCACACAGCGGTTTAACAGGACAGGTTCCACTCAGAGCAAGCCTCGCCATGGTCGACCAAAGAAGTTGAGTGCATATGCTCAGTGTCATATCCAGAGGTTATCTTTGGGAAATAGAAGTATGAGTGCTGCCAGGATTGCTGCAGTGGTTGAAGGGGTGGGGGGGGGGGGGTCAGCCTGTCAGTGCTCAGACCATACGCTGCGCACTGCATCTAATTGGTCTGCATGGCTGTCATCCCAGTAGGAAGAATCTTCTAAAGATGATGCACAAGAAAGCCCACAAACAGTTTGCTGAAGACAAGCAGACTAAGGACATGGATTACTAGAACCATGCCCTGCGGTCTGATGAGACCAAGATAAACTTTTTTGGATTAGATGGTGTCAAGCGTGTGTGGCAGCAACCAGGTGAGGAGTACAAAGACAAGTGTGTCTTGGCTACAGTCAAGCATGGTGGTGGGAGTGTAATGGTCTGGGGCTGCACGAGTGCTGCTGACACTGAAGAGATACACTTTATTGAGGGAACCATGAATGCCAACACGTACTGTGACATACTTAAGCAGAGCATAATCCCCTCCCTTCGGAGACTGGGCCACAAGGCAGTATTCCAACATGATTACCACACCAAACACACCTCCAAGATGACCCCTGCCTTGATAATGAAGCTGAGGTTAAAGGTTAAGGACTGGCCAAGCATGTCACCAGACCTAACCCCTATTGAGCATCTGTGGGGCATCCTCAAACGGAATATGGAGGGGCGAAAGGTCTCTAACATCCACCAGCTCCGTGATGTCATCATGGAGGAGTGGAAGAGGATGCCAGTGGCAATCTGTGAAGCTCCATGCCCAAGAGGGTTAAGGCAGTGCTGGATAATAATGGTGGCCACACAAAATATTGACACTTTGGGCCCAATTTGGAAATTTCCACTTAGGGGTGTACTCACTTTTGTTGCAAGAGGTTTAGACAATAATGGCTGTGTGTTGAGTTATTTTGAGGGGACAGCAAATTTACACTGTTACACAAGCTGTACACTCACTACTTAACATTGTAGCAAAGTGTCATTTCTTCAGCGTTGTCACATAAAATGGTATAACAAAATATTTTCAAAAATGTGAGAGGTGTACTCACTTTTGAGAGATACTATATATATATATATATATATATATATATATATATATATATATATATATATATAGAAAAAAATATACATAATTACAAAATATATATATACACAAAATGTGAAATTTTGGCATTTTTACATACCTGGGAAGCACAGCTGATCCTGAAAATAATAGTTGTGCACAGATGTGTAAAAATGCATGTAGCATATGGGCATATTCCCTTACACTATGCGCATATTTATGCAAGTATAGCCATAAGTAGGAATGGGCCAAACACCCTCCTGTTAGGTTCGCACCAGAACATCTCGAACAGGGAAAAAGTTCTAGCGAATATGCAAACTCCATTAAAGTCTATGGCTGATATGCCATAAAAAGTGTATGGGGAACTGGCTACTGCCCTAGGGGACATGTATCAATGCAAAAATGTTTCTTTTAAATTATTGTTTTTAAAAGAGCAGTGATTTTAATGCTTAAAGTGAAACAGTAAAAATTAAAAATGTCTTTAAATATCCTGCCTGGGAGGTCCCTTTAGTCTGTCTGTAAAGTGGCACATCTGTACGATGTATGGAGCCTGCTGCAGCAAAACTGACATTTCTAAAGGAAAAAATGTAATGTAAACTTGCTTGCGGCAATACAGATAAAAAAAACTGAAAAAAATTGCATAGGGTCTGGTTTGGATTTAAAAGGGAACCCCGCGCCAAAAAAAAAATGGTGTAGGGTCCCCCCAAAATCCATACCAGACACCTACCCGAGCATGCAGCCTGGCAGGTAATGGAGGGAATGAGCGAGTGCCCACCCCTCGTGAACCATACCAGGCCACATGCCCTCAATATGAAAACATATTGAGGACTCTTAAAGCCTTTTATATTATATATTCATATAATCCATATTCACTTTAGCAGTCTAGAGTCCCCTCTTAATCCCTGAATATATTTAAACATCATAGTTTTAGAAATTCAGTCTTTAGCCTGTTATGGTGTCTTTATTATGAATATGTGTCAACTATAACATGAGATGTTCTGCCAAGAGAACTTCCCTAACTTTCCGGAATAACAGATAAACAAATATATATTGGCTTAGATAATTATAGTTCCAGTAACCGGGCCATTAATTGCATATTATCCATCATTTTTAATTGTCATACTCCCATCCTGCTCCTAGAGCAAGATGACCAAGAACTTTGCTAAATAATCAACAAAGGCTGTATTATGGCTGTTTTATAAAATATTGTGTAATCTTGTATGACTATGTTTTTGGACCTATGCCCGCCATAGGTTTTACTGTGATAACTCTCTATAAAAAGATGTATCAAAAATGTATAAGGCATCACATGCTCTCTGTATGAGATGTGGTCCTTGCGCAAGTAATCTCAGTAAAGCTTACCTGAACAGTAGAGATGTATAGAACTGTTCGCCGGCGAACAGTTCCCGGCGAACTTAGCATGTTCGCGTTCGCCGCTGCCGGCGAACATATGCGATGTTCGGTCCGCCCCCCATAAGACATCATTGAGGCAAACTTTGACCCTGAACTTTACAGTCAGCAGACACATTTCCAGCCAATCAGCGTACCTCCCTCCCACACCCTCCCACCTCCTATAAATAAGCAAGGGCAGCATCCATCTTAGATCATTCTGAAGCAGTGTGTGTAGTGAGAATAGGGAGAGAGCTGCTGCTGCTGCTGCTGCTGTTAAGCTAGGGACAGTTAGTCAGTGTTCCTGGTCTTGCAGTGTTCTTGGTCCACTACTGCTGTAATATCAGCACCCCAAAAAGCCCTTCTAAGGGCTGGTATTTGTGTTTTTTTTTTTTTTTATATATATATATACCTAGCGTCCCCAAAAGCCCTTTTAAGGGCTGGTAATTGAGTTGTTTCTTCATATATATATATATCTATATCTATCTAGTGTCCCCAAAAGCCCTTTTAAGGGCTGGTAATTGAGGATTTTTTTATTTTTATATATATACATATATATATATATATATATAGTGTCCCCAAAAGCCCTTTCAAGGGCTGGTAAGGTAATAGATTTTTTTCTTTATATATATATATATATATATATATATCTATTGTACACTGCAGTTGCCTGCCCGCTGTGTGTGAGAGGCCACAGACCTACCACAGACTGTACTGTGTGCACACCACACTCATTTCGGGTGGCACAGGCACAGTACCTGGCATTTTAAAAAATATTTTTTTTTTCTCTGTCATAATTGCAGTGAGTGCTGTGTCAGGTCCACAGAGTGCACTGTACCCACTGCAGTGCACTGCCCACCACTGATATATATACGTTGGCACAGCATCTTGTTGCAATAAATTGAAAAAAAAAATATTTTTTATTATTGCAGTTGCCTGGGCTGCCAGTGACTGTCAGGTCCACAGAGTGTACTGTGCCCACTGCAGTGCCACTGTGTGCCCACCCACCACTGATATATAAGGTGGCACAGCAGCTTGCAAAGTAAAAAAAATATATATATTTTTTTAAATTGCAGTTGCCTGGGTGCCAGTGACTGCTGTCAGGTCCACAGAGAGTGTACTGTGCCACTGCCCACCCACCACTGATATATAAGGTGGCACAGCAGCTTGCAAAGTAAAAAAAATATATATATTTTTTTAAATTGCAGTTGCCTGGGTGCCAGTGACTGCTGTCAGGTCCACAGAGAGTGTACTGTGCCACTGCCCACCCACCCACCACTGATATATAAGGTGGCACAGCAGCTTGCAAAGTAAAAAATATATATATATTTTTTTAAATTGCAGTTGCCTGGGTGCCAGTGACTGCTGTCAGGTCCACAGAGAGTGTACTGTGCCACTGCCCACCCACCACTGATATATAAGGTGGCACAGCAGCTTGCAAAGTAAAAAAATATATATATATTTTTTAAATTGCAGTTGTCTGGGTGCCAGTGACTGCTGTCAGGTCCACAGAGAGTGTACTGTGCCACTGCCCACCCACCACTGATATATAAGGTGGCACAGCAGCTTGCAAAGTAAAAAAAAATATATATATTTTTTAAATTGCAGTTGCCTGGGTGCCAGTGACTGCTGTCAGGTCCACAGAGAGTGTACTGTGCCACTGCCCACCCACCACTGATATATAAGGTGGCACAGCAGCTTGCACTCATAGTACAACAGTAACAACACATTAAAAAAAAAATGACAGGCAGAGGCAGGCCACCCCGCAAGGGCCGTCGTGGTCGTGGTGCTGTGATTTCCTTAGGCTCTAGAATAATGCCCAGTGTTCAGAGGCCACCACAGCCCCTGAACTCAAAAAATTCTGAGGCCATAGTTGACTGGCTTACACAGGACACCCAATCGTCTACAGCTTCCGCTCGGAACCTTAATGCACCATCCTCCTCCAGCTCAGCTTCGGGCACCTCTCAATTTACCACTCGCCAGCCCGCCGGCACCACCACCAACACTAGCACCACAGCCGCTTCACTTGATCCGTCAGAGGAGTTATTTTCACATCAGTTTGAAGAAATAAGTGATGCGCAACTATTAGTGCCAGAGGATGTAGATAACGGGGATATGTCTCAGTCAGGCAGCATTATACACATGGACGTACATTGTGATGATGATGATGTTGTACCTGCTGCTGCTGCCTTTGCTGAGTTGTCAAGTGAAGCGGCTGATGATGACGATGTGTCTGTGGATGTCACCTGGGTGCCTGCTCGAAGAGCAGAAGAAGAGGGGGAAAGTTCAGATGGGGAGACAGAGAGGAGGAGGAGACGAGTTGGAAGCAGGGGGAGGAGGTCATCGCAAGGAGCTAGTGGCGCAGTCAGACAGCATGTAGATTCGGCACCCGGGGTCAGCCAGACAGCACGCCAATCAACGCAAGCTGTTGCCACCACCAGAATGCCGTCCTTGCAAAGCTCAGCAGTGTGGCATTTTTTTTGTGTGTCTGCCTCTGATATCAGCGATGCCATTTGTAACCTGTGCCAAAAGAAACTGAGTCGTGGGAAGTCCAACACCCACCTAGGTACAACTGCTTTGCGAAGGCACATGATCTCACATCACAAACGCCTATGGGATCAACACATGAGTAAAAGCAGCACACAAACTGAAAGCCACCATCCTCCTCCTGGTCCAGCATCTTCAGCCACGTCAACCACTGCTGTCCTCCATGCCCCCTATCAACAACCCGCCCCTCCGCCTCTCACCTTCAGCAGTTCCTGCTCGTCACCTGCCCACAGTCAGGTGTCTGTGAAGGAAATGTTTGAGCGCAAAAAGCCAATCTCGCAGAGTCACCCCCTTGCCCGGCGTCTGACAGCTGGCTTGTCGGAACTCTTAGCCCGCCAGCTTTTACCATACAAGCTGGTGGAGTCTGAGGCCTTCAAAAAATTTGTCGCTATTGGGACACCGCAGTGGAAGGTACCCGGCCGAAATTATTTTTCACAAAAGGCAATCCCCAACCTGTACTCTATTGTGGAAAAAGAAATCATGTCACGTCTGGCACACAGTGTTGGGGCAAGGGTCCATCTGACCACTGATAGCTGGTCTGCAAAGCACGGTCAGGGCAGGTATATAACGTACACTGCGCATTGGGTAAACCTGCTGGCGGCTGCCAAGCATGGAATGCGTGGCTCTGCTGCAGAGGAGTTGGTGACACCGCCACGACTTGCAGGCAGGCCTGCTGCCACCTCCTCTACTCCTCCTACTCCATCCTCTATGCTAACCTCCTCGGCTGAGTCCTCTTCTGCTGTTGCGTCTTGCTCCACACCAACTGCACCCCCCCAGCTCCCCAGGGGCTATTCCACATGCCGGATACGACAGTGTCACGCTGTCTTGGGGTTGACTTGCCTGAAAGCAGAGAGTCACACCGGACCAGCACTACTGTCCGCCCTGAATGCACAGGTGGATCAGTGGCTGACCCCGCACCAACTGGAGATCGGCAAAGTGGTGTGTGACAACGGGAGCAATTTGTTGGCGGCATTGAATTTGGGCAAGTTGACACATGTGCCGTGCATGGCACATGTGTTGAATCTGATTGTGCAACGTTTTGTGCAGAAGTACCCAGGCTTACAGGACGTCCTCAAGCAGGCCAGGAAGGTGTGTGGCCATTTCAGGCGTTCCTACACGGCCATGGCGCACTTTGCAGATATTCAGCGGCGAAACAACATGCCAGTGAGGCGCTTGATTTGCGACAGCCCGACACGTTGGAATTCAACACTGCTAATGTTCGACCGCCTGCTCCAACAAGAAAAAGCGGTCAACGAGTATTTGTATGACCGGGGTGCTAGGACAGCCTCTGCGGAGCTGGGTATTTTTTTGCCACGCTACTGGACGCTCATGCGCAATGCCTGTAGGCTCATGCGTCCTTTTGAGGAGGTGACAAACCTAGTGAGTCGCACTGAAGGCACCATCAGCGACATCATCCCATATGTTTTTTTCCTGGAGCGTGCCCTGCGAAGAGTGCTGGATCAGGCCGTAGATGAGCGTGAAGAGGAAGAGGAAGAGTTGTGGTCACCATCACCACCACCAGAAACAGCCTTACCATCGATTGCTGGACCTGCGGCAACACTGGAAGGGGAGTGTGAGGAAGAGGAGTCAGAGGAGGAACGTGGCTTTGAGGAGGAGGAACACCAACCACAGCAGGCATCCCAGGGTGCTCGTTGTCACCTATCTGGTACCCGTGGTGTTGTACGTGGCTGGGGGGAAGAACACACCTTCAATGACATCAGTGAGGACGAGGAATTGGACATGAGTAGCTCGGCATCCAACCTTGTCCAAATGGGGTCTTTCATGCTGTCATGCCTGTTGAGAGACCCTCGTATAAAAAGGCTGAAGGAGAACGACCTGTACTGGGTGGCCACGCTACTAGACCCCCGGTATAAGCAGAAAGTCTGTGACATGTTACCCAATTACCGGCAGTCGCAAAGGATGCAGCAGCTACAAAATAAGTTAAAAACTATGCTCTACACAGCGTATAAGGGTGATGTCACAGCACAACGGGAATCCAACAGGGGAAGAGGTGAAAGTAATCCTCCTCCTACCACCACAACCACGCCGGCAAGGACAGGACGCTTTACAGACGTCTTGTTGATGGAGGACATGCGGAGCTTTTTTAGTCCTATGCATCGCCACAGCCCTTCGGGGTCCACCCTCAGAGAACGACTCGACCGACAGGTAGCAGACTACCTTGCCTTAACTGCAGATATCGACACTCTGAGGAGCGTCGATGAACCCCTTGACTACTGGGTGTGCAGGCTTGACCTGTGGCCTGAGCTATCCCAGTTTGCCATTGAACTTCTGGCCTGCCCCGCTTCAAGTGTGCTGTCAGAAAGGACCTTCAGCGCAGCAGGAGGTATTGTCACTGAGAAGAGAAGTCGCCTAGGTCAAAAAAGTCTTGATTACCTCACGTTTATTAAGATGAATGAGGCATGGATCCCGAAGGGACTGACAGTGGGGGATGCATTTGACTAAAAAAGGCCTGGTGATGACTGAGATGCCTTGGCCTAAAAATGGTCCACACGCTGCTGTATATAATCATTCTCTGCATGCCGGATGACTTACGTGACGTCTCCGCCACCAACTACGGTTCAAGCAGCAATGTTTTAGTGCACTTTCTGCCTTAAAACCTCAATTTTTCAGGCCGCTGCTACAGCAGCGGCTGCAACAATACCTACTTTTTCATGCATGTGTACATGCCTAATTTTTCTGGCCTCTGGTGCTACACTGTGGCTGCAAAAAAACAAAAAACAAAAAAAAAGGCACATACATGTGTCAATTCCCCTTCGTGATCGTTACCTTGTCGTGGTGAAGGGGCTTGCGTATCACAATGAAGCGATCACCTCTAGGATTGTGTTGGCACACCCCAGATGATAAGGTCGTTGCTTCATTGTGTACAGACCAAAAGCGATCCGCAGGATAATTTTTCATAAAAAAAAACATTCATTTTCTTTCATTCTTTCTGCGGAGCTGGGTATTTTTTGGCCGCGTTACTGAATGCTCATGAACAATGGCTGTAGGCTCATGCGTCCTTTTGCGGAGATGACAACCCTGGTGGTCAGTCGAACCCAAGGCAACATCATCGACCTCATCCCATATGCGTTTTTTCTGGAGCGTGCCCTGCGAAGAGTACTGGATCAGGCTGTAGATGAGCATGAAGAGGAAGAGTTGTGGTCCTCATCACCACCAGAAGCAGCCTTGTCGTTGTCAATTGCTGGACCTGTGGCAACGCAGAGAGAGGAGTCTGAAGAAGAGAAGTCAGAGGAGGAAGGTGGCTTTGAGGAGGTGGAATACCAGCCACAGCAGGCGTCCCAGGGGGCTTGTTCTCACCTTTCGGGGACCCTTGGTGTTGTATGTGGCTGGGTGGAGGAAGAGACCTTCAATGATGTCAGTGAGGACAAGGAACGGGACATGGCTAGCTTGGTATCCAACCTTGTGCAAATTGGGAGTTTGCGGTTGTGCAAATGGACTGACTGACTGTTAAACGGGGAGTTTGGTCTGTCAGAGTTTGGTCTGTCACTGTGAAGCGGGCAACGGGCGTAACCCTTACACTACTTGACCGATAAAACATCATACCTGATCGTATTCACACACTGGATGTTTTAGTGCTGGTTTACACTGCCGCTACCACTAAAGTAGCGTCGCTTCCAGTGCGACTTTGGCGCGACTTAGCGCGACTTTGGCGCGACCTCATCGCGAGGTGACTTTTTATTTGGCCAATCACAATATCATGTTTTGTTACCGTCACCTAATTTCCTTTTCCTGTTTTTTGTTTTACATATTTCCCCATGTGTGCAGTGTTGTCTGTGTCATAGCTCAACTGATAGGCATGTTTGCCTTGGCATATCATATTTCAGCTTGCCAGAAAGAAAAAAAGACAGCTGGAAAGACACTGCATTAGTTTTCTACTAAAAATCATAAGAAAAATGCTGTTTTTTTTGGGTTGTGGACATACTACAGAGCTGAAACTTGACAGGTACACTTTTTAGACCCCCCAGACACTAAATAAAAAAAATGACATGCCTGCCTAAAAAAATGCCCGATAAATGCCTGCAAGAGAAAAAGACAGCCGCAGAGAAGCCGTATTCCTGAAAATATAAGAAAAATGCTGTTTTTTAGGGGTTCTGGACATGCTACAGATCTGAAACTTGACAGGTACACTTTTGTGACCCCCCAGACACTAAATACAAAAAATGACATGCCTGCCTAAAAAAATGCCCGATAAATGCCTGCAAGAGAAAAAGACAGCCGCAGAGAAGCCGTATTCCTGAAAATATAAGAAAAATGCTGTTTTTTAGGGGTTCTGGACATGCTACAGATCTGAAACTTGACAGGTACACTTTTGTGACCCCCCAGACACTAAATACAAAAAATGACATGCCTGCCTAAAAAAATGCCCGATAAATGCCTGCAAGAGAAAAAGCCAGCCGCAGAGAAGCCGTATTCCTGAAAATATAAGAAAAATGCTGTTTTTTAGGGGTTCTGGACATGCTACAGAGCTGAAACTTGACAGGTACACTTTTGTGACCCCCCAGACACTAAATACAAAAAATGACATGCCTGCCTAAAAAAATGCCCGATAAATGCCTGCAAGAGAAAAAGACAGCCGCAGAGAAGCCGTATTCCTGAAAATATAAGAAAAATGCTGTTTTTTAGGGGTTCTGGACATGCTACAGATCTGAAACTTGACAGGTACACTTTTGTGACCCCCCAGACACTAAATACAAAAAATGACATGCCTGCCTAAAAAAATGCCCGATAAATGCCTGCAAGAGAAAAAGACAGCCGCAGAGAAGCCGTATTCCTGAAAATATAAGAAAAATGCTGTTTTTTAGGGGTTCTGGACATGCTACAGAGCTGAAACTTGACAGGTACACTTTTGTGACCCCCCAGACACTAAATACAAAAAATGACATGCCTGCCTAAAAAAATGCCCGATAAATGCCTGCAAGAGAAAAAGCCAGCCGCAGAGAAGCCGTATTCCTGAAAATATAAGAAAAATGCTGTTTTTTAGGGGTTCTGGACATGCTACAGAGCTGAAACTTGACAGGTACACTTTTGTGACCCCCCAGACACTAAATACAAAAAATGACATGCCTGCCTAAAAAAATGCCCGATAAATGCCTGCAAGAGAAAAAGCCAGCCGCAGAGAAGCCGTATTCCTGAAAATATAAGAAAAATGCTGTTTTTTAGGGGTTCTGGACATGCTACAGAGCTGAAACTTGACAGGTACACTTTTTAGACCCCCCAGACACTAAATACAAAAAATGACATGCCTGCCTAAAAAAATGCCCGATAAATGCCTGCAAGAGAAAAAGCCAGCCGCAGAGAAGCCGTATTCCTGAAAATATAAGAAAAATGCTGTTTTTTAGGGGTTCTGGACATGCTACAGAGCTGAAACTTGACAGGTACACTTTTGTGACCCCCCAGACACTAAATACAAAAAATGACATGCCTGCCTATAAAAATGCCCGATAAATGCCTGCAAGAGAAAAAGCCAGCCGCAGAGAAGCCGTATTCCTGAAAATATAAGAAAAATGCTGTTTTTTAGGGGTTCTGGACATGCTACAGAGCTGAAACTTGACAGGTACACTTTTGTGACCCCCCAGACACTAAATACAAAAAATGACATGCCTGCCTAAAAAAATGCCCGATAAATGCCTGCAAGAGAAAAAGCCAGCCGCAGAGAAGCCGTATTCCTGAAAATATAAGAAAAATGCTGTTTTTTAGGGGTTCTGGACATGCTACAGAGCTGAAACTTGACAGGTACACTTTTGTGACCCCCCAGACACTAAATACAAAAAATGACATGCCTGCCTAAAAAAATGCCCGATAAATGCCTGCAAGAGAAAAAGCCAGCCGCAGAGAAGCCATATTCCTGAAAATATAAGAAAAATGCTGTTTTTTAGGGGTTCTGGACATGCTACAGAGCTGAAACTTCACAGGTACACTTTTTAGACCCCCCAGATGCTAAATCCAAAGAAATTTTTTATTTTTATTTTTTTTTAATTTTTCCAATAATTGGCTCTCTATCAAAAAATTAAATTTTTAAGAACTTTTTTTTGCGTGATCCCTCTCCGGCATGCCACAGTCCAGGTGTTAGTCCCCTTGAAACAACTTTTCCATCACTATTGTGGCCAGAAAGAGTCCCTGTGTGTTTTAAAATTCGCCTGCCTATTGAAGTCTATGGCGGTTCGCCGGTTCGCGAACATTTGCCGATGTTCGCGTTCGCCGTTCGCGAACCGCGAATTTTAGGTTCGCGACATCACTACTGAACAGATGCAAACCTGATTGGCGTAGATTATTTCATGGCTCAAACTTAACATTTGAACTTAACATGAACTTAACTTTTGGTGACCCTCGAACCGTGTCTTTCTGACCGCATCGAAACCGCCGGTAGGCACCCCACAACAGTAGCGACAGCACAGAGGCCTTAGGTGAGAAAATATTTTTATTTCTCATATTGAAAAACTGTCTTTTTCTGATGTGTGGTGGTGTGCTGGTTGGGGGAAGTGTGGCTACGAAAGGTAACATGTATCCTTTGAATTTAATTGCATTCTGTCTGTGTATGGTTACTGAGATTATTAAATGGTACCAATAGGAAATACTGTGTATGAAAAATATTATTTTCTAAAAAATATTTCTTTAATTCTCCTTATTACAAGAAATGACAATATATATAAGGGACGATTTAAGCAGATGTACCACTATTTTCTGGATTGTGTGTGTGTGTGGTGTTGAAAGACAAATGTGGAGGTATTAGGGCAGGTATTGCCTTAAACCCCAGTGTCTATATAACCTGCTGAGTGTTCTTTGGATTAGGGAGTCAGAGAAAGACTAGCCTATATTCACTCGTTCTGAAGACATTCAAACGAGTATAGAACAGATTAAAGACATGTCGTAATGATAAAGTACCGGGCTGTTGGTACGCAGCTGTTGTGATAAAGAAACTGAGTTCTTGATCCCGGAATCTCCAAATATTGTCATTTCTTAAAGTGGTAACGAGAAATAATAAAATGGGAAATTTAATTGATAAAAATGTTTTGCCCATTATGAAAAATTTCGGGCTTACAAAAACTAAAGCAAAAAAATGTATTAAAAATAGCAAAGAAAACAGGCTTAAATGTTGCTAAATTGCATTCAGGTGCACCCATCGTTAAGATGATGGTGAGTGGTGATCCAGACGCCCTCAAACATCATATAAAGTGGTGCAAAATTACTAAAAAAGCGTATAAAGAGGATCCCTCTAAATGGTGGCCACCAGAGGGCTATTCTGAGTATGCCTAAAAATTGATCCCTTGTTTAACTTTAAAATGTCTGATTGTGGGGGAATTAAATGTCTAGCAGCATGGGAAGAAAAATATATAGGTGAAGCCCCTCCCTATAAAATGTGTTCAGAAAAAGCTACTTTAACAAATAGATGAGGAAGAGTAATAGAAACTGTTTTATCAGGGAAAACGTAGTTGGCAGGACACTTTGAGGTTATTTTTTATATATAGAATTATAGATAATGAGAATTTACATTTTGCTCATAAGTCCCTGTATGAAAGGGAGCTTTGCTGCAAAATTTTGAAAATTGGCTACTTGCCAAGAAAGGGTTCAACAGTAAATATCTTCGTTCCCGTTATAGTTATGGAATTTATTTTTGCACAGAAAGGGTTACCGCAATTAGTGTGATCATTGGACCCTGTTGGCACCGAGCCAAAAGTTTCAAATCAGATTAACTTTTTATCTGATTATAGTTTTTGAATGGTATTTTAGGGGTGTCCTCTATTGAAGGAGGGAAACCTCTGGTCAGGTTTTTGTAAAAATGACCCGGAAAAAAAAAGAAGAAAGTTTTTTTGTACGTTTGGCACAGAGCCAAGAAAATGTTTTAGTTTTATAGTTTTATCTGATTTTAGCATACAAGTGGTATCTGATCTGCCATCTTTACTGATGGCCATACCATCCGATGCTACTCACTTTTACAGTGAAGTAATGCATTTTTTTTTAGCGTCCTAGTGGACGAGGAAACAAAGCCATCTTCGTTTCTTGTATTTCAGTCCGGGTAACTGACCTGGTGTAGAAATGCCCTTAAAAATAGGTGATGGAGGTTAGTATACAGCAAGGATAGGGAAAGTTTATGTCCCTTAGAAACCCCAAGAAATTAGGGCAATTGTAGAAAATCTCCCAAACATTGCCAAGTGTCTTAAAGAAATGGTACAAAAGGTTGATGTGAATGGAGAAAACTCAGTAAGCTACATATATAGATATGTGGATTTTTATTGATTGTGCAGTACCTGAGGAAAAATATATATATATGTATATGTATGGAACACATTTGCAGTAAATAAATAAGTGCGCATGAATAAGGGATATTGAGGATACAGGCACATGGCCAAAATACGTATGAAACAAAGATTGATACAATAAAATTCTAAAGAAATGGATAACAAGTATGTTTGATAAAGGACAGGATATGTGAATGTTATTGGATGTTGTTTAGAAGGAAGGTGAGGAGATGTTGAACTATTGGAATAGATTCAAAGATGCTATATAGAAGCATAGTGATTGGGTGACTGAAAGTGAAGATGACATGAAACAACCTAAAGTAATAAATATTTTTGTAAGTGGATTGTTGTCTGAGATTAGAAAAGAAAATGGAGCTCCACATAGCGGGCTGGAGAATTAACCTGTCCCTGAGTTGGTTGACATAGCACAGATAGCTTGTGAAGTGTTACAAAAAGAAAGGAAAAAAAAATAGAGAGAAAGGAAAAAACTAAAATAATGAAAATGCAAGTCCCTGAGGTTAAAGAAAAGGTTATTAAACCCAGGGGAATGCTGGTTTCTACAGTACAGGTGACAGAACCCCCTTATCCCCCTTCAGGAGTAGTGTACATTTCCAATTTTGGGGTCCCCCAGGCTAAAAGGGAGAACTGGAGATCCAAAGACGGGCGGTGTAGGACCCCTACAGGAATTGTTGAAAGGACAAACAAAAAGCAATTATAAATTCACTTTAGAAGAGTTAACCCCTTCAGTTATGGAAGCATTTAAACAAATCAAGCAATCTTTGCTAACAGTGCCCAGTCTTGGTTTGTCAGACTATCGCAAAGATTTCTATTTATTTTGCACAGAAATAAAGACAAATGCGAATAGGGTGTTAACACAACACTTCTGTGCCAGACATCGCCCAGTGGGGTACTACAGTTACCCATTGGAAAGCGTTGCCAGAGGGCTACCTGGATGTCTAAAAGCAGTAGCGGCGGCTGCCCTACTGATTGGAAAAAACTGTAGACATTGTAATGGGCAACACTTTGTATTTGATGTGCCCCCATGATTTGGAGGCTATGTTGAATAGTGCCTATACTAAACACTTCACAGTACAAAGGATAACACATTATCATTTGATTTTGTTATCAGCCTCCAATCTCAAAATTCAGCGCTGCCAGACTCTGAATCCAGCTACTTTTCTATCGGAAGCTGACAGTGAGGAAATGGATGATTCTGAATACCTAATACATGATTGTGCTACCTCTATTGATGAAGTAACAAAACCCAGATCTGATCTTCAGGATGAATTCATTGCTGGTCTGCCTGTATGTGCAGACTTGTTGGTAGATGGCTCATCCCTCGACCTGATGGATTAACATTAGCCGCTTGTGCGGTAGTAAACGGTGAGAGCCGACTACTGCATACTGCGGAAATTACAGCTCTCTGTGTTGCATTGGAGCTAGCAGAATGAGATACGGTAAATATCTACAGTGATTCTGCTTATGCTGTGGGTATATTGCACAGCTTTGCACAATTATGGCAGGAAAGGAGTTACCTGATAGCAACAGGAACACCCATTCAACACAAAGAGTTAATTGTTAGACTGTTGTTAGCAGTCCAATCGCCTCTTAAAGTAACAGTAATTAAATGTAAAGCACATACTGGGTTTAATGACAGTGTATTGGTTGAAAATGCTTTGGCCGATAAATATGCTAAAAAAGCTATTTACTCTTATTGGCTGCCTGCAGTCCCTACATTTTTAGTCACAAATCTTCAAGTGGACCATGGAGTTGTCAAGGCCCTACAGGAAAGTTTACCCCACTGATCCACTTGGTCTACAAAAGGAACTGTTTGCGGACCAGATGGCATGTGGAGGTTGAATGATTAACTGGTTGCTCCACCGACTCTTTTTCCTTCATTGTTTGCCTTGAGCCATGGGCCTTGCCATGTCTCAACAGGAGGGATTGTGAACAAACAGTGGTGGGCACCAGGTTTTTACACATATGCTGCTAAACAGGTTAATGAATGTGTTGTATGTCAAATGCATAACATGGGTAAACCAGTGCCTACCCCTATGCAACACATTCCACATACTGAGGAGCCGTTTCAAATTTGTGCAGATTGACTTCTCAGATATGCCCCCTTGTGGCCGATTCAAGTATCTTTTAGTTTGCGAATATTGTTAAGTAGTTAAGTGTCTTACTAGAGAATTGATTCCTAGGTTTGGTATGGGAGCTGTGATCTTTTCAGACAGAGGTACACACTTTGATAACAAACTAAAGACAGAGGTACACACTTTGATAACAAGCTAATGGCAGAAGTAGTGGGTATTTTAGGTCTGAAACAACAGTTACACACACCACATATGGACCACAGGTTAGTGGGATGGTGAACGCAGTAATCAAACCTTAAAAAAGTATCTGGCCAAGATGACTACTAATGGAAAGAGCACATGGGTAGAAGCATTGCCTATCAGGACTACCCCTAAGGAGAAGATGTATTGTTTGGGCCCTCCTAAAAGACTTCCTACAGCTTCTGTAACATCAGAAACAGTGACTTTAAGACTTTAACACAAATGTGTTTTCTGATACTTTTTCCAAAGCAGGACAACCAGTGGACCTAAGTGAAAAGACTCATGGACTAAATTCTGGAGAGTGGGTGTACATCAAGAATCACACCCCCCAGGACTACTCTGTCCCCTAAGTGGAAAGGACCGTTCCAGATTATTCTTGTGTCTCCCACAGCTGTAAAGCTAAAAGACTACAAGTATTGGGTGTATGGTTCCCATTGTAAGAAAGCAGTAGCTTTGAACAAACATACAGGCCAGTTTACTGCTGGCAAGGACTTTTCTGTACCTTTACCTCCTAGGTCATCTCCATCATTGACTCAGGCTCGAGCCAGAAGACTACGAATACGGAAGAATGTCTCTTACAGTACCTAGAGCTGATATGCATCTCTGAGGAATTATCCTGAGTGGAGAAGCTTTGGTGTGGATCACAGTCATGATGTATGAATGGGCTCACATGATAAAAAAAAGGTGAGACGCATGATACCTTTTTCCTCAATGCTACTGTAATGACTAAAAAGTTACACATTACCCCAGAGTCTGGAGTTGAGCAAAGGCTGAAGAGAGACTCACATGCTAAACTGAGACAACCCTTCTATAATTCCTTTATGGCTATGCAGTTGCAAGCTGCCAAGAAGTTGGAAATCACTAAGTGTTGGATATGCACACATTCACCTATCTCACACAAGACTTTGCCCTTACTAGGTATACCCAGTACCCTAGCTGAGATAGAAGACGGTGCTCACTTTAGCAATATCAGTACTAAGATGGTTGACAAGGCCATTTCACTGCTACTATTTACCAAGGCCCCAATGAGAATACCAGCAGTATGTATTAACTTTACCCGTATTTATCCACCAGAACTACTTGAGAAAGGTTTCAAGAATACTGATCGAGCAATTGGAGACTCTCAGTGCATGGATAATGCGGATGTCAGGTATTGGTTTGATGGTAAAGATGTAATGTGGAGCACAGATCGATATCAGGAATTGCATGATTTCACACACCGCCAACATTCACGCCAGAACAATTTGAAGTTATTAATGTGTTTGCAGGGATGTTACTACAGAAAGGCATGTACTGCTTAGAGATGTATAGAACTGTTCGCCGGCGAACAGTTCCCGGCGAACTTAGCATGTTCGCGTTCGCCGCTGCCGGCGAACATATGCGATGTTCGGTCCGCCCCCCATAAGACATCATTGAGGCAAACTTTGACCCTGAACTTTACAGTCAGCAGACACATTTCCAGCCAATCAGCGTACCTCCCTCCCACACCCTCCCACCTCCTATAAATAAGCAAGGGCAGCATCCATCTTAGATCATTCTGAAGCAGTGTGTGTAGTGAGAATAGGGAGAGAGCTGCTGCTGCTGCTGCTGCTGTTAAGCTAGGGACAGTTAGTCAGTGTTCCTGGTCTTGCAGTGTTCTTGGTCCACTACTGCTGTAATATCAGCACCCCAAAAAGCCCTTCTAAGGGCTGGTATTTGTGTTTTTTTTTTTTTTATATATATATATATATATATACCTAGCGTCCCCAAAAGCCCTTTTAAGGGCTGGTAATTGAGTTGTTTCTTCATATATATATATATCTATATCTATCTAGTGTCCCCAAAAGCCCTTTTAAGGGCTGGTAATTGAGGATTTTTTTATTTTTATATATATACATATATATATATATATATATATAGTGTCCCCAAAAGCCCTTTCAAGGGCTGGTAAGGTAATAGATTTTTTTCTTTATATATATATATATATATATATATATCTATTGTACACTGCAGTTGCCTGCCCGCTGTGTGTGAGAGGCCACAGACCTACCACAGACTGTACTGTGTGCACACCACACTCATTTCGGGTGGCACAGGCACAGTACCTGGCATTTTAAAAAATATTTTTTTTTTCTCTGTCATAATTGCAGTGAGTGCTGTGTCAGGTCCACAGAGTGCACTGTACCCACTGCAGTGCACTGCCCACCACTGATATATATACGTTGGCACAGCATCTTGTTGCAATAAATTGAAAAAAAAAATATTTTTTATTATTGCAGTTGCCTGGGCTGCCAGTGACTGTCAGGTCCACAGAGTGTACTGTGCCCACTGCAGTGCCACTGTGTGCCCACCCACCACTGATATATAAGGTGGCACAGCAGCTTGCAAAGTAAAAAAAAAATATATTTTTTTTTAAATTGCAGTTGCCTGGGTGCCAGTGACTGCTGTCAGGTCCACAGAGAGTGTACTGTGCCACTGCTCACCCACCACTGATATATAAGGTGGCACAGCAGCTTGCAAAGTAAAAAAAATATATATATTTTTTTAAATTGCAGTTGCCTGGGTGCCAGTGACTGCTGTCAGGTCCACAGAGAGTGTACTGTGCCACTGCCCACCCACCCACCACTGATATATAAGGTGGCACAGCAGCTTGCAAAGTAAAAAATATATATATATTTTTTTAAATTGCAGTTGCCTGGGTGCCAGTGACTGCTGTCAGGTCCACAGAGAGTGTACTGTGCCACTGCCCACCCACCACTGATATATAAGGTGGCACAGCAGCTTGCAAAGTAAAAAAATATATATATATTTTTTAAATTGCAGTTGTCTGGGTGCCAGTGACTGCTGTCAGGTCCACAGAGAGTGTACTGTGCCACTGCCCACCCACCACTGATATATAAGGTGGCACAGCAGCTTGCAAAGTAAAAAAAAATATATATATTTTTTAAATTGCAGTTGCCTGGGTGCCAGTGACTGCTGTCAGGTCCACAGAGAGTGTACTGTGCCACTGCCCACCCACCACTGATATATAAGGTGGCACAGCAGCTTGCACTCATAGTACAACAGTAACAACACATTAAAAAAAAAATGACAGGCAGAGGCAGGCCACCCCGCAAGGGCCGTCGTGGTCGTGGTGCTGTGATTTCCTTAGGCTCTAGAATAATGCCCAGTGTTCAGAGGCCACCACAGCCCCTGAACTCAAAAAATTCTGAGGCCATAGTTGACTGGCTTACACAGGACACCCAATCGTCTACAGCTTCCGCTCGGAACCTTAATGCACCATCCTCCTCCAGCTCAGCTTCGGGCACCTCTCAATTTACCACTCGCCAGCCCGCCGGCACCACCACCAACACTAGCACCACAGCCGCTTCACTTGATCCGTCAGAGGAGTTATTTTCACATCAGTTTGAAGAAATAAGTGATGCGCAACTATTAGTGCCAGAGGATGTAGATAACGGGGATATGTCTCAGTCAGGCAGCATTATACACATGGACGTACATTGTGATGATGATGATGTTGTACCTGCTGCTGCTGCCTTTGCTGAGTTGTCAAGTGAAGCGGCTGATGATGACGATGTGTCTGTGGATGTCACCTGGGTGCCTGCTCGAAGAGCAGAAGAAGAGGGGGAAAGTTCAGATGGGGAGACAGAGAGGAGGAGGAGACGAGTTGGAAGCAGGGGGAGGAGGTCATCGCAAGGAGCTAGTGGCGCAGTCAGACAGCATGTAGATTCGGCACCCGGGGTCAGCCAGACAGCACGCCAATCAACGCAAGCTGTTGCCACCACCAGAATGCCGTCCTTGCAAAGCTCAGCAGTGTGGCATTTTTTTTGTGTGTCTGCCTCTGATATCAGCGATGCCATTTGTAACCTGTGCCAAAAGAAACTGAGTCGTGGGAAGTCCAACACCCACCTAGGTACAACTGCTTTGCGAAGGCACATGATCTCACATCACAAACGCCTATGGGATCAACACATGAGTAAAAGCAGCACACAAACTGAAAGCCACCATCCTCCTCCTGGTCCAGCATCTTCAGCCACGTCAACCACTGCTGTCCTCCATGCCCCCTATCAACAACCCGCCCCTCCGCCTCTCACCTTCAGCAGTTCCTGCTCGTCACCTGCCCACAGTCAGGTGTCTGTGAAGGAAATGTTTGAGCGCAAAAAGCCAATCTCGCAGAGTCACCCCCTTGCCCGGCGTCTGACAGCTGGCTTGTCGGAACTCTTAGCCCGCCAGCTTTTACCATACAAGCTGGTGGAGTCTGAGGCCTTCAAAAAATTTGTCGCTATTGGGACACCGCAGTGGAAGGTACCCGGCCGAAATTATTTTTCACAAAAGGCAATCCCCAACCTGTACTCTATTGTGGAAAAAGAAATCATGTCACGTCTGGCACACAGTGTTGGGGCAAGGGTCCATCTGACCACTGATAGCTGGTCTGCAAAGCACGGTCAGGGCAGGTATATAACGTACACTGCGCATTGGGTAAACCTGCTGGCGGCTGCCAAGCATGGAATGCGTGGCTCTGCTGCAGAGGAGTTGGTGACACCGCCACGACTTGCAGGCAGGCCTGCTGCCACCTCCTCTACTCCTCCTACTCCATCCTCTATGCTAACCTCCTCGGCTGAGTCCTCTTCTGCTGTTGCGTCTTGCTCCACACCAACTGCACCCCCCCAGCTCCCCAGGGGCTATTCCACATGCCGGATACGACAGTGTCACGCTGTCTTGGGGTTGACTTGCCTGAAAGCAGAGAGTCACACCGGACCAGCACTACTGTCCGCCCTGAATGCACAGGTGGATCAGTGGCTGACCCCGCACCAACTGGAGATCGGCAAAGTGGTGTGTGACAACGGGAGCAATTTGTTGGCGGCATTGAATTTGGGCAAGTTGACACATGTGCCGTGCATGGCACATGTGTTGAATCTGATTGTGCAACGTTTTGTGCAGAAGTACCCAGGCTTACAGGACGTCCTCAAGCAGGCCAGGAAGGTGTGTGGCCATTTCAGGCGTTCCTACACGGCCATGGCGCACTTTGCAGATATTCAGCGGCGAAACAACATGCCAGTGAGGCGCTTGATTTGCGACAGCCCGACACGTTGGAATTCAACACTGCTAATGTTCGACCGCCTGCTCCAACAAGAAAAAGCGGTCAACGAGTATTTGTATGACCGGGGTGCTAGGACAGCCTCTGCGGAGCTGGGTATTTTTTTGCCACGCTACTGGACGCTCATGCGCAATGCCTGTAGGCTCATGCGTCCTTTTGAGGAGGTGACAAACCTAGTGAGTCGCACTGAAGGCACCATCAGCGACATCATCCCATATGTTTTTTTCCTGGAGCGTGCCCTGCGAAGAGTGCTGGATCAGGCCGTAGATGAGCGTGAAGAGGAAGAGGAAGAGTTGTGGTCACCATCACCACCACCAGAAACAGCCTTACCATCGATTGCTGGACCTGCGGCAACACTGGAAGAGGAGTGTGAGGAAGAGGAGTCAGAGGAGGAATGTGGCTTTGAGGAGGAGGAACACCAACCACAGCAGGCATCCCAGGGTGCTCGTTGTCACCTATCTGGTACCCGTGGTGTTGTACGTGGCTGGGGGGAAGAACACACCTTCAATGACATCAGTGAGGACGAGGAATTGGACATGAGTAGCTCGGCATCCAACCTTGTCCAAATGGGGTCTTTCATGCTGTCATGCCTGTTGAGAGACCCTCGTATAAAAAGGCTGAAGGAGAACGACCTGTACTGGGTGGCCACGCTACTAGACCCCCGGTATAAGCAGAAAGTCTGTGACATGTTACCCAATTACCGGCAGTCGCAAAGGATGCAGCAGCTACAAAATAAGTTAAAAACTATGCTCTACACAGCGTATAAGGGTGATGTCACAGCACAACGGGAATCCAACAGGGGAAGAGGTGAAAGTAATCCTCCTCCTACCACCACAACCACGCCGGCAAGGACAGGACGCTTTACAGACGTCTTGTTGATGGAGGACATGCGGAGCTTTTTTAGTCCTATGCATCGCCACAGCCCTTCGGGGTCCACCCTCAGAGAACGACTCGACCGACAGGTAGCAGACTACCTTGCCTTAACTGCAGATATCGACACTCTGAGGAGCGTCGATGAACCCCTTGACTACTGGGTGTGCAGGCTTGACCTGTGGCCTGAGCTATCCCAGTTTGCCATTGAACTTCTGGCCTGCCCCGCTTCAAGTGTGCTGTCAGAAAGGACCTTCAGCGCAGCAGGAGGTATTGTCACTGAGAAGAGAAGTCGCCTAGGTCAAAAAAGTCTTGATTACCTCACGTTTATTAAGATGAATGAGGCATGGATCCCGAAGGGACTGACAGTGGGGGATGCATTTGACTAAAAAAGGCCTGGTGATGACTGAGATGCCTTGGCCTAAAAATGGTCCACACGCTGCTGTATATAATCATTCTCTGCATGCCGGATGACTTACGTGACGTCTCCGCCACCAACTACGGTTCAAGCAGCAATGTTTTAGTGCACTTTCTGCCTTAAAACCTCAATTTTTCAGGCCGCTGCTACAGCAGCGGCTGCAACAATACCTACTTTTTCATGCATGTGTACATGCCTAATTTTTCTGGCCTCTGGTGCTACACTGTGGCTGCAAAAAAACAAAAAACAAAAAAAAAGGCACATACATGTGTCAATTCCCCTTCGTGATCGTTACCTTGTCGTGGTGAAGGGGCTTGCGTATCACAATGAAGCGATCACCTCTAGGATTGTGTTGGCACACCCCAGATGATAAGGTCGTTGCTTCATTGTGTACAGACCAAAAGCGATCCGCAGGATAATTTTTCATAAAAAAAAACATTCATTTTCTTTCATTCTTTCTGCGGAGCTGGGTATTTTTTGGCCGCGTTACTGAATGCTCATGAACAATGGCTGTAGGCTCATGCGTCCTTTTGCGGAGATGACAACCCTGGTGGTCAGTCGAACCCAAGGCAACATCATCGACCTCATCCCATATGCGTTTTTTCTGGAGCGTGCCCTGCGAAGAGTACTGGATCAGGCTGTAGATGAGCATGAAGAGGAAGAGTTGTGGTCCTCATCACCACCAGAAGCAGCCTTGTCGTTGTCAATTGCTGGACCTGTGGCAACGCAGAGAGAGGAGTCTGAAGAAGAGAAGTCAGAGGAGGAAGGTGGCTTTGAGGAGGTGGAATACCAGCCACAGCAGGCGTCCCAGGGGGCTTGTTCTCACCTTTCGGGGACCCTTGGTGTTGTATGTGGCTGGGTGGAGGAAGAGACCTTCAATGATGTCAGTGAGGACAAGGAACGGGACATGGCTAGCTTGGTATCCAACCTTGTGCAAATTGGGAGTTTGCGGTTGTGCAAATGGACTGACTGACTGTTAAACGGGGAGTTTGGTCTGTCAGAGTTTGGTCTGTCACTGTGAAGCGGGCAACGGGCGTAACCCTTACACTACTTGACCGATAAAACATCATACCTGATCGTATTCACACACTGGATGTTTTAGTGCTGGTTTACACTGCCGCTACCACTAAAGTAGCGTCGCTTCCAGTGCGACTTTGGCGCGACTTAGCGCGACTTTGGCGCGACCTCATCGCGAGGTGACTTTTTATTTGGCCAATCACAATATCATGTTTTGTTACCGTCACCTAATTTCCTTTTCCTGTTTTTTGTTTTACATATTTCCCCATGTGTGCAGTGTTGTCTGTGTCATAGCTCAACTGATAGGCATGTTTGCCTTGGCATATCATATTTCAGCTTGCCAGAAAGAAAAAAAGACAGCTGGAAAGACACTGCATTAGTTTTCTACTAAAAATCATAAGAAAAATGCTGTTTTTTTTGGGTTGTGGACATACTACAGAGCTGAAACTTGACAGGTACACTTTTTAGACCCCCCAGACACTAAATAAAAAAAATGACATGCCTGCCTAAAAAAATGCCCGATAAATGCCTGCAAGAGAAAAAGACAGCCGCAGAGAAGCCGTATTCCTGAAAATATAAGAAAAATGCTGTTTTTTAGGGGTTCTGGACATGCTACAGATCTGAAACTTGACAGGTACACTTTTGTGACCCCCCAGACACTAAATACAAAAAATGACATGCCTGCCTAAAAAAATGCCCGATAAATGCCTGCAAGAGAAAAAGACAGCCGCAGAGAAGCCGTATTCCTGAAAATATAAGAAAAATGCTGTTTTTTAGGGGTTCTGGACATGCTACAGATCTGAAACTTGACAGGTACACTTTTGTGACCCCCCAGACACTAAATACAAAAAATGACATGCCTGCCTAAAAAAATGCCCGATAAATGCCTGCAAGAGAAAAAGCCAGCCGCAGAGAAGCCGTATTCCTGAAAATATAAGAAAAATGCTGTTTTTTAGGGGTTCTGGACATGCTACAGAGCTGAAACTTGACAGGTACACTTTTGTGACCCCCCAGACACTAAATACAAAAAATGACATGCCTGCCTAAAAAAATGCCCGATAAATGCCTGCAAGAGAAAAAGACAGCCGCAGAGAAGCCGTATTCCTGAAAATATAAGAAAAATGCTGTTTTTTAGGGGTTCTGGACATGCTACAGATCTGAAACTTGACAGGTACACTTTTGTGACCCCCCAGACACTAAATACAAAAAATGACATGCCTGCCTAAAAAAATGCCCGATAAATGCCTGCAAGAGAAAAAGCCAGCCGCAGAGAAGCCGTATTCCTGAAAATATAAGAAAAATGCTGTTTTTTAGGGGTTCTGGACATGCTACAGAGCTGAAACTTGACAGGTACACTTTTGTGACCCCCCAGACACTAAATACAAAAAATGACATGCCTGCCTAAAAAAATGCCCGATAAATGCCTGCAAGAGAAAAAGCCAGCCGCAGAGAAGCCATATTCCTGAAAATATAAGAAAAATGCTGTTTTTTAGGGGTTCTGGACATGCTACAGAGCTGAAACTTCACAGGTACACTTTTTAGACCCCCCAGATGCTAAATCCAAAGAAATTTTTTATTTTTATTTTTTTTTAATTTTTCCAATAATTGGCTCTCTATCAAAAAATTATAATTTTTAAGAACTTTTTTTTGCGTGATCCCTCTCCGGCATGCCACAGTCCAGGTGTTAGTCCCCTTGAAACAACTTTTCCATCACTATTGTGGCCAGAAAGAGTCCCTGTGTGTTTTAAAATTCGCCTGCCTATTGAAGTCTATGGCGGTTCGCCCGGTTCGCCGGTTCGCGAACATTTGCCGATGTTCGCGTTCGCCGTTCGCGAACCGCGAATTTTAGGTTCGCGACATCACTAGTACTGCTCCCCCAGGGTACTATTTCGTGTGTGGAAAGAAAGCTTATACTTGGATTCCATTAAATTCCATGGGAGTTTGCTACTTTGGGAGGGTTGTGCCTGCTACATGGTATATGAGTGACAATGAGTTTAAAGAGACACAATTGCATAAAATTCCCGCCCATTTCTTCAAAAGAGCCCTCACTGAACAGGATATTCCAGTACAGGCTACCCTCGGACAAGTGGCAGATGACACTGAAGAAGAGACTAATCTTGAAATACTAACACCTATTCCAACCCAGAATGAAGGCCCAGAAAGAAATGATGATGATATTAATATTGAGTCCCATGATAAAGAGATAAGACCAATATTTTATATACCTTGGGTGAATAGATGTTGTATTAAAAAAGTCTTCAGTTTTATTATAGATTTAGCTGACTAAATGGTTTAACATAATTGCTCTGTATGACAGAAATTTCATATTGATGGCCACTGAATTAAAATGATTAAAAAGGAGGTTTTGCAACACCGGCTGGTGTTGGATTACCTTACTGCTAGTCAGGGAGGAATGTGTACCTTAGTGGGAACCTCATACGAAATTATACAAAAGCCGAAGATGCCATCATTTCACACGTAGAAAGGGCGCAGCAATTAAAACTGGATTTTCGCAAAGAGCATACCGAAACTGCCTGGATTGGAGGTAGCTGGGAAAGCTGGCTTTCTTGGCTAAATCCTGCCAACTGGTTTACTGGTATTGGAGGGTGTTTCGCAGGTATATTGCATGGTATCCTGTATATTGTTGGAGTTATAGTATTGATTATACTGGTAGTTAAATGTGTACCAATGCAATGCAAATGCTGCTTGAAAATGACTTCAAATACTTGTGATGATTGTACTAATACTAGTTCTTTTGAGCTCTCGAGGTCTCGCATAAAGACGGCCCATGAGATGGTTACCCGCATACCCGAAAACCAACTTAAAGACACAGAAGAAGTTTAAAAGTATAAAAGAAAAGACACAGATGAATTCTAAACTCAGGAGGGACTGTCAAGATGAAAACATATTGAGGACTCTTAAAGACTTTTATATTATATATTCATATAATCCATATTCACTATAGCAGTCTAGAGTCCCCTCTTAATCCCTGAATATATTTAAACATCATAGTTTTAGAAATTCAGTCTTTAGCCTGTTATGGTGTCTTTATTATGAATATGTGTCAACTATAACATGAGATGTTCTGCCAAGAGAACTTCCCTAACGTTCCGGAATAACAGATAAACAAATATATATTGGCTTAGATAATTATAGTTCCAGTAACCGGCCATTAATTGCATATTATCCATCATTTTTAATTGTCATACTCCCATCCTGCTCCTAGAGCAAGATGACCAAGAACTTTGCTAAATAATCAACAAAGGCTGTATTATGGCTGTTTTATAAAATATTGTGTAATCTTGTATGACTATGTTTTTGGACCTATGCCCGCCATAGGTTTTACTGTGATAACTCTCTATAAAAGGATGTATCAAAAATGTATAAGGCATCACATGCTCTCTGTATGAGATGTGGTCCTTGCGCAAGTAATCTCAGTAAAGCTTACCTGAACAGATGCAAACCTGATTGGCGTAGATTATTTCATGGCTCAAACTTAACATTTGAACTTAACATGAACTTAACAGGAGGTGGGTGCTTTGGGGCAAGGGGGACAGAGAGCACTTTGTCTCCATGTTGATGGGGACAAGGGCCTCTTCTTAACAACCCTGGGCTGTGGTTGTCGGGGTCTGTGGGTAGGAGGCTTATCGGAATCTTGAAGCCCAGATCCTACCCCCTCCCATGTGAATGGGTATCTGGTACATCGTACCCCTACCCATTCACAAAAAAAGTGTCAAAAGGTAAGAAACACAGGAAACAGTTTTTGAAGTCCTATATTAAAAAATAGTGCCCCTCGTTGTAAATCCATCGTTAATCACGCCGCCCACTGGACCCAAAAAATAGAAGAAAAAAAAGCTTCTGCCTCTTGGGAGGCATCCCATCGTCTGCCCAATCTGCGCTTCAAAAGTTCTTAAATAGGCAAGGGGCGGGCCACCTGACTACGTCACCCAATGGCACTGCCCCCTTCTAACGTCACGTGACATCAAATGATGTTAGAAGCACCCTCCCCATGTTGAGGGCAAGCGGCCTGGTATGGTTCAGGAGGGGGCGCTCGCTCATCCCCCCTTTCCTGGCCTGCCAGGCTGCATGCTCAGATAAGGGTCTGGTATGGATTTTGGGGGGACTCCACACTGTTCTTTTTACATTTTGGGCCTGGTATGCATGTTGGGGGGGGGGACCCACGCCATTTTTAAAACATATTTTGGCATTGAATTCCCCTTCAAATCTATACCAGACTCAAAGGTCCTGGTATAGATTATGGGGGGGACCCTATGCCGTTTATTTTTTAATTTTGTCATGGAGTTCCCCTTAAAATCCATACCAGATTCAAAGGGTCAAGCTGTTTTTACCCCAATTTTTTTAATATACATTTTTTTTTTTACAATTACCGGATTTTTTTTTAATTCAGTTCTCAGCAGACAAGCCTTAAGAACCTATTGACTGTGTGCTCGGTGGGAGAACATCCTGCTAAGTGCCTGAGAAAGTACAGGTGTTAGACGAGCACCTGAATGGGCAAAGTCTTTAACAATGCTGTCAGTTTTATTTGGATCCTTTTTAGATTGCTTCTCGGCAATCTGTTACCTCCTCTGCATACATTCATGTCCGGACCGGATGTTGTCATCCCCGACCTTCCGGTTCCGGCGGAATAACGTGATGCGGTCGCGTCTCAATGACGCACTTCCTCTTCGGCCTCCATTGGACCACTGGGCGTACCTCGCTCTCACTCCCTCGGTGACGTCAGACGCCGAGGGAGTGGAGAGGGTGTATAAATGCTGGCGCCACATGGTCAGTATTACACTAGACCACCGGGGAACGAAACATGATCTCTGAGACCATTTGCAGTAAATTAAATCTTTTAAACCCTGCTTCTCTCCTTACATCCTTGGTAGATTCCAATGCTGACTATGTCCTTCCATGCCTTGTTCTTTCTCCTTTCGTGCAGTCTCCTTCATTTTTGAGTGTACTATTGGAAAATTTGTTGAATTGAAATGGCGGTGAACTTTTGAATACTGCATGACAATTTAGGTGCTGAATTTTGTCAATTTTGGGTAAGTATTCATACCCTCAAAATTTGACAGACCCTACATTATATTTATTATTATTTCCAACAAATTCCTTTTCTTTTTGTTTCAAGGGATACTTCCCATTTGGGGGTTATTAAGGGGACTCCATTTTCCCTTCCTGTCTTTGTTACATTGAGGTACCTTATGAATCAACTGCACATTTATTCATAATCAGGTGACTATTTTGGTAATTCTTTCTACCTGATATTTAGTCCCATACCAATTGGAGACACAGCAATTTTTGGGTTGAAATGTATTCCTATGCTCTGGTTGTACAATTTTTGAGAATTCAGATTTTTCTCCATCATTTAGCACCGTTAAAGTCCCACTTGCCCCCCTCCATTGTAGTTACTCAATTAAAGGGATGTGGTGCTTTTTATTTCATCTCTAGCAATATCTCTTTAAAAATTTCTGAATGGGCAATGTTCAGGCCAAACTTATGCTTGGCCCAAACTGTTCGCCCATCCCTAGTGGTATCTAAACACTCTAACCCCTCACAGTTACTCTTGCTGGGTGCAGGAACGGGCCTGATTTTAAAAATTAGAAAAAAAAAAATTGAAATTCATGCACCTGTCAAACAGGTGCAAAAAAATTTGGGCCTCGGGTGTTGGTGGTGCCTGAACACTGTAACCACTCACAGTTACTCTTGCTGGGCACAGGAATGGGCCCTGTTAAAAATTAGAAAAAAACTATTGAAAATACATGCACCTGTCAAACAGGTGCAGAAAAATTCAGCCTTGGGTGTTGGTGGTGCCCTATACCAAAAACATTGTTGGGAGCTAGCATAATCAAGATTGAGGAATAGGATAAGCAGCATAGGCAGCCTTTAAGAGATCCCAGATCCCTAGCAAATTCAATCAGTTACATCAGCATTAGGGGCTTGATAGCCGCTGTTTACCCATGATTGATTCATTTTGACAAATGTCAGCCAGTAAACAGAGTCTGTGGATAGACACACTCTTTTATCCATCACAAAACCTCCAGCAGCACTGAATGTTCATTCGGAAAGCACGCTGGAAGCAGGAGAGGCCAGTAGCTCGATTTAATATTGAGAAAGCTCTGGCCAGTAGTCCATCCTCAAGACCCAGTAACCCAGTGGATGCTCAGTTGGAAAGGTCTCCAAGTCTGCTCTTGCCGTTAGATAATCCTGCACCATATGATACAGATGCTGCTGATGGTTACTTAAACCTAACAGCCTGGGCACTGAGAGCTAAAGAACTGTTCAAAGGCATCGGTCACCCGGCTGCCCTCTCCATCGCTCTTCCTTTGACTGAAAGAAGCCTCAGAAACACGTTGTCTGGGAAATAGTAATCAAGATGTTTCATCCTCTGCTCCCTCTGCAAAGGCAGGATGAGCTCTGCAACTTTACCCTTGTAACATGGTTCAAGAAGGGTTGCCAACCGTTCTTGCATTGGCTCACATTTCCTCTCTCTCCACCAAGGTGGCGGAATCCAACTACAAGCTATTGTCACGTTGGTACTATACCCCGCGGAAAATGCACATTATTTCTCCGGCCATCTCCCCGTTATGCTGGAGGAGATGCGGAGATACTGCATCACACGCACACATCTGGTGGCACTGTTCGGTAATTCGGCCGTTCTGGTTGGGAGTCCTTCGGCTTATGCAAGTAATCACGGAAGTTACTATCCCATCAGATCCCTGGGTTATTCTACTGCATGTAACTAACATGCCGCTCTCTAAGTACAAAAGATCAATGATTCCTCATATGCTTAATGTGGCTAAGGCCCTGATCCCCACCCTCTGGGGCTCACGATCATTCCCACGATACGTCACTGGCTACGGAAAGTTGATATGACATACCAATTAGAGGAACTTACTTTCATAGCCCGTGACAAACTAGACCGGTTTTCACTCTACCTGGCAACCTTGGTCTTCTTTTAAAAACACTTCATCCTATGTGGCCCTACTCACTGAGGACACCCCCCTTGGTTTATCACCTTCTAATGTAATCCTATCTGATTAAAGTTTTTATTGTTTGGTACATAAGTCGCACGTGGCCTACTTTCCCACCCCTCCTCCTACCTCTCTCTTATCCCCCTTCTCTCCCAGCTGCTCTCCCCTCTTCTTTCTCTTTCTTTTCTGCTTTTTGCTATCCTTTCGCTTTCCTATACGTTTTCTCCAACATTGGTTTTATGATGCAAGATGTTGTGTTATCATTATGTTTTTTCAGTCTTTTTATGACTGGGTGTGCTTCGCACACACTGAGATGTTCATGCACTCATTGATATTGTTTCATAGCTACCTACCATATTTCATGTCGGATTGTACGGTCTATGTTCGGTTTTTCTTTGTCTTCTTGAAAAAATTTTCAATAAACAGAAATTAAACAAAAAAAGAAGGGTTGCCAACCAGTAATGATCCCTCTGCTTGATACCACAAATCCTCTAGTCCTTTCGTAGGCTTTGCAGAATCAGGGAGCTCATGCTGCATAAGTTTGAGGAAGCAGGAGATTCTGAGTCCTCGGGGTTACTAAGGATGACATTGTCAGGAACTATCTCTCCCCAACCACGTACAACAACCATCCCTTGAAGACTGCTGTATGTTACCCTCCCATATCCATGCTGCCACAATCCTCCTCCTCCTCTCTCGCCTGTGTGTTTTGCGGCCCCGCAGGAATAGTATCTGCATAAAGGGGGCCTTATGAGGAAAGGAAGTCCTCCTCTTCCTCCCGCTGTTCTGCCTCAAATGCCCTGTACATGATTCCACGAAGTGTGTGCTCCAGCAGGAAGACTAGGGGGATAGTGTCACTGATGCATGCATTGTTGTGGCTCACCATTCTTATGGCCTCCTCAAATGGTGACAGGACAGTGCATGCATCCTTTATCAGCAACCACTGGCATGGCGAAAAGAAGCCAAGCCCCACTGAGACTGTCCTTGTGCAATACTCACACAGGTACTCATTGATAGAGATGGACGAACATCGGCTGGGGCGGTTCGCGAACGTCAGCCGCGAATGTTCTCAAAAGTCCATGAACCGCAAGTTTGTGGCGGGCCCCATTGACTTTAATGGTAGGCAAACTTTAAAAACGTTTAGGTCATATTTGCAGCCACAAAAGACGTACTAGCTGTGCACAAATAGTCCCAGCACATGGACAATGTCATAACAGAAGTATTGCAATTGAAAAAGTTGCCCTAATTTTTTTTTTTTTTACAGCAAAAAAATATATATTTTTTTTCATAAATCAGCCAGAACTGACAGCAGCCGGTAAATACATGTCTAATACATATAGGGTCCATTCACACATCTATAAAATGGGTCCGCATCCATTCCACAATTTTGCGGAACCTTTACAGACCCATTGTTTTTAAGTCTGAAAAATTAGGCATTCACAGGATACAGAAGTAAGTGTCGGCCAGTATTGGCCCCAAAAATTAGCCCACATGGGTTTACCTGAGAGCTAAGAACGTAGAATTCTGTGGCTGAAGGTACATTAGGCATTCACAGGATACAGAAGTAAGTGTTGGCCAGTATTGGCCCCAAAAAGTACCCGGCACGCGGCGGATATGCGCTCGCACGCAAGAGCTGCTCGGTCAGCTCTGTGCGTGTCTCTGTTGCTAGGGCAACAGGGACGCTATGTGCAGAGCTGGCTATGTCATGCGGCTCTCGCGTTAGAAAAAAAAAGAGATAAGCGAGAGCCGCTCAGTCAGCCAACTGTTCTAGCGCCTGTTAATTTAACGGGCTTAATGTCTAGTCTATATATAATACACAAATATGCATGGTTTTCCATTTTATGAACAAGAAAATAATGGTGCTATGCTGTTGTGTCGGTATAATAATGCTATGGGACTGGTATGAAATTATATCCAGGGCTAAATTTTATTCCCAGTCTGGCCCTGCTGGTGAGTGTGTATATACTGTATATATATATATATATATATATATATATATATATATATATATATATATATTAATGGGGGGGAGTACTGTGCTTCAAGGGTGATGGATGCGATTCGGTATAATTTAAAAGTATACATTCCCAATTCAGAAACTCATTAGTATTAATAAATTAATAAATAAATAAAGAAATGTTAAAGAGAGGGAAATAAATATGTGCAATATAAGACCTTCAGTGTACAAATTAAATCAATAATAAATGTTAAAATATAACGGAAATCAATAATGGGCAATTATAAATAAATAATCAGTAATTGATATATAATAAATTTAAATGTGCAGAGTGACTTTAGTGCGATTCAACATATATAATAAATATAAAGTGCATATGATATCAACTAGTAGTGGGATTGTGCAATAATGCAAATCTTCCAGGTGCAAGTGCAAACAACTCTTCCAAGTGCAAGTGCCAATGAATCAGGGTATAAACTAAAAAATTTTATTTTTACAAATGAAATCTATTCCAAATATTAATCAAAAAGACAAATCAATCATCAAACGTGCTTCAGTGTCCAATCAAAAAAAAAAAAAGGTGACCTTGTCCCAGTTTTCAAATCCAGTATATTTTGATACACCTCTTCCACCTCTAATATTTGTGAGTGATGGTGTTCTTCAGTGACAACCACTTCTAGGTGTGCTGACCGCTCACCTTAGTACTGCAAGTAATACGCCTGTGGTATTATTGCCAGTATGATCCTCCACTCCTATCTCAGCTTGGCTGTGTTTTCAGCTCTCTGGGGGCACTCTTTACATGGGTGTTTTTCAACTCTCTGGGGTACTGCGGGTCTTTCTTACACCGTTATATCCATTCATCTTCTTCAAATTTACTGTGTCTTAAAATAATGGGGCCATCATGGTGTAGTATTGTTAGGCGTTTATTTAAAAAAAAAACATAGTAACTTACAGTCAAAAACTTTTTTGTGCTGCTTGTTAGTATGCCGCAGGACTCGTTCCTGTGTCCCGTAACGTCACTTCCGGTAGTGTGCTTTCATAGACGCGTGTAGGGCGTAGGGCATGCATGGAAGCACACTACCAGAAGTGACGTTATGAGACACTCACAAACATTAGAGGTGGAAGAGGTGTATCAAAATATACTGGATTTGAAAACTGGGACATTGTCACTTTTTTTTTTTTTTTGGATTGGACACTGAAGCACTTTTGATGACTGATTTGTCTTATTTGATTAATATTTGGAATAGAATTAATTAGTAAAAATAACATTTTTTAGTTCATAGTCTGATTCATTGGCACTTGCACTTGGAAGAGTCGTTTGCACTTGCACCTGGAAGATTTGCATTATTGCACAATCCCACTACTAGTTGATATCATATGCACATTATTATATATGTTGAATCGCACTAAAGTCACTGTGCACATATAAATGTATTATATATCAATTACTGATTATTTGTAATTGCACATTATTAATTTCCGTTATTTTTTAACATTTATTATTGATTTAATGTGTACACTGAAGGTCTAATATTGCACATATTTATTTCCCTCTCTTTAACATATATTTATTTATTTATTCAATAAATATGAGTTTCTGAATTGGGAATATATACTTTTAAATTATACTGAATCGCATCCATCACCCTTGAAGCGCAGTACTCCCCCCCCATTTATTACTAATTAGACTATTTGAGGTACCAATTATTGTACGAGCAGCATCAGGGGTAGAATTATATGTAAACTTCCCACGACAGCACAAGAATCATTCTAGTAGAATAAAGCTCTTTGCTATACTGTATATATACTTTTTTTTTTTGCTAGCCTCCTGTCATTTTCAGAACAACATGGAATGGAAACAGGATGATATAGATGCACAATCTAGCAAATGCTAGGTATGCACACACTGGGAAAAAGAAAAAAGGAGCCTAGTAGTGAAGGAAAAGACCGGAAGAACCACAGAAAAGATCAAAGCCAATAAACAGAAAAAGCAGCACCCAGGAAGGTCAGCAGCATCACTGTAGAAGCACAGGTGTACAGAAGCACCTATGGAAGATAGAAAGCAATAACATAATGGAAACCTGAATAGTGGGGCACAATAAGGAGACCACATAATCAACTAAGCATCCGAAGATCACCCACACCATAATTCAGGGTAGGTGCTACTGTATATATGGAATGTAAGGTAATATCATTTATCTTTTACATTTTCTTACAACTTATGTAAAAAAAAAAAAAGACTGTAATCTTCCAGAGACCGGCTTCCTAGCGGCTAATTCCATTTTATTTATTTTTCTAGAAATAGAGTATGTACAATTTTATGATTATGAGAAAGCCCAAAGTATCTATCGCATAGAATTTAAGTAAAGCTAGATGTATATAAAAACTTGTCTTATGGACAAGCTGGATAGATTTCAAATTAAAATATTTGGCAACATTTGAAAATATGATAATGAGCTTCAGTCTGTATATATGTATGTGTGTATATATATTATATATATATATATATATATATATATATATATTTACAGACTGAAGCTCATTATCATATTTTCAAATGTTACCAAATATTTTAATTTGAAATCTATCCAGCTTGTCCATAAGACAAGTTTTTATATACATCTAGCTTTAGTTAAATTCTAAGCGATAGATACTTTGGGCTTTCTCATAATCATAAAATTGTACATACTCTATTTCTAGAAAAATAAATAAAATTGCATTAGCCGCTAGGAAACCGGTGTGTATATATATATATATATTGTAATGTTTGGGGGATCAGCTGGATCGCAGGACACAGGCGTTGCAACCAAAGAAATGTTTATTAACTTAAACAGGCTTCATAGCAGCAAAAGAAACACAACAAGGAAAAGACAGTCTCACCGACTTGAAGAGTTCAGAGATGCTTTTGCAGTCAAACAGTCCCAACTTTTGAAGAGGGTAGCTTCCCCTGGCAATAGGTTCCCAGTCAGCACACTGACATGCACCTTCACGGCTGTACAAAAGTCCACATTCACCATCCACAGTCTCCTCTATGCTCCACCACACCCAATCTACAACTTCCTGTCCTTCTTAAACCCACTTCCTCTGATACTGCGTTAACCCCTTTTGCTCCCTTAAAGGGACCAGAGCCCAAACAGAGGGGAAATATAGCGTCCTTCAAGGACCCAACCTCTTCGACCTGTACATATCCCCCCCCTCTGCCCCAACGCCAAGGAGGTGGAGGCAACAGTGGAGCTAAGACAATGGGCTCGAGAGAGGGCATCTGCATTTTGATGCTGTCTCCCGAGCCTGTGCTCCACTACAAATTTGAATTCCTGGAGTGCCAGGAACCAACGGGTAACCCTGGCATTAGTCCCTTTACTTTGTCTCATCCATGTTAAAGGAGCATGGTCCGAAATCAGCCTAAATTTCCTCCCCAAGAGATAATACCTGAGGGATTCTAAGGCCCACTTAATGGCTAAACACTCTCGCTCAACTATCGCATAGTTTTTCTCCGCTGGTGTCAGCTTCCTACTGAGGAAGACTACCGGGTGCTCCTCACCCTGAACAACCTGTGACAGGACTGCTCCTAACCCTGTATCTGAAGCGTCAGTCTGGACAATGAATTCTCTTGAAAAGTTTGGCGCTATCAGGACAGGGTGTTGGCACAGTGCTGACTTAAGCTCCAAAAAAGCCCTTTCAGCGTCTGCATTCCACTCAATCATGACCGACTTCCGACCCTTAGTCAGATCGGTCATTGGAGCCGCCAATGTGGCAAAGTTGGGTACAAACCTCCTGTAGTATCCCACTATGCCCAGGAATGCACGTACCTGCTTCTTTGTTAGGGGGCGGGGCCAGTTCTGTATCGCCTCTACCTTGTTGACCTGAGGTTTTACCAGCCCTCTACCTACGATATACCCCAGGTATTTCACCTTCTCCATTCCCAACGCACATTTTTCTGGATTCACTGTGAACCCCTCCTTCGAAAGGGAGTGCAGCACTGCCTGGACTTTAGGCAAGTGTGATTCCCAGTCTATATACGGAGGCATACTCTCGGTGAGGTCGTAAAATCCTATCCATTGCTCGCTGGAAGGTGGCTGGAGCAGTTTGTAGTCCAAAAGGCATTCTTTTGTACTGAAAACTCCCCTCTGGGGTAGAAACTCAAAAAAGAAAGGTTTTCCCCTATTGGTGGCATTTTTTAGGCACTCATGTCTACACAAGTTTAATTCAAAAATGTTTAATATTTTATTGAAATAACAAAATTAACAAGGTAATAAAAGGCAAGTAAATAAGTAGAGATACATCACATATGCACTTGAATACAACACCAGTTTCAGGGTGAGGAGTCCAGACCCGACTAGTTTCAGAGTTATACAACTACTCCTTCTTCAGGGGGACAAAATAGGAGACCCTGAGTGGTGGTCTGTAGGTAATTGATCAAACAGAAGTAAATCAAATGCGAATAATAATACAGATATTCATACAGTACATAAGTTTGTATAAAAAGATTTGAAGTATAATCATAACTTACATTCTGTGCAGTGATGGATAAAACTATATACCTGCCGGTATATGTTAAAAACAGGTGCTCTATGCGCTCTGCCGAAAGCACGGGTTGGCTGTGTGGTTGGTAAAATCCATCAAATGAGGCCCTCACAGGCTTGTATTGTGGGGAAAGATTGTGCCCATATATGTGGATAGTCCCAGGAAGACATCAAGTCAGAACAACTGGATCCCAATGATTGGCCGATCAGCTACAGGGGAGAGATATAAGGTCATAGAAGCATGTTGGTCCAATGATATAAGCTGGCCATATTGTTTTGAGAAGGGGATGATAGGAAAGGCTCAGAGATGGAATGATAAATTTAATCTCAGTGCCAATGTAATAACCTGTATTTCAAATAGAAAGCTAACAATCCCATTCCTATGTATATGGAGAGGAGAGAAAGCCCATAAGGGATTGGTGGATACCCATAATCATCCCTTAAAAAGAATTATATCTTAGTTTCCCCTAGTCAGCAAATAATGGCCAAATAGAACACAGTCACCTCCATCATCTGTAGGAAGATTTAGTGAGGTGTCGACAAAGAAAGAGGAAATATAAGTTATTACCTTTTGCACGATGTTTCAACAGACTAGATTAGGTCAGGTCCTCACAGTGTTCTCAGCAAGCGAACAATGAATTCACTGTTGAGAAGAGGGTTTATGTGTGGAGTCAATTGGACTTCACAGCTGTGTGTACTTAACTGACTTCATTCACTTCTTCCTGTGCTGATTGCCTGATGGGGTCCCTGGTGCGGAGGGGCCGGGCGTTCCCCCACTCCATCGGCCCGGAGAGCGACAAAGCGGAAGTTCGGCCGGCTCCTGCGTTCCACCGGCACGTAACCTGACCCGTCAGCGTGGAACGCAGGCGGGGTATGGTATGCGTCAACGTCTGTAGGTCTCGCGATGCGAGATCTTAACATGACAGAAGACGCAAAATGCCTTCCGTGCCGGGTTGTCTGCTTGATAGAGATTCACTGGTGACAGATACCACATTCTTCTGTCCTATACGGGCAGGAAATGACAGGCACTATATATGCTTTAAAAATTGTCTCATTGTGAAGAAGGAGTATAGTTTAAGGAAAAATTATATATTGTAGCCCCATTGAGGCTGTTATCGCCGATCTTTTGCTGTCCTTGTAAATATGCAAGGGAAGAACGAAAGGCATAAATAAAAAGAGACAAAAATACAAAAGTTTTTCTTGTCATTTTGATTGCAACCCACAGAGGCTTTGGATGAGCGCAGGAGCATCTGTTGAGAGAACAGAAACCAGAAATGGAATTATATGCAAGCATCGAACACAAGATACATTTGAAAAAAGTGATGATATTGCCAATACTGACCCCTATTGATGACAAATTAGAGTGACAGGATGGTTCATATTCAGAAATAATATGGGAGTTTATCAGCAAAGGGGGAAGGAGGGCTTATTTCTCCATTCCTCCTGAGCTGAAACCTTCTAGGAAAGGTTTAAAAGATACCATCTCGTTTAATCCTGGGGGTTCAGTGGCTTTGAGGAGATAGATCCACCGTAGTTCCATTTGCAGGAGGACCTTGTTCCAGTCTCCTCCTCTGGAACTAGGGTGGATCCTATCCAAAATCAAAAATTTGATTTTGGGACATTTCCCTGGGTGAACAAGTGCCGCATGTCGCCCGAGGGGGAGATCAGGGTCACAGGTCTTGATACTTTTTATGTGCCTGTTGGCACGTTTAAAGAAGTCTAACTTAGTCTTGCCGACGTAAAAACAGCCGCACTCACAGAGCAGCAAATATACCACTCCGTGAGTGCGGCAGTTGGCGAAGTGTTTGGGCCTAAATACCTGGCCATTCGGCAGGATAGGGTTTTTAGATGTCAGCATAAAACCACAATATCTACAACTGCCGCAAATATAAGTGCCCTTATATTTGCACGGGTCGTGTTTTTCTTGATCTTTAAATTCACTCTGAACAAGTTTGTCTTTAAGCGCCGGTACCTTGCGATAGGTAAAATGGGGTTGTTCTGGAACGTATTTGCCCACAGTAGGGTCCAGAGCAAGCACATGCCAGTATTTGGATACTATTTTTTTAATTGTTAAATGTTGTTCCGAGTATGTTGTTATTATCCTTAAAACTGGGTCATCCTCTTTATTCTCTTTGGGGGACAATAGTTTACTCCTTTCGCTGGAAATTGCTTTTTTGTAAGCTTTTTTCAGGATTGTTTTTGTGTACCCCCTGGCCAGGAGTCTAGTTCTCAGATCATCCGCTGCTTTGCGGAAGCCTTCTAGATCCTTGCAATTGCGTCTGGCTCTCAAATACTCCCCATATGGTATGGAGTGTACCAGAGACCGAGGATGAAAGCTAGATGCATGGAGGATGGTGTTCCCCGCAGTGGGCTTCCGAAAAAGGTCACTGCGGAGAGCACCATCCTCCCCCCTCACCACTTCCACATCCAAAAATGTGACCACCTCCTTGCTTGCATTCATGGTAAAAGTTAGGTTGAAGTCATTTCGATTCATCCTGTCTATGCAATTGGCAAGAAGTTCAGATGAACCCTGCCAAATCATAAAAATATCATCTATGTATCGTAACCACATACTGATGTGGTCCGTATACATAGAAGTAGTTTCACTCGTAAGGAAAGATTTCTCCCACTCCCCCAGATACAGGTTGGCGTAGGATGGGGCACAACAAGTGCCCATCGCTACGCCTTGTATATGGAGGTAGTGGGAGCCATTAAAGGTGAATACATTGTGATGTAAAATATATTGTAAGACAGACAGGATGAATTCACCATAGGCGTCGAGGTTATAGCTAGATGTTATAGCGTGTTGTACCGCTGCTATCCCCCGTTCATGGGGGATAGAGCTGTACAAGGCCTCGACGTCGATGGTGACGAGTAGACTATCTTGTGGGATTTGTATGTCCTCGATTTGTTGCAGAAAATGTATAGTGTCACGGATGTGTGAGGGTAGGGCCGTTACAAAGGGTTTGAGGAAAGCATCTACCAGTTTACTGGCGCTATCGGAGATGGAACCCCGACCTGATATAATTGGCCGTCCGGGTGGATCAGTAGCATTTTTATGAATTTTAGGGAGTGAATAAAACGTTGGAGTGACAGGGAATGGTATGCGTATGAATTCCCATGTATGCTTTGGAATCACGTTATTCAAATATGCTGTGTCAATTAATTGATAAAATTCTTGTTGATACTTGATCACTATATTTGGTGTAATTTTGCGATACCAATTCTGATTTCTAAGAATTGTATAACACATGGCTGTATATTGTGAATTGTTCATAATGACAACGTTTCCGCCTTTGTCAGCCTGTTTGATTGTGATTAAATGATTTTGTGATAATTTATTAATGGCCAATCTTTGGCTAGTCGTGATGTTTGGTGTTTTGGATGGCCGAATATTTATTTTTTCGACCTCTTTTGTTACAAGCTTTACAAAGGCGGAAACGTTGGCGTTAGTAGAATTGGGAAACTTGTCAGATTTTTTCCTCAGAGATTCAGTCTTGTGAATCGGATTTGGTTGTTTGGGGTCTGCACCCTCCAGGAGTGATGGCAAGTCAATTTTGTCGATAAAATCATCGTTCTCTTCCAATAAAGATATCAATGTATCTAAAATGGAGTCCTTTTTAGTCTTGGGTATATTGGATGTGTTAGTTTTATCATATGCGGCCTTGAAATTCAACTTACGAGCGAAAAGGTGAAGATCTTTGATAAAGTCAAATTTTTTAAGGGAGGTATTTGGACAAAAGCTAAGACCTTTGGATAAAACCTCAATTTCATCTGAGGATAGCTCATAGTCAGACAAATTAATAACTGATAAGTCCGTAGAAAAAGCAGTTTTCTCTCTGGCAGCCTTAGTCAGGGGGATTTGCCAATACCCCTTAGTAAGGTCTAAGGTGGTGATATACCTGGCTGGGCATAGTCTCTCGATAAGCTCATCCACCCGGGGCATAGGGTAGGCATCAAACTTTGAAACTTCATTAAGTTTACAGAAATCATTGCAGAACCGCAGAGTCCCATTGGGCTTTGGTACCAACACGATTGGGCTTGACCACTCACTCTGCGATTCTTCAATAACATCCAGGTCTAACATCTTCTTTACTTCCTCTGAAACGGCCTTTCTCTGAGCTTCCGGGATATGGTACGGCCGGACACAAACTTTGACCCCTGGTTCCGTGATAACATCATGCTCGATAACCGTAGTAAGACCTGGCAAGTCTGAAAATTTTTCTTTATTTCTCTGCAAGAACTCCTTTGCTTGCTGACTTTGGATTTTAGACAGTGTATTTGCTACTTGGACACTCTCCACACCAACCTGAGGTTCAAGTCTTACACCAGCCAGGGAGGTCACCGGTTCCCTGTCCATCCAGGGCTTTAACAAGTTTACGTGATATATTTGATATGGCTTCCTCTTGCCTGGTTGGTGGACTCTATAATTTACCTCCCCTATTTTTTCCACAATTTCAAAGGGACCTTGCCATCTGGCCAAGAACTTACTTTCCACAGTGGGAATCAGTATCGCCACTCGATCCCCCACTTGGAAGTGCCTTATTTTAGCGGCCCTATTATATACCCTCCGTTGAGCCTCCTGGGCTGTTTGCAAATGTTCCTTGACCAGGGGCATCACGCTCATGATCCTTTCCTGCATTTGGGAGACATATTCAAGAACACTCTTATGCTGAATAGGTTCCCTTTCCCATTCCTCTTTAACAAAATCAAGCAATCCACGAGGTCTCCGCCCATACACCAACTCAAAGGGTGAAAACCCCGTGGAGGCCTGAGGCACTTCCCGAATAGCAAAAAGGAGAGCTGGTAACAGGCAGTCCCAGTCTTTCCCATCTCTTTGTACCACTCTCTTGAGCATTGACTTCAGAGTCTTATTAAAGCGCTCTACCAAGCCGTCTGTTTGGGGATGGTATACTGATGTGCGCAGCTGTTTAATCCGAAACAGCTTGCACACATCGGCCATAACCCTCGACATAAACGGAGTGCCCTGGTCCGTGAGGATTTCCTTAGGAAATCCAGTTCATGTGAACAATTGGAATAACTCCCGAGCAATAGTCTCAGAGGAGGTATTCCGCAGGGGTAGCGCCTCTGGATATCTGGTGGCATAGTCAAGGATCACCAGTATATAGGAGTGACCTCGAGCAGACTTTACCAATGGACCCACTATATCCATTGCTATCCTTTCAAATGGGACCTCAATTATAGGCAGAGGGACCAAAGGGCTACGGAAGTGAGTCACCGGAGCGGTTAACTGACAGGTGGGACAGGAGGCACAGTATTTCTTTACCTCCGCTTTCAGACCTGGCCAGTAAAACCGGTCGGTGATTCGCGCTTCTGTCTTCTCCACTCCTAGGTGTCCCCCTAAAACATCGTTATGGGCCAGGTCAAGAACCTTCCGTCTATATTGTTGGGGTACCAATAATTGGTCTACCACATTTCCTCTTATTTGGTTAACCCAATAAAGCAATTCATTGCATACTGCAAAGTGTGGCCATCGCTCATTTGCCCCTGGCTCTTGTGGAACCCCATTTACTACCACAACCTGTTCCCGTGCCCGGGCCAAAGTGGGGTCCTGCATCTGAGCAGTACCAAATGCCCCCTGGGTAACACCCAAATCTGGTAGAGCAGGGGTAGAGGCCACTTCCTCCTCCTCTTCCCCCAGCATCACCTGAAGAGGAGAAGGTCCCCCCCCCTCAGTATTCAGGTTGGTCTGTGGACCATGTATTTTGGCATCCTCAACAGTTTCAACATTACTTTTATCCAGTTCAACCTTCACAAAATTTGGCAGTTCAGGATTACTTTCCTCAACAGCAGGAACAGAGGACGTTTCTCCCCAGTCTCTGGGCCATTCATGTGGTTGTCCTTGTTCCCACAGTTTTGCAAACAACGGACAGTCTCGTCCTATGATCACATCATGCACTAAGTTTTCCACCACCCCCACCTCTTGAGTACCAGTGCCACATGCCATGGAGATAGACACCAAGATGAGAGGGTACTCTCTAGTGTCTCCGTGAATGCACACGACCCGTAAAGTTTTGCTTACTGGGCCGATTCTCCCAATAACTCTAGGATGAACCAGGGTCACCATGCTTCCTGAGTCCAACAAAGCCCTGGCAGGAAGGTGGTTTACTCAAACTTCACACTCAAACTTCCCCTCACCAAGATCCAGATGTGTTGTGCATACTTTATGGGCATAAAAAGACCCCTTTTGGAGGACCCCGCATTCCATGGGCTCTTCTTGCAGTGGGCAGTGTGCCCGGGTATGGCCCCAGGAATGACACCGCCAACATTGTATATCCCCCACTTTCCGAGCAGGAACAGGCCTCTGAGGAGGCACAAGGAGTGACTCATGGCCTTGTGGAATTGGTGCTCCAGGGTTCCGTGGGATTTCCATCCGAGCGGCTGCAGTTGGCCGAACCGGCCGAGACGTGCTGGGGCCTTGGCGCTTGGTAGGGCCAAGAAGATCCTCCACTACCGTATATCGTTCCACCATCTCAACAAGGTGGTTCACTGTTGTGGGGTCTCCATGGCTGACCCATCGTTGAAGGTCGTCTGGCAGGGACCTCAGGTATCGGTCCAACACAACTCGTTCCACAATTTGGAGGCCAGACAACACCTCGGACTGCAGCCATTTTTTTACCAGTTGCACCAGGTCATGCATTTGGGACCTTGGTGGCCGGTCTGGACAATATTTCCACTGGTGCACTCGTTACCCCCAGACGAGCCAAAATTTCTGCCTTTAATCTTTCATAGACTTTCGCTTCTTCAGGTGGTAGATCAAAGTAGGCCTTTTGAGGATCTCCGGTGAGGAAAGGAGCAATGAGACCGGCACCACTGGTCCTGGGGCCACCCTTCTCTCTCTGCCGTCCTCTCAAACGTAGCAAGAAATGCCTCTACATCAGCACTCAGAGACAACTTCTGCAGAAAATGACTGGCCCTCACCGTCACCTGGTTGCTAGGGGTAACCGCTGCCTGTTCATGACTCTGGGAAAGGTGCTGTACTACCTCTTGTAAGGCCTTCACCTGAGTCTGTAAAGCTCCTTGCTGGGCTGCCAGCTGGGTTACCAACAGGTGAGTACTTTCTTGTTGCTGAGCCAGAGCCTCTTTGTGGTGAGCTTGTTGTACCTCCAGCTGGGTTGCTAAGCGCTGATTAGCTTGCTCATGACGAGTTTGCGCTTGCATATTAGCCAGGGATAACTGTTTAATTAGCTCCTCCATTTTTTCTGCTTTTAGTGCGGCTTTAACCCAGGACATAAGTCAAGTGTACTGTCCCTTTAAATGTCAGTTTCAGTCCAATGCAAAAAAAAAAAAAATGTTTTTTTTTTTTCTTCTTGTGCCTGTTACTCTGTCCTGCCCGCATCCGAGCACCACTTGTAATGTTTGGGGGATCAGCTGGATCGCAGGACACAGGCGTTGCAACCAAAGAAATGTTTATTAACTTAAACAGGCTTCATAGCAGCAAAAGAAACACAACAAGGAAAAGACAGTCTCACCGACTTGAAGAGTTCAGAGCTGCTTTTGCAGTCAAACAGTCCCAACTTTTGAAGAGGGTAGCTTCCCCTGGCAATAGGTTCCCAGTCAGCACACTGACATGCACCTTCTCGGCTCCTCTATGCTCCACCACACCCAATCTACAACTTCCTGTCCTTCTTAAACCCACTTCCTCTGATACTGCGTTAACCCCTTTTGCTCCCTTAAAGGGACCAGAGCCCAAACAGAGGGGAAATATAGCGTCCTTCAAGGACCCAACCTCTTCGACCTGTACAATATATATATATATATATATATATAAATAATTGTTTTTCAAAAATGATTTTGCTTTTACCCCAAGATGTATAGTTTATTTCTGCATATGATATTGAACACAGGGGACAGTTTACAGAACAATTGCAGCTAAGATTTGAAACATCGAATGTGATAATCATGAAATGGGTAGAATGCAAGCAATATTGGCGGCAGAATAGAATGCTGATGCTATATAAAGGTTGTCCATGCTCCCTAAAGTTTACCCTTTGGAGACTTCTAGCACAACATTTGTATTCATGTGCAGATAAATATTTACATTGTGACATTTGCTCTCAGAAACCACAGTACGGCAATTTTTGCTGTGAGCATTCAGTTAGCAAATAAGCTATTCCTTTTCAGAAGTGTATACTTTTGGGAAGTGCTATTTACCCTGGCAGCATTTGAATCTTCTCAATATTTATGATGGACCAAAGCTCCTCTGACCTCCTTCTCTGTGAGCCCAAAGGAAAAGCACTGATAATATTTTGTCATTTAAAAAGCAATTCCAAGCAACAAGTGAAAGAATTCAATGAACTAATAACGCTATGCAATACACATCAGCAACTGCTATGTTTAATATACCATTCAAGCATTTTATATCAACTTTGAACCTCTGCAGAGGTACAGTATATCACGCAGTATTATAAACCCTGACAAATATACCTCTGAAAAGTACATATATTGTCATGTTGTTGATACAGTCATAGGTGCAACAACCATTCTCTAATATTGCAATATATGAGGATCATACATATATAGACTCCTTATCAAGTACAGAGCCAGTATTCAGTGAACTCAGATATAAATAATACCAAAGTGTAGTTAAAAAAGTTATACTGCAAAACATAAATCAATGCTAAACATATGTGCACATAGCAAATCCAATATGTGTAGTGAAAATCATATGTAGCAGAATTTTCAGGCATTGTTCCAGATGTGGGTCTGCCAGGGTTACCGCTAGTAACAACAGCACATTTAACCACTTTACCGCTAAGTACTTGAATAGTACTGCGGCAAAGTGGCTCGTTCCCGTCTGACGACGTAGACCTACGTCGCCAGACTCCTCCCCTGTAGGCGGCGCTCGCGCGCCGCCGGAGGCGCGCTCCCGCTGTTTTCATTCACAGCGGGAGTCGGGCCAGGGGAGGAGCAGCGGCGATCGCCGCTGCTCTGCCCCGATCGTCGGGGATCTAGTGTGGAGATCCGCCCGCCTGTGTAAATACAAGCGGGCGGATCTCCTCAGTGACAGGGAGTGACAGATCGGACTGTTCAGCATAGCTGGACATCCGATCTGTCCCTGTCTCACACAGTCACCTCCCCCCCACACGTCAGTAAGCACCAGGCATACATTAACCCCTCCCTCTCCAATAAAATTAACCCCTTCCCTGCCAGTGTCATTTTTACAGTAACAGTGCATATATATAGCACTGATTACTGCAGTAATGTCACTGGTACCCCCAAAAGTGTCAAAAATGTCAGTCAAGGGTCCGATCTGTCCACCGCAATGTCGCAGTCCCGCAAAAAAAATCGCAGATCGCCGCCATTACTCGTTAAAAAAAAAACACCAAAAATGACAGAAATCTTTCCCAAACCAATCAAAATACGCTTATTGCGATTTTTTTTACCAAACATAGGTAGCAGAAAACAAATTGGCCAAAAATTTTTTAAAAAAATGGTTTTTACATCTTTTTTGGGGGGAATTTCATATAAAAAAAATGTTAAAAATATTGTTATTTTTTCAAAATAAACGCTCTTTTTTTGTTTATAGCGCAAAAAGTAAAAATCGCACAGGTGATCAAATACCACCAAAAGAAAGCTCTGTTTGTGGGAAAAAAAGGACGTCAATTTCGTTTGGGTACAGCGTCGCACGACCGCGCAATTGTCAGTTAAAGTCGCACAGCGCCGAATCGCAAAAAGTGGCCCAGACGTAAGACAGCAAAATGCTCTAGTGGTAAAGTGGTTAAGCATGTTCTCCAAGTGTGAGCACTGAGACAGGAAACAGTCCAGCATCTTTGGGTTTTGTATTTATTTTAGGAACTTGGATGGGAGAAGGGAATGAGTGGGATACTCCTCTGGCTCGACTATACACTGTGGGACAACTGAGAAAAATGTCTCTTGACGCTGACTTGACGCTGGCTGAATGCCTATACATATATATTTCATAAGGAACTTCTTGAAAAACAAAAAAACACCCTTACCAGAAGTGCATGCCAATCCTATTACAGATAAGCAAACACAAAATTAACAGGCTCAGGGAAGATGGAAAAGCCACTTGGACAGTGTCAGGGGGAGTAATCCTTCACTACCATCTCCCACAGGTACTCCAAAGTCTCGGGATGGATGGATGAACACTACAGGAAAAACTTCACATAGATTGATATTGCAATAATAACATTTACAACATCGACAGCTTTATTGTCAACAATTAAATATACCCACAAAAGTATAGAAGATCTTAGGCATATAAAAACACATGCAGATAGGAACTGTGGAGCTTAATCGACCCTAATAAAAGCCTGCAAAATCCATTGGCCGTTACCTCCCAGCTACCCATAAAGCTCAGCACCAATATGTTGACAGCACCAGGCTCCGCCCCAATGTGTTTCATCACAAAATAACTTTATCAAGGGGACATCCAATATTCTAATGTGATTATTAGTTCAGACACTGGGTGGTAGTGTTATTTTTAATGCTTGCATAATGTAATGTTCTTCTCAGTGGAACTACATAATGATTATGTTAATTCCTGTTTCTTTTACAGTATGTGGTACCTGCTGTTCTCCAATAAAACACAAAGGGCTTAGCCATGTGCCCAACACCATTTTGACTGGGTAGAGTCATATCTGCAGCAGCTTTCCAAAAGTGCAGCCAAAGTACTAAACACTGCTGCAGATACGAGGCAAAACAGTCTCCGAAAAATAAGAGGTTAGATACTTACAGTGTTTCTTGAAAGTTTTCAGTTGCAAATCTGACACACCAGAGCTGCCAGTTCTGGCAATTTAAAGTTCACCTGCTGCTGATAGCTGTTGCTGTTAAGAGAGTGTAATCAAAATATGATGATATTCAAATTATGTACTTTGTATGCTGCTGTGCAGGAGCAAAAAAATTTGGGAAGGAGTTATAGAAAGTATGTCACATAGTTAGTCAGGTTGAAAAGAAAAAATACACTAGTCTATCTAGTTCAACCAATAAAAAAAAAAAAACACGTAAACGGAAAACATCCATATACACAATCCTATACCCATAGCTGATCCAGGATGTAAAAAAGCTCAATAAAGCATTATCCAATCTCCCCCAGTGGGGAGATAAAAATTCCTTCTTGATCCCCCAGAAGGCAATTGCATATTCTCTGGATTAACTACCCTTTGAGCATTTTGTGCATTTAAGAATGCATGCAGCATTTTTAAAACAATCTACTGCCCTGGTCGGAACTAGTTCTTGAGGGAGTTTATGCCACATTTTTAAAGCTCTTGCTGTGAATAAGCTTTTCCATATGGGAAGCTTAAAGTGGTTGTAAACCTCAGACATGAGAGATGAACAAAGCATATCCCTGTGTTAGGACTAAGTGTAATTTCTATCTGCTATCAGCCTGAACCACTTCTAACGAGTTTTCCTGACAGCAAGAGAAAAA